>NC_081299.1:114541310-115181945 GCF_030435805.1 Mustela lutreola | reverse complement strand
AAAGCCAGAACAGGACGGTTCAAGTGTGTTGGTTGCTGACCCTCGTGATCACGTGGTTTGCCTGGGGGCTGTGCTCGCTGCCCCTGCCCAGCATTACAAAAGAGGACCCTACTGTAGATCGCCAGCCTGGGAAAAGATCCAAACTAAATGCATATCACTTCTGCACTATTATAAAAAGTCAAAAAACCATAAACTGAACCAAGGTGAAGTCAGGGATCTTCTGTACCAGGTGTGTTAGGGAAGGTCAAGCGCTCCTGTCTGGCCAAGACCCATAGTGGTATGGGGGAAAGTTCCACAGTAAAAAGTTCTACAGCGGAGAACCACTAGGACTCCAGCACCAAGGGTCACAGGTTGCGCAGGAAGACTGGATGCTCCTCTGTGGGCGATGAGAAGCCACGAGCGACTCAGGAAGGCTGCAGAGCTCTGGGCAGGTGGGACAGCTGAAGGCTGCAATGAAGAGGGACAGGTGGAGCTGGGAGACCAGGTGGGGAGAGCCCGCTACCCTCGAACAAAAGGCGACAAAGGTCTGGACTGGGATGACGGAGATGGTGGAAGGTAATGGGATATTCATGAAACAGAAATGGAAAGCCATGGAAATGAAATAAGAGAGGGAGGGAAAACCGAACATGACTTTAATTGCCATCAGTATAAAACGTGTTGAATTAAAATGAATTGGTATTTCTAGACCGATGATGACATCACAATAATGGAAGGAAACCAATTCTGATTTTGAACCTGGTTAAGGAGAAAGTATAGACAAGAGAAAAGCAGAGGCTCTGGAGTCACACAAATGTCACCGTTGAGATTCGTCCACACTCTTCATTCCCTTCCCTGTAAACCCAGGCAAGCGACACCTGCCTCACAGCACTGGTAACAAATAGGGAAGAGCACACGTTCCCACGTTCCCGGGTCAGACAGGACAGCCAGGGATCAGCGGCACATGAGGAGGTGACAGGTGGTCACTAAACTGAGCTCAGGTGCATACACAGCATTTTACGTCACCTTGAGATGGCTCCTCCTGTGACCTCTCGAAGAAGGCGGCAGTGGTGAGGAACGAACTCCAGGAGCTTATTAGCATACATGATCTTCAGGCCGTCCGGATGAGACTCAACGATCTGCTCTACAATCACCTAGCAGAAGGAAGAGCGTTTTATTTTATTTGTTTGTTTGTTTGTTTGTGTTTTTGTTTGTTTTTAAAGCACCTAAAAGAGAAGTATGAACTATACACTACAGAGAAAAGAATCGAGTAAACCTTACAAATGCACTTCGTTCTTCCTCCTCCCCACTCAGTATGCTTTCTAAACAGGAGGTAAGTAACAATGGCATGAAAATCTAGGTCCCGGGATTTGGGAATACTGCTCCAACCCTGGGGGACACAGAGGCTGAGGGACAGAGACTGGCCTGAAGCTAAAACATCACACACACTCATTTGCTTCCCTTCTGAGCTTAAAAGCAAAATACTGTATCTGCAGACAACAGCTCTGTACCATCTTCACCCTGGCCTTATCCTCTACCGTCTCCAGAACAGGGAAGGGCTGAGATGGAAAGTGATGGAAGAAAACACATCTTATTTTGCTTTAGTATTTTATTTTTTTGGTGAGGCTGAGTTGGAGGAGGTGAATGACAAGCATACAAACTTAAAATACAAACGTGGCCACAGTTCACTTAACGACACGGAAACGTAAAGTACTTCCCTAATTTAGCATATTAGATTCAGTTCAATGAAAAGGGCATAAATTAAACAACTAAAATATTTTCACTTAGTGACAAAGAATAATGTAATCTTTTTCACCCCCACAGAGAGAGCTATGAACTATAATAGGATACATACAAAGAACTGACAGATCATTTACTTTTAGTAGTCTTAATGAAGCTGAGAAGATTACTGAAATTAATCCTTCAATTTCACTTCTATCACTGGGATACTGTCTCGTTTTAAAACTGGAAGCCTTTCATCCTGAAGTCATGGTGGGTAGCTTTATACTTACCGGACAGAAAGAACACTCGCACTGGCAGGTGACTGGAAGAAAGCCCTCAAACGCTGAGACTGGCTTCATAACTTCTGTCAGCCTGAACTAGATGAAACCAATGCTCTCTACGTTGGAAGCTGCTGATTGCTGGTGGTCTCACATGGTGCAGCCCATACTCCGGCTGCTCAGAGGCAGGATACACTGACTCCCTATATTTAACTGTATCCTTATAGGTCAAGAACACTGGGTAACCAAGTTCCGGACTTAAGGTACTACCCCGCTAACTCGCCCTTCAAAGCCCTTTATCTTTGAATATTCCCTCCCTCCCACCTTCCTAGCCTGGCAAACTCCCCCATGGTCTTCAAGACTTAAGCCACATCAATTCTGCGAAGACGCCTCCCCTCACAGACTTTCCCTGCGCACAGAGCTGTCTTCCAGCTCCTCCAGTGGGCACGGGCGCCTTGGTGGGGTCACGCTTTTCAGCAACTTCATTAACATATAACTTATGGAAATGGAAATTGGCCTGAAAATGTTCTGATCCGTACCTTCTTCCGAGGCAAGTCCCTCACCCCTACTAAATTAAGATGATCCCTGAGTTATGGCATCACTGGAAGAGAAAAGAGCGCATGCCTGATTCCTGCCATGCTGATGGGCTCCAAGCGGGACCAACCTTTTCTTACATCCAGAAGAGCAGGAACTAAGAGCATCTTCAAGGAAGAGCCCTGAGCTCTCTCGCACCCAGTCAAGAAACGAAGCCAGATTAGATGCTCTGTGTTTGTGGAATGAGGTGCATGGGAGCACAAACCTCATCCATGTACAGTTTCACCAGTACTTGACCAACGAACGCCTCTGCATCCCGTGTCTTGTCAAATGTAGCTTAAGTCCGGAGGCAGTGCCGTATGATGTCCACATTGGAAGTCTGAAGCCCTTCTAGCAACAGGCCTCCCAGGGACTGCTGCAGCATGGCCGTAATGTGGGCTATACGCTGCAAGAACAGAGAGACCAGGAAAGAAGGTCCAGGCACAACAGTTTCTAAAAGCTCCAATATATGTGTATAATTTATATACATATGTGTTATATATATAAATCGAGCCTCTAATTCTACCAGAATATATGTAAGATTAAAATCCCAACATTTCCTAGAGAATAACAATGAATCTCTTCTCCCCATGATTGCTTTCTTTCTTTCTTTCTTTTTTAAAGGTTTTTATTTATTTATTTGTCGAGAGAGAGCACAAGCACATAAGGAGGCATAGGCAGAAAGAGAAGCAGGCTTCCTGCCAAACAAGGAGCCCAAGGTGGGACTTGATCCCAGGACCCTGGGATCATGACCTAAGCCAGAGGCAGTGGCTTAACTGACCGAGCCACTGAGGCGTCCCCTCCGTATGATTTCTTTGAAAGTAAGTCGGCTTCATCAAAGTGAAGTTTAGACAATTACGGAATGACAAAAAGTTATTTGCCTCTTAAGCTACGGAGTAAATCTGACAAACGTGCATTTAAACCCAGTCAAGGGCTTTGGATAAATGAACTCCGACTACATCATATGATGTGTCAAGTTACATGTAATTCAGAATTAATTTTACTTGCATAGTTTGGAGACTACGCTTGTGTCTTTACACAAAATCTATCTAGTGTGACATAATGGAAGAAGGGTCCCAAGCAGGAGATACTGAAAAAAAAAAATTCAAAGCTAGCTTCAAAATCCTGTAAAGTAGCAATTATCAGGGGGCAATGCTAGGTCAAATCAAAATCATCCAGGAAATTCGCAAACAGCAAATTGAAAATCGAAACCAACACTTACTGGTCTTACTTTGTCCAGAAGAGGCATGCCTTTGCTCTGAACAGCATGAAACTGTAACTGGTTAAATTCTGTGGCAATTCTCTCCAAAATCTCTCTAGTCCAGAGAGGGCTAGTAGAGACAATTAGAGAAGTGTAATTCCCAAAGTTAAAACCTGCCACCCCCACCGCCCCCCATGCCTTACAGCGCTCAGGCACCTGCACCTGCACGCCATCAATTTTCAGGACAAACTGTCTGTGCAGCAGGCCCCAGGTGCGAGGGGTGAGGAGCGGGGAGGTCATAGAAGCCACCGATGCAGCCTGGCCCGGGCCACAGGGCCCAGGCAAGGGGATGGAGCTATTTTAGGTCAGTGTGGGTACAACTGCATGTTTCCACCACGTTCCTCGGGCTCTCCCATTCGTGCCCTTCTTCTCCCTTCTTCTCCCATTCTCTAACCCCCTCCTCTCTCTTGCCCTGTCCTACCGTTCATACGCGAATCCCCCTCTTCTCTGCCTGCCTCATTCTCCCTCCCAAGTACCTCCCCAGTACCAACTACTGCTGTCTCCTCAATCAGCTAAAACTGACCGCCTAGCAGCAACCTGGGAAATCGCTCAGAGCAGCGGACTCCAAGTTTACATTTACCCAACGGCAGAAAGAGCAAGCTCGGTGCTCCTGGAGCTGGTGAGAAATCACTCACAGTGCATCTGCCATCAAGTGGACTGGATACACTTCCCTCTTGCCCCCCACATTAGAAAGTGTCAACCCCATTCAAAAGGAAGCCGAACAGTGAAAGAAAAAAAAAAAACACAACAAAGACCCCAAAGCCCCTGCTGGGCTCTATGAGGCATCCCACATCTGAGGATGGGCAGTCAGGTAGTGAGGAAACACACTGTAAGGAAACCCAAAAATGTCTGGAGACCTGCCACGGTGTGCTCCGTCCCAGAGCATCAGAACTGGTGTGGAGGGAAGGCAGGCGCTGGGCATGACCAATGAAGAAGCCTAATCCCAACCTCTACTGACTGATCCCATGCGCATTTCCTATTTATCCTTATCTCGGCATTTCTGGGCCTAGAAGAGCATGATGGATTTACCGTGCGCTGACTCTGCTCTGGCTTTCCTGACTCCAGAGCTCAGAGCTACTCTTCTGGAGAAAAAAGTCCTCCAAGGTAATTCTGAGCAAGAAAGCGCACAATATCTGTTTATCAAGGACAGTGCTGCAAAGGGACAGGATTGTAGACACAGAGCTCACTGAGGTGTTTCTATCCGAGGAGCACAGCAGCAACAGCAAAGACGGGAAGAACACTGGAAGGCCAGCTCCCCAGGGGCCGAACGTGGACATGGCCGGAGGGGCTGCAGGTGCTGCCAAGGGCTGCAGCAAAGCAGAGCCGCTGGAGACACATGGGCTGCAGAAGGGCCGCGTACAGACTGTCTGCTAAGTGTGGACGAACGGGGCAGAAGCACGAGTGCAACGGGCTAGAGACACAAGCACAGTGGAGGCTGACCACTTAGTTGAATGCCTTGATGTGAAAGGGGGCAGAGACCTAGGACCAGAGAATCGCTTCCTTTGGGATGTGTCCGTTCTTAATCTCCATCATGAGACATGTGGAGCATATGGTCTCTCAAGTTCCTTCCAAATCTAAAACCTTAATTCCTAAAATTTAGAAACCTAACTCCGCCTGCAGGGGGAGGGACTGTTAGCCTCACATAACAGAGCACGCAGGGCACGCAGGGCACCATGCGACCTTGACGCAGGCAGCCCAGCTGGTATGTGCAGAACCAGCCCGGGCTACTCCCACTGCACCACTGTGTGTCTCACGGTGCTGACAGGACCTAACTACTCATTTTCTGAGTCACTCATCTACCCTGGCTGATTGAAAATTCACACCAGGAAGGGAACAAGACAATCACAGTATAACAAAGAGAGCCATCATCTTTTTCCTATTTCATAAGCTTTTTCTTTCCTGTTTGTAAATTTCAACTGGATGTGCCCTATACTGTTTCATAATAATATAATGCTGGTGCAAAATACATCAATGGTAATACTCTGGGCATGTCTAGGAAAAAAAATGAGATGGAGAAAAACCAAGATGAATGGTAGGTATGCCTTAAAGATCAACAGGACTTTGCTAGTCCTCAGGGAAGGTGGTTCCAAATATACTTTTCCACTGCAAGCATAATGACGTGTTGGAACTGTGGTCTATAACCAAAGGGTTTATAGGAACGTGTTATAGATTTCACCATTTCATGCTCTCCACTCTCCTGGAGCTACATTCTAGCCACAAACCTGGATTTTCTTCTTGTTTAGAAATGAATTCTAACTAAGCCGTCCCCGCCTAATTAGACTGGATGTGAAGTATTAATTTATGTGCTACTTAGTTAAAAAAAAAAATGCTTACCTGCTTGCTTCTAGTGCAGAGGTTTCTTTAGAACTTTGTGAATTTAAGATTTTTTCAATCTTTTCAACTGATCAAATAACTTGTATAAGCATCAACACACACATCTATAAAAATAAAAATTAAGCAAAGAAAAAACGTCACCATCTTTACTCTTAATCATCTTTATTTCCCATGCCAAATGCAGGAAAATATAAGACCAAAAGTTAACTTCAAATATATAGGGCATGCTATATTTTGAATATTTCTATGAAACAAAGAATTCTCAAGAATGCAAATCTTAGTTCTAGAATAAGCATACTTCCATATTCTATTGCAAGTTTATATAGAAAAAAAAAAAAAAACCCTAGACTTTGCTTTCTCATATTCTATACTCTTATTTCTTCTTTTCCCCAACCTGAATCTTTCTATTGGCATTTCTTTCCTATTTTTTTAAAAAGATTTGTTTATTTGAGAGAGAGAGAGACTGCATGTGCACGTGCAGGGGAGGGGCAGAGGGAGAGAGAGAATCTCGAGTACACATCCTGCTGAGCATAGAGCTCAATGTGGGGCTCAATCTCATGACCCTGAGATCATGACCTGAGCCAAAATCAAGAGTCGGACGTTTAACCAACTGAGCCACCAGGCTCCCCTCCATTTGTTTTCTTATGGCCCTTTATTCATGTTTTAACTTTGGCTTCCGATCGTACTGATCCTCTCAGTTTACATGTGCATATACCTATATGGCCAAGCACCAAATCACTAAAGACCTTTTACACTACAAATATTATCAAAGAGGTTGAGGGACATTATGAAAACTCTCATCCTTAAAGAACAAAAAAATACAAAGTCATCCATTCAATAAATAGTTCCTGAACACCCCTGGGAGCTCGACATTCATTCCGACAGGGGGTGGGGGTGGGGGGGCACGAGAAAATAAAGCAAGAAATACACCCTGCTCTCATAAAGCTTACTGTTTTGTCTGGAAGCGCATGACAAGCATTCTTTGGACAAAAGCTGTGAGGAGATCCAGAGGCGAATTAAACAGAAGGTCCCTCAAACAGGCTTTCTCCCCACTGAGATTTTAACAAATATGCTAATAATACACATAGAAAACATAGTACAGAGCAGCAGGCGAGAGTCAGAAGCCCAGACTCCCAATGCCCACTGTGCCCCTACATCGTTATGATCATGAATGACATCGGGGACACTTGAAACTGGAGATAGCACTAAGGGGCACACTCCCGGGGTGAGCCCTCAGATGTACAGAGCCGTTGCCTGTCTCACACACCTGAAACTAAGCCAACATCACATGCTAACTACTGGGAATTGAAAAAATTAAAGTTAACACCAGAACATAAAGAACACAGGATCAGAAAATAACAACAAACCTACGGCAGAATCCTGAGTTTGCTTTGGAAAGCCCACTTCTCCCCTAGTCTCTAATATAGGACTATTTTCTTTACAGGGTCGCTGACAATTTATACAGTCGTTAACTGTCAGGCGCTGCACCGACAACATTTATCACGGTTTCTTGTTCTGGAAAAAGTGGGTGATCTTGAGATTGTGTGGGTACCTCTGAAATTCTGTCTTATTATTTCAGGTAGATAACATGACGTAATGCATAAAATGCACATGCGTGAGAGCTTTGAAAAAAAGCTGAATAGTGCTGACAAGTTCGTGGAGAAAAGGGGAGAGGGCTTCAACTGGCATGCAGCATAAGAAATCTACTGGAGGGTACCTTTTTCTTCCTTATGTCCTGTTGTTTACACATTAGTTCATCTACTGCCCGAATTCCTTTACTGACTGATGACCTGAGACTCTTTAAAAGAATAAAAAATAAAACGTATTACAGACATTGTTTTGTCACATCATCAAGTTCCTACATCTCATTCAATTCCACAGAACTTAATACCTGTGCTCCAGTACTATGCAGATATTGACAAAAAAAAAAAATGATATACCAGACATAGTTACTGTTGAGGGGACTCATGATCTGGGGGCATAATGACACGAAGGCAGGGTCGCATGGCCAGAAGAAGAATGACATATATACAGTGAAAGTTATGGGGATGAGGGGGCTTAGAATGGAGAACAGATAATATGAAGCAAAGTACAGGAGAGTCTGGACATGCGACGGGGCTCAAATCGGACTCTGAAAGCCATGTGTACACAGCTGCCGAGGTGGGGAGGGGATGGGGAGCAGATGTAAGTGCACACACACTCAGGGGCAGGGTCAGACAGGCATACAGCCATGTGCACTGCAGGCTTCCTTCTGGAGAGAAGCAGAAATAGGAATGGAGGGCCAACTTCACTGAGATGAGGTCTTTAGATTCTGCATATTTTGGAGAATGAGAGAATGTCAAAGCACTGATGCATGATGATGAAATGTGGGTATGGAAATACCAGGAATCAAGAATGAAGAACAGAAGACCAGAAAAAGGCAGAGCACAGAGGTAGAGAAACATGTCCAGAAGCTAATGAATAAAGAGATAATTAGGAATTAGGGCCAAAACAAAGGTTAACAGAAACAACTAGAATGAAGTAGGCATATCACAAAAATTCCACAGGAAGGTGAATTAATTCACTCCATCAACATTATGAAACACCTCCTGGATGTCAGTATGGTGGCAGCCCACAGGGATACAATAAAGACAGATATAGTCGTATCCCTCAGAGGTCTGAGAATCTCACAGAACAGCTTCAGAGTTTGGACCAGAAAGGCAGGTCAGGCCTATGGCTGAGCAGGACCACAGTGGCCATAAAAACAGCCCATGGAAAAGGGAGGGGATACAGTGATGGCAGGGGGTGAGGTGGGACGGGAGCTGTGTGAGTAGAGCAAATCTGCCTCCAGGGAGAGAAGAGTGGGAGGCCAAAGGAAGGCTAGGCTTGGGAAACAACACCACTATGAGGCCCCGGGAGGAAGAGGCACACCAAGGAGGCAGTGGGAGAGCCCCACAGCGGCTGGTGTGGAATCCAACAGCGGACCACGAAATTCCCTTCCATTCCAAGGAAAAGTACCTTTAACAAGATTTTGTAAAATTCAAATGAGACATAAACCATGGAAAGTATTGGCTACCTCAAGGCACAACTCAAGATTTTTACCTGTTTCACGAACTCTTTCCTGCCTGCCCCTCCCCTAGGCTTCTCAGCACTGATATTTCCATTACTCCGCATTTTTCTTGGTTCTAACCATGTACTGTGTCTTCCCTTAAATTATGTTCTCTTTATATTCTCTCTAGGATGCAGGCACTGTCTTAGCGGAGGGATGCACGAGGCCACTCAAGCTAGAGGAGACAGACAAGGAAGGATGGTGCAGTTTATGACAAATTTACGACAGGGCATCAGAACGGACAGAGGCCGTAAGTCAGGGCACCAGACACAGACGGGGGGGGTGGGGGGGGGAGACAGGGCAGCACAGTTTTCTGTTAGAAGTGATGCCACAACTGCCCCTCCACTGTTCACCCAGGTGGAGTTCCTATTCCCAATGGCTTAGAGGTGGGGAGTCCCATTCCCACAACAGAGATTTTTCTGAGAGAACATGCAAATGTAACATTTATTAAGTATTACATTTTATTTATATTATCCTTCAGTTCCATTAGGGATTACACAGTTTTTGTAGATCAGCCCAGGAACCTAACCACATGTAGATTACGTGGGGTGGGGGGGGATATTTACAAGATTACAAACTGTTAAAATACAAGTCATTCGTAAGTTAGAAACCACTTACATATGACCAAAGTGGCATTAATAAGTTGAATTTGGAAATATGCTTCCTCTCCCCTGACATTTTAAGGTTGTCTACTCTGAGAATATGTCTTCTTCAAATCGAACATTTTTTTTAGGTTTTTAGCATATGCAAAAACAAAATCATTTACAACTCTTCTGAAGGTGAATATTATAATCATGAACCGTTAAAATACAACCACCAGTACCACCAAACTAACAGATGAAAAGAATTCTTAGAGAAAAGCCGACGAGGACAACAGGCGTCACAGCAGACTGTTTTCATTAATTGGGGACTTACCAGAACTTCTCATAACTGTCCCAAAGGCACAGAAAGTTCATTGAGGGCTTTGTCCATGCCAACCTAAAGGCAAAACCAGGTTGGCACAAACACATCACGATAAGAAGTAATAGTGACGTATCTATTTAACGATCAAAGCAGTACCAGATTTAAGTTATTTTTTTGGCACAACCGTATTTTGCTACATAACTAGCTAAACAACAGAAGTGTTATTTGGCCATTAATGTTGTTCATAGAATATGAAAAAAATCTGTTGAAATACATGGAACTATAAAAATAAGGGAAGTCATGAGAAACGAAAGTTTCCTTAAGAACAATTTGCCTTTAGATGACATTTTAAATGAATGTGAAAAATTTTCACAGAAGGTAAACAGTTCTCTGTCTGTAATTGATGATACTCAGCCAGCTGATGTGAAAGTCTGACGGGCTACGTCTCTCTTAGTATATGTGCTGCCGAAGCGAGCACGGGCTACGTCTCTCTTAAACATTATTATAAGCCTTGAGAAAAATAGAAATTAAACAGAAGTAAAATTTTCTAGGTTTTAAATCCTATTGGGATATTTATCTTAGTGGTATATTTCCCAAAAGCAAATGTGCATCATTAATTTTAATGCTTCTTGAAATTCCCACGAAGCTGCAACTTTCTGTGCTTCTCTGGACAAACAGATTTAAAACAAAATGAAGCATCAACAAGGAGACTTTTCTGCCAAGTAACAAAATTCAACATTTCTTTTTTTTTTTTAAGATTTTATTTATTTATTTGACAGACAGAGATCACAAGTAGGCAGAGAGGCAGGCAGAGAGAGAGGAGGAAGCAGGCTCCCTGCTGAGCAGAGAGCCCGATGTGGGACTCGATCCCAGGACCCTGAGATCATGACCTGAGCCGAAGGCAGCGGCTTAACCCACTGAGCAACCCAGGCGCCCCAAAATTCAACATTTCTAAACAGCTTTTACAAACAATTGATAAGCTCACTGCAAATCATTCTTATATTTTTATAAAACCAAACTTTTAAAATATCAATATTGGCCAATGTTCCCTCAACCTAGCTCTGGCTAACAGATATACCTGGGAGTAAATTAAACATTGTAAGAGTGGTGGACATTTGCTCCTACAAATTAGTCTAAATCAAGGAAGACTTCAGGACTTAGCAACTAATAAAACAACCCCTTGGGTATTATTATCCTTTACTTTTCACTGTTGACTAATGAATTTGAAACATAATCAAACTAGAGCAACCTTAAATGAATAAAAACTAAAACAAACAAAAAAATGTATTCCAAAAAGTTTAGTTCTTTTATTAATGAAATTGGTAATTTCTTCAAGTTTCTGGTGGGGTTGGTGGGGTAATCAACTGAAAGGTTTCTAAAAACTCTGCCCTTTTAATAAATATGAAGGAGAGAGAAAATGTGTGTGTGTGTGTGTGTGTGTGTGTGTATAGGACTTGTGAATTTCAGGTTTACCAAGTTTGTGGAAAGGTTGACAAAATCTGCATAATCCTTGTTGATGAGCTCAACCATGGCTGTTTTAAAAGTTTATAGTAGAGTTCCAGATCTCCTCTTAGTTCCTCCAGCTGGACACGCTTCCTACAGTCAGACACAACGTGATCAACATCGAAATCTTCCTGAAAATCAAACCAGAGAGAAAAAATGATTGCACTGATACCACATTTTACATAGAAAAATTAAGATCAGAGAAAGAATAAGAGGCTGTATTACTGCAGGGGAACACACACAGGGACATCAGGGGGTCTGCTCACTTCCTAAGATTATGGGAAAGGGAGCCCCTCACCAAGACCATTCTCTCCAGTTGCCTAACTCTACAGGCATTTTATTTCTTTTAATTATACATTTCAAAGAGGCTCTTCTCAAAATAGAAACAGCTTTTTCTTCTTAATTTAATTTTATTTTTTTTAAAGTTTTTATTTATTTATTGGACACAGAGAGAGAGACCGCAAGTAGGGAGAGAGGCAGGCAGAGAGAGAGAAGTGGGAAGCAGGCTCCTCGCTGAGCAGAGAGCCTGATGCGTGGGGCTCGATCCCAGGACCCTGAGATCACGACCTGAGCCGAAGGCAGAGGCTTAACCCCCTGAGCCACCCAGGCGCCCCTTCTTCTTAATTTTAAAAGTAACAAATGTTCACTGTCAAACTTTCAACCAACCAAGAAATACTTATGTAAGAGAGAGAAAAAAAAATCACCCACTCTCTAATGCTCTGCAGTTAAGCACTGTTAATATTTATTTTTCTTCACTATTTAACACAGCGATTAACATCCTTCCAGACTTTGCTTTGGTCTTTCTCTTTACTTTTTTTTTTTTTTTTTAATTTTATTTATTTGAGAGAGAGAGATGGAGAGAACAAGTGGGAGGAGGGGCAGAGGGAGAAGCCGGCTCTCTGCTGAGCTGGGAGCCTGATGCCAGGGTTCATTCCAAGACCCTGAAATCAAGATCTCAACCGAAGGCAGATGCTTAACTGACTGAGACACCCAGGTGCCCTAGTCTTTCTCTTTAAAATATAAATTACTTTTGGGGTGCCTGGCTGGTTCAGTGGGTTAAGGCCTCTGTCGTTAGCTCAGGTCATGATCCCAGGGTTATAGGTTCAAGCCCCGCATTGGGCTTTCTGCTCAGCAGAGAGCCTGCTTCCCTGTCTCTCTCTCTGCCTGCCTCTCTGCCTACTTGTGATCTCTGTCTAATAAATAAATAATTTTTTAAAAAATAAAATATCAATTACTTTTTAAAGAAACTGACATATAATGGACACATGTTAGTTTCAGGCGTACAACATAAAAATTCCATATTTTTATCTGTTGTGAAATGATCACCCTAAGACTAGTTAACATCCATCACCAAACATACACATTTTTTTCTTGTGCTAAGAACTCTTAAGCTTTAGCAACTTTAAATATATAATAATATACGGCACTGGGTAGCTCAGTGAGTTAAGGCCTCTGCCTTCGGCTCAGGTCATGATTCCAGGGTCCTGGAATCGAGCCCCACATCAGGCTCTCTCCTCAGCAGGGAGCCTGTTTCCTCCTCTCTCTCTGCCTGCCTCTCTTCCTACTTGTGATCTATGTCAAATAAATAAATAAAATCTTAAAAAAAATATATATATATATAATATACTATGCAGCCATCAAAAGAAATGAAATCTTGCCATGTGCAATGACCTGGATGGAACTAGAGGGTATGCTGAGTGAAATAATCAGAGAAAGACAATTATCATACAATCTCCCTGATATGAGGAATTTGAGAGGCAAAGTGGGGGGTGTGGGGGTAGGGAAGGAAAAATGAAACAAGATTGGATTCGGAGGGGGGCACCTGGGTGGCTCAGTGGGTTAAAGCCTCTGCCTTCGGCTCAGGTCATGATCACACGGTCCTGGAATTGAGCCCCACATCGGGCTCTCTGCTCAACGGGGATCCTGCTTTCTCCTCTCTCTCTGCCTGCCTCTCTGCCTACTTGTGATTTCTGTCTGTCCAATAAATAAATAAAATCTTAAAAAAAAAAAAAAGATTGGATTGGGAGGGAGACAAACCATAAGAGACTCTTAATCTCACAAAACAAACTGAGGGTTGCTGGGGGGAGGGGTGTAGGGAGAGGGTGGTGGGGTTGTGGACATTGGGGAAGGTATGTACTACAGTGAGTGCTGGGAAGTGTGTAAGCCTGACAATTCACAGACCTGTAACCCTGGGGCTAATAATACATATTTCTAATAAAAAATAATAAAATTAATATACAATAATACACAGTATTATTTACTACAGTCACTATGATGTACATTACATCCCCAAGGCTTATCTTATTAACTGGAAGTTTATACCACTGGACCCCTTCATCTATTTCCTCCACAACCTCGCCTCTGGCAACCACCAATCTGTTCTCTATGACTTCATTTTGTTTTGTTTTTTAGATTCCACATGTGAGGGAGATCATACAGTATTTCTCTTTCTCTGTCTGACTTATTTCACTCAGCACAATATCCTCAAGGTCCATCCATGTTGTTGCAAATGGCAAGACTTCCTTCTTTTTATGGTTGAGTAATATTCCATCGTATACACACACATTTTCTTTATCCATTCACCCCGTTGGTGGACACTTTAGTTATTTCCAAGTCTTGGTTGTTGTAAATACTGTGATACTCACTACCGTGAGTGTGAGTCTTGTTGGCCGCTAGAGCCAGGTGATCTAGAGGTATACCCTGGGTAGCAACTGCAAACCTCGGGGCATCATACGAGCATTCAAGCTCCTTTCCAGGAGATACCAGAAAGCAGAAGCGAGGTAGAGGGACAGCGCAAAGATGGTACCCATCAGCTCCATCTTTGGAGAATACCTTACTAGGCTCCCAGATCCAGGTTAAATTAGATGCCTGCCCCTCAGGGCTTTAAGATAAGCAAATGAGCCTCTTTCACAGAAATCTGAACCCATTTCAGTCTGCTGCTTCTGTGCTGAGTTCCAGGGTGGGTCAGTCTATTCGCGGGCGACTGCTTTAAGAACTGTTTCTCAGTTTGCTCTAGCCTTGTGGGTCTCATGGGTGCAAGCTCTGATGGCTTTCAAAGCTGGATGTTTTGGGGTCTTGTCTCTTAGATGTACGTCTTGGAAGTTGGGGTGCCAGAAGTGGGGCTCAAACCCTTTGCTCCTCAGGGAGAAGCCTGGGGTTTTGAGTACCCTCCCAATCCCAGGTCGCTGTACCAGGGGTGGGGTTTGTGGCAAGACTGATTCTTACTTCAACATAGGTTTTTTTCCTTACTCACCTAATGTGTAGGAGTCACTCAGCTAGTTGTAGGGTTTTTTCCATCTTGAATGGAAACCCCAGACCTTCTCTATGTATGTGTGTACACACACATATGTGTACACACACACACACAAATATTCATGCTCTTCTAAACTATTTCCCATCTAGGGGCACCTGGGTGGCTCAGTGGGTTAAGCCTCTGCCTTCAGCTCAGGTCATATCTCAGGGTCCTGAGATCAAGCCTCACATCAGGCTCTCTGCTCAGCTGGGAGCCTACTTTCCCCCCTCTCTCTTCCTGTCTCTCTGCCTCCTTGTGACCTCTCTCTCTCTCTGTCAAATAAATAAATAAAATCTTAAAAAAAGAATAAAAAAATAAAAAATAAAAACCCATTCTTTTAAAAAAAAATTCCCATCTAAAAATATAACTTGAATGTCTTTACATAAAACACATACATTTCTATTAATATTTTACGTGCATGCTGAGTGTCCCATTGAACATATGTTCCAAATCTTTCATAACCTATTTCCAAGTATTGGTCTCACAGGATTAGCTATCCTGTGTTTCCCCTTTACAATACTGTGATACCCTGGTAGGCTTATATGCTTAGAGGCAATAAATTACTATCTAATTCCCCTGTGACTCTGCTACTCCATGACCTGTTTAGTCAGCAAGAATCAAATGTGATGATTCCCAAACTAGTTAAGGACACCTACACTTACTTTTCATTAAACACTATGTAAACCAACAAAATATGACTGCAAAAAAAAAATCACTGTTCTTTTGAAAACTAACACAGCTACTTTGGAAAGATTTGATACAAAGAAATCAATAAGAAAATTTTTGCTAAGTTAGGTATGGGTGAGATGACCAAGTACCAGGCAGGGAGGGAGTGATCACAGGATTCTCACTCAATTCAGTTAAAGAAACTGAAACTGAATGCAAAAAAAGACAACATAGAAAGCTTTTTTTAAAGATTCTTTTTATTTATTTGAGACACAGACAGACAGTATGAGCAGGGAAAGGGGCAATGGGAGGAAATTCCCTGCTGAACAGGGAGCCCAATGCGGGACTCCATCCCAGGACCCCAGGGTCATGACCTGAACCGAAGGTAGATGCCTAACCTATTGAGCGACCCAAGTGCTGTGATAACTCAGAAATCTAATCTGCAGGCCAGTTTCCAGAGAAAAGACCTGGCACTCTGTTTCAATGAAGAATAAATGTACATATATTTTTTCCAATTAAATGCTAAGAACTGTATGTACTATTCCCTAAGAGTACTTGTTTAAACTGACTTTTTTAGTTACAACCAAAGACTGATCCTGCTAGTGTCAGAGAGAAGGACTTCATACCAAACCGTAATTTCACAGTCATCTACAGAGAGCCACCTGCTCCTTACACTGGTGACCAAATTAGCCTGGACCTTTCTCTCCTGAGACCATCTCAGACCTTACATCATAGTTATGTAGTACATCACGGGAGGGGGTCTCGGTTCATAATCCTGGCCATCCTACTCACCAACTGTATACCTTTAGGTCGATCACTTTCCCTGCCTCAGTTACACATTGTTGAAAGTTCTTGAACTTCATGATGGCATTCTAAATTGTATAACTGGGGTGCCTATGTGGTTAAGCATCTGCCTTTGGCTCAGGTCATGATCCCAGTCTCTTGGGTTTGAGTTCCACATCAGGCGCTCTGCTGAGCAAGGAGCCTGCTTCTCCCTCTGTCCCTTCCTCCTGCTCCTGCACTCTCTCACTCTCAAATAAAATCTTAAATAAATAAATAAATAAATCATATAACTTAGCCTCAGTGAACAAATGCTATTAGGTAATATTAGTACTCAATTTACCATTTATGCATTTGTTCTCAGATAAACAAAAGTTGCATAACACATGACTAAATAACTCGGAACATCTGTGAATACTGGGTTAGGCAGCGTTTGCTGTGAAAAGCAAACCCAAACTCACAGTGCCATAATAGAGACCCATTTCACTTAACCAAGAATGGTTTTACTACTTTAGGAATGGTTTTACTTTATAGTGTAGATTTCCCAAGTATTCAAAAAGAAAGTATTTACAACCCATACATTTACGGTCAACTGATTTTTCACAAGGATGCCAAGACCATTTAATGGGGGGAAAAACAGTCTTTTCGAGTGCCTACTACTGGGACAAGTGAATATCTACATGCAAAAGAATGAACTTGGAACAGCAACGTCACACATACACAAAAATATAACTCAAAATGGATCAAAGATTTAAATGTAAGGGTAAAAACTGTAACACTCAGAGAAAACAGGTGAAAATCTGTATGACTTTGGATCGGGAAAAGCTTTCTTAGACATGATACACAAAGCAATAAGAAATATTAGATAAGCTGAACTTGATCAAAATAAAAACTTTCATGTATCAAAGGACACTACGGAGAACTTGAAATGACAACCTACAGAATGGGAGAGAGTATCTGCAAATCATTTGTCTGACAAGGACCTAATAACCAGAATATGCAAATATACTCTTAGAACTCAACAACAAAAAGACAAATAACCTAATTTAAAAACAAGCCAAAGACTTTTGAATAGACATTTCTCCAAAGATGATACACAGACGGTCAAGAGCACATGTCGGGATGTTCGACATCCTTAGTCATTGGGGAAATGCGAATCAAAAGCACATGCAGATGCCACGTCACACCCACTAGGACAACTATGGTAAAATAAGAAAAAGAAAAAGAAAAAAAGAAGAAGAAAAGTGCTGGCAAGAAGGCGGAGAAGCTGGAACCCTCCTGTATTCTCGGTGAGAATGTAAAATAGTGTGGCTAAGGCAGCAAACAGCTCGGTAGCTCCTCAAGAAGTTACACACGTACAATTACCCAGCAGTTCTACGTCTAGGGGTATGACACCGACAGAACTGACAACAGATGTTCCTGCCACAACCTGTACATGAATGTGCACAGCAGCGCTGCTCGTAACAGCCAAAAGAGTATATACCCAACGTCCATCAACTGATGAATGGATACGTAAAATGTGGAAGAGCCTCTTACACAACCATAAAAAGGAATAAACTGTTACATGCTACAACACGAGTGAAGTCTGAAAACATTCTACTCTCAGGTTAAAGGAAGCCAGACACAAAAGGTCACGTGTTATACAATTCCACAGATATGAGATGTTCCAGAAAAGGCAAATCCATAAAAACAGAAAGTAGATTCATGATTGCCAGGGAATAAGGGGAGGGGAGAATTGGAACTAAGAGGTTTATTTTTCGGGTGATGGAAGCATTCTGGAATTAGACAGAAGTGATGTATGTACCATATACACAGTAAATATACTAAAAACCAGAGAAGAGTACACTTTAAAATGGCAACTATTATGCTTTGTGAATTATATTTTGATGAAAAATGAAACAACTTAAATATCAACAAGTTAAATGCTAGGATACATTAAAAATATCCAAAGTAACACTAATCACAGGAACAATGGAGTAGCTACATGAATTTCAGACAAAGCAGATTTCAGAGAAGGAAAATTATCAGGCATAAAGAGCAGCATTACATGATAAAGAAATCGACTGACCAAGAAGACACAATTATCCTTAATGTATGTGTACCTGATCAACACAGGTGAGACATAACCTAACAGAACTGCAGGGAGAAATAAACAATTCCATTATCACAGCTGGTGACTTCAACACTTCTCCCTCATTAATGGGCCGATCCAGCAGCAGGGCAACAAGGATTTGACAGATGTGCACATTCAGTCCAGACATGGCACACTTAACACCACCATCAATTACCGTACAACAGATGTACACAGACAATTTCACCCAGTAATAGTGCAACACACATTCTTCTTAAGCTCATATGGAACACTCATCAAGACAGAATAATTCTGGACCACAAAACAGAACAAATTTTTAAAAATAAAAATTATACCAAGTATGTTCTCAGACCGCAATGGAATTAAAATAAATTAAAAAAAAAAATCTTTAAAAATCAGTAACAGAAGATAGCTGAAGAAGTCCAAAATACATGGAGATTAAATGACACACTTCTAAATTACAGGAGACCAGTCTCAACAAAATACAATGTAGCAAAATGTGTGGAATGCTGCTTAAAGGGAAAATACAGTACTGAATGCAAATATTAGGAAAAAAAAGATTAAAGTCAATAATCTAAGCTTCCATTTTAGGCAACAACAACAAAATCAAATCTAAAGTAAGGAGGGGCTCCTGGGTGGTTCAGTTGGTTAATCATCTGCCTTTGGCTCAGGACATGGTCCTAGGGTCCTGGGACAGAGCCCTGCATCAGAGCTTCCTGCTCAGGGAGGCTGCTTCTCCATCTCCCATTCCTCCTGCCTGTATTCCCTCTCTCACTGACTCTCTCTGTGTCAAATAAAATCATTAAAAAATACCCTAAAGGAAGTAGAAAAAAATAAAAATTAGAGCAGAAATCAATGTAATTAAAACCAGGATTTTTTTTTTTAAATCAATAAACCCCAAGTCTGTTTCTTTGAAAACATCAATAAAACAGATACACCCTTAGTCAGGCAAACAAAGAAAAAAAGTTAGAAGACATAAATTACTAATATCAGATGAAAGAAGGGAGGGCTACTGCTAACAACCCCAATCACTGTAAATTCACCCAAACATTTATGGAATACTACACAATTCTCTAAAATCTCTTCCAGAAAGTAAAACTAGAAGGAATACTTCCTAAATCATTCTAGGAGATCATTATTACCCTGACACCAAAACCAATACTACAAGAAAAGAAACTACAAACTAGTATCTCTCATGAACACAGACACAAAAATCTTCAACAAAAATTAGCAAATAAAAGCAAACACTATATTAAAAAATTATACACCAGGGTCATGTAGGATTTATTCCAGGTATGCAACATTAGAAAATGTTCAACATTAGAAAATCAATGTGATCCATCATATCAACAGAAAAAAAATCACATGATCATATCAATGAAGGGAGGAAAAAAAACATTTAACAAAATCCACACCTCTTCATTATTAACCCTCAGGAAACTAGGAATAGGAGGACTTCCTCAACTTGATAAAGAATGTCTCCAGAAATCCACAGCTAACATGATATTAATACTGAGAAAATCGAAGACAGGGAATCAAGGCAATGATATCCCTCCTACTACTACTATTCAATACTATACTGGAAGGCCAAACTAATGAAATAAGGTAAGAAAAGGAAACAAAAGGTATACAACCTGGGAAAGAATAAAACTTTGTTCACAGATGACATGACTGTCTACAGAAAATACAAAGACTTCACACCCCACACCCTCCTGAAACTAGTCAAGTGATTATAGCAAGTCTGCACAATACACAGTTAAAATACAGAAGTCAATTGCTTTCCAATGATGTATCAGACAAAGGGCCAGTATTCAAAATTTATAAAGAATTTATCAAACTCAACATCCAAAAAACAAAAAAATCCAGTCAAGAAATGGACAGAAGACATGAACAGACCAAAGAAGACATCCAAATGGCTAACAGACACATTAAAAAGGGCTCCACATCACTCAGCATCAGGGAAATACAAATCAAAACCACAATGAGACACCACCTTACATCAGTCAAAATGGCTAAAATTAACAAGTCAGGAAACAACAGATGTTGGCGAGGATGTGGAGAAAGGGGAATCCTCCTACACTGTTGGTGGGAATGCAACTCTGGAAAACAGTATGGAGGCTCCTCAAAAAGTTAAAAATGTAACAACCCAACGACTTAGCAATTGCCCTATTAGATGTTTATCCAAAGTACACAAAAGGGGCAAAAGCACCCCAATGTTTATAGTCAAACTATTGAAAGAGCCCAGATGTCCATCAAGATGAATGGATAAAGAAGATGTGGTATACATACACACACACACACACATTACTCAGCCATCAAAAAGAACAAAATCTTGCCATTTGCAAGGACATGGATGGAACTAGAGGAAGACAAATACCATATAGTTTCAGTCACATGTGGAACTTAAGAAACAACAGATGAATTTAGGAGAAGGGAAGAAAAAATAGAAACAGACAGGGAGGCAAATCACAAGAGAATTAACTACAGGAAACAAACTGAGGGTTACTGGAGAGGGGAAAGTTGGGGTAACTGGGTGAGGGGTATTAAGGAGGGCACTTGTTGGGATGAGCTCTGGGTGTTGTATGCAACCAATGAATCACGAAATTCTAACCATGAAACTAAAAGTACACTATATGTTAATGAGATTGAATTTTAATTAAAAAATTTAAAAAGTCAATTGCTTTCGTATATACCAGCAATGTACAAGTGGAATTTGAAGTTAAAAACACAAGACCATTTACATTAGCATACCAAAAAAAATTAATACTTAGGTGCAAATCTAACGAAATATGCACAAGATCTATATGAGAAAAAGTATAAAATTCTGATGAAAGATAACAAGCAAGGTAAGATGTGAAGTGGAAAGTCCATAATCTTGGGTAAGAACACTCAATACTGTTAAGAGGTCAGTTCTTCCCAAACTGATCGACAGACTCAATGCAATCCCAATCAAAATGCCAGGAAGTTATTCTGTGGATACCAACATGTTGACTCTAAAATTTGGATGGAAAACTGGAAAACCAAGAGTCCCAGAGTAGTCAACAAAATATTAAAGAGCGGGGAAAAAAAGGAAATTGAGGATTGCCACCACCCAATCTCAAGACTTACTATTAAAGCTATAGTGATTAAGACAGAAGGTGCCTGGCAAAAGAGACAGGTCCTTGGAACAGAGTGGAGAGCTCAGAAAAACATCCACACACACAGGCAAAGGCAACTCAATGGCAAGGACAGTCTTCAACAAATGGAACCGAACAATGGGACATTGATAAGAAAAAACAAAGAAATGAAAAGAATAAAAACAAACTTTTCACACCTTTCACAAAACCTAAACGTAAAATGCAAAACTTCTTAAAGATGACATAAGAAAAAATGTAGGGATCCTTGGATTTGGCAATGACTTTTCAGATATAAAACCAAAAGCATGATCTACAAAAGAAAAAAATTGATGAGAGGGACTTTGTTAAAATTAAACTTCTCTGTAAAAGACACTGTTAAGAGAATGAAAAGATGGGATGCCTGGGTGGCTCAGTTGGTTAAGCAGCTGCCTTCGGCTCAGGTCATGATCCCAGCGTCCTAGGATGGAGTCCTGCATCCGGATCCTTGCTCCGCAGGGAGCCTACTTCACCCTCTGACTCTGCCTTCCACTCTGTCTGACTGTGCTCACTCTGCTCGCTCTCTCTCTGACAAATAAATAAATAAAATCTTAAAAATAAAAAAAAAAGAGAGAGAATGAAAAGACCAGTCACAGAGTAGAGAAAATATCTGCAAAACACATCCATGGTAAAGGACTTAAAATAAGAAATATAATATAAAGATGTCTTAGTAGCAACAAGAAATCAAACCTAATTTAAAAATGTGAAAAGAGCGGTGGCTGGGAAACCCAGTCAGTTAAGCATCTGCCTTTAGCTCAGGTCCTGGGACTGAACCCCACACTGGGCCCCCGGCTCAGCGAGGAGCCTGCTTTTTTTCCCTCTCCTGCTGCCTGCTGCTACCTCTCCGTGTGCTTGTGGTGTTAATAAATAAATAGAATCTTTAAAACAGAAAAAAAAAAGGATCTGAAAAGATGCTCAACTTTGTATGTCATTAAGAAATTGCAAATTTAAACTAGGTACTATTACATATCACGTAGAATATAAAAAATCCAAAGCACTAGTAATACCAAATGCTAGCAAGGATGTGGGACAACCGAACACTCATTCACTGTTTGGTCAGAATGCAAAATGGGAGGCACTGTGTGAGACAGCTTGGCAGTTTCTCACAGAACTAAACACATTCTCACTATAAGATCAGTAATTGTGCTCCTTTGTATTTACCCAAAAGAGCTTAAAACTAGTGTCCACACAAAAACCTGCACACGGATATTTACAGCAGCTTTATTCTCTGAAGCGCCAAAACTTGGAAGCAATCCAATCTCCTTCAATAGGTGAACAGGTACACTGTGCCACACCCACACAACGGATTATTCGACAATTAAAAGATGAATTATTAAGCCACAAGACTTCGAAGAACCTTAAATGCATATTGCTAAGTGAAAGACCAGTTTCAAAGGCTAAATACTATAGGATTCCAACTCTATGGCATTCTGGAAAAGGTAAAAATTAACCAACATTATTTATTTTAATTTATTTTTTAGGTCATCTCTATACCCAATGTGGTGGATAGAACTCACAACCCCGAGATCAAGAGTCAGATGCCCTAGCAACTAAGCGATCCAGGTGCCTCTGAAAAGGTAAAACTCTAGACAGTAAAAACATCCCGGGCTGAGGGGTGAGCGAGGAGGGTGCAGAGAGAGGAGAAGAAACAAATAGATGAGGTACAGGGTTTTTCAAGGCAATGAAACTAGGCTGTAAGATACCAACAGTAGGTAAATAACATTATACATTTGTCAAAACCCACAGAACTTTAGAAAGAGGAGTGAACCCTAATGTAAACCATGGATTATTAATTAATACTGTATCAATGCTGGTTCATCAGTTGTAACACATGTACCACAACAATGTAATACATTAATAATAGGAGATAGTGAAGTTAGAAGAAAAATATCTTCTCTTTGTACTCAGGGGTATTTCCTATCTGAACCCAGTTAAAGTACAAATCCCCCAAAAGGCCAGAAGTTGGTAGATCACAAGAGGTGTTGGAACACAGGAAAATAAATGAGCAAACCAGACAAGCTGCAGGTAATTAAGAACCATTAACCATCAGAGGAGCAGTGACATCACTCAAAATTAAAACCAAGTAGAGTTTAAAAGTTTAGCTACTTTACTAACTAGCTGCAATCAGGGATGGCAAACAAAGACTAATTCAAAGTAACCTGGGAATTAATCATTTAAAACTTACCAATAATCTGAAATTAGTAGCTTTAATGCTATGAAAATTACATGGAATTTGGAAAGATTGAAGTTCTCTAAACTGCCAAGAAGTAAAACACTCCTTCCCAGATACATGGACTTATAAAATCACTATATACTATCTCCACGAGAAGCAGAATCCCCAGAACCATCACTCTGTAAAGATGAGAAGTACTAAGAGGGCATATGAAATTTATGAGCTCTGCCCTGAAACATGTCCCATTTCATCGAGACAAAAAACCAAAATAGTTAAGCACTAATCTGCACACTACATAGGGGTTGAAAGACATAGAAAGTTTGTGTGAGCTCACGTATGTGTGTGTTTCCAACCATTCTTGAAAACAATGGACAACAGAGATGAATAAATGTCCCTGTATATCCCATAAATATTCCTCAAATATTTATCATGCAACTCCAGCTCTGCTCTAAGACCTGGGGACACAGTCATGAAAAGAAAAGACAAGGTCTCTGCTTTTAAGAAGCAGATATTCTAATGAAGAAATGAGAAAATAAATATGTAAACAAACATTATATTAATGAACAGTGATCAAATAGTGATTAATGAATAGTGATCACAGCTAAAAAGAAAACAGGACAGAGTAAAGGTCTGAGTGACAAATGGGATGTATTTTAACTTGGATGAACCAGGAAATATAGAACAATGAGTTGAGATCCAAATGACACAAAGGGGCTAGCCACAGGAAATGTGGGAAGAGTGTTCCCGCCCAAGGTATCAGTATGTATACAAAAATGTCCTTGGAGCTCTTCCCTCCAGCGCCTGCTCTCAAATCTCTGACCCAGCTAGGTGGGGACATAATCTAGGACTTGTGTCTCCCAAAACTCATTCTAAATCTTTGTTCGGTGACTAAATTATTCAAGCTTGAGAAATTAAAAACATATGCTAACAAGATCTTCCCACCATCTACAGAGAAATCATCTTAAAAGCATCATGAAATAGTAACACTGAAATTCTAAAAAACTTCTGTTCTAACATTTTCATCAATTTTATATCAAACTCCTTTGTTGAATTTATATACCCATTTGACATATTTATGAAGAGACAAAAAAAAAAAAAAAACCTACATTCCGTAAATGTATTTATCCATCTAACAAATATTTGAGTACCTAAATACACTCTGTTCCAGCTGGTTTCTTCTCTTTATCTCTTTTTTTCCCCTCAATTTAACACCAATCATAATCTATGTAGGCTTTTAGTTCGCTTTTCATAATTAATTTCTTGAGCTATTTAAAGGAATTATCCAGTGCTAGAGTTCTCAACACTGGTCACACATTAGAATCACTTAAGGAACTTTTTTTTTTTAAGATTTTATTTATTTGACACAGAGAGAGAGATCACAAGTAGGCAGAGAGGGAGGGAATCATGCTCCATGCTGAGCAGAGTGTCCCATGCAGAGCTCGATCCCAGGACCCTGAGACCATGACCTGAGCTGAAGGCAGAAGCTTAACCCTCTGAGCCACTAAGGCACCCCCTCACCTGAGGAACTTAAAAACAAAAAGCCCAAAGGGCACCTGGCTCATTCAGTCACTGGAGTGTGCAGGTCTTGATCTCAGGGTTGTGAGTTCAAGTCCCATGTTGGGTATAGAGATTACTTAAAAAAAAAAAAAAAAAGAAAGAAAGAGCCCAAGTCCCAGTTTGTGATTAATTTGTTTAAATGTTTCAAGAAATTTGATGCTAAATGTTGTAAGACTAGTTAAATAACAAAAAGATATATTTACATAATACTTCTTGCTCTCAAATTTTGAACAAAGAACTTACTAATAATCAATAACTTAGTAGACCAACATTTTATTTAAATAAGTTTTATGGTACTACAAAGAGTGAATTAGAAAATCAAAAGCAAGGAGAAATGGGCATGATGTGAACATGGGGAAGCAAGAGAAAGCAAGAAAGTATGTGACCGGGAAGCGAATGCTTAGCTCTGAGATCCTTCTCTGAGAGAAGGACAGATTAAAACCTAAAAAGAAAGAAAAGAAGGATCCCATGCACTCAAGGAAAGAGAAGTCCCCCAACATCCCTCCTGCTTTTTCCAATATAAACACACAGCTGGGCCGACTTACCACATCCTGGTTGGTACCGACTTTATCAACTTTTCTATTTAGGCCAAACTTGACCGGTCAATGATGGACGGGCTGTGTGCCAAGTGTACCAGTTGTACAACTGACTGTGTAATGGCTGAAACTGAGAAACCGGGGTGAAAATATCAAGAGGCTCTAAGGATTGCGAAAGAGCCAAGATTCAAATGATTACCACGTACACACAAGACAAACTATGCAGATGACTGCTCAGTACAGAAGTAATTCAGAGTGTTATACTGTGGCATCAGCTGACCCAGACCCAGACCCAGAAGATTGCTGGAGTTCCCATCATGGACATCTCTAACCATATAGATGACACTGAGCAAATGCCAGATGATGATGGAGCCCCTCACTCCTATGTCTTAATAGAGTTCCTCAGCTCTCCTTTACCAACTTTTCCTGTTGCCAGTTCATACAAGCAATTTTCCTTACCCAGTTCCTCTGTTCTGAGCTATGGCTAAAGACACTCACTTTTTTATTTTTTGAAACTGATTATCTTGTACCATTTTACTTTTTGTTGCATCTTTTTATAAATCAGATGACCGCTCACAAGACCAAAAAAAAAAAAAAAAAAAAAAAAGGAATGGAAAGGAAAGATCAAAAGGGAGGACAAAAACAACAAAAAAACAGTTCTTTTTTGCCGGGAAACCTTCTTACAAGTGCCAATCAGATAAACTTTATCTGATGTTACATCGTCACAACTCCTCTACCATCAGGGAAAGTAGTTCACATAAGAAAATTTCTCTATAAAATGAGTTCCAGGCTTACATTCCATATTTGGCTAATTAGAATTTCATTACGATGTCTGTCTCAAACTGATGCGGAAGAGAATGGAATCTTGTCATCAAGATGTGACATCGAACTAAGAACCCACAGGGTAAGCACTCAGCTCCTGTGATACGAAGACAGCTCCTGGGGATGGGCCACCCTGGGCAACAGTGGCTGACCTGCGGGCCTGCGGCTATCTACCATCTGTCACTCTTCCCTCTTCCTCCTCTGTCAGCTGCTATCTCCAGCCACCGTCAACAAAGTCCACCTCAAACAGCCATCACTTCCCTCCGGTCCCATTTACCGTAGCTAAGCTCCAGGCCAGGCACCCAGATCACCAGCCCTGTGGGAACTTCTTCTAAGGTAAGAGGTGGCCCTATTGGTGAAATGCAGGTGCCAAGGCATGCGGACATTGTGCCATCTTCTGCGCTATTCTTAATGTTCTGATTGTCCCACTTCCCTCAGTTCCCACCTGTGGCCTCTGGAAAGGAACATATTACAGTAGGATTTCCAAGGACTGATGCATGGGGGTCAGGAGATCTGGCCTGTGATTGGCCCCAACTAGCTGTGTGGCTTTAAAGGAAGTCATCACACCTCAGGCCTCAGTTTCCTTATCTGCAAGCCAGGATGGACTAGAGTCTTTTCAGAGGAGCCGGCAAAGATCACATAGATAAGCACCACCTCATTATACTAACAAGCAAACAGAAGGCCGGAGGCGAGAGATTTGCCCCAAGTCAGACATAAGCAGGCAGAGAGCAGAGCCGAGGATGGGACCCACATCTGCAGGTCACAGCTAATCAGCCAGCACAGTACAAACAGATCTGAGCAGCTGCTCATTCTTCCCCTTTTCCGTTTTGTCCATCAGAATGCATGCTCCCTGCAAACAAGGACACACAGGACCTGCTTCCTGTCTCAAAATTCCCAGTTCACCCAATTAGAACAGGGAGGAGCCTCAACGACTTACCCCCTCACCCACACACACGGTTCTTTTACCTATGGAACATGAGGGTACATACATTCACCGTCCAGAGGGCTCCTGCCTTCACTTCTCATGGAAAAGGTCATCATGTGCCTACCCGGGGTGCCAACGAAGCCACAGGTTCCAGAGAGGAACTGACACAGAGAAGTTCGAAGGAGGCAGACTGGCTCAGCGCAGAAAGAAACTGTCTACCAAGGAAAACTACCCCATGGGGGACTGATTCTCTTTGAAATACGTTCGAGTGCATGGGAAAATGGTTTTTCAAGAGCTGGTGGACTGACCAGTCACCTGGTACATACAAGATCACATCCGCATTCTGACAAGAGTGGCTTGCCTGCAGTGTAGACCAGGGGCCAGAAAGACAAGGAAGGCGCATGGAGACTGGGTGAGAAGCTTCTACGGTGTGATGGCAAGGGCGCGCTGCAAAGGTACGAGAAGAGATGGAAAGAAGTATATGGACTCAAGAGGTTTAGGAAGCGAAATCCACAGGACTTGGTGTGACAGACTAGAGTTTGGAAAGGTGACAGAGTAGGAGTTGACTTCTGGTTTTCCGACTCCAGGCTAAATGGATGAAGTGTTTACCGAGAGAGGCAATAGAATAAGAAAGGTGGTTTTCAGTGGAGGAGGTGCTCATGAATTCCGTCTTGAACCTGATGAGTCTGAGGGGCCACAGACACATCCGAGAAGAAAGGTCAGCAAGTCCGATACACAGAACTGGTGCTCAGGAGGCGTGTGAGCCAGAGACAGGAATCTGCCTGACCTGCTGATAGGTGGTCATGAAGCTGCACAAAAGGTCATCTAGGGAAAGAAAGGAACACAGGGCTGAACCCATAATCAGCATTCAGTGGCTACCAGGAGCATGACTTTGCACAGGAGACACATCAGAGAGGTAGAAGAAAGACAGGAAGCAATGCAGAGCATTTGGTCTACTGTGATGTCGAGTAAGGAGACAGAGAAAGGTCAGGTGCGCTGACTTAGAAACAGTTTTGGTAAGAACTCTTTAGTGGAACGACAGGGCCTGAAGGGTGGAAGGTGGGAAAGTCAAGTCAACCCCTGAGCACTGGCTGTGATGCGCGACAGTGACAGGGCAATACCTAGAGGTGGGGCAGTCAAGTGGGAGAGGATCAAACAGGAGCGCATGATGGGAAGGAGTGCAGGGGAGAGGATCCTCGCAGGCTCCTGGAAGGGCAGGAGGGCATGGACTCCAAGCCAGAGTGAAGACTGAACCCGAGGAGGAAGGAGAGCCCCTCCCTGTACCAGGTGAGGAGGAGAAGGGGACAAATACAAGAATGGGATCATGATCAGCACGATGGAGGAGGTCCCGTGGGGTGGCTGCTAATTTTTCTGTACGACTGGAGATGAAGTCATATGTTGAGATGGAAGAGGAAGGCTACATGTGATGTCAATAGCACACCCATGTAAATGGTCTAATTTATCTGTTATGACACTTTCTCCCCCTACTACCAATACGTTATGTCCTGCTTATCTCTTAGTTGGCTGTCAACCCAAAGGATTTTCGTATTTCTAAGCCGACAAAGTATGATGTTGCCAGTGCCTTTGCCCCAGGTGACCCTTCCCCATCTGCCATTCCTGCACTTTGATCACCTACCTCTTTTGCATACCTTTCCCCTTCTATTTCTCATTAGATCTCATAAACATGACTTTTTAAGTAGTCTCCTGCCACCAGTCAGCTCGAACTCAACAGATATGACCATGCAACATCCTGCTGTAAACCTGACTGCAGCTCTACCATGAAGACTGCATCAACGTGGACCCCTCAATGTATGCAGTGTCCAAGGTGCAACCCACAGCCCCACCCCATCTCCCTTTACCATCCCAGTCTCATTCCAAAATGTGCCAAACAAGACACCTATGTAGAAATACAACCCTGCCAGCAAGCTCTCCACTCATTTCTGCCTCAGAACTGTAACTTAACAAAACATCTCTCTGACGGAAACACAAATTGCATATAACCTTTATCTCCAGCAGCCACATAGAAGATCAATACCACTTTACACAGAACAGCTGTTCTATGTATTTTCCTTCTATGTATGAAGGGGTCACGTTCATTAACACTACAAATTGTACATTATATTCAGAAATGTCAGAGCCTTGAAAGAATATGGAATTGCTGGCATTCTAGCCACTTTCCCAGTTTGCTCTCTTCCTACCTCTAAGTCCTACTTTAGAACTGCTATTTTGAGATTTCTATTTTCCGAAGCTGCTTTGACCAAAGGCATTCTGTCAGCTCAGAGTGAGAAAGATGGCGGGGCAAGGAAGTGCGAGAAAATGCTAGTGTTAGGCTCAAAGAAAGCCTGACGAAGTCCAAAGACAGACAAGCTAAAGAGACTTCCGTGCTTTGAGATTCTTTAAGTCTGTGTGTGTGCCTTTTCTTCTTCCAATGACCTCTCTCCTCATCACGTGTCGTTCATTAACAAAAGGTTTCTGGATCCGAGAATTCACTCTGTGCTCTCCTTCAGACACTCCATTCAATTTACACCTTTTATTACAGTGGCTTAACATCACCATACAAGAACAAGAGTACAATATACCTTCGTCTAGGCATCCCTACATATTAAAAATGATATGGCCACACTGCAGAGGATCCAGACATAAGCACTTTTTTTAAAAAAATATTTTATTTATTTATTTGACAGACAGAGATCACAAGTAGGCAGAGAGGCAGGCAGAGAGAGAAGTGGAAGCAGGCTCCCTGCTGAGCAGAGAGCCCGATGTGGGGCTCGATCCCAGGACCCTGGGATCATGACCTGAGCCGAAAGCAGAGGATTTAACCCACTGAGCCACCCAGGCGCCCCCAGACATAAGCACTTTTAAAGCCAGAGTTTGGGAGATGTGATCTGAATGCAAGTATCAAAAAGGAACTAGCTGGTTAACCCAAAAAAGAAAAAAACATATTATGACTTGAAGCCATAAAAAAGTAAGAAATTCAAACTCTTTTCAGAATTTTAGGTACCTACAGAGCCAAAACTTTTTAACACTGAAACCAGCTACTAAATCCCAATCCTTAGAAATTAAACATATACGTTTTGATAGTTTAAGTACAGACCCAGAGGGATACAGAAAACAGATAAAGCTCCTCCTGGCTCTGATTCAAACCTTGGGACATTTTCAAGGCTATGTCTGATGAACCTTTCCTGTCAGTAAAGTCTTTTCAGTTTAAATTTCTATTCTGTAAGTTTATGTCCTACAGTTATCTGCTGCCAGCTTCAGGCTGACCTCACCAAGAGAAGTAGGGCAACTTTAGAAAAGGAGCTTGGTATGCTTTGTAGTACTGGACCAGAACCAGTAACGACAGTACAGTCTTTCAGATTTCTCATTCCGGGAGCTTAAGACGAAAGTCAGGCATAAACGTTAGGTTAAGTGCCTTTTTGACCCGATTCCTGGTAAGTACGTGTATTCAGAGATGTGTTCAACGCACAGTCGCTCAGCTTCTAGGCACAAGGCACTGGGAGGCTTCTGTCAGGCCGGGGGAGCGGCGGTCTGACTGTGCCGCACGGTACCAGAGGCGGGTCCTACGCATCCGGGGCTTTTACGTTTAGCTCAAAACCACTTGCCCTGAACTTTCAGGCCTTTTCATTCAATGTGCACGATTTCACAGGAGTGCTTTCTCCAGGCTGCACCTAGCCCACCCGAGGCCAAGAGACTCACTGTGAAGTGCAGTGAGGTCCCCGCCGAGGACCCGTCCGGGGCAGGGACGGCCCAGGAAGCCCGCAGGAGAAGCCCGAGGAGAGGCCCCGGAGGGCCAAGGAGGGCAGGCCACCCACGGCCCGGCTCCGGGGAGCAGAGCCCAAGCGCGCACCTTCATGAACTCGTCCTTGTCGAAGCAGAGCGTGTCCAGCCCCTTGGGCAGGTTCATCCTACTTCTCTCCATCCCGCCGGCCGCCGCCTCTCAGCACCGACACTCGAGCGAGGAGAAAAGGTAGGAGGCTGCGCTCCCCGACGCTACCGGTGAAGCCACGGCGTTTCCACCGCACAGAAGGCACTGCTTCCTCCAACATGGCAGCGTCCGCGCCTCGGCCAATGAAAGAGGATGCCGCAGGCCCGCCTGCGCCTGCCTCCGCCAAGAGAGGGGTGCAGACCGCTGCCGCTGAGCCAGCAGGTGATGCTGCCCCCATGCGGCAGAGGGCGACACTACAACCTCGCGTAAGTTTCTGCGGAGCAGCCAGGACGCTGGTGATGCTGGGTGAGCGGGAGAGGGGGGGCGGGGAGGGTCAGGGGCGCTCCCTCCCCACCTCGCCCTTTCCCTCGGAAAATCGGCCTGCGAGCCTCTTCCAGGACCTTCTCCCGAGATTGTCCCGCGGGAAGCACAGCCGTGGCCGGATGCTGGCCCTTTACTTCTGCGGCCGATTGTCCAGAGTGGGGGGCGCGTCCCGGTGTCAGGCCTCCGGTCCCCGTGCGCCGCCCCTGCAGCCGCCTGGGCGAGGAGGCCTCTGTGGGAACCCGGCTTCTGCCCTTAGCCCTGGCACCCACCTGCGAGCGTGGCTTCTCCCCCGCCGAGCTTGGCTCCAGCGATCAGTAGGGAGGAAGGTGGTCAGCTGGCAGCCTCGGGTCGTCAGGGCAGCTCCCAGCTCCACTTTGGCTCAGCTGCGGGGAGGCCACAAGTTTGGGTTCTCAGAGCTCTTAAAGAGTCACCTTGCTACCGGCTGACAAAACGCAGCCGACAAGTAGATGTGGGAGCATGTTTATGTCCAGTCCGCTCTAGAATGGGCGGAATCCTGTGTTTGTGGCTAGCGTTGGTTCGATCGCCACACCTGCCCCCAATTTCCGAGACCCCCTCCTCCTCCTGCCATCCACCCCACATTTATTTTGAGATTTTTCTTTTCTCTTCCCTTGCTCTTTCTCCCACTGTCCTCACCTTTAGTGGGAATGTCATGGTCAAATGATGATTCATTTCTCTTTTTTTTTCTCCGTGAGGCTCTGACAGCTCAAACCACAGATCTCATGTGAGCCCTTCAGGCTGCAGCTTTGCTGTAGTAGCCCAGGCCTGGGCTGCCCCTCCCAATGCTGTGATCTCCCAGAGATAGCACAAGCAGTCCTTAGAAAGGGATGGGACACAGCAAGACAATGGCTTACAGTGAGTCTTGCATTCGAGTCACTCCAAACGGGAAACTGGTCACTTTTTTTAAAACGTGAGTACAGGGAAGCCTGTTAAGCAGCTGCCTTCGGCTCAGGTCATGATCCCAGCGTCCTCGGATAGAGTCCCACAAGGGCTCCTTGCTCTGCAGGGAGCCTGCTTCTCCCTCTGCCTCTGCCTGCCATTCTGTCTGCCTGTGCTCGCTCTCCCCCTCCTCTGATAAATAAATAAATAAATAATCTTTAAAACCTGAGTACAGAATCTAAAACAATACATTCCCTAGCGTGGGCCTGGCAAGGCCTTGTTGAGGAAAACGTTCCCAGTCAATATCCAGAGACTATGACTGGTAGGATGAGAGCTGGAATCTTATTTGGAGAATCAGAATAAATTGCCAGGGGAACAACTATGAAAGTGCATTCTATGCCCTGTTGTGGTCATTTGTATATAGGGAATGAAAGCCTCATTATTTGGTCTTTGTTTGTTTACTCTTATTATGAAAATTCTCAAGCACACACCAAAATGTGTAGAGCAGAAGGATCCCGGCCCTTCTGAGTACTTATCACTCTGCTTCCCCAACTGTTTCAAAGGCCCTCCTCCTTCTACTTCCCCCAAAGTGGCTGTATTTTTGCTTTTGGGGAGGGGGGAGGTTTGGAATATATTTTAAAGTAAATCCCAAACATCACATCATTCCCTGCTCCCCAAATACCTTGGTTTACACATCAAAGAAGGAGGAGGAAGAGGTGGAGGAGGGGAAGACTGAGAAGGAGGAGGGATGAAGAAGAGAGATTTCCGCACAGGCCCACTATGCCAGAATCAATAGGTCTAATAAGCTATTCCGATTGGCTCTGAGAGGCATGACTTTTAGCCTCTCAGACTTTTAGGACCACAGTGCTAATAAGCGACAAGGGCAAATTCAGGCAGCGCAAACAGCAAGGCCCACACTCATCACCAAGGCACCGAGGGGGGGGGGGGCAAGAGTGCCAGACCGACGAAACAAAGTTGTCTGGGAACCCCACCTGCCCTAGAAGTCCAGATGAGCGAGTAGTTGAACTGTTTTTTGCCTTCATTGTCATTCCTTTCTGAAATTATTGCCGGCCTTTGGTAAAGACATGAACCTGAGCTTGTGCAGCCTGGGGTTCTGATCTTGGGGTTGCTGAAGAGAGTAGGTGCCAACAAAGAATGAAAATCCCTGCTGCCTGTTCTCCTTCCAAGAGTAAGGAGGGAACAGTCAAGAGCCCATACAGTTCACTGCCACTTGGAGCCCTGGCTGTGGCAGTGGCGTGGCCCACCAAAGCCAGGAGCAACAGGCAAGACCCCAGACCCCAAATGCTAATGGAACACCCTGGGGAGGACGAAGGAAAGGCAGAGAGTCAGCGGAAACCTTCCCAAAGGACATTTCCCTCAGTTTCATCTGGGAGCTGACATTCAGCTGGTACACACCCCTTCAGCCACACAAAGTTTGGTGACTAGCCTCTGGCCAGAACCTGCGGTGTGTCTCCCTACCCTGAACCCTTCCCAAGATCCCTACCATGGCCTCACGGTCCAGGCACTGGGCATGTAACACTTGACTCTGCAGGGGTCCCCGGGCCAGCTTTTGGTTAGTTAGCTGTCCGCGCTGTTAAAGATTTGACTACTGTTACATGTTTGACTCTCGTCTTTGGTGATGGTACCTATTTCATAGGAAATAGAAGCTGGAATCCAGGAAACAGGCTGGAAGATTAAATTAAAAAGTGGATACAAAGCTTCTAATCAGAGCCAGACACAATCAGTGATCAACTATATCCCAGTCTCTCCCCTCTTCTCTGATATGTACTTTCCTTAATGAGGAATGAGACTTTAAGTTGACTTTTTTTTTTATCTTCAAGTCTCTCTCTCTCGATTCCCTAACTTCCCTCTCTTGCCTTCATTTCATCCTAGAACTTGTGCCCACGACTTCTTTTCTAAGTAAATATTAACCCCCCTTTGACTCTGAATCTCTGGAAGATTCTCAGTTCCCTATTTTTGCTGGCACTGTGACAGGTCCTCATTTCTCCTTCCCACTCCTCTCTATTTATAGTTTTCACATTTTTTTTGGCAGGTTGGCTACAGAACACTCAAAAATTGCAAAGAGAAATATTGTGTTCTGGAAATTCGCCCGAGCATTTTTTTTCCAATATCGTCCTTATGCTCTTCTGATCCTCTCTTGAACTGTTGGACTAAAGCAGCTGACGCTTCCACCAGCAACCAGAGTCATCCTGTCCACTACTGTGGGACCAGAGGGTTTCCATTTGGAACTGCAGACTGAGCCTAAAGTCTGGTGGCCCTTTGGTGCCAGGATAGCAGGTATGGGATGGGTGGGACATGGAGTACAAGCATCATGGTAGAGGTCTCCATTCGACCAGGAAAGCTCACAATGAGCCAACAGGTCCATTTCAACATCTTCTGTATTTTCCTTATAACCTGTTTCATTCCAGAGTGGATTTGAGATCATTTAATTTGATTCTTAAATATTTCCCATTCCAACCGGAAACAGACTCATTCTAGGGGCTCCCAAATTCTGCCTCATCTTCCTAATCAGTTAGTACCCCAAATTGGGTATGATAGTGCCAGAACATTCTTCCATGTGTATTTTATAACAGACTAGTATTTTATTAGTTTTTTTTTTCAAACTAATAAGAATAAGGGTAACTTTTTTTTTTTAAAGCATAGGCAAAATCACGAAAGACATTGAAATGAACCTAAAAGATTATACTGTCTTCCAAGGGAAAACAGGTGTTGTCTCATGTACCCTTCTGGGCTGACCAATTCTATGGGACATTCTGTGCCTTTCTTGTCTTTGAGCTATTTTCAACTCTATAGATTGTACATAATTGATTTGGATGCAGATGATCTTGTCTAGCTATATTTAAATGAATTTTGTCCACTGGAAGTACAGTTGACCCCCTTTCCTTTGGTAGAAGGCAGTTTTGCATCCATTTGCATTCTATTTGCATATCTATTTGCATCTATCAAAGCAAATTCGTTTAAGTATTACTGATTGTATATGTGTCTGCCTGGAGATTTTTGCTTGAAATGGTGGTAACATCTTAGTGGTTCCCGAGCTAATGAATGAATTAAACAAAATCCCTTCAGGCATTCATCTCATATTTGTAAAATGGTCCTTATTTAATCTTTTTGAGAAAATGATACACTAGCAAACCATGACAAGATTCTTGTAAATGAAAAGTGCAATGAAATCAAATCAGAATGAATTTTAGAATTACCTTCAATGTGGCCCATGCTATGCCAGAGGCAGAGAATGAATGAGTCTCAAAGCCATGGCTTCTGGCCTCCAGAAGTTACAATAATATGTGTCAACATTGGCATGCCTGAGAAATGCATGTGACTTTCCCATCAGGGTTTCCCCGGGGGTTCAGTTAACCTTTCTCTTCCAAGCTACCCTCTCTTGTAGTGATATCAACTGTGCCCTTGGTTTCAGCTCCTATTCCCTAGCCAACATCTCTCCCACTGATACATGACCATCTGTTTCTTTCCTACCCACCAGGCCCGTGTAACTGACTACCTACTCATGCTATTTCACTGATGTCCCACCTGTGCCTCAAAACCCAGCATGTTCAAAACTTGATTCATCATCGTTTCTGAAAGAACGGCTTATCCTCTTTTGTTTTGTTTCTTTAGAAATGATTCTACCAATGCCATTGGCATGCACCAGAAACCAGGAAGGAATCATACAGCTGAGCCAACCTGATGTACTTTAAAACACTTGACCACAATTCTCCAGTGGATACTCAACTCTGGCTTCAAACTCCCTTGTCTCTCCGGTGAGTTTGCTTTCCCTCTAATGGATGACCGTTTCACACCTTCAAGAATTGCCTCAACAATCCCTACCCCCACCTCTACTGAACTATGTCACCTCACTCCCAGCTCCTGTCCTAGGGATGAGGGAGCAGAAGGCAAGCTGAGGACAAAGCAGAAGCTGGCGCCCTACACCCTCTCCCCATGCCATATGTGTAACATTCCTCATGCACTCCCGGCTGCCCTAAAGGAAAAACGATGCTTAACTGATAGAGATCCCAGTCCTGCAGGACAGGAGTCTCCCTCCATCTACGAATGTCCTAGCGACTTACAAGGAAGGAAGAAGCTTTCTCATCAATAGCCTGACTTCCAGACACCCATACCTCAGTTTCCGGAAGTCCTAACATCATTCTCCCCTCCATAAAATTGAGGGAGGCTAAGGGGGAGGGAAGTGTAATAAAACTGAATTTTTTCTAAGCCCAAAGCCCACTGACAAGGATGTGTGATAGGAGGAATGTAACATATCTCCAGGAAACTCCCAGCTGTCTTCATGCTTTCCCTCATTAGAGGCAAAAACAGCCTTGACTTGACAATAACCAGGTCTCCCTTATCCTGAAATTCTTCTTTAGCATATGACAGTCCATCTGGACACCCCATTTGTCCTCACCTTCCTCAGCTCCCAGTCAACCATGCCTCTGTCTGAGCAGCTCTTTCTTCCCCTGGGTCCTGTCCCTGTGTTCTAATAAAACCACCATTTGCACCTAAGACGTCTCAAGAATCCTTTCTTGGTCATCGGCTCTGAACCTCACCCCACCAAACCTCACCTGTGTTCCAAAACTTCATCACTAGTGTCACACTTCAAGAAAATAAAAGCCCCTTGTGCAGGAATTTCCTTATCTTACCACCACCCAATCAAATCTATACCTACATTTGTATCCATTTTTAATTTGTTTTTAGACATTTACTCAACAAATATTTAGTCAGTACCTACTGTGTGCTACACACTGCCCTGAGTGTTTGTAAATCTGTGGCGAACGACACAGAAAAGTCCCTGGCATCATGGAATTTACATGGTAATTGGAGAAATGTACAAGAAACACAGAAAGAGTTGAAGACAGAGCAGGTTTATTGAAAAGAGCAGACATCCCCAGCTGGGGTTTGTTCTTCCTTGTGCCTGGGATTTGTTCCCTCCAGCCCTCTCCAGGACTCCACTCCCAGAGTCAATATCAAGTTCTTGTTCCAATGGATCCTTCCAGTCAGAAGACAAATGACCTTTTTCTTAAAAACAAAAGGAAAAAACCCAAAACAAAGACTTCCCTTAACCTTCTACCTTCCTATAACAACCTCCATATTTCTCTCCCCACCTCATTCCCAGCATAGCTTGTAAAATATTTGTCTACACCTGTGGGTGTAGGGTACCATGTCCCCAAGGGTAGTTGAAAAATCTCTATAAAGAATCCTTATGTGCAGATCATTTTAAGGGAGTCCATTTCCAGATCCAAACTCCATGTGTGCTTTGTAGGATAGGTGATATACCCATTATTGGGTCTGATATCAGGATACTCCTCTCCTTCCTAGAAGATCAAGACACTCCTCTCAGATCTTATTAGAGTGTAGGACTTGGGCTGATACCAAAGTTGAAATACCAATTTTGTTTCAAATAATGCCCTTCTGTGGGCAGTCCTGAGGCTCCGCCTTTAGAGCTTCCTCTCCTTATTAAGGGTAAAGGTTAACATCGGAAAGGGGATTAGGGCAGATGTTGGAAGTGCTCTGACATCAGAATAACAATCAGTTTTGGTTAGTGACACTCAATCCTTAATATTTAAATTAAACTACATATTTTTAGGGACATAATAGGAAAAAGCACAAGTAAGGATTTTAATGGTTTCATTCCATTCCAGTGTGGTTTGGGGAATAAAATAACAGAAAATGAGACTGTTCTGCTTTAAAAAAAAATCAACTTGTAGCAGGCAAATGTTATTCCAATGACGTCAATTTTTTCCTATCTCATTTTCTTTTTAAAGATTTATTTATTTATTTGGTAGAGACACACACACACACACACACAGAGAGAGAGAGAGAGAGAGAACACAAGTAGGGAGAGCCGGGGAGGGAGAAGCAGGCTTCCTGCTGATCAGGAATGTGGGCCTTCATCCCAGGCCCCTGGGATCATTACCTGAGCCAAAGGCAGCTGCTTAGTGACTGAGCCACCCAGGTGCCCTCTACCTCATTTTTTAAATGTTTAATATTTTCAACACCTAGTTAATAAAATATACATATATTGTGATGAAAAGTTTATGATTAAAAAGTTTCAGATGTCCACTTAAAAATGTGCAAGGTGTGTGAATTCTCTTAGGCGGTCCATGCACCATACACGCCTATCACTAGCAAACGTGGATGTACTCGGTGTCTCTAGGTTCCAGCTTCCTTAGTGCCCTCTTAATCACATGGTTTCTCTTCCTACCATCCTGGACCTGTATTCTCAATTTGCTTCTCTATTTCATCTCTGCCCCTTTGAAGAGCTTGATTCTGGGTCTTCTGTAGCTATGCGTTCGCTCTCTCTCTCTCTCTCCCTCCATCAGGCTTTCGCAACCTAGCACTATTGATACCTAGTGGGTGATTCTCTGCTGTGGGGCTGTCCTGTGCCCTGCAGGACAGTTAGCAGCATCTCTGGTCTCTAGCCACTAGATGCCAGCAGCACCCACCCCCCCAAGTGGTGACCACCAAAAATGTCGCCAGATATTGTTCAATCGGCCCTGGGAGCAAAACTCCTTGCCTCCCAGCCCCAGTTTTAAAACCACTGCTTTGGCCGATTCCATTCAGCATCATTGATTTCAGTTCTTTGTAGAAGCTGAAGGCTCTGAAGTTAATGTCTTTAATCCTAACCCGCCCTTGGAGCTGAGATTCACATGGCCAACTGCCTGCAGCATATTTCTCCATGAATATGTAACAGGAGTCTTATTTTCACCATGATTTCTATCCTGCTCCCTCCTCAACCTGCTCCTGTCCCAGTCTCCCCATTTTAGTAAACAGCATCCCCACCTCCTACTGGCTAAAGCCTCAGCCCGTGGGATAAATTCCCCCTTTCCCTTTTCTCGTATCTAATCCATCAGCAAAACCAACTGATTTGACCTCCAAAACAGAAGTCAGACTTGCTCACTGCTCTTTATATCCACTGCTCCCATTTCAATCCAAACCCTGAATTTTTTTTTGCACTTCAGACACTGCTAACAGTCATTGGTCCCACGACTACACCTACACAGATATTTTACAAGATAGCTAATCACTGCCAAGTTGCCAAATCCAATGATTAACTTTCAGATCCAAATGACTCAACCTGTCAGTCCTATAGACAAGGAACTCCCTCCACTTCTCTGGAAATATTCTACCTTTTTCATCGTGATGTTGGCTCTCCCTTCCTCTTCCACACTGGTCAGTGATGATGGCTCCTTTCCTGGCTGGGTTTTGTTGAGCTTCCTGAACTTTAGACATCAGTCCTGTGCTCTGGGACTCGGACCTTCTGCTTGAGTTTTCTGTTGTGTTAAAAAAAAAATTCAGCTGAGTACATTTTAAAGAACCTATTGGCTTTATTCAATGATTCACGAAATGGGCAGCATCCTGCTTGCAGACTGAAAGGAGCTCGGAGGAGCAGTACAAAATGAAAGACGTTTATAGGCAGAAGATAGGAGGAGCAAGGAAGTCACGTCAGGCAAACAAGGCAGGTTGGTTATGGCCAGGTGACTTGGCTTCTGGGGATGGCAGGGGTCTGAGGGAGTGGGGATCAGGTGGTGTCTGCTTGCCTGGGCTCAGATTCCATTTCTGGGACAGCTGAAATCATAATTAAGTCTGGTTTGGGGGACATGGGGCTTAGCATAAGCAACTCCATTTTGGGCCTCTTGTTTTGTTTTTAATAGTTACTTCATAACAAATAATAACAAGTTTAGTAACTTTAAACAGCTCAGTTTACTATCCTACCATCTCTAGCTGTCAGGAGGCCAGAAACAGCTTAACCAGGGTCCTTGGCTCTGGGTCTCACTCAAAGGAGGAGAGAAGGCACCCACCAAGCTGTGTTCTCACCTGAAGGTTCCACTAGGGATGGCTCTGCTTCCAAACTCACTCGGGTTGTTGGAAGAACTCATTTCCTTGTAGCTTTGTGATTTGGGGGGCAGCCCATGCTGGGGTGGGCCAGGGAGATTCTCCAGGCTGTTAACTGGAAACCATCCTCAGCCCCCAGAGGCTGCTTGCGGTTTCCTGCCATATAACTCTCTCCACAGGTGATTCTGAACTTGGCTCTTTGCTTCTTCAAGTCCAGGACAGCCTCTAACTCCTATCAGTAAAACAGTCTGATTTAATATAATGAGATCATAATAGTGACATCTTCTTACCTTGCCAAATTCTACTGGTTAAAAGCAAGTCCTAAGTCCCATACACACTCCCATCCATACTCACAGGACAAATACCAGGGGACAGATATCATGAAGCTGCCTTATCATGTTGCCAAACACACCTCTGTCCATACTCACTGCGTAGGTAAGCCCACTTCTTCTCAGAGCTTGAACCCTATGTCCTAACGGTGCTCATATTTGTGCCTCCAGCCTGGACCTCACCCATGAATGCCAGACTCCTGTGTTCAGCTGCTGGTTGGGCATCCCCATGTGGATTCAGCCACCATCTCCAGAAACAAACACCTGTTGCCCATCAAACTTGCTTCTCCCGTCATCTTTCCCATCTTAGCAAGTGGTAACGTCACTGTTCCAGGGCCTCGGGCCCCCAAAATTGTAAAATCATCCCAACTCTTGTCTTTTCCGAACACTCCACACTTAATATATTTACAAATCCTGCATGTTTTGTCTTCAATATACACCCAAAATCTCCCCCCTTCTCCCCACCCCTGCATCTACTGCTCTGGTCTGGGCCAATACCCCTTCTCACCCAAATAAGTGGTCCTCAACCAGGAGAGTTTTGTGTACCTGCTCCCCCACAGGGGATTTTGACAGGGTCTGGACACACTTTTCGTTGTCACAAGTTGAGAGTGGGAAAGGGCACTCCTGCGATCTAGTGGTCAGTGCACAGGACAGCTCCCCATAACAAAAATTAATGTGGCCCCAAATGTCAACAGTATAGAAATCTCAGTCTACATTAATGCAAGTAGCATCCCCACCCCACAACCCCGCAAGTCCGTTCTGCACACAGCAGCCTGAGTGATTCTTTTCTTTTCTCTTTAAGATTTTATTTATTTATTTGACAGAGCGAGAGAGAGATCCATGTAGGCAGAGAGGCAGGCAGTGGGAAAGGGAGAATAAGGCTCCCTGATGAGCAGAGAGCCCAATGTGGGGCTCGATGCCAGGACCCCGAGACCATGACCTGAGCTGAAGGCAGAGGCTTAACCCACTGAGCCACCCAGGCACCCCGATCCTTTTCTAATCTAAATCAAGTCAAGCCTCTTCAAAACCATCCAAGCTCTTCTCATCTGTCACAAAGTTAAAGGCAAATCTTTACAATGGCCTTGAATACTTTATGTGATCTGACCCCACTACCTTCCTTACCTACCTCCTACTGAAAGACCCCTCTCCCCTGCTAAAGGCTTGTTTAAGTAACCTGATGTCCCCACAGCACCCCCTCTCCCCTTGCTGAAGGCTTGATTGTCCCCATAGCCGGATGGCAACACATACCAGGATGTCTATTGTCTGTGATCACCCGGTCTGTCAAAAGAAAAGAGAAATGAGGAATAGAGTGTACCTGGGACTTTCCAGAGTGCTGAGGCAAGGCCCGCCAGAACAAATGACTGTGTCCTTGCCTTAAACCCAACGCCTGACTAATTAACCAATCAGATCCCTGTAACCATGCATCTGCTTCTGTAAGCTTTCTTCCCGCCACCCCAACCCTGCCCTATATAATCTGCTCCCCAACTTAGCCCGGCGCGCTCAGCCCACAAAGTCTGATGTGTCCGCAGGCGCCTGTGTAACCAATAAACCTCTTGCAGTTTGCATCCAGTGGAGGTGTGCTGTTTGATTCTTGGGTGCGGCTCCAGGGTCTTTCATTTGGAGGTCCCACCGAGATCTCTTGAAGTCCCACGCAAGACTCTAGCCGGTCCCCACCAGGAGGTAAGCTGGCCAGTATCCGTGTCTCTGTCATTCGTGTCTCTGTCTCTCTGTTTGTCTGTTTTTCTGTTCCGTACAACAACGTTGTTGCTCCGTATTTTTGGGCAGGCTGAGAAGGAGTTGACGAACTCAGACTTCTCCCCTGCTGCAACCGAGGGACGCCTCGGGGGTTTCAGTTTACTCCAGGGTATGCCTTGGGGTTTCCGAAGAGGGCCATTATCTTGGGCCACCTGTCGGTCAGAGAGGATCTTGCGTTCCTCCTGACCATAACCCGTAGTCTCGATTTCTGGACCGAACCCGCACAGCAATTTCTATTTTTGTCTCTTGTGTCCAGGCTGTCCTGTCGACGTCCTAAGTGTCTATATGTTCTTTGTTTCAGTTATGAAGGTAACATTCTGTTTAGGAAAAAATGTCTGATCCGTTTGAATCTGAGGAATGCCTGACTGTATGAATGTTTATGTGGCTCCACTGCCTTTAGCTATGGAGTCTGAGTGGGCTGCACCCTGAGTCTCGCGGAGCGTCATACGGCATAACGGTCATCTACTCCATGGAGTAGCCTGGTCCGGTGTTTATGTGGATAGACCTTAGCTAAGATGCTCCTAAGTTCCCACGAGGGACGTGAGCAGGACAGCACCTGAAAGGTCCCCCTCCCCTTGTCTGCAACATCATACATATCGGAAGGAAATATAAAAGATAGGTATTAAGAACTAAAACCAGATTCAATGAGTCAGCTAGTAAATTTCCTCCTGACATATTGGATAATAATTATGTAAATAAGCCTTCTTCTAGTAAACCCAGGTTGCTGGGCCATCCCTAGCAAAGGGGACTCTGGCTTTATTTCTCTCTGTTTCTCCTAATAGATGTGGGAGCTTCTCCCTCACTCACTTCCTATGTTGATGGCTATAACTGAAGCCAAATGGGGTTGGTCTGACTCGGGACAGAGACTATAGGGAATATTCCCAAGCAGCTGCCGAAACTCTTTGTTTCGGGGAGATTTCCCTGTGTTCTCTGGCCTGACTTGGACTGCCTAACCCCTCCCCCCTGGTTAATGAAAAAGCATGGCATCTGCTCCTCTGTTGGGGCTTAGGAGCTCCAAAACTGGGAATCCTTTCTCTGCCTCCTGGCAGCACTTTCTTTCTTCTGTTTCCCTCTTCTCCTATTTCTATACCAACGTGTGTGCAGCCCTCATGACTCGCCTCTAGATCATGCACCACAGCTCCTTCTCTCTTCACTGTCAAGGAGCAAGAAGAGCACCCCCTGGACCTAACACCCCCTCACTCCAGATCTTCCCAACCATGTCTCAGGTCCAGATGGAACGTAAATCAGTGTTGGAACTAAGTTAAGTTTGTTGGTTTAATTAAAATAAGACCTGTCTTTTAAGTTATCAGCAGTAAATGTAAAACTTCGAAGTTTACTGAAGGTCAAATAAGCTCATGTTATTTATTAAAATTTGTTAGCAAAGAAATAACTAAACTGGTGGTTAATTGTCTGTCTCAAAGTTCTAATGGGTAATTGCTGAAGTCGTTTTCAAAGTCTTTGATAATCTGAAAGCTTTAAAGTTTTGCTTGGATGACAAATAAAATTGAATTATAAACATCTAGGTCTTAACCAAGCAGGATAAAATGCTAGGTCATTAATTACTGGATATAGGTTTGTGCTTTTGACTTCTTACTGCAAAGAAACTAAGAGTATTTAAATCTGTTGGTAAACTTGTTTGCCACTTAACTGATTCATAAATTTGCCACCTGAAGAATTCTGTTGTAACAGTTCACAATTGGTTAATACTTAGTCTTCACTAGAGATTAAGGGGTTTCTAAGAGTATCAAATTCTGCTTAGTGTAACTAAGACTGATGGAAATAAGGGAAACTCTGTAGGAAAGTAGATGATAAGTAAAAAAATTTAAGGAATGGGAATACATTTTGTTGAAGGTAAGGGAAGGTAATTTTATCCTAAATGAGATGGTTGCTTAGTAAGAAATGGCTTAGGACAAGACCTGAGTGCAAAGGAAAGTTATAAAAGATTTATAAAGGGAAATCTTCAGAAAAGGAATTTTAGCTATGGTCAGGATGGACTAAAATAGACTAAATAAATGGGTTTTAAAAGTATATTACATTAGTACAAGACTAAAATTTTCTGTTCAAAGGACAAAGTTTTCTTAGATTAATTGATCTCCTGTTACGAGAATGTAAGTGATTTTCTCTTTGCCTGCCCAGAAAAACCAGTTTCTATGTTTTGTTTTATCAGGTGTTTAACATCCCTAATTATATTTAGGCATGTGCTTCAAAACTTTCTGAGATCTTAGCAAATGTTGACAAGATTTAAATTGTAAAATCTCTTTAACTCAGGCTTTTCCTTAATATATGAAGTTGCTCATGAAATACTACTGAACCGATGATAAACCTTGGATTACATTTGGGAAAATACTATAACTATTCTAGAGATTCTACGCACTTCCTAAAGTTTTAATGTTTTGAGAGATCATCGCTTGATACTGTAATTATGGAAATGTTATGTATCACAAAAATAACCTGATTTCCTTGCAGCTAAATTGTAAACTCCCGTGTCTCCTTAGCTTTAACCATATCCATTCTGAGTTTTTGTCATTTATAATTGTTTTAATTCTCTTATAAAATGAGTTTTATTTTCAAGGAGATTCCTATAAAGGACTTTCAGGACAAATACAGATATTTGATATACTTGAAAATCCTAAAACTGAAATGGGTAAAAATTTCCAAAACTGACTAAAGCCGCATTCACTGGATTTGGTAACACGGGACTAAATGAACTAAAAAATTATAATGTTATATCTCTTAATGTTTTGTCTTACTTTAAACTTACTTACTTTTCCAGACTAGGGATACTTCCTCCTAGTTATCTGTAACTTATAGAGATGTAAAAGTGCTCATTTATAAAAGAGCTCAAAGCATTCAAGCTTTTCTCTCTATCTGAACCCTCTGAAACCAAAAGGTCTCAGTAAGTAAACATTCTTCCATGACAATCAGTCATTTGCATAAGTCCAATAAGAATCTGTTCTCCTTGTAACAGGAAAGAATTGGAAACACGGTTTATTTTATCAAGGCGTTGGCTGGAATGTCATATTTAAAAAGACTCGGATATAACCAGACAGTTTAAAGGAACTAAGGTTGACTTTATAAAACCTAGAGCCATAAAGCCCCTTGGGACTGTTGGCCTGATACCTTGCTTACAGAGTTCCCAGCAGCCTCACCAGGTGAGTAAAGAATGTCACTCCTTGGTAGGTGCGGTCTCAGAAGAGGAATTCCCCAATGAGAGATTCGCCCAAATCGACAGGTATTGCAGGCATGCCTGATGGCCAGTACAGGGCTTGGCTTCTGGCCCAGAGAGGCTACTAAAAGTTCAACCTAGAGATTCCTTATTAAAAGTTCCAGCAAAGCAGATGCTAAAAGATCTATTGATCAAACTTATTGTTCTTGCTGAGCTTATGTAAATAATAGGCCAAGTTTGTCAAAACTAAACTTGTTTCACAAGTGAATTAGTCCTGATTTGGCTATCTCTGTAAATGAGGGTTATTTTAGAGAAAAAAATTCTATTTTAGTAAAACACCTTTATGGATGTTAAATTCTAGATTTGATTGTCTTTCAATGTTTGTTTACCTAAGCTAAACAATTTGAGGTAAACTTCAGAGAACTTGTAAAATAGCTTCTTTATTCAATCTTATTATTTTGTGGGGATATTAGCAGACCCCACGGCACATGATTAAACGACTGGAATAATGAAATTGCCTAAAAGCCAGCATACCGTACTCTTCTCCCACTTGACAATGATCCTCTGTCATTAGGATATTGTTAAGGCTGGACCACTCAAAGGTCTTCTTATTGGTTTCATCCCTTAGTCATATTTATCTAGAGGCCACCTCCATTGAGGTGCAATTGCAAACAGATGCTTTAGCAAAACCTAAAACAGCCCTCATAAAAGAGCCTCAAAGCTCACTATGGGACAGTCCCTAACTGTAATAATGTCACATCAGGTCCAGATTTGTCTTAGTAGCCAAAGGCCACCAATGGATGATGGAGGCCAACTTATTAAATACTGGGCTACATTAACAGAGATGCCAGAAATAAAACTTAAAATTTGTCAAACTTTAAACCTAGTTACCTGTATGCCTGAACCTGACCACTGTACTTCTTTCTCTATAGAGCAAAAATGTTCAGAGATTATTAATCTAGCTTATTCTATATGGCCAGGTTTAAGATGCCCCTGTTAAAATTACAAATGAAAGTTGGTTTTTTGATGAAAATAGTTTTCATAGAAAGAAGAAGAAAAGTTAGGTGTGCCATAGTGCTCACTAGCACTTTGCAATTGCCAAAGCCTAAGAATTAACATGTATACTGACTCCAAATATGCCTTCCTGGTACCACATGCCCATGGAGCTATTTGGAAGAAAAGGGTATTTTCCTGGAATCATGGGCGCATTACTAAAACCATTACAACTCCAGCTAATCTCCCCTACTTGAGACAAAGATGGACGCGATCTGTTTTTAAATGGTATGATCACTTAGCATCCATTTTTGTTCCATCTGCGGGACTAGGGGATATCATGTGGCATGAAGAAGCCTTTAATAAATATACTACAAAGGCACTCAATGATTCACTAAATAGCATCTCCCAGCTTAATACCGAAGTGTCACAGATACGCAAGGCAGTCCTACAAAATAGGATGGCCTTAGATGTCCTGACAGTAGCCCAAGGTAGCACATGTGCAATTATCAAGACAGAATGTTGTGTGTATATCCCAGACTATCACAAAAATGTCACAGGACTAATAAAAGATATGAATACCCAAATTAAGGCCTACAAGATCCTGCTCTCTCTCTCAGTGAATGGTTAAGTTCCTGGTTTGAAGGAGGACTATGACCGAATCTCCTTTTCGGGCTTCTCATTCTTATCACCTTATTAACCTTAATATGTTGCTTTGTTCCATGTTTCTCTACTTGGTGTCGAGACTCCATTGCTACAATGACTACACCACGACAGACGATCCTTGTCGCGTGCAAGGACACCTCTTCACTGTCAGCGCTGGATTCAGCTGCCTCCACCTTTCGAAACTCCCTTATACATTCCTACCCTGATCAATATTAACCCCAGTAGGTAGGGACAGCTCTACGCCCCTATTCAGCACGAAGAAGTTATAGAAGATGAGACCTTCCACCTTCAACCACCTTAAAAATTTAAGGGTCTTTAAAAGCTGGCGCCTTGCATCCCCCCTTCACCCGCTCCCCTCCATATGTGTAGCATTCCTCAGGCACCCCTGACTGCCATAAAATGATAAATAGTTGACTTGCTAAGATCACAATCCTGCAAGATAGGAGCCTCCCTTGGTTTGCAAATGTCCTTGAGATTACAACAAAGAAGTTACCTTATCAATAGCCCAATTTTCAATCGGCCCTTGTATCTTAAATAAACTCGTACAGTAAAAGATCGCTTGTCAGTAATCCAGACAATGGTACTGACACAGCAATATCAACTAATTAAACAAACCGGCTCTCAAACTGACTTACTTCATAAACAAATTGAATGGATATAGGATTCTATCCATGATAAAGAAAAAGGGGGGAATGAAAGACCCCTCCCCCCTTGCTAAAGGCTTGTTTAAATAACCTGATGTCCCCACAGCACCCCCTCTCCCCTTGCTGAAGGCTTGATTGTCCCCATAGCCAGATGGCAACACATACCAGGATGTCTATTGTCTGTGATCACCCGGTCTGTCAAAAGAAAAGACAAATGAGGAATAGAGTGGACCTGGGACTTTCCAGAGTGCTGAGGCAAGGCCCGCCAGAACAAACGGCCCTGATATGTATGTATATTTATTTGCTTCATTTCTCACTCAACAACTAAAATGAAAACTCCAAGAGGACATCAAATTTATTTTGTCTCTTGTTAACTATTCTGTCTTTAGGGTTTAGAACAGTACCTGACACATAGTAGATGTTCCGTAAATATTGGAGAATGATTTGTTACTATTTTTGCCTTTTCTCTATCCATTCTTTACACAGCAGCCAAAAATGACATTTTAAAAATGCAAAAGGAATCCCATGACCACCCTCCACCCACCAGTGTAAAACCCTTCAACGGCTTTTCGTTGTGATTAAGCCGCAGCTGACATTCTACAGCCCAGGCCAGATTAAGATTTCAGAGTTCTTAATCACTGGAAAGACGATGGTGTTGTCACCACCAGAGATATTTAAATATTTTTGAAGATTAGATCCCAAAGTAAGTGTGCTAAAAGCCTAGCAATATCCGATTTCACAAACTCAGATTTCATAAAGTCTCATTAGTCTTCTCACCTTGTGTAAGTTTAATCTTTCCTCGGCCCCCTTTTCTCTTCTGTTTCAGGCACTCACAATACTTTGCCACAATGACCATAACGGCCTTCCAACCTGTCATCTCATCTTCAGGAATATGCCCCTTTCCCTCCCCTCCTCACACCAATTCATCCTCTAAACTTATTCTAAGATGATCACTCTAAAATGTGCATCTCACTGTGTCCTTCCCCTATAGGAACTTACTCAATAGCTCCTAAGGACGTGTGAATTTCCTTGGTGTGGTATTTTTACAAGACCCTTTGCTTGCAAGTGGCAGCAATCCAAAGAAAACTGGAGGAACAAAAAGGGAAAAGCAAGCAAACAATCAAAAAACAAAGGAATGTCCAGGTTCCTGTAGGGATGGATACCACAGAAGTTCATAAAAATCCAAAAGAAGATGGGGCACCTGGGTGGCTCAGTGGGTTAAGCCTCTGCCTTCGGCTCAGGTCATGATCCCAGGGTCCTGGGATCGACCCCCACATCGGGCTCTCTGCTCTGCAGGGAGCCTGCTTCCTCCTCTCTCTCAGCTTGCCTCTCTGCCTACTTGTGATCTCTGTCAGATAAATTTAAAAAAATCTTTTTAAAAATCAAAAGAAGAGCTGCAGAACTAAAATTTCAGAATCAAGAACAGGGACTGGAACCCGGCAAAACAGTTTTCTATTTGTCCATGTTTCATGTTTACTCGTCTCCATATGGCTGCTTTCTTCTCTGGTCAGACTCTTCAAGTGTCCAGGAAGATGGCCATGGCCAGCTCCTGAATCCCATCCAGCAAGGCCAGTCACTCGCCTAAAGAGAGAACCTCGTCTTCCTGTCATTTACATATCAATCCCAGGGAGACTCTGATTGGTCCTATTGGTGTCAGGTGGACTAATCACTATATGGGTTTATATGTGTGCCCATCCTCCTCCAGACTGCATAAAGCACAGGTGAAATTTTTTTAAATTAACATATAATGTATTATTTGCCCCAAGGGTGCAGGTCTGTGATTCATCTGTGTTACACATTTCTCAGAACTCACCGTATCACATAACCTCCCCAATGTTCATAACCCAGCCACCCTCTCCATACACCCTACATCCCCGCAAACCTCAGTTTGTTTTGTGAGATTAAGTCTGTTATGGTTTGTCTCTCTCCCCATCCCATCTTGTTTCATTTTAACCCTCTCTACCTCCCATGACCCCCTACCCTGCCTTTCAAATTCGTCATATCAGACAGATCATATGATAATTGCCTTTCTCTGATTGACTTACTTCACTTAGCATAATAAACTTTAGCTCCATCCAAGTCATTGCAAAAGGCAAGATTTCATTTTTGATGGCTGCATAGAATTCCTGTGTGTGTGTGTGTGTGTGTGTGTGTGTGTGTGTGTGCCTCGTTGTGTCTGTGTTTCTGTGTGTAAAGAGGACCTGGCCATGCCATCGTGGGTGGAGATGCCCCAAGCAGGATCAGGCTGATGAGCGGTTAGACGTCTGGTGGGCAAGTCATGTTCACACCACAGTTTAAGGCTGGTTAAGTGGGATCGGGTGGAGGGTCTACACCCTTCTGCCCAGGGTTTATCCTGAGACCATGAATGGATGGGTACATGACCCAGGAGCGGGGCTAACCCTAAGAGAAACCACTAACCCTGACCCTGACACTGACTGTGAGCCTGCACCAAACGCTAACCCAAGCCCTGACCCGACCCTGACCCTGAACCTGACTGTGATCCTGACCTGAAACCTAAGCCTAAAACTAAGCCTGACACTGACCCTGATGTGAACCCTGAACCTAAACCTAACTCTGACATTACCGTAACCATGACTCATACCTACACATGACCCTGACCCTGACCCTAATCCTAACCCTGATGCTGACCTAACACTGACCCTAACCCTACCCTGACCATGACTGTGAGCCTGATCCTAACACTAACCTAAAGGTAACTCTAACCATGACCCTAATACGGACCCTGAACCTAAACCTAACGCTGACCCTGACCCTAACACTAACCCCTACCCTAAACCAAACCCTAACCCTGATCTTACGCTGTCTAAACATAACCCTAAACATAACCCTACTTCTAACTCTAACCCTAACCCTAATCCCAAACCCTACCGCCAAAACCTAACTGTGACACTGAACTGAACATTGACCCTAAACCAAAGCCTGACCCTAAACCAGACCCTGGCCCTCACCTTCACCAAACCCTGACCCTGAACCTAATCCTAACCATGACACTAAATCTGACCACTACACAATCCTGTCCCTGACCCGAATGTGGACTTTAAACCAATACCTGAACCTGACCCTAAACCTGACACTGGCACTAAACTTCACCCTGACCCTGACCCAGACCATGACCATAAACCTAAGGCTGACCCTAACAGTGACCCCGACCCTGACCTGAACACTAAACCTGACCCTGATTGTGAGCCTGACACTAACTCTAACCCTAAATGTAACCCTGACCCTGACACTAACATGGACCCACCACCGAATCCTATCACTGACCTAACCCTAAGAGTAACCCCTAATCCTACCACGGACACTGATCCTAACAAGTTCTAACCCTAACCGTCAACTAAACACTAACCCTAAACTTTAACAATAACCCTGACCCTATACCTGACTATGATCATAAACCTAACCCTGAACTTTGCCTATACCAGACCTGACCCTAGCCCTGAGCCTAAACCTAACCATGACCCTAACACTGACCACTACATAACACTGTCGCTGACCAGAATTTGGACTTTAAACCAATATATGATCCTCACCGAAAACCTGACACTGGCGTTACACTTCACCCTGACCCTGAACCAGGCAAAGACCATAAACCTAACCCTGACCCTAACAGTGACCCAGACCACGACCCTAACAATAACCCTGACATTGAATGTGAGCCCGACCCTAACTCTAACCCTAAACGTAACCCTGACCCTGACACTAACACGGGCCCTGACAGAAACCTAACGCTGAACCTAACCCTAAAACTAACCCCTAACATTATCCCTGTCACTGACCCTAACCCGGTCTAACCATCAACCTACCTCTAACCCTAACCCTAACCCCACTTTAACAATAATACTGACCCTCTCCCTGACCCTCATCATAATCCTAACTCTGAACTTTGCCTATGTCAGACCTTAACCTTAAACCTGACCCTGGCCTTGACCTTAACACTGATCCTAACCCTGACTGTAAACCTAACTCTGACCCAATCCGTGATCCTAAACAGAATCATAACCCTAAAGCTAACCCTGATCCTGAACCTACTCATAAAACAGAACCTAAACATAAAGCTGACCTTACCATAACCATGAACCTAATGCTGACCCTGACCCTAACCCTGACACTAGACCTGTCCCAAACCTAACCCTGACCCTGACATGAACCTTGCCCCAAACCCAAAACTTGAACCTGACCCTAACTCTGACCATGACCCTGAACCTGAACCTAAACCTAACCGTCACCCTAACACTGACCCTGACCCTGACTCTGACCATAACCCTAACCCTGACCCTATGTGAGCCTGACCCTAAATCTAACCATGAACCTAACCCTAACCCTGACCCCTACCCTAAGCCTTACGCTAACCTTGACCCCAATGACGTCTAACTCTAACCCTGATCCTAAGTCTTTGTTAAACCTAACCCTAACACTAACCTTGTCTAAACCCAGCTCTGTTGCCTCCAGCGGGGACAACAGCTGCACCCAGGTCTCCCAGGGGCTGGGGGGAGTCTGTATGGGGGTCATAGGATAGGCACTGCATTGAGTGGAGAGTGAGCCTTGAGCAGCTTGGGGACTGGCGGCTCAGGGAGCTCTGGTGGAGCAGGAAGTTCGGTAAGGAGCCCCCAGGCAGTGGTGACCTCACTTTCCTGATGACAGAGCCCAACAGAATTGGAACCCACGTATCCAGGCACCCCATTATAGAGAAAACCCCCCTGCCCAGCTCATTTCTAGGCACATCCTAAAGGAAGCGACATGTTCTTCAGCTGTACTGAAGATGAGAGGATGCAGGGAGAAGAGAGCTCTCCCGCCAGACACGTCCCCTCCCTGGCAGGTCATATCAGGTTTCCCCAATGCGTCAGGCCCTTTGGCTACTAAAATCAAAAGGTGACACCAGGGGGCTCAGAGTCAGAGAGTCCCACACCTTCTGATCCACGGGTGTAGCCCTAGGTCTCCTCCCCATCTCTATCTCTGTGTGTGTGTGTGTGTGTGTGTGTGTGTGTGTGCCTCTGGGTGTTTGTGAGTCTGTGTGTAAAGAGGACCTGGCCATGCCATTGTGGGTGGAGATTCCCCAAGCAGGATCAGGCTGATGAGGAATTAGATGTCTGGTGGGCAAATTATGTTCACACCCAAGTTTAAGGCTGGTTAAGTAGGATCAGGTGGAGGGTCTACACCCTAATGCCCAGGGTTTATCCTGAGACCTTGAAGGGATGGGTCCATATCCAGGAGCGGGGCTAACCCCAACAGTAACCACCAGCCCTGACCCTGACTCTGACTCTGAGCCTGCCCCAAAACCTAACCGAAACCCTGACCCTGACCCTGACCCTGTCTGTACCTGACCTGAACCCTAAACCTAAACCTAAGCCTGACACTGACCCTGATGTGGACCCTGAACCTAAACCTAACATTAATATTACTGTAATTAAGACTGATTCCGAACCATGACCCTGACCCTGACCCTAATCCTAACCCTGATGGTGACCTAACCCTGACCCTAATCCTAACCCTGACTGTTACTGTGAGCCTGACCCTAACGCTAAACATAAAGGTAACTCTAACCATGACCCTAATACGGACCCTGAACCTAATCCTAACGCTGACCCTAACACTAACACTAACCCCTACCCTAAACCAAATCCTAACCCTGACCTTACGCTGTCTAACTCTAACCCTAACCATAACCCTACTTCTCACTCTAACCCTAACCCCAATCCCAAACCCTACCGCCAAAACCTAACTGTGACACTGAACCGAATATTGACCCTAAACCAAAGCCTGACCCTAAACCGGACCCTGGCCCTGACCTTCACCTGACCCTGACCCTGACCCTAATCCTAACCATGACACTAACTCTGACCACTACACAATCCTGTCCCTAACTCGAATGTGGACTTTAAACCAATACTTGAACCTGACACTAAACCTGACACTGGCGCTAAACTTCACCCTGACCCTGACCCAGACCATGACCATAAACCTAACCCTGATCCTAACAGTGACCCCGACCCTGACCTGAACACTAAACTTGACCCTTACGGTGAGCCTGACCCTAACTCTAACCCTAAATGTAACCCTGACCCTGACACTAGCACGGGCCCTCCCCCGAATCCTATCGGTGAACCTAACATTAAGAGTAACCCCTAAACCTAACACGGACCCTGATCCTAACAAGTTCTAACCCTAACCGTCAACCAAACGCTAACCCTAACACTAACCCTAAACTTTAACAATAACCCTGACCCTGTACCTGACTATGATCATAACCCTAACCCTGAACTTTGCCTATACCAGACCCTGACCCTATACCTGAACCTGGCCCTGAGCCTAAACCTAACCATGACCCTAACACTGACCACGACATAACCCTGTCGCTGACCCGAATGTTGACTTTAAACCAATACCTGATTCTGACAGTAAACCTGACACTGGCCCTAGATTTCACCCTGAACCTGACCCAGACAAAGACCAGAAACCTAACCCTGACCCTAACAGTGACCCTGACCTTACCCTAACAATAAACCTGACATTGAATGTGAGCCTGACCCTAACTCTAACCCTAAACGTAACCCTGACCATGACACTAAAACGGGCCCTGACAGAACCTAACGCTGTACCTAACCCTAAAACTAACCCCTAACATAATTGCTGACACTGACCCTAACCCGGTCTAACCCTAACCCTCAACCTACCTCCTACCCTAACCCTAACCCCACTTTAACAATAATCCTGACCCTGATCATAACCATAACTCTGAACTTTGCCTATGTCAGACCTTAACCTTAAACCTGACCCTGGCCTTGACCTTAACACTGACCCTAACCCTGACTGTAAACCTAACTCTGACCCAATCCGTGATCCTAAACAGAATCGTAACCCTAAAGCTAACCCTGATCCTGAACCTACTCATAAAACAGAACCTAAACATAAAGCTGACCTTACCATAACCATGAACCTAACACTGACCCTGACCCTAACCCTGACACTAGACTGTCCCAAACCTAACCCTGACCCTGACATGACCCTGCCACCAAACCAAAACTTGAACCTAACCCTAAATCTAATCATGACCCTGAACCTAACCCTAAACCTAACCGTCACCCTAACACTGACCCTGACGTGACTCTGACGGTAACACTAACCTTATTGCTACTGTGAGCCGGACCCTAAACCTAACCATGAACCTAACCCTAACCCTGACCCCTACACTAAGCCTTACGCTAACACTGACCCCAAGGACGTCTAAACCTAACCCTGACCCTAAGTCTTTCTTAACCCTAACCCTAACACTAACCTAGTCTAAACCCAGCTCTGTTGCCTCCAGCGGGGACAACAGCTGCACCCAGGCCTCCCAGGGGCTGGGGGGAGGCTGTATGCAGGTCACTGGATGGCACTGCCTGAGTGGAGTGTGAGCCTGAGCAGCTTGGGGACCGGCGGCTCTGGAGCTATGGTACAGCAGGAAGTTCGGTAAGGAGCCCCCAGGCAGTGGTGACCTCAGTTCCCTGATGACAGAGCCCAACGGAATTGGAACCAACATATCCAGGCACCCCATTACAGAGAAAATCCCCTTGCCCAGCTCATTTCTAGGGACATCATAAAGGAAGCGTCATGATCTTCTGCTGTACTGAAGCCAAGAGGATGTAGGGAAAAGAGAGCTCGCCCGCCAGACACGTCTCCTCCCTGGCAGGTCATATCAGGATTTCCCAATGCCTCTGGCCCTTTGGCTAATAAAATCAAAAGGTGACACCAGGGGGCTCAGAGTCAGAGAGTCCCACACCTTCTGATCGACCGGTATAGCCCTAGGTCTCCTCCCCGTCTCTCTATGTGTGTGCGTGTGTATGTCTGTGTGTGTGTGTGTGTGTGTGTGTGTGTGTGTGCCTCTGGGTGTCTGTGTGTCTGTGTGTAAAGAGGACCTGGCCATGCCATCGTGGGTGGAGATGCCCCAAGCAGGATCAGGCTGATGAGGGTTTAGATGTCTGGTGGGCAAGTTATGTTCACACCCCAGTTTATGGCTTGTTAAGATTGATCGGATGGAGTGTCTACACCCTTCTGCCCAGGGTTTATCCTGAGACCCTGAACAGATGGGTCCATGACCCAGGAGCGGGGCTAACCCTAACAGTAACCACTAACCCTCACCCTGACTCTGACTGTGAGACTGCCCCAAACCCTACCCGAAACCCTGATCCTGACCCTGACCCTGTCTGTGATCCTGACCTGAACCCTAAACCTAAACCTAAGCCTGACACTCAGCCTGATGTGGACCCTGAACCTAAACCTAACGTTGATATTACTGTAACCAAGACTCATTCCTAACCATGACCCTGACCCTGACCCTAATCCTATCCCTGATGCTGACCTAATCCTGACCCTAATCCTAACCCTGACCATGACTGTGAGCCTGACCCTAACCCTAAACCTAAAGGTAACTCTAACCATGACCCTAATACGGACCCTGAACCTAAACCTAACGCTGACCCTGACCGTAACACTAACCCCTACCCTAAACCAAATCCTAACCCTGACCTTACGCTGTCTAACTCTAACCCTAACCATAACCCTAATTCTAACTCTAACCCTAACCCCAATCCCAAACCCTACCGCCAAAACCTAACTGTGACACTGAACCAAATATTGACCCTAAACCAAAGCCTGACGCTAAACCTGACCCTGACCATGAAATTCACCTGACCCTGACCCTAATCCTAACCATGACACTAACACTGACCACTACATAACCCTGTCCCAGACCCGAATGTGGACTTTAAACCAATACCTGAACCTGACCCTAAACCTGACACTGGCGCTACACTTTACCCTGACCCTGAACCAGGCAAAGACCATAAACCTAACCCTGACCCTAACAGTGACCCTGACCCCGACCCTAACACTATCCCTGACCCTGACTGTGAGCCTGACCCTAACTCAAACCCTAAACATAACCCTGACACTGACACTAACACGGGCCCAACCCGAAACCTAACGCTAAACCTAACACTAAAACTAACCCCTAACATTATCCCTGACACTGACCCTAACCCGGTCTAACCCTAACCCTCAAATACCTCCTACCCTAACCTTAACCCCACTTTAACAATAATCCTGACCCTCTCCCTGACCCTGATCATAACCCTAACACTGAACTTTGCCTATATCAGACCTTAATCTTAAACCTGACCCTGGCCTTGACCTTAACACTGACTCTAAACCTGAATGTAAACCTAACTCTGACCCAATCCGTGATCCTAAACAGAATCATAACCCTAAAACTAACCCTGATCCTGAACCTACTCATAAAACAGAACCTAAACATAAAGCTGACCTTACCATAACCATGAACCTAACGCTGACCCTGACCCTAACCCTGACACTGAAACTGTCCCAAACCTAACCCTGACCCTGACATGAACCTTGCCCCCAAACCAAAACTTGAACCTGACCCTAAATCTGACCATGACCCTGAACCTGACCCTAAGCCTAACCGTCACCCTAACACTGACCGTGACACTGACTCTGACCATAACGCTAACCGAGACCCTACTGTGAGCCTGACACTAAACCTAACCATGAACCTAACCCTAACCCTCACCCGCACCCTAAGCCTACGCTAACCCTGACCCCAAGGACTTCTAACCCTAACCCTGATCCTAAGTCTTTGTTAACCCTAACCCTAACACTAACCTTGTCTAAACCCAGCTCTGTTCCCTGAAGCAGAGAGAACAGCTGCACCCAGGTCTCCAAGGGGCTGGGGAGAGGCTGTATGGAGGTCATTGGATTGGCACTGCATTCAGTGGAGGGTGAGCCTGAGCAGCTTGGGGACTGCTGGCTCAGGGAGCTCTGGTGTAGCAGGAAGTTCAGTAAGGAGTCCCCCGGCAGTGGTGACCTCACTTTCCTGATGACAGAGCCCAACGGAAATGGAACCTACGTATCCAGGCACCCCATTACAGAGAAAAACCCCTGCCCAGCTCATTTCTAGGCACATCCTAAAGGAAGCGTCATGTTCTTCTGCTGTACTGAAGACGAGAGGATGCAGGGAGAAGAGAGCTCTCCCGCCAACACGTCCCCTCCCTGGCAGGTCATATCAGGTTTCCCCAACACCTCAGGCCCTTTGGCTAATAAAATCAAAAGATGACACCAGGGGGCTCAGAGTCAGAGAGTCCCACACCTTCTGATCCACCGGTGTAGCCCTAGGTCTCCTCCCCGTCTCTGTGTGTGTGTGTGTGTGTGGGTGTGGGTGTGTGTGTGTGCACCTCTGCGTTTCTGTGTCTGTGTGTAAAGAGTACCTGGCCATGCCATCGTGGGTGGAGATGCCCCAAGCAGGATCAGGCTGATGAGGGGTTAGATGTCTGGTGGGCAAGTTATGTTCACACCCCAGTTTAAGGCTGGTTAAGTGGGATGGGGTATAGGGTCTACACCCTTCTGCCCAGGGTTTATACTGAGAACCTGAAGGGATGGGTCCATGACCCAGGAGCGGGGCTAACCCTAACAGTAACCACTAACCCTGACCCTGACACTGACTGTGAGCCTGCCCCCAACCCTAACCCGAGCCCTGACCCTGTACCTGACCCTAACTATGACGTGATCCCGACCTGAACCCTACAACTAAAGCTAAGCCTTACGCTGACCCTGATCTGGACCCTGGACCTAAACCTAACTCTGAGATAACCTAGCTATGACTCATCCCTAACATTGACCCTGACCCTGACTCTAATACTAACCGTGATGCTGACCTAACACTGACCCTAACCCTAAACCTGACCGTGACTGTGTGCCTGACCCTAATCCTAACCTTAAAGGTAACCCTAACCCTGACCATAATACAGACACTGAACTTAAACCAAACGCTGACCCTGAACCTAACACTAACCCCTACCCTAAACCAAACCCTCACCCTGACCTTACGCTGTCTAACCCTAACACTCACGATAACACTACTTCTAACTCTAACCCTAACCCCATCCCAAACTTTTCCCCTAAACCTAACTGTGAATCTGAACCGAACATACAGCAAAGCCTGAACCTAAACCTGACCCAGGCCCTGAACTTCACCTGACCCTGACCCTGACCCTAATACTAACCATGACCTTAACTGTGACCACTACATAACCTTGTCCCTGACCCGAATGTGGACTTTAGACCAATACCAGATCCTGACGCTAAACCTGACACTGGCCCTAAACTTCACCCTGACCCAGACCCAGGCCATGACCATAAACCTAACCCTGACCCTAACAGTGACCCTGACCCAGAACCTAACACTAACCCTGACACTGAATGTGAGCCTGACCCAAACTCTAACCCTAAATGTAACCCTGACCCTGACACTAACATGGGCCCTCCGCTGAATCCTATCACTGAAACTAACCCTAACACTATACCCTAAACCTACCACGGACCCTGACCCTAACCAGGTCTAAACCTAATCCTCAACCTAACTCTAACCCTAACACTAACCCTAAACTTTAACAATAACCCTGAACGTATACCTGATTATGCTCATAACCCCAACCCTCAACCCTGACCCTAAACCTGACCCTGGCCCTGACCCTAAACCTAACCATGAACCAGACAATGACCACTACATAACCCTGTCGCTAAACCGAATGTGGACTTTAAACTAATACCTGATCCTGACCATAAACCTGACACTGGCCCTAGACTTCACCCTGACCCTGACCCAGGCAAAGACCAGAAACCTAACCCTGACCCTAACCCTAACCCTGACACTGAATGTGAGCCTGACCCTAACTCTAACCCAAAACGTAACCCTGACCCTGACACTAACAAGGGCCCTGACCGAAAACCTAACGGTGAACCTAACCCTAAAACTAACCCCTAACAGGGGATTGATTCAAGATGGCGGAGAAGTAGCAAGCTGAGACTGCTTCAGCTAGCCGGAGATCAGCTAGATAGCTTATCTAAAGATTGCAAACACCTGAAAATCCATCGGCAGATCGAAGAGAAGAAGAACAGCAATTCTGGAAACAGAAAAACAACCACTTTCTGAAAGGTAGGACCGGCGGAGAAGTGAATCCAAAGCGACGGGAAGATAGACCCCGGGGGGAGGGGCCGGCTCCCGGCAAGCGGCGGAGCAACCGTGCACAAAATCAGGACTTTTAAAAGTCTGTTCCGCTGAGGGACATCGCTCCAGAGGCTAAACCGGGGCGAAGCCCACGCGGGGTCAGCGTGGCCTCAGGTCCCGCAGGGTCACAGAAGGATTGGGGGTGTCTGAGTGTCGCAGAGCTTGCGGGTATTGGAACGGGAAAGCCGGCTACAGAGACAGAGCCGACAGTAAGCTCGCAGCTCCGTGTTACCTTGAACCGGTCGCAGGCTCGGTGAGCTCGGAGCGCGGCCGGAGGTCAGGCAGACGGGAGTAACTGGGCGCTGTTCTCTGAGGGCGCACTGAGGAGTGGGGCCCTGGGCTCTCGGCTCCTCCGGGCCGGAGACCAGGAGGCCGCCATTTGTATTCCCGTCCTCTGGAACTCTACGGAAAGCGCTCAGGGAACAAAAGCTCCTGAAAGCAAACCCGAGCGGATTACTCACCCCGGCCCCGGGTAAGGGCGGTGTAATTCCGCCTGGGGCAAAGACACTTGAGAATCACTACAACAGGCCCCTCCCCCAGAAGATCAACAAGAAATCCAGCCGAGACCAAGTTCACCTACCAAGGAGTGCGGTTTCAATACCAAGGAGAGCAGCAGAATTCCAGAGGAGGAGAAAGCCAAGCACGGAACTCATGGCTTTTTTCCTGTGATTTTTTTTAGTCTTGCAGTTAATTTAATTTTTTCTTTTTCTTTTTCTTTTTTTTTTTTTTCTCGCCTTCGGGTAAAATTTTTTTTTTTTTAACTGTTACCTTTTTCTTTTTTAACGATTTTTTACTAGTTTATCTAATATATATATATTTTTTTTTTACATTTTTCTTAGGTGTTTTCTTTTTTTAAAAACATTCTTTTCTTTTCTTTTCTTTCTTTTTTTTTTTCTTTTTTCTTTCTTCCTTTTTGAACCTCTTTTTATCCCCTTTCTCCCCACTCACGATTTTGGATCTCTTCTAATTTGGCTAAAGCATATTTTCCTGGGGTTGTTGCCACCCTTTTAGTATTTTACTTGCCCCTTCATTTACTCTTATCTAGACAAAATGAAAGACGTAAAAATTCACCACAAAAAAAAGAACAAGAGGCAGTACCGAAGGCTAGGGACCTAATCAATACAGACATCGGTAATATGTCAGATCTAGAGTTCAGAATGACAATTCTCAAGGTTCTAGCCGGGCTCGAAAAAGGCATGGGAGATATTAGAGAAACCCTCTCGAGAGATATAAAAGCCCTTTCTGGAGAAATAAAAGAACTAAAATCTAACCAAGTTGAAATCAAAAAAGCTATTAATGAGGTGCAATCAAAAATGGAGGCTCTCACTGCTAGGATAAATGAGGCAGAAGAAAGAATTAGTGATATAGAAGACCAAATGACAGAGAATAAAGAAGCTGATCAAAAGAGGGACAAACAGCTACTGGACCACGAGGGGAGAATTCGAGAAATAAGTGACACCATAAGACGAAACAACATTAGAATAATTGGGATTCCAGAAGAAGAAGAAAGTGAGAGGGGAGCAGAAGGTATACTGGAGAGAATTATTGGGGAGAATTTCCCCAATATGGCAAAGGGAACGAGCATCAAAATTCAGGAGGTTCAGAGAATGCCCCTCAAAATCAATAAGAATAGGCCCACACCCCGTCACCTAATAGTAAAATTTACAAATCTCAATGACAAAGAGAAAATCCTGAAAGCAGCCCGGGAAAAGAAGTCTGTAACATACAATGGTAAAAATATTAGATTGGCAGCTGACTTATCCACAGAGACCTGGCAGGCCAGAAAGAGCTGGCATGATATTTTCAGAGCACTAAACGAGAAAAACATGCAGCCAAGAATACTATATCCAGCTAGGCTATCATTGAAAATAGAAGGAGAGATTAAAAGCTTCCAGGACAAACAACAACTGAAAGAATTTGCAAATACCAAACCAGCTCTACAGGAAATATTGAAAGGGGTCCTCTAAGCAAAGAGAGAGCCTACAAGTGGTAGATCAGAAAGGAACAGAGACCATATACAGTAACAGTCACCTTACAGGCAATACAATGGCACTAAATTCATATCTCTCAATAGTTACCCTGAATGTGAATGGGCTAAATGCCCCTGTCAAAAGACACAGGGTATCAGAATGGATAAAAAAACAAAACCCATCTATATGTTGCCTCCAAGAAACTCATTTTAAGCCCGAAGACACCTCCAGATTTAAAGTGAGGGGGTGGAAAAGAATTTACCATGCTAATGGACATCAGAAGAAAGCAGGAGTGGCAATCCTTATATCAGATCAATTAGATTTTAAGCCAAAGACTATAATAAGAGATGAGGAAGGACACTATATCATACTCAAAGGGTCTGTCCAACAAGAAGATTTAACAATTTTAAATATCTATGCCCCCAATGTGGGAGCAGCCAACTATATAAACCAATTAATAACAAAATCAAAGAAACACATCAACAATAATACAATCATAGTAGGGGACTTTAACACTCCCCTCACTGAAATGGACAGGTCATCCAAGCAAAAGATCAGCAAGGAAATAAAGGCCTTAAATGACACACTGGACCAGATGGACATCACAGATATATTCAGAATATTTCATCCCAAAGCAACAGAATACACATTCTTCTCTAGTGCACATGGAACATTCTCCAGAATAGATCACATCCTCGGTCCTAAATCAGGACTCAACCGGTATCAAAAGATTGGGATCATTCCCTGCATATTTTCAGACCACAATGCTCTAAAGCTAGAACTCAACCACAAAAGGAAGTTTGGAAAGAACCCAAATACATGGAGACTAAACAGTATCCTTCTAAAGAATGAATGGGTCAACCGGGAAATTAAAGAAGAATTGAAAAAAATCATGGAAACAAATGATGATGAAAATACAACGGTTCAAAATCTGTGGGACACAACAAAGGCAGTCCTGAGAGGAAAATATATAGCGGTACAAGCCTTTCTCAAGAAACAAGAAAGGTCTCAGGTACACAACCTAACCCTACACCTAAAGGAGCTGGAGAAAGAACAAGAAAGAAACCCTAAGCCCAGCAGGAGAAGAGAAATCATAAAGATCAGAGCAGAAATCAATGAAATAGAAACCAAAAAAACAATAGAACAAATCAACGAAACTAGGAGCTGGTTCTTTGAAAGAATTAATAAAATTGATAAACCCCTGGCCCGACTTATCAAAAAGAAAAGAGAAAGGACCCAAATAAATAAAATCATGAATGAAAGAGGAGAGATCACAACTAACACCAAAGAAATACAAACTATTATAAGAACATACTATGAGCAACTCTACGGCAATAAATTTGACAATCTGGAAGAAATGGATGCATTCCTAGAAACATATAAACTACCACAACTGAACCAGGAAGAAATAGAAAGCCTGAACAGACCCATAACCAGTAAGGAGATTGAAACAGTCATTAAAAATCTCCAAACAAACAAAAGCCCAGGGCCAGACGGCTTCCCGGGGGAATTCTACCAAACATTTAAAGAAGAACTAATTCCTATTCTCCTAAAACTGTTCCAAAAAATAGAAATGGAAGGAAAACTTCCAAACTCATTTTATGAGGCCAGCATCACCTTGATCCCAAAACCAGACAAGGATCCCACCAAAAAAGAGAGCTATAGACCGATATCCTTGATGAACACAGATGCGAAAATACTCAACAAAATACTAGCCAATAGGATTCAACAGTACATTAAAAAGATTATTCACCACGACCAAGTGGGATTTATTCCAGGGCTGCAAGGTTGGTTCAACATCCGCAAATCAGTCAATGTGATACAACACATCAATAAAAGTAAGAACAAGAACCATATGATACTCTCAATAGATGCTGAAAAAGCATTTGACAAAGTACAACATCCCTTCCTGATCAAAACTCTTCAAAGTGTAGGGATAGAGGGCACATACCTCAATATCATCAAAGCCATCTATGAAAAACCCACCGCAAATATCATTCTCAATGGAGAAAAACTGAAAGCTTTTCCGCTAAGGTCAGGAACACGGCAGGGATGTCCATTATCACCACTGCTATTCAACATCGTACTAGAGGTCCTAGCCTCAGCAATCAGACAACAAAAGGAAATTAAAGGCATCCAAATCGGCAAAGAAGAAGTCAAATTATCACTCTTCGCAGATGATATGATACTATATGTGGAAAACCCAAAAGACTCCACTCCAAAACTGCTAGAACTTATACAGGAATTCAGTAAAGTGTCAGGATATAAAATCAATGCACAGAAATCAGTTGCATTTCTCTACACCAACAGCAAGACAGAAGAAAGAGATATTAAGGAGTCAATCCCATTTACAATTGCATCCAAAACCATAAGATACCTAGGAATAAACCTAACCAAAAAGACACAGAATCTATACTCAGAAAACTATAAAGTACTCATGAAAGAAATTGAGGAAGACACAAAGAAATGGAAAAATGTTCCATGCTCCTGGATTGGAAGAATAAATATTGTGAAAATGTCTATGCTACCTAAAGCAATCTACACATTTAATGCAATTCCTATCAAAGTACCATCCATCTTTTTCAAAGAAATGGAACAAATAATTCTAAAATTTATATGGAACCAGAAAAGACCTCGAATAGCCAAAGGGATATTGAAAAAGAAAGCCAACGTTGGTGGCATCACAATTCCGGACTTCAAGCTCTATTACAAAGCTGTCATCATCAAGACAGCATGGTACTGGCACAAAAACAGACACATAGATCAATGGAACAGAATAGAGAGCCCAGAAATAGACCCTCAACTCTATGGTCAACTAATCTTCGACAAAGCAGGAAAGAATGTCCAATGGAAAAAAGACAGCCTTTTCAATAAATGGTGCTGGGAAAATTGGACAGCCACATGCAGAAAAATGAAATTGGACCATTTCCTTACACCACACACAAAAATAGACTCAAAATGGATGAAGGACCTCAATGTACGAAAGGAATCCATCAAAATCCTTGAGGAGAACACGGGCAGCAACCTCTTCGACCTCTGCCGCAGCAACATCTTCCTAGGAACAACGCAAAAGGCAAGGGAAGCAAGGGAAAAAATGAACTACTGGGATTTCATCAAGATCAAAAGCTTTTGCACAGCAAAGGAAACAGTTAACAAAATCAAAAGACAACTGACAGAATGGGAGAAGATATTTGCAAACGACATATCAGATAAAGGACTAGTGTCCAGAATCTATAAAGAACTTAGCAAACTCAACACCCAAAGAACAAATAATCCAATCAAGAAATGGGCAGAAGACATGAACAGACATTTCTGCAAAGAAGACATCCAGATGGCCAACAGACACATGAAAAAGTGCTCCATATCACTCGGCATCAGGGAAATACAAATCAAAACCACAATGAGATATCACCTCACACCAGTCAGAATGGCTAAAATCAACAAGTCAGGAAATGACAGATGCTGGCGAGGATGCGGAGAAAGGGGAACCCTCCTACACTGTTGGTGGGAATGCAAGCTGGTGCAGCCACTCTGGAAAACAGCATGGAGGTTCCTCAAAATGTTGAAAATAGAACTGCCCTATGACCCAGCAATTGCACTATTGGGTATTTACCCTAAAGATACAAATGTAGTGATCCAAAGGGACACATGCACCCGAATGTTTATAGCAGCAATGTCCACAATAGCCAAACTATGGAAAGAACCTAGATGTCCATCAACAGATGAATGGATCAAGAAGATGTGGTATATATACACAATGGAATACTATGCAGCCATCAAAAGAAATGAAATCTTGCCATTTGCAACAACGTGGATGGAACTAGAGCATATCATGCTTAGCGAAATAAGTCAAGCAGAGAAAGACAACTATCATATGATCTCCCTGATATGAGGAAGTGGTGATGCAACATGGAGGCTTAAGTGGGTAGAAGAATAAATGAAACAAGATGGGATTGGGAGGGAGACAAACCATAAGTGACTCTTAATCTCACAAAACAAACTGAGGGTTGCCGGGGGGAGGGGGTTGGGGAGAAGGGAGTGGGATTATGGACATTGGGGAGGGTATGTGATTTGGTGAGTGCTGTGAAGTGTGTAAACCTGGTGATTCACAGACCTGGGGATAAAAATATATGTTTATAAAAAATATATGTTTATAAAAAATAAAAAATTAAAAAAAAAAATAAATAGAAGAAAACCTCAAAAAAAAAAAAAAAAAAAAAACTAACCCCTAACATTATCCCTAACACTGACCCTAATCCGATCTAACACTAACCATACACCTACCTCTAACCCTAACACTAACCCCACTTTAACAATAATCCTGACCCTCTCCCTGATCATGATCATAACCCTAACTCTGAACTTTGCCTATGTTAGACCTTACCCTTAAACCTGACCCTGGCCTTGACCTTAACACTGACCCTAACCCTGACTGTAAACCTAACTCTGACCCAATCCATGATCCTGAACAGAATCGTAACCCAAAAGCTAACCCTGATCCTGAACCTACGCATAAAACAGAACCTAAACATAAAGCTGACCTTACCATAACCATGAACCTAACCCAGACCCTGACCCTAACCCTGAAACTAAACCTGTGCCAAACCTAACCCTGACCCTGACATGAAACGTGCCCCCAAACCAAAACTTGAACCTGACCCTAAATCTGACCATGACCCTGCCGGACCCTAAACCTAACCGTTACCCTAACACTGACCCTGACCCTAACACTAAACCTGATACTGAATGTGAGCCTGACCCTAACTCTAACCCTAAACGTAACCCTGACCCTGACACTAACACAGGCCCTGACCCGAAACCTAACAGTGAACCTAACCCTAAAACTAACAACCTAACATTGTCTCTGACACTAATCCTAACCCGATCTAACCCTAACCCTCAACTTACCTCTAACCCTAACCCTAACCCCACTTTAACAATAATCCTGACCCTCTCCCTGACCCTGATCATAACCCTAACTCTGACCCAATCCGTGATCCTGAACAGAATCGTAACCCTAAAACTAAGCCTGATCCAGAACCTACTCATAAAACAGAACCGAAACCTAAAGCTGACCATGAACCTAACCCTGACCATGACCCTAACATGACACTAAAACTGTCCCAAACCTATCCCTGACCCTGACATGAACCTTGCTCCCAAACCAAAACTTGAACCTGACCCTAAATCTGACCATGACCCTGCTGGACCCTAAACCTAACTGTGACCCTAACACTGACCCTAACCCTGACTCTGACCGTAACGCTAAGAGTGACCCTACTGTGAGCCTGACCCTAAACCTAACCATGAACCTAACCCTAACCCTGACCCCTACCCTAAGCCTAACGCTAACCCTGACCCCAAAGATGTCTAACCCTAACCGTCACCCTAAGTCTTTCTTAAACCTAACCCTAACACTAACCTGGTCTAAACCCAGCTCTGTTCCCTCTGGCGGGGACAACAGCTGCACCCAGGCCTCCCAGGGGTTTGGGGGAGGCTACATGGGGGTCACTGGATGGCCACTGCATTGAGTGGAGTGTGAGCCTTGACCAGCTTGGGGACCGGTGGCTCAGGGAGCTCTGCTGAAGAAGGAAGTTCGGTAAGGAGCCCCCAGGCAGTGGTGACCTCACTTCCCTGACGACAGAGCCCAACGGAATTGGAACCCACGTATCCAGGCACCCCATAACAGAGAAAACCCCCCTGCCCAGCTCATTTCTAGGCACATCCTAAAGGAAGCGACCTGTTCTTCTGCTGTACTGAAGCCGAGAGGATGCATGGAGAAGAGAGCTCGCCTGACAGACAGGTCCCTTCCCTGGCAGGTCATATCAGGATTTCTCAACACCTCAGGCCCTTTGGCTAATAAAATCAAAAGGTGACACCAGGGGGCTCAGAGTCAGAGAGTCCCACACCTTCTGATCCACGGGTGTAGCCCTAGGTCTCCTCTCCCTCTGTGTGTGTGTTTGTGTGTGTGTGTGTGTGCGTGTGTGCCTCTGGGTGTTTGTGAGTCTGAGTGTAAAGAGGAGCTGGCCATGCCATCGTGGGTGGAGATGCCCCAAGGAGGATCAGGCTGATGAGGGGTTAGAGATCTGGTGGGCAAGTCATGTTCACACCCCAGTTTAAGGCTGGTTACGTGAGATCGGCTGTAGGGTCTACACCCTTCTGCCCAGGGTTTATCCTGAGACCTTGAAGGGATGTTTCCATACCCAGGAGTGGGGCTAATCCCAACAGTAACCACTAACCCTGACCCTGACCCTGACTGTGAGCCTGCGCCAAACCCTAACCCAAGCCCTGACCCTGACCCTGACCCTGACCCTGTGTCCTGACCTGAACCTTAAACCTAAACCTAAGCCTGACACTCACCCTGATGTGGACCCTGAACTTAAACTTAAATCTGACATTACCATAACCATGACTCAAACCTAATCATGACACAGACCCTGACCCTAATCCTAACCCTGACGCTGACCTAACCCTGACCCTAACCCTAACCCTGACCGTACTGTGAGCCTGACCCTAACCCTAAACCTAAAGGTAACTCTAACCATGACCCTAATACGGACCCTGAACCTAAACCTAACGCTGACCCTAACACTAACACTAACCCCTACCCTAAACCAAACCCTAACCCTGACCTTACGCTGTGTAACCCTAAACATAACCCTACTTCTAACTCTAACCCTAACCCCAATCCCAAACCCTACCGCCAAAACCTAACTGTGCCACTGAACCGAACATTGACCCTAAACCAAAGCCTGACTCTAAACCTGACCCTGACACTGACCCTAATCCTAACCATGACACTAACACTGACCACTACACAATCCTGTCCCTAACCCAAATGTGGATTTTAAACCAATACCTGAACCTGACCCTAAACCTGACACTGGTGCTAAACTTCACCCTGACCCTGACCCTGACCATGACGATAAACCTAACCCTGACCCTAACAGTGAACCCGACCCTGAATGAACAACAAACCTGACCCTGACTGTGAGCCTGACCTTAACACTAACCCTAAATGTAACCCTGACCCTGACACTAACACGGGACCTCCCCCAGATCCTATCGCTGAACCCAACCCTAACACTAACCAATAACCCTACCATGGACCCTGATCCTAACAAGCTCTAACCCTAACCGTCAACCAAATGCTAACCCTAACACTAACCCTAACTTTAACAATAACCCTACCCTATACCTGACTATGATCATAACCCTAACCCTGAACTTTGCCTATACCAGACCTTGACCCTATACCTGAACCTGGCCCTGATCCAAAACCTAACCATGCCCCTAACACTGACCACTACATAAACCTGTCGCTAACCTGAATGTGGACTTTAAACCATATCTGCTCCTGACCGGAAACTGACACAGGCCCTAGACTTCACCTTGAACCTGATCCTGGAAAAGACCATAAACCTAACCCTGACCCTAATAGTGACCCTGACCCTGACCCTAACACTTACCCTGATACTGAATGTGAGCCTGACCCTAACTCTAACCCTAAACATAACCCTGACACTAACACGGGCCCTGACCCGAAACCTAACACTGAACCTAACCCTAAAACTAAAAACCTAACATTGTCCCTGACACTGATCCTAACCCGGTCTAACCCTAACCCTCAACTTACCTCTAACCCTAACCCTAACCCCACTTTAAAAATAATCCTGACCCTAACCTGACCCTGATCATAACCCTAACCTTGACCCAATCCGTGATCCTGAACAGAATCGTAACCCTAAAACTAAGCCTAATCCAGTACCTACTCATAAAACAGAACCTAAACATAAAGCTGACCTTACCATATCCATGAACCTAACCCTGACCCTGACCCTAACCCTGACACTAAAACTGTCCCAAACCTATCAATGACCCTGACATGAACCTGCCCCCAACCAAAACTTGAACCTGACCCTAAATCTGACCATGACCCTGCCTGACCCTAAACTTAACCGTCACCCTAACACTGAGCCTGACCCTGACTGTGACCGTAACGCTAACCATGACCCTACTGTGAGCCTGACCCTATACCTAAACATGAACCTAACCCTAACCCTGACCCCTACACTAAGCCTTACACTAACCCTGACCCCAAAGACGTCTAACCTGACCCCAATGAGGTCTAACCCTAACCCTGACCCTAAGGCTTTCTAAGCCTAATCTTAACACTAACCTGGTCTAAACCCAGCTCTGTTCCCACCAGCAGGGACAACAGCTGCACCCAGGTGTCCCAGGGGTTGGGGGGAGGCTGTATGGGGGTCACTGTATGGGCAATGCATTGAGTGGAGTGTGAGCCTTGAGCAGCTTGGGGATCGGGGACTCAGGGAGCTCTGGTGGAGCAGGAAGTTCGGTAAGGAGCACCCCGGAAGTGGTGACTTGGCTTCCCTGATGACAGAGCCCAACAGAATTGGAACCCACGAATCCAGGCACCCCTTTACAGAGAAAACCCCCCTGCCCAGCTCATTTCTAGGCACATCCTAAAGGAAGTGACATGTTCTTCTGCTGTACTGAAACCGAGAGAATGCAGGGAGAAGACACGTCCCCTCCCTGGCAGGTCATGTCAGATTTCCCCAATGCCTCATGCCCTTTAGCTAATAAAATCAAAAGATGACACCAGGGAGCTCAGAGTCAGAGTCCCACACCTTCTGATCCACGGGTATAGCCCTAGGTCTCCTCCCCGTCTGTGTGTGTGTGTGTGTGTGTGTGTGTGTGTGTGTGTGTGCGTGTGTGCCTCTGGGTGTTTGTGAGTCTGTGTGTAAAGAAGAGCTGGCCATGCCATTGTGGGTGGAGATGCCCCAAGCATGATCAGGCTGATGAGGGGTTAGATGTCTGGTGGGCAAGTCATGTTCATACCCCAGTTTAAGGCTGGTTAAGTGGGTCGGGTGGAGGGTCTACACCCTTCTGCCCAGGGTTTATCCTGAGACCCTGAAGGGATGGGTCCATACCCAGGAGCGGGTCTAACCCCAAAAGTAACCACTAACCCTGACCCTGACACTGACTGTGATCCTGAACTGAACTCTAAACCTAAACCTAAGCCTGACACTAACCCTGATGTGGACGCTGCACTTAAACCTAATGCTGATAATACTGTAACTAAGAATCATATGTAACCATGACCCTGACCTTGACCCTAATCCTAACCCTGACGCTGACCTAACCCTGACCCTAACCCTACCCCTGACCGTGACTGTGAGCCTGATGCTAACCTTACACAAACCTGTCCCTGACCCGAATGTGGACTTTAAACCAATACCTGAACCTGACCCTAAACCTGACACTGGTGCTAAACTTCACCCTGACCCTGACCCTGACCATGATGATAAACCTAACCCTGACCCTAACAGTGAACCCGACCCTGAATGAACAACAAACCTGACCCTGACTGTGAGCCTGACCTTAACACTAACCCTAAATGTAACCCTGACCCTGACACTAACACGGGACCTCCCCCAGATCCTATCGCTGAACCCAACCCTAACACTAACCAATAACCCTACCATGGACCCTGATCCTAACAAGCTCTAACCCTAACCGTCAACCAAATGCTAACCCTAACACTAACCCTAACTTTAACAATAACCCTGACCCTATAACTGAGTATGATCATAACCCTAACCCTGAACTTCGTCTATACCAGACCCTGACCCTATACCTGACCCTGGCCCTGATCCTAAACCTAACCATGACCCTAAAACTGACCACTACATAACCCTGTCGCTGACCCGAATGTGGACTTTAAACCAATACCTGATCCTGACCGTAAACCTGACACTGGCCCTAGACTTCACCCTGACCCTGACCCAGACCATGACCATAAACCTAACCATGACCCTAAAAGTGACCCCGACCCTGACCTGAACACTAAACCTGACCCTGACTGTGAGCCTGACCCTAACTCTAACACTAAACATAACCATGACCCTGACACTAACACGGGCCCTGACAGAAACCTAACGCTGAACCTAACACTAAAACTATCCCCTAACATTATCCCTGACACTGACCATAACCCGGTCTAACCCTAACCCTCAACCTACCTCTAACCCTAAACCTAACCCCACTTTAACAATAAACCTGACCCTCTCCCTGACCCTGATCATAACCCTAACTCTGAACTTTGCCTATGTCAGACCTTAACCTTAAACCTGACCCTGGCCTTGACCTTAACACTGACCCTAACCCTGCCTGTAAACCCAACTCTCACCCAATCCGTGATCCTGACAGAATCGTAACCCTAAAGCTAACCCTGATCCTGAACCTACACATAAAACAGAACCTAAACATAAAGCTGACCTTACCGTAACCATGAACCTAACCCTGAACCTGACCCTAACCCTGACACTAAACCTGTGCCAAACCTATCCCTAAACCTGACAAGAACCTTGCCCCCAAACGTAAACCTGAACCTGACCCTAAATCTGACCAAGACCCTGAACCTGACCCTAAAACTAACCGTCACTAACACTGACCCTGACCCTGACTCTGACCATAATGCTAACCGTGACCCTACTCTGAGCCTGACCCTAAACCTAACCATGAACCTAACCCTAAACCTGAAACCTACCCTAACCCTTACGCTAATCCTGACCCCAATGAAGTCTAACATTCACCGTGATCCTAATTCTTCCTTAACCCTAACCCTAACACTAACCTAGTCTAAACCTAGCTCTGTTGCCTTGACCGGGGACAACAGCTGCACCCAGGCCTCCCAGGGGCTGGGGGGACGCTGTATGTGGGTCATTGGTTTGGCACTGCATTGAGTGGAGGGTGAACCTTGAGCAGCTCGGGAACTGGGGCTCAGGGAGCTCTGGTACAGCAGGAAGTTTGGTAAGGAGCCCCCAGGCAGTGGTGATCTCACTTCCCTGACGACAGAACCCAAAGGAATTGGAACCCACGTATCCAGGCACCCCATTACCGAGAAAACCCCACTGCCCAGCTCATTTCAAAGCACATCCTAAAGGAAGCGACTGTTCTTCTACTGTACTGAAGCCGAGAGGATGCAGGGAGAAGAGAGCTCGCCCGCCAGACAAGTCCCCTCCCTGGCAGGTCATATCAGGTTTCCCCAATGCCCAAGGCCATTTGGCTAAGAAAATCAAAAGGTGACACCAGGGGGCTCAGAGTCAGAGAGTCCCACACCTTCTGATCGACCGGTGTACCCTAGGTCTCCTCCTCGTCTCTCTGTGTGTGTGTGTGTTTGGGTGTGTGTGTGCCTCTTGGTGTCTGTGTGTCTGTGTGTAAAGAGTACCTGGCCATGCCATCGTGGGCGGAGATGCCCCAAGCAGGATCAGGCTGATGAGGGCTTAGATGTCTGGTGGGCAAGTCATGTTCACACCGCAGTTTAAGGCTGGTTAAGTGGGATGGGGTGTAAGGTCTATACCCTTATGCCCAGGGTTTCTCGTGAGACCCTATAGGGATGGGTACATGACCCAGGAGCGGGCCTAATCCTAAGAGTAACTACTAACCCTGACCCTGACACTGACTCTGAGCCTGCCCCAAACCCTAAGTGAAGCCCTGACCCTGACCCTGACCCTGTCTGTGATCCTGACCTGAACCCTAAACCTAAACCTAAGCCTGACACTCAGCCTGATGTGGACCCTGAACCTAAACCTAACTCTGACATTACCGTAACCATGACTCATACCTAAACAAGACACTGACCCTGACCCTAATCCTACACCTGACGCTGACCTAACCCTCACCATAACCCTAACCCTGAACGTGACTGTGAGCCTGATCCTAACCCTAAACTAAAGGTAAGTCTAAACATGACCCTAATACGGACCCTTCATAAACTTAATGCTGACCCTGACCCCCATATTAACCCCTACCCTAAACCAAACCCTAACTCTGACCTTAAGCTGACTAACCCTACCACTAACCATAACCCTACTTCTAACTCTAACACTAACCCCATCCCAAACCCTACAGCCAAAACCTAACTGTGACACAGAACCGAACATTGACCCTAAACCAAAGCCTGACGCTAAACCTGACCCTGTCCATGACCTTCACCTGACCCTGACCCTGAACCTAGTCCTAACAATGACTCTAACACTGACCACTACATAACCCTGTCCCAGACCCGAATGTGGTCTTTAAAACAATACCTGAACCTGACCCTAAACCTGACACTGGTGCTACACTTCACCCTGACCCTGACCCAGGCCAAGACCATAAACCTAACCCTGACCCTAACAGTGACACTCACCCCGACCCTAACAATAACCCTGACAGTGAATGTGAGCCTGACCCTAACTCTAACACTAAACGTAACCCTAACCCTGACACTAACATGGGCCCTGACCTGAAAACTAATGCTGAACCTAAGCCTAAAACTAACCCCTAACAATATCCCTGACACTGACCCTAACCCGGTCTAACTCTAACCCTCAACCTACCTCCTACCCTAACCCTAACCCACTTTAACAATAATCTTGACCCTCTACCTGACCCTGACCCTGATCATAACCCTAACTCTGAACTTTGCCTATGTCAGAACTTAACCTTAAACCTGACCCTGGCCTTGACCTTAACACTGCCCCTAACCCTGCCTGTAAACCTAACTTTGACCCAATCTGTGATGCTGGACAGAATCGTAACCCTAAAGGTAACACTGATCCTGAACCGACTCATAAAACAGAACCTAAACATAAAGCTGACCTTACCATAACCATGAACCTAACCCTGACCCTGACCCTAACCCTGACACTAAACCTGTCCCAAACCTAACCCTGACCCTGACATGAACCTTGCCCCCAAACCTAAACTTGAACCTGACCCTAAATCTGACTATGACCCTGAACCTGACCCTAAACCTAACCGTCACCCTAACACTGACCCTGACCCTAACTCTGACCGTTACGCTAACCGTGACCCTACTGTGAGCCTGACCCTAAACCTAAACATGAACCTAACCCTAACCATGACCCCTACACTAAGCCTTACGCTAACCCTGACCCCAACGACGTCTAAACCTAACTCTGACCCTAAGTTTTTCAAAACCCTAAACCCTAACACTAACCTAGTCTAAACCCAGCTCGGTTGCCTCCAGCGGGGACAACAGCTGCACCCAGGCCTCCCAGGCGCGGGGTGGAGGCTGTATGGGGGACACTGGATGGGCACTGCATTGAGTGGAGTGTGAGCCTGAGCAGCTTGTGGACCGGAGGCTCAGGGAGCTCTGGTGAAGCAGGAAGTTCGGTAAGGAGCCCCCAGGCAGTGGTGACCTCACTTCCCTGACGACAGAGCCCAACGGAATTGGAACCCACGTATCCAGGCACCCCATTACAGAGAAAACCCCCCTGCCTAGCTCATTTCTAGGCACATCCTAAAGGAAGCGATATGTTCTTCTGCTGTACTGAAGCCGAGAGGATGCAGGGAGAAGAGAGATCGCCCGCCAGACACGTGGTCTCCCTTCAGGTCATATCAGGATTCCCCAATGCCTCAGACCCTTTGGCTAATAAAATCAAAAGGTGAACCAGGCGGCTCAGAGTCAGAGAGTCCCACACCTTCTGATCCACTGGTGTAGCCCTAGGTCTCTTCCCCGTTTCTGTGTGTGTGTCTGTGTGTGTGTGTGTGTGCCTCTGGGTGTCTGTGTGTCTGTGTGTAAAGAGGACCTCGCCATGCCATCGTGGGAGGAGATGACCCAAGTAGGGTCAGGCTGATGAGGGTTTAGATGTCTGGTTGGCAAGTTATGTTCACACCCCAGTTTAAGGCTGGTTAAGTGGGATCGGGTGGAGGGTCTACACCCTTCTGCCCAGGGTTTATCCTGAGACCCTGAACGGATGGGTCCATGACCCAGGAGCGGGGCTCACCCTAACAGTAACCACTAACCCTGACCCTGACACTGCCTGTGAGCCTGCCCCAAACCCTAACCCAAACCCTGACATTGACACTGACCCTGACACCATTATGCCCCGCCAATGCTTAAGTACAAAGAGGGCACAAACATGCATTGTGACCCTCAGCGTGAGTCCTCTCAGTGGCTGGACCATTAGATGTCATAATGGGCTTGCCATGCCCCTAGGCCCCAAGTTTTAACCAGCTTTCTGGTTGTCCAGTCGCCCCTCCCCAGGGCTCTGCTCTGGAAACTCTCTTTTGGTGGGACACCTGAGGTAAAAACAAAACAAAACCGACTCCTCCCATCTCAAAGAATAACCCCAAACTCTTGGGATCGGGCCAAATGCCCAGAGAGGAAGACTCGTCCATGGCCCATGAGGCCACCCGGACATTCCACGGCCATCAGTGACACAATATCCAGAGACAAAATCTTGAGCAAGCGTCTCACACTCGCCCCCTTCTTCATATCCTGAAGAGTTCTCCTCACGGTCTGTAGATCAGTCCTGCAATACCTACGACCCGAAACCTAAGCCGAGTTTGTGTTTTCAGACAACTGTCCCCACAGCCCTGGCCCACAAAACCTACAGGCACAGGTTCTTGGAGCCAAACCTGAGGACTGTGCCTGGGAATTCTGCCCATTCCATTGGCCACAAACCTAGAAATAGGATGATAAACCTCCAAAGTGCCCGGGGCCATCCCAATAGTGTTGACTGCCCAGGAATAACAAGGGTGGTCTGACACCAGCTGAGCCTCTACCTGCACTTAGACCCGTGGACAGATGTCCCCAGAGGTAAATTGGAATGAGCAGGCCCCTAGATCCTAATCGGATCCATTGCTTTGTTGTCCAGTCATCTCTCCTCAGAGGCCTGGATTCCAATAGCAGCATATGGCTGTTTCTTGAGGCACCCATCAGAACAAATCTCGTCTCCACGTGGGAATCTTGCACGTTGGTGCTGTGTCAAAGCCTCTGGTTAGGAGAACCCTTCAGGGACCCTGTGCCACTGCCTCATTCCAAGTTCTCCATGGACACAAACCCACATTAGGACCCATCCACAAGAGAGTCCATTTCAACTCAACCCTCTCAGTTTCTCCCCCAGATCCAGCAGATCTAACCTGTCTTGTCACTAGGACACAAGAGGAATGAGAGTCGGGCTTCCCAGCCATCCATCCTTAGAACCCTACTCGGAATCGATCCGTATGGGAAGTCCTGGAGCCAAACAACAGGTCTCAATCGTCCCACAGAAGAATCTTTACGGTTTGGAGCATCTCACAACTCCCATCGTGGGAAAAATTCCATGGCCTCGTGATCCACCACCTCTTCATGAAGAGGGCCATAAGGGACAGAAACTCCAACCTGAGCGTTCGTCAGATCCTCACCTGATTTCAGATGCACGAGTTCTCGATTCAGCTCTGCAGAGCATACCTGCCTTGCCCTCGCCCAGAAACCTAAGGTTGCTTGTGTTCTCCGTCTTCTGTCCTCAACTCCTGGCCCACAAGCCCTCCAGTTTGGCAATTCCAGAACAACAATGCAGCCCTCTGCCTCCAGAAGAAAAAACATTGCCCTCTGGGGCTAACCAGAAACCCCAAATGAGGATCAACCTTTTTGCCACTTGACTGTACCCCAATTCTACAGGATGCCCTGGGCACTCATGCCCTTTCTGTCACAGCCTGAGCCTGGACCTCCCGACCCACACCCAGCCAGCTGGACTCACGCTGAACACATCGGACCTGCCAAAGCCTTAGGTCGTCATCTCTTCCCAACTTCGGTTTTCAGGCTTCAGAACCTAGACGTTTTCTCCAATCACTGCCCAGGGTTGAACATGAGGCAGAAATCAGAAATCCTTCCCCATGGCAAGAAATCTTGGGGTTGGCGTTCTGTGTAGTTGATAGCAGTGTGGCCCTTTGACCCCGCCATGCTTGAGGGCCACGTTGGTCACAAATACGCATTGTGAGCCTCAGCGTGAGCCCAGTCCCCAAGTAAGGTCTCACAGTGCTGGACCAAGAGACGGCATATTGGGCTTGCCATGCCCCTAGGCCCCAATTTTTAACCATAGTTCCTGTTGTCCATTCGCCCCTCCCCAGTGCTCTGCTTTAGAATGAGGTAACCAAACTGAAAGGACTCCTCCCATCCCACAGATTGACCCCCCAATTGGGATCGGGCCAAATCCACAGAGAGAAAGACTCATCCATGGCCCATTAGGCCTCCCCGATATTCCAAGCCCATCGTTGACACAAAATCCAGAGACAAAAGCCTGAATAAGCGCCTCACACTCGCTCTTTCTTCATATCCTAAAGAGTTCCCCTCACGGTCTGTAGATCGGGACTGCCATACCTACGTCCCCAAAACAAGCCGAGTGTGTGTTTTCAGACTTCTATCCCCACACTCCTGGCTTCCATACCCTCCAGCCTGGGGACCCTGGAGCCACACATCAGGTCTCTGCCTCTCAACTCCACGGGAATTCTGCCCCTTCCATTGACCACAATCATACAAACTAGGAGAAACCTCCAAAGTCCCCAAGGCCATCCCAATAGCATAGAACGCCCAGGACAAACAAGGGCTGCCTGGAACCAGCTGAGCTTCCATCTCCACCCATACTGTAGATGGATGTCCCCAGAGAAGGAGATTGAACGGGACAGGGCCCTAGGCCCTAATGGGGTCCATTGTTTTGGTTTCCTGCTATCTCTCATCAGAGGCCTGGTTTCCAATATCAGCATGTGGGGCTTTCCTGAGGCACCAATCAGATCAAATCTAGTCTCCACATGGGAAACTTGTCTTTTGGAGATGACGCAAAACCTCTGGTTAGGAGAAGCATTCAGGGTCCGTGTGCCACCGCCCCGTGCCAAGGTCTCCATGCACATAAACCCACATTAGGACCTATCCGCAGGAGAGTCCATTTCAACTCAGCCCCCTCCATTGCTCCCCTAGAGCTAGCATATCAAAACTGTCTATTAACTAGGAGACAGTTAGAATCGAGGCAGTCTGCCCAGGGTTCCATCCTTCGATCCCTGCTTTGCTGTCATTCCGTATGAAACATCCTGGAGTGATCCAACAGATCTCAATTGTTGATCAGAAAAAATCCTTGTGGCTTGGAGCATATCCCAACTCCCCTCCTGGGTAAACCTCCATGGCCTCGAGATGCTGCCCCCTTCAAGAAAGGGCCATAATGGACAGAAACTCCAACCTGAGCCTAGGTCTGAACCTCTCCCTGACTTCAGATGCACGAAGTCCCGATTCAGATCTGCAGAGAGTGCCTGCCGTGCCCTCGTCCCGAAACCTACACCTAACTTGTGTTCTTATTCTTCCGTCCTCACACTCCTTGCCCAAAGGGCATCCAGTTTGGGAATTCCGGAGCCACAAAGCAGCACTCTGCCTGCCCTCCAGAAGAAAAACGTTGCCCTTGGGGCTACCCAGAAACGCTAAATGCGGATCAAGCTGCACGGCACTCGACTCTCCCCCAATTATACAATATACCCTGAAATCTAATGCCTGGTCTCACGCAGCCTAGGCCTGAACCTCCCGACCAACACTCAGCGAGCTGGCTCCACACTGAGCACGTCGGACCTGACATGGACTTAAGTCGTCATCTCTTCCCAAGCTCGGTTTTCAGACTACACAACCTAGACCTTAACTCCAATCACGGCCCAGCGGTGAAACAGATGAAAAAATCAGAACTACTACTTCCCCATGGCAAGAATACATGTGGTTGGCATGGAGCCCAACGTTCAGTGTAGGAGCAACAGCGTGGACCATGATTCCCGCCCATGCTTGAGCGCCTAGAAGGCATAAACACACATTGTGACCCTCACCGTGAGTTCTGTCCTCAAGGAAGGCCTCTCAGTGGCTGGAAGTAACCATAGATCGGTTTGTCCATTCGCCCCCCCGCCCCGGGTTCTGCTTTGAAATCCCTCTTTTGTTGGGACACCTGAGGTAACCAAACTGAAAGGACTCCTCCCATCCCCAAGATGGACCCAATACAATTGGGTTCGTGCCAAATGCCCAGAGAGGAAGACTTGCCCATAAGGCCTCCTTGACATTCCACGGCCATTGTTGACACAAAATCCAGAGACAAAAGCCTGAATAAATGCCTCACACTCACTCTTTCTTCATATCCCGAAGAGTTCTCCTCACGGTCTGTAGATCGGGCCTGCCACACTTATGTCCCCAAACGTAAGCTGAGTTAGTGTTTTCAGACTTCTATCCCCACACTCCTGGCCCACACACCCTCAAGGCTGGGGCCCCTGGAGCCACACATCAGGTCTGTGCCTGCCCACTCCACTGGAATTCTGCCCATTCACTTGACCACACGCCTCCAAATTAGGAGAAACCTCCACAGTCCCTGAAGCCATCCCAATTGTGTAGGCCGCCCGGGACAAACAAGGGCGTCTGACAACAGCTGAGCATCTACCTCCACTCATACCGTAGTTGGATGTCACCAGGGTAGTAGATTGAACCTCACAGGTCCCTAGGCCGTGATCGGATCCATTGCTTTGGTTTCCAGGCATCTCTCCTCAGAGGCATGTTTTCAAATACAAGCATGCGGGGGTTTCCGGAGGCAAATCTTGTCTCGACATGGGAAAATAGCAGGCTGGAACTGTGTCAAAACTTCCGGTTAGGAGAATCCTTCAGGGCCTGGTGCCACCACCCCTTTCCAAGGTCTCCATGGACACAAACCCACATTAGGATCCATCCGCAGGAGAGTCCATTTCAACTCTGGCTTCTCGGTTGCTCCCCCAGAGCCAGCAGATAGAACCTGTCTTGTTGCTAGGAGACAATTGAGATGCGAGGCGGGTTGCCCAGGGCTCCGCCCTTAGAACCCTGCTCTGGCGTCCTTCCATATGGAACGTCCTGGACCCATCCAAAAGGTCTCAAATGTCCTGCAGAAGGAATCCTTGCGTTTTGGAGCATCTCACAACTCCCAACGTGGGAAAACCGTGATGGCTTTCTGAAGCCCCCACCCCATTTCTGAAGGGGAAATCATGGACAGGAACTCCAACCTGAGCCAACGTCTGATCCTCGCCCTGAATTCGGATGCACGACATCTCGATTCAGCTGTGCAGAGTGTGCCGGCCTTGCCCTCGCCCTTAAACCTATGTGAAACTTCTGTTCTCCAATGTCCGTCCTCACACTCCTCGCCCCCAAGACCTCACGTTTGGCAATTCTGGACCCACAAGGCAGCACTCTGCCTGCCCTCCAGAAAAAAGAACAAAATGTTGCCCTATGGAGCTTCCCAGACACCCCAAATGAGGATAGACCTACACGGCACCCTTCTGTACACAAATTATATCGACAAATCTGGGCACTAATACACTGTCTGACACAGCCTGAGCCCGGACTTCCTGACCAACACCGAGACAGCTGACCGCACACTGAGCACAACAGACCCGCCATGGCCTTAGCTCGTCATCTATTCCCAACCTAGCTTCTCAGACTTCAGAACATAGACCTTAACTCCACACCCCGCCAAGGGGTGAATGTGATGAAGAAATCAGAACTCCTCCTTCCCTATGGCAAGAAACCTTGTGGTTGGCATGTAGTCCCACGTTCAGTGTAGGAGAAACCAGCGTTCACCATGAGGCCCCGCCCATGCTTGAGTACGAAGAGGGCACAAACACGCATTGTGACCCTCAGCGTGAGTCCTGTCCTCTAGTAAGTCCTCTCAGTGGCTGGACCATTAGATGTCATAATGGGCTTGCCATGCCCCTAGGCCCCAAGTTTTAACCAGCTTTCTGGTTGTCCAGTCGCCCCTCCCCAGGGCTCTGCTCTGGAAACTCTCTTTTGGTGGGACACCTGAGGTAAAAACAAAACAAAACCGACTCCTCCCATCTCAAAGAATAACCCCAAACTCTTGGGATCGGGCCAAATGCCCAGAGAGGAAGACTCGTCCATGGCCCATGAGGCCACCCGGACATTCCACGGCCATCAGTGACACAATATCCAGAGACAAAATCTTGAGCAAGCGTCTCACACTCGCCCCCTTCTTCATATCCTGAAGAGTTCTCCTCACGGTCTGTAGATCAGTCCTGCAATACCTACGACCCGAAACCTAAGCCGAGTTTGTGTTTTCAGACAACTGTCCCCACAGCCCTGGCCCACAAAACCTACAGGCACAGGTTCTTGGAGCCAAACCTGAGGACTGTGCCTGGGAATTCTGCCCATTCCATTGGCCACAAACCTAGAAATAGGATGATAAACCTCCAAAGTGCCCGGGGCCATCCCAATAGTGTTGACTGCCCAGGAATAACAAGGGTGGTCTGACACCAGCTGAGCCTCTACCTGCACTTAGACCCGTGGACAGATGTCCCCAGAGGTAAATTGGAATGAGCAGGCCCCTAGATCCTAATCGGATCCATTGCTTTGTTGTCCAGTCATCTCTCCTCAGAGGCCTGGATTCCAATAGCAGCATATGGCTGTTTCTTGAGGCACCCATCAGAACAAATCTCGTCTCCACGTGGGAATCTTGCACGTTGGTGCTGTGTCAAAGCCTCTGGTTAGGAGAACCCTTCAGGGACCCTGTGCCACTGCCTCATTCCAAGTTCTCCATGGACACAAACCCACATCAGGACCCATCCACAAGAGAGTCCATTTCAACTCAACCCTCTCAGTTTCTCCCCAAGATCCAGCAGATCTAACCTGTCTTGTCACTCGGAGACAAGAGGAATGAGAGTCGGGCTTCCCAGCCATCCATTCCCAACCCTACTCAGAATCGATCCGTATGGGAAATCCTGGAGCCAACCAACAGGTCTCAATCATCCTGCAGAAGACTCTTTACGATTTGGAGCATCTCACAACTCCCATGGTTGGAAAAATTCCATGGCCTCGTGATCCACCACCTCTTCTTGAAGAGGGCCATAAGGGACAGAAACTCCAACCTGAGCGTTCGTCAGATCCTCACCTGATTTCAGATGCACGAGATCTCCTCTCAGCTCTGCAGCGCGTAACTGCCATGCCCTTGCCCAGAAACCTAAGATTGCTTGTGTTCTCAGACTTCTGTCCTCAACTCCTGACCCAAAGCCCTCCAGTTTGGCAATTTCAGAAGTACAATGCAACCCTCTGCCTGCCCTCCAGAAGAAAAAACATTCCCTCTGGGGCTAACCAGAAACCCCTTAAATATATGGCGAAAAAATCCCTAGAAAAACATCAATAATAACTGGCTGCCCTTTATTGATCCAGATCCTGTGTTAGGGAAAGAACAGCTGCTTTTAGGCAGAGGATGATCTTCGTTTGTCTTTATGATCTGGCATTTCCTACAAGCCAGGCATGGGGCTCTGCACTGGAGCTTCAAATGCTGGGGGGCCCTCACTGTCCCTTTTCTCTTCTCAGTGGGCCAAAGGGCATGTCCATGGTGCAGTGTGACAGGCTTTACCATAGGGAGAGAAAAGACTGCCAAGAGTAGGTTGGAGCTGGGAAAAGCCACTTAGGAACAGATTTTCAGGGGAGGTGATAGACAAGGGCAAAGAGAAGAATGAGGACGAGTGTGTCAAGTTTCAAAGTGCCAGGAGGCAGCACAGTGCATTCGGGAAACTACAGCAAGTTCATGACAACCGACAGCTGATCTGGCATCATCACCTGAGGATGGAGGCTGAGCCGCGGGGTTAAAACTGGGGGTGACATGGTTTGTATACTATGCCGAGGAGGTGAGGTACTACACTGTGGGGGCACAGGGAGCTACCGGAGGATTTCAAGTATCAGAATCGTAACCATAATAGAGTATTTAATTGCATCCTAGCTTTCATCAAGTGTAAGATGCAATATAGTTTATGTTCGACTAAGAAAGAGAAATGCTGTCAGTTAAACCAGGATATGTCCTCAAGTGCAAGGTGAGTGCCACCTTAAGAGATATTAAAATGGGGGGGGAGGACAAATCTTAGAACAAGTAAATTGTGGTACTAGAATAATTAAGAAAGGTCGAACACTTGGATCAACTAAAAAAGTGATTATTGCTTACCATGTGCCCCAAACTATATTAAGTCTTAGAACAAGAGACGTTCTCATCTTGATGCCCCGCAGCTGTTAGACCCAAAGTACAGAGCGCAGTAGCCAACGACCAGCAGGCCCCAAGTGCCATGTGCAGACTCTAAGAGCAACTGCCTTTGTGAGAGGAAACGGTTGAGAGTGGGCTTTATGAGGTAGAGAATTATTAGCTGGGAAAGTAGGAAAATTGACACAGAATCGGAAATGATGCCCCTACATGACAGTGTTGGTGAAATTTCCCTTCTCAGAGATCTTGAGGCTCCTCAGAAATGTAATTTTCATTTTGGACGGAACATTCAGGATAAATATGATCTGTTCGAGTTCCTGGTTCTCTCATCAGGACTGTTTCTTAGGCTTCACTGGCACAAGAAAAGGGTTTTGACAGTCCAGGGTAAATCCTGACAAAGCACGGTATCTATGAAAAACTAACCACTCAGAAGAGAACAACAGATAAAAGGCCAGGCCGACCTGACCCTGCAGGATAGGTAAGGTTGGTCCGGCAACAGGGGTAGAGGGGAAGTGCCCATCTCCTGCTAGAAGAGCTAGAGAAGACCCCTTCCGGAGAGACCACCAGGAGAGAAGAGCAGTAGGTGCTGATGATGAATATGTTAATCAGCCGAGAAGGTCATAATGACAAAGTTCCACGATCAGAGTAAACGTATGGGATTAAAAATTAAAAAAAAAAAAAAGAGTTTTTTAAACGGACATTTTTTTTTTAAGGAGTTTAAACAAAAGTCCTTTTTAAGAGACAGTTGGCTGTTTAAACCAAAAGTACAACTCACTGAGAGAATCGCCACATTATTTATTGGGGTAGAAAGGACCTGGAATGTAGAAAGACCCATTCTGCAGAAGAAAAAATAGAATCACTAACAGGCCTCATGCCTTGCACAGCCAGTGGCTAGAATCCCTGCCTCATGAGACCCTGTGCTAGAAGGCCGCTAGAACCATCTCAACTATGTTAGTCTTTCTTGGATACCAACAAGTGTTTGCCCAGTTAAGAGCACGGTAACAATCAGTCACATTATGTTATAATGATTGTCGATATCTTTAAAAGCCTTGTCAAGTTCCTTTTTGAGTAACCCTCACCCAAACCTTAGAGAAATTTATCTGTGGTTCACCTCTTTGAAATACTTCATTTTTGTTCCACATTTATCATAGCCAAAAAAAAAAAAAGCTTTTTATTAACAAAGTGTTCAGAAGGGGGCGCCACTGTAAACAATAAGAGTTTACGCTGCTGGGACAATTTTGTTGCAGAAACAGCTGAAAGCAATCAGGTCAGACAGAGCCAAGGGCTGGAGGGATTTTTAAAATTACAAAAACCGAACCAAATCAAACCAAAACAAAAATCAAAAATCAAAACCAATGGCCAAGATTTCAAGTTTGCTACTAAAGGCATGACATTCTCCTAAGACATGTGAGTGACTTGATCAATATATTTATATATTTATATTTGAAGAAGGAACTATTTGATGCAGCAAATCCACGTTGATTAAAAATTACAGATGTGGGGGCTCCTGCGTGGCTCAGTGGTTTAGGCCTCTGCCTTCGGCTCAGGTCATGATTTCAGGATCCTGGGATGAAGCCCCACATCGGGCTCTCTGCTCAGCGGGGAGCCTGCTACCCTCCTCTCTCTCTGCCTGCCTCTCTACCTACTTGTGATGTGTCTGTCAAATGGGTAAATAAGATCTTTAAAAAAAGAATTACTAGGTGTGAAATACATCGAGGACATCGAGGGTATGCGAAGGAAAATGATTTCATCTGATCTGACTAGGAAGTGGTTGAAGCCTGAATTAAAGTGCTATAAAAAGAGTAAAGACCTGGGAAATATATGGGGAAAAAAATCCCTAGAAAAACAGCAATAATAACTGGCTGCCCTTTATTGATCCAGATCCTGCGGTAGGCAAAGAAGGGCTGGTTTTTGCCAGAGGATGATCTCCGTTTCTCTTCATGATCTGGCATTTCCTGCGAGCCAGGCATGGGGCTCTGCACTAGAGCTGCAAATGCTGGGGGGCCCTCACTGTCCCTTTTCTCTTCTCAGTGGGACAAAGGGCATGTTCATGGTGCAGTGTGACAGGCTTTACCACAGGGAGAGAAAAGACTGCCAAGGGTAGGTTGGAGCTGGGAAAAGCCACTTAGGAACAGATTTTCAGGGGAGGTGATAGACAAGGGCAAAGCGAAGAATGAGGATGAGTGTGTCAAGTTTCAAAGTGCCAGGAGGCAGCACAGTGCATTCGGGAAACTACAGCAAGTTCATGACAACCGACAGCTGATCTCACAGCATCACCTGGGTATGGAGGCTGAGCCGCGGTGTTAACACTGGGGGTGACATGGTTTGTATACTATGCCGAGGAGGTGAGGTACTACACTGTGGGGGCACAGGGAGCTACCGGAGGATTTCAAGTATCAGAATCGTAACCATAATAGAGTATTTAATTGCATCCTAGCTTTCATCAAGTGTAAGATGCAATATAGTTTATGTTCGACTAAGAAAGAGAAATGCTGTCAGTTAAACCAGGATATGTCCTCAAGTGCAAGGTGAGTGCCACCTTAAGAGATATTAAAATGGGGGGGGAGGACTAATCTTAGAACAAGTAAATTGTGGTACTAGAATAATTAAGAAAGGTCGAACACTTGGATCAACTAAAAAAGTGATTATTGCTTACCATGTGTCCCAAACTATATTAAGTCTCCAAAAATTTTATATCATTTGGTAGGTCAGATATATATAAAATTACATTTAAAGTTTTAAAAATATCAGCAAATATTTTCATTTAAATGCAAATTTCAAAGAAAATCTACTTTTCCTAACACGACTTTTTATCCTATTTTTTTTTAATTTGTCGACAACTGATAAAATGTTTAGCGAGACTATAAATGTTTGATCAAATAAAATGATTAATAGGTGTAGGTTCAAATTATTATGTTCCATTAAAAATGATTTAGTCTTTGATGAACATCTGTTTGGTAATATTCTGTATCCAGATATAGTAAATTAATGACATATATAAAATTATAGGGAAATGACACCTTCCATTCCATTATGAGTAGAGGTTTTAAAATGCTATTTGTCACAACCTGTCATCTTGTTATTATGTAGCATTATGTAATATTTAGAAAATGTATACTCTTCACTTTGTAGTCTTTTAGAAATCTAAAATATGACTTTCCATGGTTTGTGTTTCCATATTCCTTTATTGCCAGTTTGAACAAATCCACATGCTTTGATTCAAAGGTAATAAATTCCTCTTATTTGGAAAAATTATGTTTATTTTTGTTCTCTCACCCTTAGTAGGTGGTTTCATTTTAGCACACTTCAGAGTTATAATTTCATGCTTATTAAAAACATTTATTATGATCTACATAGATGAATGAAACTTTTATTTTATTAAATTATTTGCCAAAATTCTGTTATTTTTAAAAATGTATTTCCTTTGAAGGGTTATTTTAGAGCATTCAGAGAGGATCTAGGAGTGTGGTATTATGCAATTTTTAAGTAGGTATGAAATGGTTATTTATATGATTGTTTCTTTAAGGCTTATGTATATTGTCCATTATATGCTATAAAATATTTTGAAAGTAAATTTAAGGTATGCTTACATAGTTTATTTTTTGGAAAAAAATATTGAAATGACTTATGAAATTCAGTATACTCTCAACATTAATTTTTTCTGAAATTTACCAATTGTGTATTGAACCTATTATATGGCAGATATTACTTCAGACTACACTGGTAAATGAAATACTTGGCTTTGTAAAACTTTTATTTTAATGAGTGAGACAATTAAAAGCTATAAACCTTAATAAAAATTGCATAGTGCATTCAAAAATGATGAGTACAATGGGGAAAAAGAAAAATTAGATCAGGGTGAGAAAAATCAAGGTTGCTAGGCAGGGGATGGGGAGTTAAGAATTTTAATAGGAACATCAGGATAGTTACAATGAAGCTGACAATTGAACAAAGGTATGGAAAGGTGATGAATTTGCCCAGAACTATCAGCAATAGGGTCACTCCAGACAAAGGAATTGGCTATCTTGAAAACCATAAGGTTGGATCGTGCCTGGCATATCTGAGGAATAGCAAGGAGGCCACTGTGAGGGACTGAAGAGTAGCAGGGAAAGAGGTCACAGAGGTTAAATGAGTGGCTAGATCATGTAAAAGCTTAGAAGTCATTGTAAAACTCTGGCTTTTATATTTGGAAACTTACTGTGTGATAGAATTTCTGCTAATAACTGAGAGTTCAAATGTCCATAAAATTTCAAAGATTCTTTTTCTTGTAAGACAGAATAAAGAAAAAGAGTTCATATATTTTCATATGGTGTAACAAATGCTTGGAGATCCAAGTGTAGGAAGCTATGGGAGCACAGAAGAAGGCACTAAAATCACACCAATATATTTGATGACTGTGACTATATATAAATTTGTATTTTCTAGATTTTTTTATAGTCATGAAATCACACAGTATATACTATTCATTGCCTGGCTTTTCTTTTCTCAGCACCATTACTTTGAGAATCTCCAATTGTAAATAGTTCATTTTGATGTTGAACAGTAATCTCTTTAATGAATAGATCATAATTTGTCTTTGCTCTATTGATGGACATTGATGAACATTTCCACTGTTTTCAATTCTTAAAAATAAAGCTGCTATGAAATTCATATACAAGTCCTTGTATGAACATAGGGTTTGTTTCTCTTGGTTAAATGCCTAGAAGTAAAATGGCTATTTGTGTAACTGCAACATATTTTGCATTTAAAAAAATTTTCAAACTCTTTTCCAAAGTGGTGGTATCATGATATATGCCAACAACAGTTTAAATTTTTTGTTGCTTCTCAATCTAGCTCAGACGAAGTACAATTAGCCTTTATAATTTTAGCCATTCTAATAGATATGTAAGCATGTCTCATTATGATTTTAATTTGTATTTCTTTAATGTCTAAATGTTGAGAAATTTGTCATGTGCTTATAAGCCATCCATATCCTTTTGGTGACATGTCTCTTCAATAATTTCCTTCACATGTAAAATTGGTTACTCTGTTTGGTTATTAGTAAGGTTTTTTATTTTTATTCATTTTTTAATAATCAGAGGAGATGTCCATTATCAGATATATAATTTGCAAATCCCTTCTCCATCTTTACGGTTTCTCAATGGAGCTTTGATAGCTGTGTCTTTCAAGAAATGTTCTACTTCTTTCCTGGTACACGGAGGTATGACTAGAACATTATCAATGTTGACCTTTGCAAAGAAAATCATGGCTTAAGATATATGTAGTCTGGGGTTGTTGGGAGTGTTCTGTAATATCAAGCATATCTAGTTAGTTGATAATTTTGTGGAAGTCTTACATATCTTACCAATTTGATGACCATTTGTCTATATAAACTTAAAATAAAGGTGTTGAAACTTTTTTCCGTTTCTCTTCTAAGGTAGAACTTATGATTTTTCTTATTAGTTTTTCCCTATATATCCCCAAATCTGTTATTAAGTATTAAAAGTCAAGAATTATTATACTCCCTGATCAATTCATCCTTTTAGTCTTCTGTAATTTTGAATTGATCATTATGTCTGATAATGAAATTTGCTTTAAAATCACTTTTAATTATCTTGATATAACCACCAAAGTTATAGTGTGATTAGTGTTAATATAGCATAGTTTTTCTTTTACTTTATAAAGCACTTCTATATTTAATCCTGAAAAAAAAAAACAGATTTTTAGCTCTGGAAGCATCTTTCTAAATTATCTTTTTTTTTTTTTTAAATGAAGCAGTAGCAATTATTGTTAAGGGACCTAAACTGAAAGTAGATTTATTTATTTATTTATTTAGTAAAAGATTTTATTTTGTTTATTGACAGCAAGAGAGAGAGAGAGAGAGGAAGCGCACAAGCAGGAGGAATCACGTGCAAAGGGAGAGGAAGAAGCAAGCTCCTTGGGGTGCAAGTAGTCCCATGCAGGGCTGGATCCCTGTACACTGGAATCATGACCTCAGCCAAAGGCAAATATCTGCTTAAACAACTGAGTCATCCAGGCACCCCTAGAAAATTAAAAAAAAAAAAAGACCTTTTAAAAACATTTTGTGTGTTTCTTTTTTTTAAATATTTTATTTATTTGACAGACAGAGAGACAGGAATAGGAACTATAAGCAGGGCAGAGGGAAAAGGAGAAGCAGGTTTCCCACTGAGCAGAGAGCCTGATGTAGGGCTCCATCCCAGGACCCTGGGATCATGACCTGAAAAGAAGGGACACTTATGGAGGAAGCCACCCAGACACCTCTTTTCTTTGTTTTTAATATATGGCAACTGATGCTTCCCAGCCACGAGGAGCATATTACCCATTGAATAAATCTTTGATAACAACCTATTTAAAGAGGTGTGTAAATATATACTTACTCAGATTTATACACTTTGTGTTTTCTTCATAGTTTGGGGCTGGACCCCATGGTCACAACACTGCTTCCAGTCTTTGCCTTCCCATCTTTTGATACCAGGTATTTGGTCAGCAAAGCAAATTAGTATCAAAATTATTAAGCCCTTGGCACCATATCTCTGGAGCAGGGGTTGCTCTTAGCCAAGGCCCAGAGCAGTTGACCTCCCCTCGCTAGTGCTATAGCCCCAAGGACAAGGTCCCTGCCACCAGAACTCAGTCTTACATGTTATGCTAAGCAGACAAAACCAAAGCAGGAAAGCTCTGACAGCTTTCACTGGCATGCCTCATCTCCCACTCCCTCGACGTCCAGGCAGTACCAGATGCCAGGGAGGGGTCTTGGTGCAACATATGGGAGGGAAGGAAGTAGCCATGAGCAAGTACCTGCCTCTCTGTGCCTTTCTTTCATGAGCAGGTTGTAAGGAGGAGGAAGAGGAAGGGGAAGAGAGGTGAACTTCAAGGGGTGAAGGCCTCAGGTACGCAGCTGGCTCCTGCCAGTAGGAAAGGGACAAAGGAGAAGGCAGTGAGTCTTGCAGGGAGGGTGGGGGGTAAGGGTTATAGCTTATGACGGAATCTGGACAGGAGTAATAGGGATACTAGTCATTTGAGTTCACCATTGGCAAGCTGGGCTAGATGTCAGGGCAGATAGGCCTCCCTGGGCAATGGCACATGAGATAAGGTGGAATTCTTCTCTGAGGAGCAGGTGGAGCTTTGGGTGTTGGGAAAGCATAGACAGTATTGTTCCAGGGCCAAGTACAGGTCCGGGTACTCCTGGTTGGAGGTCAAGGCCACAGTATGATCCAGGACTTCTACCAGCAGATTGAAGGTACCACATGCCAGCCACCCCTCATTATTGTGTATAACTCTCTGGTGCACCTATTGGCTTATCCATCAAATGACTCCTTCAGCAACTTGAAAACCACCTCCATAGGCACTCCAGGATATGGGAGGCTTCCAGAGTGAAGATTTTGCACAGGATCACCCCAAAAGAACAGAAGTCACTCTGGTTGATGTAGATCTGGTCAAACATGGCCTTAGGGACCATCCACTTCACAGACAGTCCACTGTTGGTTGTCTTTTTATAGTAACTGATGTGGTGATATCTCTGGCAATGCTGAAGTCTGAGATCTTCATCATGTTGTCCTTTGTCACCAGCACTTCCCTGGTGGCCAGGTCTTGGTGTATGCACTTCTTGGAGGCAAGGTACTCCATGCCTCAGGCTACCTGATAGGCACAGGATACCAGGTCCTTGGAGGTGAGTTGCTCTGCTGCATTGTGGATGATATTGTAACAGTACTGCAGGTCATGAGGCCTCTGGGCCTGCAGGTACTCCTGTATTGTCTTTGGAGGCATATTCCATGAGAGTGTACAAAGGACCTTCCTGTGTGCAGGACCCAGCAGGTTGATGGTGTCCTTGTGCTGTCCAATCATCTTCATCATCTCCATTTCTGAGATTAGGTTTGACAGGTCTTTCTCTGTTGCATCTGACTTCAACATCTTCACAGACACTTTAGTCAAATGGTTGGATTTGTCTTTGTCCAGCCCAATGGCCTCCTCCAACACCACCTGCCCAAAGTAGGCCTGTCTTACGGGTCTGCCTAAACTACCTACAACCAGCCTGTCTCAAGGCAGTTATGAACTCTAGATTATCCTCAAAAATATTAAACCACAAGCTAAAAGTTCTCTTCACTAGGTCTCTGTCGCAGGTCTAATTTTCTTATCTTTCATCATTTATCTTTTTCCTAATTCTTATTTTCAGTATAGTTTATTTTGCTTCCAGGTGTTTCTCCTGGTTTCTGTATGCTGTTTCATAGGGAAGAATTATCCTGTCATAAAATTATTTCTTGAGCATTCATTACATCTCTCAGTTAAAATGGGTTCTTTTATGGTATTGATTCATTTGGGTTTTCTCAAAATGGGAAGAATTTTCAAAATGGTGTTTTCCTCAAGGTTCAGAGTATGTCTTAGCCTCATTTTACTCTTTTTGAAATTCACTTTTCAAATTCTTGTCCCTCTTTTTATCTTTTTAAATTAAAATGTTTTATTTTTACTATTCTTTTATTTGAGTATAGTTGATATTCAGTGTTACATTGGTTTCAGGTTTGAGATATCTCCATACATTATTCTATGATCATTACAAATATAGCCACCATCTGTCACCATATAACACTATTATAATATCATTGACTATATTCTCTAAACTGTCCCATATCTCTTTTTAAAATCTCTGATTTTTATGTTTTCTGTTATTCCAATTTTTGACCATCATTTTACTTGGTTACTTTAATAAAATATGCCTGATTACACACTCTTTGCTGAAAACCATAGCATTTGATTTATAGTAGTCTTCTTCTTCTTTTTTTTTTTAAATTAACATATAATGTATTATTAGCCCCAGGGGTACAGGTCTGTGATTTGCTAGGTTTACACACTTCACAGTACTCACCACAGCACATACCCTCCCCAATGTTCATAACCCTACCACCCTCTCCCTACCCTCCCCACCCCCATGGCAACTCTCAGTTTGTTTTGTGAGATTAAGAGTCCCTTATGCTTTGTCTCCCTCTCGATCCCATCTTCTTTCATTTACTCTTTTCCTGTCCCCCAAACCCCCCACATTGCACCTCCATTTCCTCATATCAGGGAAATCATATGATAGTGTTTTTCTCTGGTTGACTTATTTTGCTAAGCATAATACCCTCTAGTTCCATCCATGTCATCGCAAATGGCAAGATTTCATTTCTTTTGATGGCTGCATGGTATTCAATCATATATATCTATATCTATATGTATATCTATATCTATATCTATATATATATATATATATAATTCATTTTTTAATGGACATCTAGGTTTTTTCCATAGTTTGGCTATTGTGGATATTGCTGCTATAAACATTTGATGCACGTGCCCCTTTGGATCATACAGAAATCTTTACCTCTATCAGAACCCCAGGAAGCTTTATTTATTTATTTACTCACATAAACAGATGATCCAACACAACGTTTTTTGATGTTCAAATGTATTATAATGTCTTACCGCTTAACACTATGCTTACTGTTCTCTTTCACTCTCTGACTAAATCCTCATCATCACTATGCCATTTAATCAGAAAGAACATTTGAACTCAGAGTTCTCTCCATATCAGGGAATGAAGACTCCACCCTTCCGTTTGTGCAGGTAAAATAAATGTTGATATTGTCTGTCCTGCACATACTCCATCCTGTTCACCAGAATATTCACCATCCAAATATATACAAAATAAAAACCATACCTCACCACTTCTATTACCACCCAGCATGCTAAAAACACCATCATATGTTCCTCAATTATTGACTTGATTGATAACCCCACTTCCACACATACTGCACTCCTTTCTCCCTGCAAATTTATTTCGGTACAGCAACTTAACCTAAAAATCAAGTCAGATGATTTTATTCTGCTGTTGAAAGTCTTTTGGTATCTTCCCCTTTCATATTGAATAAAAACTGAAGGCGTTTCAATGTACTAGAAGGTCACGCATCAATACGTTCTTCCTCTCTCCACCACTATGAACTCCTCATTGGCCTCCTTGCTTTTCCTCAAAAGTAACAGACCAGCTGTTCACACAAAGTCTATATACTTACTTGCTCTGCCTAGAGCAATCTTTTCCTTTAATATGTGTATAACACCCTCCTTCACTTCCTGGGTCTTTGTGCAAATAACATCTCATAAATGAGATATAACAGCCCAAGACAAAATAAAATTAACTTTCATCCCAGCATTATCCAATGGCTTTTACCTTTCTTGTATTTCTTTGTAACACTTATCACCATCAACCATCAATCATTATACTATTACTGGTTTATTTTGTTATTGGAGACAGAGGGAGAGATAATTGGGAGGGGGCACAGAGGAAGAAGAAAACACCCCATTGCCTAGAAAGCCTGCTGGGGAGTTACATCCCAGGACCCTGAGATCATGACCCAAACCAAAGGCAGTCACTCAATGGACTGAGCCACCGAGGTGCCCCTCTGTTATTGGTTTATTTCACTATTATATTTCAAAAGAATGTAAGCTCTTTGTGGTCAGGTATTTTATATGTTTCATTAATTGAAGTATTCTAAGAAAGGTAGCTGGCAGATTGTAAGGGCTCACTAAACTGTATTTTGTTGTTATTATTGGGCTCTTTTATGGGCTTTACCTCTTACGCTAGAAGTCTATCCTTCAGATGTAAGCAATAAGAATAGAGCCCTGCTGCCTGTTCCAATGAGTAAAAAGCCTGTATTAAGTGGATATTTTAAAAGCTAAATGAATGGCTTAATAGTTGTATATAGGGGGAAAGGGAACATATTTTCCACGGTTTAGAAGTGGAGTTCTTTTATAGAGTTCTTGTACAAGCCGACACTATTGAACGATAATGGGCAGTTGTACATTCCAATTATACAAACACTTTGGTAATTTATATCCTTGTTTTGTAATTCATGACTGGATCATTTAATTCCTTAGGAGCATTATAGCATTTCAACTTTTCCTGTTCAATAAACTTATTGGGGTTGCTACCTTTTTTATTCAAATGGAGAAATGTCATGATTTAATCTAAATAAAGTGTTATTGATTGTGTTGTTTTCTAGGAATGAGTCGCACAGGCTAGTTTAAAAGTTTTGTTAAATTCCCAAGTCTGTCACCAATAAAAGCCTTTTGTAGATTAGTAACTTGATCAAAACAGAAAAGTTATGTAACACTCAATTGTTATACTATCTTTGTTTCCATCTTGCATTGTAATAACGCCCATCTTAACTCTATTTAAGGCAAGTCATCGCCAGATGGCTTTCTGGCATTGATTGCATGATATGAAATCTAATATAACTAAAAGTTTTTGGTTTTAGTAGCATATAAATCAATTTAGAAAAATATATGTATCTGAATATAAGGTAAAGTTTTAAATTATTTGACAATATTAAACTAAACTGGTTTTTTTTGTAAATTTTTATTTTCTCTAATTTCATTGAGCTCTTTTGCAATAAGAAACAAGTTACAAAAAATTAAGGTTTATTTACCCCAATTCAAAATTATTAGGAATATAATCATAGAGGTTGAAGTATTTAAAATATTGAAACCAAAACATTTTATTATGTAAATTCGTGATGCTGAGCATTCACTGTTAAAATATACTAATACTATTGATAGACTGGTAGAAGCCTAAATCAAATATTTATTAAATATATATATCCATATCTTTTCATGGCGTGGTAATTCATTTCTCTAGCATTAAATAATATTCCATTGTTTGCATGTACTACACTTTATTTGACCTTTCACCTATGGAAGTATATCTTGGTTGCTTCCAAGCTTTTGTCAGTTATGAATAAAACTGCTATAGACATCTTTGTGGGTATAGATTTCATCTTCTTTGGATAAATACCAAGAACTGCTACTGCTGAATCATCTGGCAAGAATATGTTTAGTTTTGTAAGAAACTACCAAGTTGTTTTCCATTCTTTATTCTCAATAGACATGGAAGAACATTCCTGTTGCTCCACATCCTCACCAACATTTCGTGTTCTGTTGTCAGTGTTCTGGATTCTGGGTATGTACTGGTGTCTCTTTTTTGTTTTAATTTGCATTTTCCTGATGACATATGATGTGAAGCATCTTTTTATATGCTTATTTGCCATCTGTAATATTTTCTTTTGTGAGGTATCTGCTAATGTCTTTGGCTCATTTTTAATCAGGTTTCTCCCCCATTGTTGAGTTTTAAGGGGTCTTTGTGTATTTTTGATTAACAGTCCTTTGCCAGATGTGTATTTTGAAAATTTTTTCTCATAGTCTGTGCTTTGCCTTTTCATTCTCTTGGCATTGTGTTTCACAGAGTAGACATTTTTAAATTCAGTGCTTGTGCTTTTGTAGCTAAAGTTATTTCCAAAACCAAGGTCATTTAATTTTTCTTCTATATTACCTTCTACATGTTTCATGTTTAGGTTTATAATCCAATCTGAATTAATTTTTGTGAAGAGTGTATGATATCTGCCTGGATTTATTTTATTTTATTATTTTATTTTATTTTTATTTTATATTTTTACATTTAGCTTCACCATTACTCCAGAACCATTTGTTTAAAAGATTGTATTTTGCTCTCTTTTATTGCTTTTGCTTTTATATTAAATATAAAATATAATTGATAATATATATTCTGTTCCTTTAATCTAGTCTTTCTGTGGTATTACAATATCTTGCTTACAATTATCATTATGGTATACTTTTTTTTAAGATTTTATTTTTTTGACAGAGAGAGAGATCACAAATAGGCAGAGAGTCAGACAGAGAGAGAGATGAGGAGAATCAGGCTCCCTGCTGAGCAGAGAGCCCACTGCGGGACTTGATCCCAGGCCCCTGGGATCATGACCTGAGCCTTCCTGAGCCGAAGGCAGAGGCTTAACCCACTGAGCCACCCAGGCACCCCATCGTTATGGTAAACTTTGAAGTCAGTCCTCAGTCTTTGTTCTCCTTCAACACTATGTTGAATATTGTGAGTCTTTGCCTCTCCATATAAACTTTAAAATAAGTTTGTTAATATTAAAAAAAAAGAACTTGCTGGAATGCATTAATTGTATAGATAAACTTGGAAATCAGTGACTTCTTGAGCTTAGCAGGAGATAGACCATGGACTTCAGTTGTCACAGTGGTGCCTCTGGCAGAACCTATTGCAAATCCCTAGGCAAAATGAGACCTCAAGGATCTGAGAGAACGTCTAAGAAGTACTTGATACATCCCTTGGGTATGGTTTATTGAAGTGTCCACCTGTCTGAAAGCTGGGGAATCTAGATAAGGGAAGCAAAATTAGTTATGATAAAACATATCAACTAACATCAATAAATTTTGTAAAACTAATTGTCATGACTCATATACAATATGACCAACAGAGGGACCATCAAAAGGAAAGCATCCGTTATGTTCATTGTGAAATTTTTTATTCAAAATAAAGCAATGAGAGGGGAAGGCACAATGAGAAAATTACCATTTTTTAAATGGTAAACTTCTTACAAAATGGAATAGGTTTTATATTCTAAGTAGTATATTGAAAAGTAAAACATTGGGGCACCTGGGTGGCTCAGTGGTTTGGGCTGCTGCCTTCGGCTCGGGTCATGATCTCAGGGTCCTGGGATCAAGCCCTGCATTGGGCTCTCTGCTCCACAGGAAGCCTGCTTCTCTCTCTCTCTCTCTCTGCCTGCCTCTCTGCCTACTTGTGATCTCTGTCTGTCAAATAAATAAATAAAATCTTTAAAAAAAAAAGAAAAGTAAAGTAAAACATTAAAAAATAAAATTTTAATTTAAAAAATATGTAATTTTTTAAAAAGCTTAAAAATAGCAGAACTATTTTTCTTATAACTGGAAAATACATTATATATATATATATATATATATATATATATATATAATAACTTGTCGGGCTCCTGGGTGGCTCAGTGGGTTAAGCCGCCGCTGCCTTCAGCTCAGGTCATGATCTCAGGGTCCTGGGATGGAGCCCCACATCGGGCTCTCTGCTCAACGGAGAGCCTGCTACCTCCTCTCTATCTTTGCCTGCCCCTCTGCCTACTTGTAATCTCTCTCTGTCAAATAAATAAATAAAATCTTTAAAAAAAATAACTTGTCATGGGGGCACCTGGGTGGCTCAGTGGGTTAAAGACTCTTCCTTTGGCTCAGGTCATGATCCCAGGATCCTTGGATTGAGTCTCACATCGGGCTCTCAGCTCAGCAGGGAGCCTGCTTCCCCATCTCTCTCTGCCTGACCCTGCCTACTTGTGATCTCTGTCAAATAAATAAATAAAATCTTCTATAACAAAAATTTTAAAAAATAACTTTCATGTCTGAAAACAGGAGCATATGGAAAAAAATAATATCTGAGGACAATACTTCTGCCATGTTTTGTGCCTTGTTAATATTTTTAAACAGTCAGGCAACTTTTCGCTTTATTAAAATACCTGCTAAGATACCAGCAGTGCCTTTTGGAGCTCTATGAATATAAAAATTAATTGCAAATATTCAAAATGTTTACTATGGTGTCACTATTTAGGGCCAACACCAAGCATGTTTCAGAAGTAACCATAACTGTTACTCTTCTGTAAGGCAAAAGGGCATGTTTTCAGGAGTTCCATCTGCTGTACCAGGAGGTGAATCAAGTAATGATTTTTGTCTATAAAATAATTCACTTTTCAATCTAACATTCCTCATTCCACATTATAATAATAAAAACTAGGAGGAGACTAAAACAAACAAACAACTGTAACTACAACAACCAGCTTTTCCTTCAGTGGAAAAGTATATAGAACCTTATGAGTAGCCTGAAATTTATTTTTAAATATTTTTAAGATAAACGTTTTTGTTAGAAAACCATATATTTTATATTGCTAAGAAATAACAGGTAAAGTTTTATTAACTTCTAAAAAGTCTAGTTACTTCTATTTATCTATTAACTCATCTCTTTATGAAGTAGAACATGATCACACCTATTGTATCTACCCAAGTTAGTATGCTTTGGTTATTTTATGTTTGCTATTTCCTTGCTTAATTTTTACAATATTTGACACATAATAGTATCTTTAAGTCCATCTACAGTTTCACAGAATTTGTTTGAACTTCATAAAAATGTACCATACTTTTTGCACTGTCCTTGTTTTTCTTCTCTATTTACTTTCCAAGATTTATTCACTTTAGAGTGTGTAGCTATCATTTATTTTTATTCCTCCATAATGCTATGTTTACAAATTTGTATTTATCTGTACCTTTAAAAATATCTTAATTATATACCATTTCTCATCTCACGTAACACTCATGTTACTTCTACACTTATCAGATATTATGTAACTGAAAACCACAACTCAGCAACAATATAGCACCGTTTTTCAAAATTAAATGGCTTACCAGAATTCTTTAATTCTATCCTTTATTTGTATTAGATAACCCTTTATTCTGGTATTTGGCTTTGTTCATATGGAGGAAAGCTTATAAGTTGATATTCCATAAATAGAAGGATTTATTATGATTGATTAATTATTTTCATTTAGAATGCATAGAATATGGTTGATTTAATATTTGTTTCTTACTCTCTGCCTGGAACATAGTGCTATCTATGTAATAGCCACTAAAATATTAAGTTAATTACCTAGACTTTAAACTTCATATGAATAGGAATAACATACAGAACTCTTCTCAGATTGGGACACCTGGGTGGCTCAGTCAGTTAAATGCCTGAGCCTTTAGCTCAGGTCATGATCTTAGGGTCCTGGGACTCAGTTCTGCAACAGATTCCCTGCTTAGCCGGGAGTTTGCTTCTCCCTCCCCCTGCTGCTCCCCCTGCTTGTGCTCTCTCTCACTCTCTCTCTTACAAATAAATAAAATTAAACAATGAATTCTTCTCAGATAGCTAATATAGAATATCGTCTTTGAATTCATCAAAGGGAAAGTGCCATATAATAATGAAATTCAGACTACTTCAAATTCATTTTTTAACCAGTAAGAAAGTACTGGAAACAAGCCAAAAATGTCTTTAATGAATCAAAGAAATAGATTGATTTTCAATATCTTAATGTTTCTAAAATAAATTGCAAGAGTTTTATACTAGATATCAGTGTAAATATTCATTATACAAGGACATTCTAAATATAAACCTGAGAAAACTACTTGACATATATGATGACAAAAACGAGTTTGACAAAAGTCAGTTTGGGTAAAACTTACAACACCTACCACCTGAAACTCTAGTTCTATAATTTAATTATTTTAATTTACAAAAATACAAAAATAATATATCAGAGTAAGTATATTGATAGCTTTGAAGGTATGCTCTGGTTGTGCACTGTTTACTATTGAAAGCTGAATCAAATATGTGATGCTTATGGTGTGACTATATTAAAATTCAACAATTTCAGAAGCATACGAGGAATATAATAAAGACAAAAGATGACCCTTACTTATCCTAAAGATAGACAATGGTATATATGTGCTAGTTGGGGAGAGCATCCAGTCAGTAGATGGAGGATGTGGTAGTGGAAAAAAAAAGAAACAACGTTTTTGTTGAACGTTTAGCACTATATTTAACAAAGTGAATTTGTGTTAACAGCCTTGAATAAAATCCAAAGCATATTTTCAATTCATTGAAGATTATTTAGGAAAAACTTGAAAAATACAACTTGATAAGGATTCCAATAAAAGATTCATAAGCAATACAAGTTTCAGAATTTTTAGTATATTTTCCCTAAAAAGCCATTTGATTTAAATTAAAAAGAATGCTATTTACCTGCCACTTAAATAAGAGGAAATTATTTGGTTTTGTAATAAGTCAATAAAATAAATTAACATATCTTTAGAAAACAGATATGCACACTAAGTTAAAAATAATAGTGCTTAAGCTGTTCAGCAAACATTTGTAAAATTCCTTTCCATCAGCTAGCTCTGGAGTTCTGCTAGGTGAGTAAGGCCATGTATGTTACTGCTCAGAGTACTGACGCAAAGCAATTGTCCCCTTCACCTCCATTTTTTGCCGTTGATATGTCATGCTATGTTGTTTAGAGATACATAGATGGCCCTACATGAAGGCCTTTTTTTGTGTATATATGGGTGACTGTGATTTAACTTTCAAATCAGATGGCTCCTGATTTACAATGATTCAACTTATGATATATTTGGAAATGATGTGAAAGTGAAAGTGATTCAGTAGAAACTGTACTTTGAATTTTGAATTTGGGTCTTTATAAAAAGGGCCAGTGACATGTGGTATGGTGCCGTCTTGTGATGCTGGGCAGGGGCAGTGAGCCATAGCTCCCAGCCAGCTAGAAGATTACAGGGGTGAACACCTGATATTCTTACAACCATTCTATATATAACCATTCTTCTTTTTTTTAGTGTAATATTTAATAAATTGCATATGATATTTGATACTTTGTTATAAAATAGGCTTTGCTTAAGATGATTTTGCCCAAATTCAGGCAAATGTAAGTGTTCTGAGTATGTTTAAATAAGCTTAAGGTAAGCTATGATATTTGATAGTTTAGGGGTATTAAAGGCATTTTCAATTTTTTATGTGTTTCTCTGTACATAGCCCCCTTGTAAGCTGAGGAACATCTCTATATGTATATGTAGCCTTGGTATGGCTTACATATTATTGGCATGAAACATCTAGAACAGTACGTGTGCCATATAATTGTCTACAACATCAAACAAATTTCTTGAAAACTTGTGCCAAAGGGGTTATGTCTTTAAGGATTCTTATTTCAGAGGGGTTCTCTCAAACGTAAGATTTTTCAGAAGTTAAGTGAAAATCTGACCAGACTAAACATTTTTCCATTTTCCCTAGTGAGCAAAGATAGCTAAAATCTATCTGCCGTTTTCAACACTGTTCTCAACGACTGTAATTCTAATTTAAGAACAGATTATTTATGTCAAAACCACATGTTGGCCTAATCTTACACAATTTCATAAATCTCACTCAGAGCCTTGGACACTTTTATTTGTTGAGTCTATATGGTACTACGGACATTCATCCCTTTTGACCTCATAGCTTCATGTATGTCTATACTTTTGAAAATACATGCATCATAGTTCCATTGTAAAATGTCTGGGTTATAAAATGTGCTATGCTATCAAAATGGTAATAAGAACATACAAATGACCTGATGTAATGAACTGGACCAGATTGCCAGATATCACATTTCATACCAGAAAGATTCAATGGTAAGTTTTAAAATGGCCAGCTATACTTCGACTGAATTATAACTCATTTAACTTCTTTCTTTGTGTAGAGTATTATACATTAGTCAGTATTAGAGTAAATAAGTACTTAGGACAGATGTAAATATGCTGTAATAAAAAATGTTTTTCTTCTTTCTTTTAGTCCTTTTTACTTGTAAGACTAGCCACAAATACCATGCCTCCCTCAAAATAATTTGCAATCCAAATTTATCTCTAAATGAATTTATTGCACAGAAAAAATATATATATATACACTTACAGTAGACATATTAAAAAATAGTTACACAACAGCAGGTCCCTAAATGTAAGTGGTATAGTTGTTTTGTTTTTTTCTTTAAAAAAAAAAAAAAGAGGTTATGTGAAATATTGGAATTCTATTTCCAGGCCTAGTATTTCAAGACAGTTAACTACTCTTACAGTGTCAACAGCCTCTTGTTGGCAGTATGATTTTATAGGCTCCATGGATTAACAGCAAGAATTTACTATTGCTTCCTTCTTTTATGACACACACAGAAAAAAAAATTTGAAACATTTGCTCAAGACCATCCAGAATCATTTTATTTTTTTAATTTTTTTTTAAAGATTTTATTTATTTGACAGAGAGAAATCACAAGTAGATGGAGAGGCAGGCAGAGAGAGAGAGAGAGAGAGGGAAGCAGGCTCCCCGCTGAGCAGGGAGCCCAATGTGGGACTCGATCTCAGGACTCTTGAGATCATAACCTGAGCCGAAGTCAGCGGCCCAACTCTCTGAGCCACCCAGGCGGGACTAGCTAGCAAACATTTATGAAAATATCCGGTAACCACACATATAATATGCTGCATTATGATGCTGTTGATTCAGAACATACCACTACCTGATCCTGTAGCTCTTTGAGGATTTGCAAATCAATTAATTCTATGTTTATTGGATTCTTCCCATACAATTAGAAAATTTATAATAGAGTCCATGAACATTATTAGTTTTACCATTTTAAACCAGCAATCACACTTTGATTTTACAACAAAAGCAGAAATATAAACACACACATTTGGATCAGTTTTCTATTAGTCTGTCTGGACTTCAAAATCCTATTCCTCAAGATAATGCACACCAAAGTTCTGGATTAAACAAGAAATTAGATGGCACCTGAACACTTGGTTTAATATTCTCAAAAGGACTATGTAACTTATTTTTTACATTATGACATTGTTTTACAAAGATTCACACTTTTATAATGTTAGTATTTTTAATAATCAATAAAGTCAATTAATCATGATTAAAAATCAAACACAAACATTTCTACTTTTTGCTTTTGCCCCCTCCATTTAGAACTTATTTATAGCCTGATAATTCAAAGGTCCCTATGTTTATGAAAATCTGGACAGAAATAGCTCTAAGATCCCATTCAGAACTTGATATTAATCTAAGTCTTTTGGCTCCATTTATCCTGAGAGCAAAGGGTAGGACAAAGGATTTGGGCACTGTTAGTTTATCTGGGAGATTATCCAAGGTAGAAAAGAATGGGAAAGTGAGACAGTGAAGAAGCAACTTTGTCAAAGAGGTACATTGTTGATATAATTGTTGTGGATAGAAAATGAAGGCTTGCTTTTACTGAAAGGTCTTGAGAAACTTCTTTAAGTTGTCCTCATGAAGACCTGAAAACTGACAATTTTATCTATGGTTCTTATTTCCACTTTACTGAGAGCTGTCCTCAGAGGACATTAACTCTCCTCCTACACTTTTGGGTTGTGTTGGAGACATTCTAAAAAGAGAGAGAGAATGAGATGCTATTAGTGTTAAGTAACTGCAATTTCCCATGGAACTATCCACCACAGGTTTGGCTATAATCAGGTGTTGGGCCTTGATATCAGAGGGATTTGAGGCAGTATCATTTTAGGTTAATCATTATATCTGAAATTTCCAAAAACTTCAACTGATGAAACTTTGATTATAAATCTATAAATATAACAATAAATGTTCAGTATTCAAATTATTTTCATAGAAATACACAGACAAAGCATCAATTGATTAATATTTAAATGTTACAAAATACTCAACTGAAAGAATTTGGTCATATAACAACGTGTAAGAAGTAGAACTTAGGTTTAGGTTAGAACTCAGGATGCATTTGAGACTCAGTTAAGAAATTGAATGGAGGGACGCCTGGGTGGCTCAGTGGGTTAAGCCACTGTCTTCGGCTCAGGTCATGATCCCAGGGTCCTGGGACCGAGCCCCAAATCAGGCTCTCTGCTCAGCAGGGAGCCTGCTTCCTTCTCTCTCTCTGCCTGCCTCTCTGCCTGCTTGTCAACTCTCTCTGTCAAATAAATAAATAAAATTTTTTTAAAAAAGTAATTGAATGGATGTCTGACTATCTTATAGGTTTGCTAAAAATCAGTGACTTTGTGTTCACGTGTGGCTATGCAGGAATTTTTAACTTTCTCTACGAAGTTATTAGATTTGATTATATAATGGCAGTAAAGGATGGGGAAAAGCAAAGTACAAACCCCATAAAGACAAAGACACTGAGTATGAGAAAAGAGTAGTAGATAAGAAGAATCAATGCATTTGAGGAAAATGGGAATTGAAATACACAATGATTGTTGTTTTTTTAGATGGAGAAAACAAAAGTAGCTTGCAAGAAGGAAATAACAGAAGACATGTTGTGATGTGAGACAGAATCCTGGAAAAGGCAGTAACGTGGAATAAAGGAGTAGGGAGAGCATATCAGGTAATTTGGATACAAGGTATTAGGAGATAAATGCTTGATAAATTTTATATGGCCCACTTAAATGCACAGATTTCTTTTCTTTAATTTATGTGGAGAACAGGGTGTCCTTTCTCTTCCCTTTCAGAGCACCAGAGGTGTATTCTTTCAGACTGAAAACCTGAAAAGCTCAGGACTCAGTTGCTTAAGCACAGCTGAGAGGACATATTTTAATTAAGATTTACATTTTGCTGTATGTAGTAGACTGTCAAAAGTGGTTTAACCATATTTTTTCATTTAACAAGAAGACTACAGAGAGTGTTTTCTGGTGTTGGTTCAGAGTGTCCATCCCTCTGAACAGATTTTTCTCTCAAAGTCTGGGGCAAGAAATCAATTGTTACATATGTATTCACTATAAAAGCAGCTGGAAGATGCTGAGCACTGTGGCCCATGAGATCAAGGCACCAGCACACACTTGTGAGTGGTGAGCTACCAAGGCTGGAGGAAAATTCTAGAATAAAGTGCTTATTAGAGAGCCATACCTTTTCTCCTGTTTCCTTACCTCTCTGCACTACCCTCTTGTATCCACAGCTTTGGAAATGCTTTTAGCAAGACACCACAATGAATCACCTCAAATTATGTGATTCTCTTGGTGGAAAACCAAACACTGTGTAAAAACTGTGGTTTTCTAGTTCATGCTTCTGGATTGAAAATAATTCAGAATAAGCTGATAGGAGTAGCCAAGAGAGATTTTATCTTCTGTTTGGAAAAGGCCTTCTATATAAGTGAGTAGAGGAACCTTTAAGAATTATTCATGTTTAGGGGCACCTGGGTGGCTCAGCGGGTTAAGCTTCTGCCTTTAGCTCAGGTCATGATCTCAGGGTCCTCGGATCAAGTCCCGCATCGGGCTCTCTGCTTGGCAGGGAGCCTGATTCCTCCCCTCTCTGCCTTCCTCTGTGCCTACTTCTGATCTGTCTCTCTCAAAGGAATATATAAAATCTTAAAAAAAAGAATTATTCCTGTTTAGGTGCACCTGGGTGGCTCAGTGGGTTAAGCCTCTGCCTTTAGCTCAGGTCATGATCTCAGGGTCCTGGGATCAAGATCCACATCAGGTTTTCTGCTCAGCGGGGAACCTTTTTCCCCCTCCCTCTTTCTGCCTGTCTCTGCCTACTTGTGATCTCTGTCAAATAAATAAGTAAACATTTTTTTAAAAAATAATTATTCATGTTTACATATATGCACCAGAATGCTATGTCCCTTGTCAAATAGGCTTCAAATCAACAAAAATGATAATATTTTACTTAATAAGTTTTTTAATTCCTCTATTAACATTTTGGAATACATCATTTTAATGCACATCTGCAAATTTGTAATCACTTCATGTGAGACAAGGAATGCTTAAAAAGGCAACCAGGGGCACCGGGGTGGCTCAGTGGGTTAAGCCTCTGCCTTTGGCTCAGGTCATGATTTCAGGGTCCTGGGATCGAGCCTTGCATCAGTCTCTCTGCTTGCATCAGTCATAGGGGACCTGGGTGGTTTTGCCGTCGGCCTTTGGCTAAGGTCATGAGCCTGCATCTCTCTCTCTCTTTCTACCTGCCTCTCTGCCTGCTTGTGATCTCTCTCTGTGTCATATAAATAAATACAATCTTTAAAAAAAAAAAGGGCAACCAAAAAACATTTACAGTTTTGGACAGGAGTTTCCCTTACATTTGGATAAGGATGCAAATTCATAATAAATTACACTGCATCATAAAGATTAAATGCACTCAGGGATTGCGTTCTCTCCTCCCTCCACCCTATCGTACACACAGCTGCCAGACTAATCTTCCAAAAACACACATTTTCATGTGCTGCTTTTCAAAACTAGCTTCCTGGCTTCCTGTTGCCTGAAAAAATAGCCTCAAATGCTTTTGTCTGGCATTCAGGGCTCTCTAGGATGGGCACTCTGGCCAACACATCACAGCTCATTTGTTCCACCACACACAAGTGGATCTCGGGCTAGTTATTCAGAGACCCACCTCCTCACCGACCCAGCAAAGGTCTCGTGCATCTACTAAACTCGCGGCTCACTCAATGATGTTCTCAAAGGCCATTAGTGGGTGACATGCCACTGCTAGAGTCAGGAGCCAGTGTGAAGTTGCCGCTGCCTAAGTGCATGGACTGAAAGCGGGAACGTTGATTCTCCAGGAGAAAACTGGGGCATTGTTATGAGAAGGCAGACGGCAAAACCACCCAGGTCCCCTATGACTGCTTTAACACACTCTGGACAAAATTTAAGGAGACAAGTGAACGTATTAACTCCCACTTAGGCTGTAGAAGGCAAATGCAACGGAGGGAAGGCGTTATCTTCTTCTGGAACAAACCACTTAGCTCCAGCTACTTTTATAAATAGATCAGACCCTGTCCAGGAACCCACTTAGCTGGCTTCATTTGTGTACAATGTCCATACCCTCAGGAATATTAACATTTTATCTCAGATTGCATTAATTTAAATAAAACTTAACAAAAATGGTGTGAAATGAACAAAAACACCATATTCTGTGATGAATCAAATGAAATACATTTTCAGTTGCTGTTTTCCCCATTTAAAGATAAAATTTCTGATAACTGTCATTATTTGTGAAAAGACACAAGACCAACAGTTTGTGTGTATGTGTGTTTTGGTTTTTGGTTTTTGGTTTTTTTCTTCCCCTTAAGGCTATAGCCATATTGTCACTAATAAAGATCTCAAATTTGCCTGGAAGCTTTCATGGCAAATTGTCAGTCTGAGGGTAGTCACCATGCAGCCAAATGGCTTTAAACATCATCAGTGCCTTTCTTCCACACACATTCTCTTCCTGGTTTAAACATTAGTTACCCTGGTTCTACACTGACACAGTATTTGCATCTCTCTCCTGTCCAAAACTCCTAAAAGTTGGGGACCTCTCACTTTGGTTTCCCCAGAGCATGACATTTTATTTGGTGCTTGAGGGGCAATGGGCAGTTCAAGAAGTATGTTAATACTATCACTCAATATATTGATCCATGCTATGCACCAACAGTGTAGTAAATATCGTTCATTTCTTTTTTTTTTTAATTTTATTTATTTATTTGTCAGAGACAGAATGAGAGAGAGCGAGTGAGCACAGGCAGACAGAGAGGCAGGCAAAGGAGAGGGAGAAGCAGGCTCCCCGCCAAGCAAGGAACCTGATGTGGGACTCGATCCCAGGACCCTGGGATCATGACCTGAGCCGAAGGCAGCGGCTTAACCAACTGAGCCACCCAGGCATCCCAATATCGTTCATTTCTTGTAACAAAGGCAGTAGGAACTTCTCCCAAGGGACGGAATTCCAAGGACAGAATGAAGGCAGGAAGGGAGCTGGTCTATTTGGACCTACTTTGTGAGAGACACTGGTTTAGGTATTTTTATGTATACATTATACCACTGAAATGTCACAATCCTGCAAATTCTTACATGCTTGGGTTTCTATGTAGCAAGTTTAGCAAGCCACCCAAATTCACAGTGACAGGCCCGTGAGTCAAATCCAGCATGCTTGACTCCATGATTGTCAAGTCCACTAGCCCCATATATCATGAATCTGAGATTCATGAGTGTGTAGGTGCTATCAGGAACTGTCAAAAATGCCCATTTCAGGGACACATGGATGGCTCAGTTGGTTAATTGTTTACCTCCAGCTCGGGTCATAATCCCAGCATCCTGGGATTGAGTCCCCCATCAGGCTTCTTGCTTACCAGGAGCCTGCTTCCCACTCTGCCTGCCTCTCCCTCTGCTTGTGCTATCTCTCTGACAAATGAATAAATTAAATCCTTTGTAAAAATCTTGTTAAAAAGGCCCATTTTAAAGAATGTTTTAAAACATTGTTTGGACAGCAATAGAAGCGAAAGCAGAATGACATAATGTAATGACAGATAGTTTATGTGGGAGCCCTTTGGGTACTCTGGTGGATGAATGTTTTTAAATTAGTTTTTCGTGGACATGGGGAGTTAGAGAGGAGAAGGGAGGTGGGAGAAATTCGAAGGGGAGCTGAACCATGAAAGACTATGGACTCTGAAAAACAATCTGAGGGTTTTGAAGGGGTGGGGGGTTGGGAGGTTGGGGTACCAGGTGGTGGGTATTATAGAGGGCACTGCTTGCATGGAGCACTGGGTGTGGTGCAAAAAGAATGAATACGGTTATGCTGAAAATAAATAAAAAATAAATTTAAAAAATTAGTTTTTTGTAAACTGCAAAAAAAGAAAAGCACTCCCATTTATAGCATACACTTTATGGTTCACTAAGCACGTGCCAACAATAAAAATAATGATGGGTTACCGTTACAATTCATAGAAAAGGAGGTACAGGGAAATTGAATGAAAGGGAATAACAAAGTAGGCTCATAAGTCCATCTTCCTTGTAAAAAAAAATTAACCTGAAAGTGCGTTTCTGCCACCTCTCTCCTGTTTGATCTGATAAAGAATGACCACGATACATAAATTATAGTTCGGGGTTTTGAAAAGCATAATAGCTTTATACCAACACTTGAGCTTTTATTTATTTATTTATTTATTTATTTATTTATTTATTTATGTATATTTGCTAACAAGATAGCTCGATTTGATATGCGGTTCCTGACAACCAACCTCAGAAGTAATTCCATCTTCATGAGAACTCAGAAAGAACCACAAACCAAACCTCAAAATAGATTCAAAGAGAAAATTCTCTTAAAAAAATTTCCCTTCCTGGGGCACCCGAGTGGCTCAGTGAGTTAAAGCCTCTGTGTTCGGCTCAGGTCATGAACGTAGGGTCCTGGGATTGAGCCCAATGTCTGGCTCTCTGCTCAGCGGGGAGCCTGCATCCACTTCTCTCTGCCTACTCTCTGCCTATTGGTGATCTATGTCTGTCAAATAAATAAATAAAATCTTTAAAAAAAAATTTCCCTTCCTATCAGAAGCAGACCAAACCACTAACAAATTCCCCCAGAAAGCTTCATCTAAAGGGTTGTACTTTCTTCAGACACCCAGCAGGACCTTCTTCTCTGGGCCTGGTATTTCTTCAACGGCCTATTCCAGAGAATAAGACACTAAACTACTGAGCTCCATGGGCCTCAGAACCACGAAAGAGATGATGAGGGGCACAAAGCACGCCTCTGGTCACGAAGAAAGTATGTAAATGTTTGCTGCTTTTCTGCATTTTTCAAAGCTGAATTTTTAGCTGGAGGCCGTTCCTTTATGATAAATTGCTGATACCATATAGTAAAAGCTGTTATATGATCTTTTACAAACCATTTCCTATCTTTGCATTCTCATGTGCCAAGACAGACATGGATTATTTAAAACCCTGAAGAGAGTGCTATTGCATTTAAATTGCCTGTAACCTTCGTGCAATAGATTTATGATTGATGATAGATTTAGTTAAAAGATAACTGTTTTAAATATTTATTCTCAGTAAACGATTTCAACCTATGCTCATTTAAGTAAGTTGGTGCATAATCCCTTTTCTATTAAACCATAGTGCAAGGACCAATGCCGCGCTTCCACGAGAACCCCAAGCTCTTTTTCTAGAATGGCCATATGCCTATGTACCAGGCGTCCTCTTTTCACTTGCTTTGTGGAGCACCTACCATGGAGGTCATGTAATAACCAATGACCAAAAAACAAACAAAAAACCCAAACATCCAGGTCGAAGTTATTCGCGCCTGCCATCATGCAAAGGCAGACCCTGCCTGAAGACCAGGAGACTGCTCAAATAGCAGGCAGGCATCTCAGCCCAGGCCTGTGCTGGGGAAGCTGGTTCCGGGCTTCTGGCCCAATCAGGAAGCCAGCGAAGTGACCCGAGAGTGCAGCCGGGTTTAGGGCTGATGATCTTTTCGCACCCAGGCTGCGCGCGGACACCCGCTCCGGGAGCCAGGCTAGGAGGCCACTGAGCGCTGGCGCTGGCCACGCTCGCAGGCCCCCGGGGCTTCACCCCGTGCCCAGGCCCGGGCCTTGGCCTCAGGAAGGAGGGTGGCGGGGGCGGCCCGGAGAATGGGCCTTGCTAATTGCCGAAGCGGGAAGTGAGCTCGCTGAGGACGTGGCGGAGAGTCTGGGAGGAGGTGGAGGGGCTGGCGGAGGAGGGGCGTGCAGCGCCGCGGTGCTGTGCTGCGGCCCAGTCGGGACTGCAGGACCCACAGGACGCTCCTGCGCTCCTGCGCTCCTGCGCTCCTGCGCTCCTGCGCTCCTGCGCTCCTGCGCTCCTGCGCTCCTGCGCTCCTGCGCTCCTGCGCTCCTGCGCTCCTGCGCTCCTGCGCTCCTGCGCTCCTGCGCTCCTGCGCTCCTGCGCTCCTGCGCTCCTGCGCTCCTGCGCTCCTGCGCTCCTGCGCTCCTGCCCAGCCCCTGAGCCTGTGCTGTCTCGCTCCAGGGGCCCGCTGCCCCTCCCAGCCCCAGGGCGTCTCCAGAGGACCCTCTGCGCGGAGGCAAATTGAAACCGCGCTGCGCCCTCACCTGGAGCAGAAAGCGCGGGCCTCGAGCTCGCAGGGATGTGGGGACCCAGCCTCCCGCGACCCCCAGGGCACCGGGACCACCCCGGACGCCGCGCCGCACCGAGGTCCACACGGGATCGGGCAGGGGATGGCACCGCCCGAGGTGCCCCCCGCCAGCGGGTGCGCTAGCCCCCATCGTTCGGCACCCCCATGTGTGCATGCCAAGGTCCCCCTTCCCTTGTCTCCCGCCATGGCCCCACCGCTTTTGTTCTGGACTTGGGATCCTAGGTGGAAACTAGTCCCTCAGACCTCCCTGGCAGCAGGGAGGGATTCTCGGTTTTTCCACCCTGGCTCTTCCTCTCTCCACATTCACATGCCTTCTGGCCTCCCTTTCCTCTCCTCATTGTCACTTTTATTAAATGGTTTTGTTCTGCATGTTGACCCGCAGAGCGATTTCATGAATGAATATACAGGAAACTGAGTCAGAGCCCACCTGTGAGAGCCCACCTGTGGAGGCCTTTCATTAGAATGGTCTCTGTTTCTAGCCTCAGTTCAGAATACTGCGTGTACCTGAGGACCGAGTCCAGATGTTTCTTTCATCTCTGACTTGAAATTGAAATCCTCCTCAGACTTCAGCTTCCGGGATTGCTCCCGTCCTTGCTCTCCCACTGTCTCGTTTGGGATCCACCATGAGTGTTGAACACAGGAATGAATGAATGATATATACCCCCAGGTCGCTGGGGCTTTTTCTTGTTTTGCTGAGGTTGGAAAGGCTTGGGAGAGACCCCCTGTACGCAGATACAGAGCTGCATGCAATTGCTTAGATAAACGTATTCCCCACTTAATTGCTTAGGCATTGAACATTTCGCCCTTAACCTGTGGCTTGGGCAGTTAGGAGGAGACAATCTGCAGGTGAATCAGAAGATGGCTGAACCCACATGGTGGTGGGCTGGGTTTGGGAGATTTTCCTGGAGATTCTAAAGAAAGATCTAAATTCTTCCAATGGGGAGTGGTAAACATTTTATCAATGGGAGATGAAAAATAAACTGTCTGGTTAACCTTTCCCTCCCCCTCAAAACCCATTATTTGAAAAAACAAAAAAGGAAGTGAAGGGAGAAATCCACCCACTCCCATCCCCACTCACCTCCATAGCCACCTCCTCTTCCAAGAACTAACAGACAAGGTGCCAAGAAGTGTTAGGTACCAGCAGTGGTCTCAGAGCTCATTCAAGGATCATGGTGAAAGTCATTCAAAGAGATTGTGGGGGCACAGGGATCCAATTAAGGGGGACAAGTTTAAGGTTTGCCTGGTCCCCTAAAAATTAATGGCACTAGAGAAGATGAGCTTTGGGAACTATAGCTTAATGGATACAACATGTAAAAAGCTTCAGTGAGTCATGGTGGGAAGAGGCCATGAGGGCAGCAAAGACAGTCTTAGATGATGTTATTAATAGCACTACAGGCTCTAGATTTCCTGTGGTGGTGTTCTTGGCGAGACCAGCCCGGCCAAAGTGGATACTCACAACCTGGAAAAGAGCGTCTTGGAGATCCCAGCAAGTGTGGTATTATGAGAGCGTAAAATGATAGGAGGTGTCCTTTGGAAGGACTGTCTTCTTGACTTTAAAAGGGAGAACCCAAATCTGTAGGTGAAATCTTCTTGGCTACAAAGAAGGCCAAGGCCTCCTAAGGTCAAGGTCTCCTCGTCACTTGCAAAGATGTCGAAGAACATATTCAGACATTTCAAAGATGTCCTCATGACCGTCCGTTCCCACTCTGGAATTCTATCAATAAGGTGAGAGTTCCTCTAGTTGGAAAAAAGATCTAAAAAGACTTCCCTTTCTCATGTAATTTCTGTAACCTCCAGGACACACCCACCTACCCCTTCCAGCGCTGTAATGAAGCTACAGCTGGTGCCAATTTGTGGAACTCATTAAAGGCTACTTTCCCTTATATACCCCCGGACCAAGTTCCCATGCTCCCTCACCTGATTTCCTGCACTCACCTCCCACCTGGTGTGTTCACACCTGCACGTGCCTTTTACCAAACCCTTTGCCACAAGGCAGCCAGAGTGACCTTTCAAAGACCTATCAGTTCCTGGCATTTGTCTCCATAGAAAACTGCACTGATCTTCTAACAAATTCTCAGTCCTCCAAAGGCATCCATAATCCTCCCATCCGTCCCTTCTTACCCTTCCAATTGACTGATGCCTGTTCTGCCCTGTCTTTCTGCCCTTCAACCACGCTGCCTCCCTCTTCCTGTGGAGACCCCTCATGGTGCCTGCCTCCAAGCACAGGTGATTCCCATTGATGGGAAGACCCTCTTCCTCTCCCCCGTCTCCCCACTCCAGTTACTCCCACTTATTCGTGAGCTCACGAGCCCCATGGTACACACTCTCCATGCAGCCTGCTCTCTCTTTTCTAGCACTGGCCTCCGTTTCTAGCTGTGGTTGTGTCACGGATGTCCCTCCTCAGCCTGCCTCCAAGCTCTCTGTCCGTTTAGCTCCAACACCTGACACAGTGCCTGGCACGTAGTAAGCCCTGGCTAGCTTCTAAGAGCCTCACTGAGGGACTGAAAGCGTTTTAAAAATGTCACCACGTAGGCTCCGAGCTGTAGGTAGAAAAAGCTTTGCCTGGATTGACATTTCAGTGACGTATTTGTCAAGTTAGATGTGTTCACTGACTTTACCTTGTAAAATTAAAAAAAAAAAAAAGGACCTCTGTATCGCTTCACATCTAACGAAGGCACATGTATACTATTAGACCACGTTATGAGCTTAATGGAAGGAGACAAGATTTTTTTGCTAAGAAAATGTATAAGACTGTTGTGGTCACGTGGGAGGAAATAGTTCGTTTGTTAGAGCATTGCTATCTTACTCTATCACAGCCACTAATAAAAATCTGACATGGGGTGAGTCAGAATTGTCTGTCGGAGATGAGATAGATCTGGCTCATGTTCGTACAGACATGAAAGCCAGGAACGAAGAAGCAGGCTTTGAAAACCTGGGTTGAGGAGGCGGTGTGGTTCACTGCGATGAGCTAAGTGCCCAGGGCCACCTGCAGACATGCGGGCCTGTGTCCTTTGTTCTGGGGTCTGTCTTGCACCATGTGGTGAGGCTAGCAGCTGGGAGCAGCTCAGGACAGGATCAGGTGGCATCTTAACTCTCCGACCCTCCTGTGGGCTCCCGTGGGCTCCAGTGGGTCCCAGGGGACAGCCTGCCTTCCTTGCAAAGCCCAGTAGCACTGGGAGCAGAAACTGGGACCAAAGAGTGAGCACCCTGTTTGACAAGCTGGACCAGCCAACTCTTCTTCAGATGCAGGGGGAGCCCTGGCGTGCTGACTCCTCCCTTCTTCCTTTCCCCTTTCCTCCCTCCCTCCCTCTTCCCTTCCCCTCTCTCCTTCCCTGGTGGTGCCCTTTCCCGATGCCCACTTCATCCCTTTTCCTTTCTTACATGCCTGTCTTCTAGAGTTACTTCTCTTTCCCCCCAATTACTTCCCTTCGTCTGAATCTCCTCTTTGGTCCCTTTGTCCCTGCTCTCTGCTCCTCCTCCCCTTCCCTGGCCCCTCATCAGCTCCATCCAGGATGGAGGACTAACACGCTCACTAACACTAACACATCCAGGACTAACACGCTCACTCGCTCGCTCAGCCACCCTCCAGAGAAGTCACTCTTCGGTGGCCACCTTCCTGACCCCCTGGTCCTTTCTCCTCTTATTCAGATATTGCTCTGAAGTCTGAGGAGGACAGAGCGGGGCTGCCGCAGAATCAGGCCAGAGGAGAAACCAAACCATGTGTCCTAGAGAGCCCTGAATGCCAGACAGAAGCATTTGAGGCTATTTTTTCAGGCAACAGGAAGCCAGGAAGCTAGTTTTGAAAAGAAGCACATGAAAATGTGTGTTTTTGGAAGATTAGTCTGGCAGCTGTGTGTACGATAGGGTGGAGGGAGGAGAGAACGCAATCCCTGAGTGCATTTAATCTTTATGATGCAGTGTAATTTATTATGAATTTGCATCCTTATCCAAATGTAAGGGAAACTCCTGTCCAAAACTGTAAATGTTTTTTGGTTGCCCTTTTTTTTTTAAAGATTGTATTTATTTATATGACACAGAGAGAGATCACAAGCAGGCAGAGAGGCAGGCAGAAAGAGAGAGAGAGATGCAGGCTCCCGGCTGAGCAGAGTGACTGATGCAAGGCTTGATCCCAGGACCCTGAAATCATGACCTGAGCCAAAGGCAGAGGCTTAACTCACTGAGCCACCCCGGTGCCCCTGGTTGCCTTTTTAAGCATTCCTTGTCTCACATGAAGTGATTACAAATTTGCAGATGTGCATTAAAATAATGTATTCCAAAATGTTAACAGAGGAATTAAAAAACTTATTAAGTAAAATATTATCATTTTTCTTGATTTGAAGCCTATTTGACAAGGACATAGCATTCTGGTGCATATATGTAAACATGAATATTTATTTTTTTTAAAAATGTTTATTTATTTATTTGACAGAGATCACAAGTAGGCAGAGACAGGCAGAAAGAGGGAGGGGGAAAAAGGTTCCCCGATGAGCAGAGAACCTGATGTGGAGCTTGATCCCAGGACCCTGAGATCATGACCGGAGCCGAAGACAGTGGCTTAACCCACTGAGCCACCCAGGCGTCCCTCCATTCAATTTCTTAACTGAGTCTCAAATGCATCCTGAGTTCTAACCTAAACCTAAGTTCTACTTCTTACACGTTGTTATATGACCAAATTCTTTCAGTTGAGTATTTTGTAACATTTAAATATTAATCAACTGATGCTTTGTCTGTGTATTTCTATGAAAATAATTTGAATACTGTAGATTTATTGTTATATTTATAGATTTATAATCAAAGTTTCATCAGATGAATTTTTTGGAAATTTCAGATATAATGATTAACCTAAAATGATACTGCCTCAAATCCCTCTGATATCAAGGCCCAACACCTGATTATAGCCAAACCTGTGGTGGATAGTTCCATGGGAAATTGCAGTTACTTAACACTGATAGCATCTCATATTCTCTCTCTTTTTTTAGAATGTCTCCAACACAACCCAAAAGTGTAGGAGGAGAGTTAATGTCCTCTGAGGACAGCTCTCAGTGAAGTGGAAATAAGAACCATAGATAAAATTGACAGTTTTCAGGTCTTCATGAGGACCACTTAAAGAAGTTTATCAGGACCTTTCAGTAAAAGCAAGCCTTCATTTTCTTTCAACAACAATTATATCAACAATGTACCTCTTTGACAAAGTTGCTTCTTCACTGTCTCACTTTCCCATTTTTTTCTACCTTGGATAATCTCCCAGCTAAACTAACAGTACTCAAATCCTTTGTCCTACTCTTTGCTCTCAGGATAAATGGAGCCAAAAGACTTAGATTAATATCAAGTTCTGAATGGGATCTTAGAGCTATTTCTGTCCAGATTTTCATAAACATAGGGACCTTTGAATTATCAGGCTATAAATAAGTTCTAAATGGAGGGGGCAAAAGCAAAAAGTAGAAATGTTTATGTTTGATTTTTAATGTTCATGGACTCTATTATAAATTTTCTAATTGTATGGGAAGAATCCAATAAGCATAGAATTAATTGATTTGTAAATCCTCAAAGAGATACAGGATCAGGTAGTGCTATGTTCTGATTCAACAGCATCATAATGCAACATTTTATATGTGTAGCTACCAGATATTTTCATAAATGTTTGCTGGCTATTCAGCCAATACAGAGAAATATTAGGTAGGGAAATTACTCACAGTTGTGTTTAATAAAATGAGAGAAAACTATCAAATGACACTAATAATAATTATCCTATAGCAGGCTAAATAATTCAATGATAATTACAAGTATTAATCTAGCTTTCTTCCCTGATTATGACTCTTCTCTCCTTTATCATAATGGGAGTAGCAGATTGTCTGCAATGAATTGTGAAAACCCAGCAGTGACTTTGGCAGTGAAGGCCTCCCATCAATTTTGATAGGTTAAAATGATTCTGGTTGGTCTTGAGCAAATGTTTCAAATTTTTTATTCTGTGTGTGTCATAAAAGAAAGAAGCAATAGTAAATTCTCGTTGTTATTCCATGGAGCCAATAAAATCAAACTGCCAACAAGAGGCTGTTTACACTGTAAGAGTAGTTAACTGTCTTGAAATACTAGGCCTGGAAATAAAATTCCAGTATTTCACATAACCTCTTTTTTTTTTTAAAGAAAAAAAACAAAACAACTATACCGCTTACATTTATGGACCTGCTGTTGTGTAACTATTTTTGAACATGTCTACTGTAAGTGTATATATATTTTTTTTTCTGTGCAATAAATTCATTTAGAGATAAATTTGGATTGCAAATTATTTTGAGGGAGGCATGGTATTTGTGGCTAGTCTTACAAGTAAAAAGGACTAAAAGAAAGAAGAAAAACATTTTTTATTACAGCATATTTACATCTGCCCAAAGTACTTATTTACTCCAATACTGACTAATGTATAATACTGTACACAAAGAAAGAAGTTAAATGAGTTATAATTCAGTCGAAGTATAGCTGGCCATTTTAAAACTTACCACTGAATCTTTCTGGTATGAAATGTGATATCTAGCAATCTGGCCCAGTTCATTACATCAGGTCATTTGTATGTTCTTTTTTTTTTTTAATTTTATTTATTTATTTGACAGAGAGAAATCACAAGTAGATGGAGAGGCAGGCAGAGAGAGAGAGAGAGAGAGAGGGAAGCAGGCTCCCCGCTGAGCAGAGAGCCCGATATGTGACTCGATCCCTGGACCCTGAGATCATGACCTGAGCCGAAGGCAGCGGCTTAACCCGCTGAACCACCCAGGCGCCCCCATTTGTATGTTCTTATTACAATTTGATAGCATAGCACATTTTATAACCCAGACATTTTACAATGGAACTATGATCCATTTATTTTCAAAAGTATAGACATACATGAAGCTATGAGGTCAAAGGAGATGAATGTCCGTAGTACCATATAGACTCAATAAATAAAAGTGTCCAAGGCTCTGAGTGAGATTTATGAATATTGTGTAAGATTAGGCCAACATGTGGTTTTGACATAAATAATCTGTTCTTAAATTAGAATTACAGTCATTGAGTACAGTGTTGAAAACGGCAGATAGATTTTAGCTATCTTTGCTCACTAGGGAAAATGGAAAAATGTTTAGTCTGGTCAGATTTTCACTTAACTTCTGAAAAATCTTACGTTTGAGAGAACCCTTCTGAAATAAGAATCCTTAAAGACATAACCCCTTTGGCACAAGTTTTCAAGAAACTTGTTTGATGTTGTAGACAATTATATGGCACACGTACTGTTCTAGATGTTTCATGCCAATAATATGTAAGCCATACCAAGGCTACATATACATATAGAGATGTTCTTCAGCTTACAAGGGGGCTATGTACAGAGAAACACATACAAAATTGAAAATGCATTTAATACCCCTAAACTATCAAATATCATAGCTTACCTTAAGCTTATTTAAACATACTCAGAACACTTACATTTGCCTGAATTTGGGCAAAATCATCTTAAGCAAAGCCTATTTTATAACAAAGTATCAAATATCATATGCAATTTATTAAATATTACACTAAAAAAAAGAAGAATGGTTATATATAGAATGGTTGTAAGAATATCAGGTGTTCACCCCTGTAATCTTCTAGCTGGCTGGGAGCTGTGGCTCACTGCCCCTGCCCAGCATCACAAGACGGCACCATACCACATGTCACTGGCCCTTTTTATAAAGACCCAAATTCAAAATTCAAAGTACAGTTTCTACTGAATCACTTTCACTTTCACATCATTTCCAAATATATCATAAGTTGAATCATTGTAAATCAGGAGCCATCTGATTTGAAAGTTAAATCACAGTCACCCATATACACACAAAAAAAGGCCTTCATGTAGGGCCATCTATGTATCTCTAAACAACATAGCATGACATATCAACGGCAAAAAATGGAGGTGAAGGGGACAATTGCTTTGCGTCAGTACTCTGAGCAGTAACATACATGGCCTTACTCACCTAGCAGAACTCCAGAGCTAGCTGATGGCAAGGAATTTTACAAATGTTTGCTGAACAGCTTAAGCACTATTATTTTAAAATTAGTGTGCATATCTGTTTTCTGAAGATATGTTAATTTATTTTATTGACTTATTACAAAACCAAATATTTTCCTCTTATTTAAGTGGCAGGTAAATAGAATTCTTTTTAATTTAAATCAAATGGCTTTTTAGGGAAAATATACTAAAAATTCTGAAACTTGTATTGCTTATGAATCTTTTATTGGAATCCTTATCAAGTTGTATTTTTCAAGTTTTTCCTAAATAATCTTCAATGAATTGAAAATATTTTTTGGATTTTATTCAAGGCTATTAACACACAATTTCACTTTGTTAAATATAGTGCTAAACGTTCAACCAAAACGTTGTGTCTTTTTTTTTTTTCCACTACCACATCCTCCATCTACTGACTGGATGCTCTCCCCAACTAGCACATATATACCATTGTCTATCTTTAGGATAAGTAAGGGTCATCTTTTGTCTTTATTCTATTCCTCGTATGCTTCTGAAATTGTTGAATTTTAATATAGTCACACCATAAGCATCACATATTTGATTGCCCTTTCAATAGTAAACAGTGCACAACCAGAGCATACCTTCAAAGCTATCAATACACTTACTCTGATATATTATTTTTGTATTTTTGTTAATTAAAATAATTAAATTATAGAACTAGAGTTTCAGGTGGTAGGTGTTGTAAGTTTTACCCAGACACTTTTGTCAAAATCGTTTTTGTCATCATATATGTCAAGTGGTTTTCTCAGGCTTATTTTTAGAATATCCTTGTATAATGAATATTTACACTGATATCTAGTATAAAAATCTTGCAATTTATTTTAGAAACATTAAGATATTGAAAATCAATCTATTTCTTTGATTCATTAAAGACATTTTTGGCTTGTTTCCAGTACTTTCTTACTGGTTAAAAATGAATTTGAAGTAGTCTGAATTTCATTATTATATGGCACTTTCCCTTTGATGAATACTAAGACAATATTCTATATTAGCTATCTGAGAAGAATTCATTTTTTTAATTTTATTTATTTGTAAGAGAGAGAGTGAGAGAGAGCACAAGCAGGGGGAGCAGCAGGGCGAGGGAGAAGCAAACTCCCGGCTAAGCAGGGAATCTGTTGCAGAACTGAGTCCCAGGACCCTAAGATCATGACCTGAGCTAAAGGCTCAGGCGTTTAACTGACTGAGCCACCCAGGTGTCCCAATCTGAGAAGAGTTCTGTATGTTATTCCTATTCATATGAAGTTTAAAGTCTAGGTAATTAACTTAATATTTTAGTGGCTATTACATAGATAGCACTATGTTCCAGGCAGAGAGTAAGAAACAAATATTAAATCAACCATATTCTATGCATTCTAAATGAAAATAATTAATCAATCATAATAAATCCTTCTATTTATGGAATATCAACTTATAAGCTTTCCTCCATATGAACAATGCCAAATACCAGAGTAAAGGGTCATCTAATACAAATAAAGGATAGAATTAAAGAATTCTGGTAAGCCATTTAATTTTGAAAAATGGTGCTATATTGTTGCTGAGTTGTGGTTTTCAGTTACATAATATCTGATAAGTGTAGAAGTAACATGAGTGTTACGTGAGATGAGAAATGGTATATAATTAAGATATTTTTAAAGGTACAGATAAATACAAATTTGTAAATGTAGCATTATGGAGGAATAAAAATAAATGATAGCTACACACTCTAAAGTGAATAAATATTGATAAGTTAATAGAGAATTAAAACAAGGACAGTGCAAAAAGTATGGTACATTTTTATGAAGTTCAAACAAATTCTGTGAAACCGTAGATGGACTTAAAGATACTATTATGTATCAAATATTGTAAAAATTAAGCAAGGAAGTAGCAAACATGAAATAACCAAAGCATACAACCTTGGGTAGATACAATAGGTGTGATCATGTTCTACTTCATAAAGAGATGAGTTAATAGATAAATAAAAGTAACTAGACTTTTTAGAAGTTAATAAAACTTTGCCTGTTATTTCTTAGCAATATAAAACATATGGTTTTGTAACAAAAACGCTTATCTTAAAAATATTTAAAAATAAATTTCAGGCTACTCATAAGGTTATATTTACTTTTTGACTGAAGGAAAAGCTGGTTGTTGTAGTTGTAGTTGTTTGTTTGTTTTAGTCTCCTCCTAGTTTTTATTATTATAATGTGGAATGAGGAATGTTAGATTGAAAAGTGAATTATTTTATAGACAAAAATCATTACTTGATTCACCTCCTGGTACAGCAGATGGAACTCCTGAAAATATGCCCTATTGCCTTATGGAAGAGTAACAGTTATGCTTACTTCTGAAACATGCTTGGTGGTGGCCCTAAATAGTGACACCATAGTAAACATTTTGAATATTTGCAATTAATTTTTATAGTCATAGAGCTCCAAAAGGCACTTCTGGTATCTTCGCCGGTATTTCAATAAAGTTAAAAGTTGCCTGACTGTTTAAAAATATTAACAAGGCACAAAACATGGCAGAAGTATTGTCCTCAGATATTATTTTTTTCCATATGCTCCTGATTCCAGACATGAAAGTTATTTTTTAAAATTTTTGTTATAAAAGATTTTATTTATTTATTTGACAGAGATCACAAGTATGCAGACTCAGGCAGAGAGAGAGGAGGAAGCAGACTCCCTGTTGAGCTGAGAGCCTGATGTGGGACTTGATACAAGGATCCTGGGATCATGAACTGAGACAAAGGCAGAGGCTTTAACCCACTGAGCCACCCTGTGCCCCCATGACAAGTTATTTTTGAAAGATATATATACAATGTATTTTCCAGTTATAAGAAAAATGGTTCTGCTATTTTAACCTTTTTAAAAAATTACATAATTTTTTTAAATTAAAATTTTATTTTTTAATGTTTTACTTTACTTTTCTTTTTTTAAAAGATTTTATTTATTTATTTGACAGATAGAGATCACAAGTAAACAGAGAGGCAGGCAGAAAGAGAGAGAGAGAGAGAGAGAGGGAAGCAGGCTTCCTGTGGAGCAGTGAGCCCAATTCAGGGCTCGATCCCAGGACCCTGAGATCAGGACCTCAGCCAAAGGCAGCAGCCCAAAGCACTGAGCCACCCAGGCGACCCAATGTTTTACTTTTCAATATACTACTTAGAATATAAAACCTATTCCAGTTGGGAAGAAGTTTACCGTTTAAAAAATGGTAATTTTCTCATTGTGTCTTTCCCTCTCATTGCTTTATTTTGAATAAAAAATTTCACAATAAACATAACTGATGTTTTCCTTTTGATAGTCCCTCTGTTGGTCATATTGTATATGAGCCATGACAATAAGTTTTACTAAATTTATTCATGTTTGTTGATATGTTTTATCATAACTAATTTTTCCTCCATTATCTAGATTCTCCAGCTTTCAGACAGGTGGACACTTCAATAAACCATACCCAAGGGATGTATCAAGTACTTCTTAGACATCTCTCAGATCCTTGAGGTCTCATTTTGCTTAATATTAACAAACTTATTTTAAAGTTTATATGGAGAGGCAAAGACTCACAATATTCAACATAGTGTTAAAGGAGAACAAAGACTAAGGACTGACTTCAAAGTTTACCATAACGATAGGGCGCCTGGGTGGCTCAGTGGGTTAAGCCTCCACCTTCGGCTCAGGTCATGATCCCAGGGGCCTGGGATCGAGTCCCTATCCACATAGGAATCTCTGCTCAGCAGAGAGCCTGCTTCACCTCATCTCTCTCTCTGTCTGTCTCTCTGCCTATTTGTGATCTCTCTCTCTGTCAAATAAATAAATAAAATCTTTTTAAAAAGGTATACCATAACGATAATTGTAAGCAAGATATTGTAATACCACAGAAAGACTAGATTAAAGGAATGGAATATATATTATCAATTATATTTTATATTTAATATAAAAGCAAAAGTAATACAAGAGAGCAAAATACAATCTTTTAAACAAATGGTTCTGGAGTAATGGTGAAGCTAAATGTAAAAATATAAAATAAAAATAAAATAAAATAATAAAATAAAACAAATCCAGGCTGATATCATACACTCTTCACAAAAATTAACTCAGATTGGATTATAAACCTAAACATGAAACATGTAGAAGGTAATATAGAAGAAAATTTAAATGACCTTGGTTTTGGAAATTACTTTAGCTACAAAAGCACAAGCACTGAATTTAAAAATGTCTACTCTGTGAAACAATGCCAAGAGAATGAAAAGGCAAAGCACAAACTAAGAAAAAATTTGCAAAATACACATCTGGCAAAGGACTGTTATTCAAAAATACACAAAGACCCCTTAAAACTCAACAATGGGGGAAAAACCTGATTAAAAATGAGCCAAAGTCCTTAGCCGATACCTCACAAAAGAAAATATTACAGATGGCAAATAAGCATATAAAAAGATGCTTCACATCATATGTCATCAGGAAAATGCAAATTAAAACAAAAAAGAGACACCAGTACATACCCAGAATCCAGAACACTGACAACAGAACACGAAATGTTGGTGAGGATGTGGAGCAACAGGAATGTTCTTCCATGTCTATTGAGAATAAAGAATGGAAAACAACTTGGCAGTTTCTTACAAAACTAAACATATTCTTGCCAGATGATTCAGCAGTAGCAGTTCTTGGTATTTATCCAAAGAAGATGAAATCTATACCCACATAGATGTCTATAGCAGTTTTATTCATAACTGACAAAAGCTTGGAAGCAACCAAGACATCCTTCCATAGGTGAAAGGTCAAATAAAGTGTAGTACATGCAAACAATGGAATATTATTTAATGCTAGAGAAATGAATTACCACGCCATGAAAAGATATGGATATAAATATTTAATAAATATATGATTTTAGGCTTCTACCAGTCTATCAATAGTATTAGTATATTTAAACAGTGAATGCTCAGCATTCATGAATTTACCTAATAAAATATTTTGGGTTCAATATTTTAAATACTTCAACCTCTATGATTATATTCCTAATAATTTTGAATTGGGGTAAATAAACCTTAATTTTTTGTAACTTGTTTCTTATTGCAAAAGAGCTCAATGAAATTAGAGAAAATAAAAATTTACAAAAAAAAGTTTAGTTTATTATTGCCAAATAATTTAAAACTTTATCTTTATTCAAATACATATATTTTTATAAATTGATTTATATGCTACTAAAACCAAAAAGTTATATTAGATTTTATATCATGCAATCAATGCCATAAAGCCATCTGTCGATGACTTGTCTTAAATAGAGTTAAGATGGGTGTTATTACAATGCAAGATGTAAACAAAGATAGTATAACAATTGAGTGTTATATAACTTTTCTGTTTTGATCAAGTTACTAATCTACAAAAGGCTTTTATCGGTGACAGACTTGGGAATTTAACAAAACTTTTAAACTAGCCTGTGCGACTCATTCCTAGAAAACAACACAATCAATAACACTTTATTTAGATTAAATCATGACATTTCTCCATTTGAATAAAAAAGGTAGCAACCCCAATAAGTTTATTGAACAGGAAAAGTTGAAATGCTATAATGCTCCTAAGGAATTAAATGATCCAGTCATGAATTACAAAACAAGGATATAAATTACCAAAGTGTTTGTATAATTGGAATGTACAACTGCCCATTATCGTTCAATAGTGTCGGCTTGTACAAGAACTCTATAAAAGAACTCCACTTCTAAACCGTGGAAAATATGTTCCCTTTCCCCCTATATACAACTATTAAGCCATTCATTTAGCTTTTAAAATATCCACTTAATACAGGCTTTTTACTCATTGGAACAGGCAGCAGGGCTCTATTCTTATTGCTTACATCTGAAGGATAGACTTCTAGCGTAAGAAGTAAAGCCCATAAAGGAGCCCAATAATAACAACAAAATACAGTTTACTGAGCCCTTACAATCTGCCAGCTAACTTTCTGAGAATACTTCAATTAATAAAACATATAAAATACCTGACCACAAAGAGCTTACATTCTTTTGAAATATAATAGTGAAATAAACCAATAATAGAGGGGCACCTCGGTGGCTCAGTCCATTGAGTGACTGCTTTGGCTTGGGTCATGATCTCAGGGTCCTGGGATGTAACTCCCCAGGAGGCTTTCTAGGCAGTGGGGTGTTTTCTTCTTCCTCTGTGCCCCCTCCCAATTCTCTCTCTCTGTGTCTCCAATAAGAAAATAAACCAGTAATAGAATAATGATTAATGGTTGATGGTGATAAGTGTTACAAAGAAATACAAGAAAGGTAAAAGCCATTGGAGAATGCTGGGAGGAAAGTTAATTTTATTTTGTGTTGGGTGGTTATATCTCATTTATGAGATGTCATTTGCACAAAGACCCAGGAAGTGAAGGAGGGTGTTATACACATATTAAAGGAAAAGATTGCTCTAGGCAGAGCAAGTAAGTATATAGATTTTGTGTGAACAGCTGGTCTGTTACTTTTGAGGAAAAGCAAGGACGCCAATGAGGAGTTCATAGTGGTGGAGAGAGGAAGAACGTATTGATGCGTGACCTTCTAGTACATTGAAACGCCTTCAGTTTTTATTTAATATGAAAGGGGAAGATACCAAAAGACTTTCAACAGCAGAATAAAATCATCAGACTTGATTTTTAGGTTAAGTTGCTGTACCAAAATAAATTGCAGGGAGAAAGGAGTGCAGTATGTGTGGAAGTGGGGTTATCAATCAAGTCAATAATTGAGGAACATATGATGGTGTTTTTAGCATGCTGGGTGGTAATAGAAGTGGTGAGGTATGGTTTTTATTTTGTATATATTTGGATGGTGAATATTCTGGTGAACAGGATGGAGTATGTGCAGGACAGACAATATATCAACATTTATTTTACCTGCACAAACGGAAGGGTGGAGTCTTCATCCCCTGATATGGAGAGAACTCTGAGTTCAAATGTTCTTTCTGATTAAATGGCATAGTGATGATGAGGATTTAGTCAGTGAAAGAGAGCAGTAAGCATAGTGTTAAGCGGTAAGACGTTATAATACATTTGAACATCAAAAAACGTTGTGTTGGATCATCTGTTTATGTGAGTAAATAAATAAATAAAGCTTCCTGGGGTTCTGATAGAGGTAAAGAAGACTACTATATGATCCAAAGGGGCACGTGCACCAAATGTTTATAGCAGCAATATCCACAATAGCCAAACTATGGAAAGAACCTAGATGTCCATCAACAAATGAATGGTATATATGATGGAATACTATGCAGCCATCAAAAGAAATGAAATCTTGCCATTTGCGATGACATGGATGGAACTAGAGGGTATTATGCTTAGCAAAATAAGTCAACCAGAGAAAGACACTATCATATGATCTCCCTGATATGAGGAAATGGAGGTGCAATATGGGGGACAGGAAAAGAGTAAATGAAACAAGATGGGATCGGGAGGGAGACAAACCATAAGAGACTGTTAATCTCACAAAACAAACTGAGAGTTGCCGGGGGGGTGGGGAGCGTAGGGAGAGGGTGGTGGGGTTATGAACATTGGGGAGGGTATGTGCTGTGGTGAGTGCTGTGAAATGTGTAAACCTGGCGATTCACAGACCTGTACCCCTGGGTCTAATAATGCATTATATGTTAATTAAAAAAAGAAGAAGAAGAAGAAGACTACTATAAATCAAATGCTATGGTTTTCAGCAAAGAGTGTGTAATCAGGCATATTTTATTAAAGTAGCCAAGTAAAATGATGGTCGAAAATTGGAATAACAGAAAACATAAAAATCAGAGATTTTAAAAAGAGATATGGGACAGTATAGAAAATATAGTCAATGATATTATAATAGTGTTATATGGTGACAGATGGTGGCTATATTTGTAGTGATCATAGAATAATGTATGGAGATATTGAAAACCTGAAACCAATGAACACTGAATATCAACTATACTCAATAAAAGAATAGTAAAAATAAAACAATTTAATTTAAAAAGATAAAAAGGGACACGAATTTGAAAAGTGAATTTCAAAAAGAGTAAAGATGAGGCTAAGACATACTCTGAACCTTGAGGAAAACACCATTTTGAAAATTCTTCCCATTTTGAGAAAACTCAAATGAATCCATACCATAAAAGAACCCATTTTAACTGAGAGATGTAATGAATGCTCAGGAAATAATTTTATGACAGGATAATTCTTCCCTATGAAACAGCATACAGAAACCAGGGGAAACACCTGGAAGCAAAATAAACTATACTGAAAATAAGAATTAGGTAAAAGATAAATGAGGAAAGATAAGAAAATTAGACCTGCGACAGAGAACTAGTGAAGAGAACTTTTAGCATGTGGTTTAATGTTTTTGAGGATAATCTAGAGTTCATAACTGCCTTGAGGCAGGCTGGTTGTAGGCAGTTTAGGCAGACCCGTAAGACAGGCCACTTTGGGCAGGTGGTGTTGGACGAGGCCATTGGGCTGGATAAAGACAAATCCAACCATTTGACTAAAGTGTCTGTGAAGATGTTGAAGTCAGATGCAACAGAGAAAGACCTATCAAACCTAATCTCAGAAATGGAGATGATGAAGATGATTGGAAAGCACAAGGACACCATCAACCTGCTGGGTCCTGCACACAGGATGGTCCTTTGTACACTCTCATGGAATATGCCTCCAAAGACAACATACAGGAGTACCTGCAGGCCCAGAGGCCTCATGACCTGCAGTACTGTTACAATATCAGCCACAATGCAGCAGAGCAACTCTCCTCCAAGGACCTGGTATCCTTTGCCTATCAGGTAGCCTGAGGCATGGAGTACCTTGCCTCCAAGAAGTGCATACACCAAGACCTGGCCACCAGGGAAGTGTTGGTGACAAAGGACAACATGATGAAGATCTCAGACTTCAGCCTTGCCAGAGATATCACCACATCAGTTACTATAAAAAGACAGCCAACAGTGGACTGCCTGTGAAGTGAATGGTCCCTAAGGCCATGTTAGACCAGATCTACATCGACCAGAGTGACTTCTGGTCTTTTGGGGTGATCCTGTGCAAAATCTTCACTCTGGAAGCCTCCCATATCCTGGAGTGCCTGTGGAGGTGGTTTTCAAGCTGCTGAAGGAGTCATTTGATGGATAAGCCAATAAGTGCACCAGAGAGTTCTACACAATAATGAGGGGTATCTGGCATGTGGTACCTTCAAGCTGGTGGTAGAAGACCTGGATCATACTGTGGCCTTGACTTCCAACCAGGAGTGCCCGGACCTGTCCTTGGCCCTGGAACAATACTCTCTATGCTTTCCCAACACCCAAAGCTCCACCTGCTCCTCAGAGAAGAATTCCACCTTCTCTCATGTGCCGCTGCCCAGGGAGGCCTATCTGCCCTGACACCCAGCCAGCTTGCCAATGGTGAACTCAAATGACTAGTATCCCTATTACTCCTGTCCAGATTCCATCATAAGCTGTAACCCTTACCCCCCACCCTCCCTGCAAGACTCACTGCCTTCTCCTTTGTCTCTTTCCTACTGGCAGGAGCCAGCTGCCTACCTGAGGCCTTCACCCCTTGAAGTTCACCTCTCTTCCCCTTCCTCTTCCTCCTCCTTACAACCTGCTCATGAAAGAAAGGCACAGAGAGGCAGGTACTTGCTCGTGGCTACTTCCTTCCCTCCCATATGTTGGACCAAGACCCCTCCCTGGCATCTGGTACTGCCTGGACGTCGAGGGATTGGGAGATGAGGCATGCCAGTGAAAGCTGTCGGAGCTTTCCTGTTTTGGTTTTGTCTGCTTAGCATAACATATAAGACTGAGTTCTGGTGGCAGGGACCTAGTCCTTGGGGCTATAGCACTAGTGAGGGGAGGTCAACTGCTCTGGGCCTTGGCTAAGAGCATCCCCTGCTCCAGAGATATGGTGCCAAGGGCTTATTAATTTTGATACTAATTTGCTTTGCTGACCAAATACCTGGTATCAAAATATGGGAAGGCAAAGACTGGAAGCAGTGTTGTGACCATGGGGTCCAGCCCCAAACTATGAAGAAAACACAAAGTGTATAAATCTGAGTAAGTATATATTTACACACCTCTTTAAATAGGTTGTTATCAAAGATTTAATCAATGGGTAATATGCTCCTCGTGGCTGGGAAGCATCAATTGCCATATATTAAAAACAAAGAAAAGAGGTGTCTGGGTGGCTTCCTCCATAAGTGTCCCTTCTTTTCAGGTCATGATCCCAGGGTCCTGGGATGGAGCCCCACATCAGGCTCTCTGCTCAGTGGGAAACCTGCTTCTCCTTTTCCCTCTGCCCTGCTTATAGTTCCTCTTCCTGTCTCTCTGTCTGTCAAATAAATAAAATATTTTAAAAAAAGAAACAAACAAAATGTTTTTAAAAGGTCTTTTTTTTTTTTTATTTTCTAGGGGTGCCTGGATGACTCAGTTGTTTAGGCAGATGTTTGCATTTGGCTGAGGTCATGATTCCAGTGTACAGGGATCCAGCCCTACATGGGACTACTTGCACCCCAAGGAGCTTGCTTCTTCCTCTCCCTTTGCACGTGATCACCCCCACTTGTGCGCTTCCTCTCTCTCTCTCTCTCTCTCTCTCTCTCGCTGTCAATAAACATAATAAAATCTTTTACTAAATAAATAAATACATAAATAAATAAATTTTTAAACCTACTTTCAGTGTAGGTCCCTTAACAAAAATTGCTACTGATTAATTAAAAAAAAGAAAAGATAATTTAGAAAGATGCTTCCAGAGCTAAAACGCTGTTTTTTTTTTTTTCAGGATTAAATATAGAAGTGCTTTAAACATAAAAGAATAAATATGCTATATTAACACTATTCACACTATAACTTTGGTGGTTATATCAAGATAATGAAAAGTGATTTTAAAGCAAATTTCATTATCAGACATAAAGATCAAGGCAAAATTACAGAAGAGTAAAAGGATGAATTCATCAGGGAGTATAATAATTCTTGACTTTTAATACTTAATAACAGTTTTGGGGATATATAGGGAAAAACTAAGAACAAAAATCATAACTTCCACCTTAGAAGAGAAATGTAAAAAAAATTTCAACACCTTTATTTTAAGATTATATAGACAAATGGTCATCAAATTGGTAAGATATGTAAGACTTCCACAAAATTATCAACTAACTAGATATGCTTGATATTACAGAACACTCCCAACAACCGCAGGCTACATATATCTTAAGCCATGATTTTCTTTGCAAAGGTCAACTTTGATAATGTTCTAGTCATACCTCCGTGTACCACGAAAGAAGTAGCACATTTCTTGAAAGACACAGCTATCAAAGCTCCATTGAGAAATCTTAAAGATGGAAAAGGGATTTGCAAATTATATTATCTGATAATGGACATCAACTCTGATTATTAAAAAATGAATAAAAATAAAAAACCTTACTAATAACCAAACAGAGTATCCAATTTTACATGTGAAGAAAATTATTGAAGAGACATGTCACCAAAAGGATATGGATGGCTTATAAGCACATGACAAATTTCTCAACATTTAGACATTAAAGAAATACAAATTAAAATCATAATGAGACATGCTTACATATCTATTAGAATGGCTAAAATTATAAAGGCTAATTGTACTTCGTCTGAGCTAGATTGAGAAGCAACAAAAAATCTAAACTGTTGTTGGCATATATCATGATACCACCACTTTGGAAAATAGTTTGGAAATTTTTTTAAATGCAAAATATGTTGCAGTTACATGAATAGCCATTTTACTTCTAGGCATTTAACCAAGAGATACAAACCCTATGTTCGTACAAGGACTTGTATATGAATTTCATAGCAGCTTTATTTTTAAGAATTGAAAACAGTGAAAATGTTCATCAATGTCCATCAATAGAGCAAAGACAAATTATGATCTATTCATTAAAGAGATTACTATTCAACATCAAAATGAACTATTTACAATTGGAGATTCTCAAAGTAATGGTGCTGAGAAAAGAAAAGGCAGGCAATGAATAGTATATACTGTGTGATTTCATGACTATAAAAAAATCTAGAAAATACAAATTTATATATAGTCACAGTCATCAAATATATTGGTGTGATTTTAGTGCCTTCTTCTGTGCTCCCATAGCTTCCTACACTTGGATCTCCGAGCATTTGTTAAACCATGTGAAAATATGAACTCTTTTTCTTTATTCTGTCTTACTAGAATAAGAATCCTTGAAATTTTATGGACATTTGAACTCTCAGTTATTAGCAGAAATTCTATCACACTGTAAGTTTCCAAATATAAAAGCCAGAGTTTTACAATGACTTCTAAGCTTTTACATGATCTAGCCACTCATTTAACCTCTGTGACCTCTTTCCCTGCTACTCTTCAGTCCCTCACAGTGGCCTCCTTGCTATTCCTCAGATATGCCAGGCACAATCCAACCTTATGGCCTTCAAGATAGCCAATTCCTTTGTCTGGAGTGACCTTATTGCTGATAGTTCTGGGCAAATTCATCATCTTTCCATACCTTTGTTCAATTGTCAGCTTCATTGTAACTACCCTGATCTTCCTATTAAAATTCTTAACTCCCCATCCCCTGCCTAGCAACCTTGATTTTTCTCACCCTGATCTAATTTTTCTTTTTTCCCATTGTTCTCATCATTTTTGAATGCACTGTGCAATTTTTATTAAGGTTTAGAGCTTTTAATTGTCTCACTCATTAAAATAAAAGTTCTACAAAGCCAAGTATTTCATTTACCAGTGTAGTCTGAAGTAATATCTGCCATATAATAGACAGTAGACAATTGGTAAATTCAGAATAAATTAGTGTTGAGATTATACTGAATTTCATAGGTCATTTCAATATTATTTCCAAAAAATAAACTATGTAAAACATACCTTAAATTTACTTTCAAAATATTTTATAGCATATAATGGACAAAATAAGACAAAATAAGACAAAAAACAAAACCCAAAATAAGACAAAAGCCTTAAAGAAACAATCATATGAATAACCATTTCAAACCTACTTAAAAATTGCATAATACCACACTCCTAGATCCTCTCTGAATGCTCTAAAATAACCCTTCAAAATAAATACATTTTTAAAAATAACAGATTTTTTGGCAAATAATTTAATAAAATAAAAGTTTCATTCATCTAGGTAGATCATAATAAATGTTTTTAATAAGCATGAAATTATAACTCTGAAGTGTGCTAAAATGAAACCACCTGCTAAGGGTGAGAGAACAAAAATAAACATCATTTTTCCAAATAAGAGGAATTTATTACCTTTGAATCAAAGCATGTGGATTTGTTTAAACTGGCAATAAAGGAATATGGAAACACAAACCATAGAAAGTCATATTTTAGATTTCTAATGACTTCATAGTGAAGAGTATACATTTTTTAAATGCTACATAATGCATAATGACAAGATGACAGGGTGTTACAAATAGCATTTTAAAAGCTCTACTCATAAAGGAACGGACGGTGTCATTTCCCTATAATTTTATATATGTCATTAATTTACTATATCTGGATACAACATATTACCAAACAGATGTTCATCAAAGACTAAATCATTTTTAATGGAACATAATAATTTGAACCTACATCTATTAATCATATTTTTCGATCTAACATTTATAGTCTCGCTAAACATTTTATCAGTTGTCGACAAAATTAATAAAAAAATAGGATAAAAAGTCGTGTTTGGAAAAGTAGATTTTCTTTGAAATTTACATTTAAATGAAAATATTTGCTGATAGTTTTAAAAATTTAAATGTAATTTTTTATATATCTGACCTATCAGATGATATAAAATTTTTGGAGAAAATATGACATATTTTTTTGATTTTGGTTGAAGGTATTAATAAAGAGCAACTGTTTGTATTATTTGTATTGTGATATCTTAGTTAATAAACATGAATAACTGGTATAAAATATGTTTTTTTAAAATTTTATTTATTTACTTGACAGAGATCACAGGAAGGCAGAGAGGCAGGCAGAGAGAGAGGAATGGAAGCAGACTCCCTGCTGAGAAGAGAGCCCACTGTGGGACTCAATCCCAGGAACCTGGAATCATAACCTGAGCCGAAGGCAGAGATTTTAACCCACTGAGCCACCCAGGTGCCCTAAAATAGGTTTTTTTTTAATATAGAAATATAGTTCTTGCCAAAATATGGAACTAGCTGGAACTGAATGCCTCCTTCAAAGTCAGCTCTGGAGAAATTATGCAAGTGTAATATGGAACTATTTTGGATATGAACCAAAAACAAAGAAATGATGATAAATTCCTTAAAAGACTCAAAGTTGCTCTTGACTGGTATGTTTCAAGCTCTATTCCTGGTTTGAGGACAGGTTTTAATAGGCCTGCCACTGTAGAAATCAGCTGGATGATTAGAGGCTATCAGAACTATACAAAAACCTTGAAGGGGTAAAGGCTTGAAAATTCTTTAGAGAGATCAGCTCCCTAAGGCATTATTAATCCACACATTTTCCTCCAAACATTTAAGACTGATGGATGAGGGGCACCTGAGGGGCTCTCTCATCACGTGCGTGGTGGCTTAAGCCTCTGCCTTCATCTCAAGTCATGGTCTCTGGGTCCTGGGATCCAGCCCCACATCGGGCTCTGCTCAAAAGGAAGCCTGCTTCCCTCCCTGCTTGCCTGCCTCTCTGCTTACTTGTGATCTCTCTCTCTCTCTATGTCCAATAAATAAATAAAATCTTTTAAAAAAGGCTGATGGATGCTAAATTATGAAAACTGCTCCCTCCAAATGATGCTTCTTCATAAGGATTTAAGAATTTAAAATTGTAAGAATTTAAAATTGAAACTTGATCGTAGGATTTATCTTATAGAATAACATCAAGTGAAGGCCGTTATTATTAGTTCTGAAGTATTTGTGATTCTGAATTCTTGGCCTCATTAGTAAATTTATTTTTAATAAATTATTATTTAATATATAATATATATATAATATATAACATATATAATATATATAATAAATTCATTCATTCATTTATTATTTATTATTATTATTTATTCATTTATTAACTCAAACACAAGAAAATGAAGGACTTGATTGAAAAATTGGCAAGGACTGGAACAGACACCTCACTTAAGAAGATACTGAGATGGCAATAATGATATGAAAAGATGCTGTGATGATCCACAGCATGTCTAATTAAGGAATTGTAGATTAAAAGAACAATGAGGGGCACCTGGATGGCTCAGTGGATTAAGCCGCTACCTTTGTCTCAGGTCATGATCTCAGGGTCCTGGGATCGAGTTCCACATTGGGCTCTCTGCTCAGCAGGAGCCTGCTTCCCTTTTTCTCTCTCTCTGACTGCCTCTCCATCTTCCTGTGATCTCTCTCTGTCAAATAAATAAATAAAATATTTTTTTAATAAATAAATAAATAAAACAATGATATATCACTACACATCTATTAGAATGGCTAAAATCCAAAATACTGACAACATAAAATGCTTTTGACGATGAGGAACAAGAGAAACTCTCATTCATTCTGGTGTTAACACCAAAATGGTGCTACCACTTTGGAAGACAGTTGGGCAGTTTCTTACAAAACTAAACATGTTCTTACCATATGATCCAGCAATCGTGCTCCTTGGTACTCACCCAAAAGAACGAAAACTTTGTGTACACAGAATCCTGCATATAAACCTGTGTTTGTAACAGCTTTACCCATACGTGCCAAGAGTTGGAAGTAACCAAGATGTCCTTCAGGAGGAGAATGGATAGATAAACTGTGGTCCATTGAAACAATGGGATATGATTCAGCGATAAAGAGAAATGGCTATCAAGCAATGAAAAGACATGGAACAAACTTAAAATCCGTCATAATCAGTGAAAGAAGTCAATTTGAAAAAGCTTCATGTTGCAAGGTTCCAACTATATGACCTTCTAGAAAAGGCAGAACTATGCAAATGGTATAAAGGTCAGCGGTTTGTAGCAGTTAGGAGAGGAGCAGGATGAACAGGCAGAGCACAGAGGATTTTTAGGCCAGTGAAACTGTTCTGTATGACATGTATGATATTTTAGATATATATCGCTACACAGTTGTCAAAATGCATAAGATACTATACCAAGAGTGAACTCTATGAGAAAAGGTTTTTTTAAGATTTTATTTATTTATTTGACAGGCATCAAAGCAGGCAGAGAGGCAGGCGGGGAAAGCAGGGGTTGGGGGAAAGCAGGCTCCCTGCCAAGCAGAGAGTGTGGTCTGGGGCTCGATCCCAGGACCGCGAGATTATGACCTGAGCCGAAGGCAGAAGCCTTAACCCACTGAGCCACCCTGGTGCCCCACCAAGAGTGAACTCTAATGTAAACTGTGGACTTTGGGGTGATAATGAGGTGTCAGTGTAGGGTCAGTGAGCATGAAAAATTATCACCATGGTACAGGATGTGGATAATGGGGAAGGCTGTGTGTATGTGGGGAAAGGGAATTTTACTTTGATCCCCAAACTACTCTAAAAAATGCAGTATGTTAAAAAAAACTTTATAATGCAATATAATATAAAACAAGAATGCATATCAAGAGAGAAATAATGTTTAAAGGGAACGAAGAACTTCAGTAATGTGTACCTAGGGATTTTGATTGCACATTTGTAGGAAGTTCACATTGTCATTAGCAATTGTTTATCTGTGAAGTAGAAGTAACATAAAGAGTGATGAAAACTCAAAAATGCAACATTAAAAAAATGCCATCTATGGGCTTTTAAAAAATGGAACAAAATTTGCTTGGCTTTTTAAGCTTTGTGGGGAATGAAGGGACAGAATTTAAATTCAGCTTTATAAAAGATTGGATAATGTGTTTCTACAAAGAAGGCTCCTCTGAATAACATAGAAATAAACATGGTAGCAGAAAGTGGAAAAAAGGTTACATCTCTGTGAACTCACGTTCTCTGAAACCCTGTCACTTAGTGGAGACAGTAACTGTTCGATGAATAGCAAATGGTAGTCTTTCAGATTCCCGGGATTTTCACTAAGAATCGTGAATGGATTTTTTAAAAAATATGTAAAGAATGTCTACAGTGCAAGTACCTGCAAATAACTAACATTTTAGAGAGAATATTTTAATCAGCAGAGAAGGTCAAAATGACAAAGTTCCACGATCAGAGTAAATATATGGGATTAAAAAATAAAAGATAAAAAAAATTTATTTTGAAAGGACTTTTTTTTTAAAGGACTTTAAACAAAAGTCCTTTTTAAGAGACAGTTGGCTGCTTAAACCAAAAGTACAACTCACTGAGAGAATCGTCGCATTATTTACTGGGGTAGAAAGGACATGGAATGTAGAAAGGCCCATTCAGCAGAGGAAAAAATAGAATCACTAACAGGCCTCATGCCTTGCACAGCCAGTGGCTAGAATCCCTGCCTCATGAGACCCTGTGCTAGAAGGCCGCTAGAACCATCTCAACTATGTTAGTCTATCTTGGAAGCCAACAAGTGTTTGCCCAGTTAAGAGCATGGTAACAATCAGTCACGTTATGTTATAATGATTGTCGATATCTTTAAAAGCCTTGTCAAGTTCCTTTTTGAGTAACCCTCACCCCACCCTTAGAGAAATTTATCTGTGGTTCACCTCTTTGAAATACCTCACTGTTCCACATTTACCATAGCCAAAAAAAAAAAAAGAAAAAGCTTTTTATTAACAAAGTGTTCAGAAGGGGGCGCCACTGTAAACAATGAGAGTTTTTGCTGCTGGGACAACTTTGTTGCAGAAACAGCTGAAAGCAATCAGGTCAGACAGAGCCAAGGGCTGGAGGGATTTTAAAATTACAAAAACCGAACCCAATCAAACCAAAACAAAAATCATAACCAATGGCCAAGATTTCTAGTTTGCTACTAAAGGTATGACATTCTCCTAACACATGCGTGTGACTTGATCAATATATTTATATATTTATATTTGAAGAAGAAGGAACTATTTGATGCAGCAAATCCATGTTGATTAAAAATGACCAGATATGAGGCTCCTGGGTGGCTCAGTGGTTTAGGCCTCTGCCTTCGGCTCAGCTCATAATTTCAGGGTCCTGGGATGGAGCCCCACATCAGGCTCTCTGCTCAGCGGGGAGCCTGCATCCCCCTCTCTATATGCCTGCCTCTCTAGCTACATGTGATCTGTCAAATGGGTAAATAAGATCTTTAAAAAAAGAATTACTAGGTGTGAAATACATCGAGGGTATGGGAAGGAAAATGATTTCACTTGATCAGACAAGGAAGTAGTTGAAGCCTGAATTAAAGTGCTATAAAAAGAGTAAAGACCTGGGAAATATATGGGGAAAAAATCCCTAGAAAAACAGCAATAATAACTGGCTGCTCTTTAATGATCCAGCTCCTGCGGTAGGCAAAGAAGAGCTGGTTTTAGCCAGACGATGATCTCCGTTTGTCTTCATGATCTGGCATTTCCTACAAGCCAGGCATGGGGCTCTGCACTAGAGCTGCAAATGCTGGGGGGCCCTCACTGTCCCTTTTCTCTTCTCAGGGGGACAACCGGCATGTCCATGGTGCAGTGTGACAGTCTTTACCACAGGGAGAGAAAAGACTGCCAAGGGTAGGTTGGAGCTGGGAAAAGCCACTTAGGAACAGGTTTTCAGGGGAGGTGATAGACAAGGACAAAGCGAAGAATGAGGATGAGTGTGTCAAGTTTCAAAGTGCCAGGAGGCAGCACAGTGCATTCGGGAAACTACAGCAAGTTCATGTCAACCGACAGCTGATCTGGCAGCATCACCTGGGGATGGAGGCTGAGCCCCGGGGTTAACACTGGGGTGAGATGGTTTGTATACTATGCCGAGGAGGTGAGGTACTACACTGTGGGGGCACAGGGAGCTACCAGAGGATTTCAAATATCAGAATCGTAACCATAATAGAGTATTTAATTGCATCCTAGCTTTCATCAAGGGTAAGATGCACTATAGTTTATGTTCGACTAAGAAAGAGAAATGCTCTCAGTTAAACTAGGATATGTCCTCAAGTGCAAGGTGAGTGCCACCTTAAGAGATATTATAATGAGGGGGGGGAGGACAAATCTTAAAACAAGTAAACTGTGGTACTAGAATAATTAAGAAAGGTCGAACACTTGGATCAACAAAATAAGTGATTATTGCTTACCATGTGCACCCAACTATATTAAGTCTTAGAACAAGAGACATTCTCATCTTGATGCCCCGCAGCTGTTAGACCCAAGGTACAGAGGGCAGTAGCCAACGACCAGCAGGCCCCAAGTGCCATGTGCAGACTCTAAGAGCAACTGCCTTTGTGAGAGGAAACGGTTGAGAGTGGGCTTTCTGAGGTAGAGAATTATTAGCTGGGAAAGTAGGAAAATTGACACAGAATCGGAATTGATGCCCCTACATGACAGAGTTGGTGAAATTCCCTTCTCAGAGATCTTGAGGCTCCTCAGAAATGTATTTTCCATTTTGGACGGAACATTCAGGATAAATATGATCTGTTCGAGTTCCTGGTTCTCTCATCAGGACTGTTTCTTAGGCTTCACTGGCACAAGAATAGGGTTTTGACAGTCCAGGGTAAATCCTGACAAAAGCAAAGCACGGTATCTATGAAAAGCTAACCACTCAGAAGAGAACAACAGATAAAAGCCAGGCCGACCTGACCCTGCAGGATAGGTAAGGTTGGTCCGGCAACAGGGGTAGAGGGGAAGTGCCCATCTCCTGCTAGAAGAGCTAGAGAAAACCCCTTCCCGGGAGACCACCAGGAGAGGAGAGCAGTAGGTGCTGATGATGAAGAATATTTTAATCAGTAGAGAAGGTCAAAATGACAAAGTTCCAGCATCAGAGTAAACCTATGGGATTAAAAAATAAAAAATAAAAAATAAAAGATTTTTTTGAAAGGACTTTTTTTTTTTAAAGGAATTTAAACAAAATTCCTTTTTAAGAGACAGTTGGCTCTTTAAACCAAAAGTACAACTCACTGAGAGATTCGCCGCATTATTTATTGAGGTAGAAAGGACCTGGAATGTAGAAAGACCCATTCTGTAGAGGAAAAAATAGAATCACTAACAGGCCTCATGCCTTGCACAGCCAGTAGCTAGAATCCCTGCCTCATGAGACCCTGTGCTAGAAGGCCGCTAGAACCATCTCAACTATGTTAGTCTATCTTGGAAGCCAACAAGTGTTTGTCCAGTTAAGAGCACGGTAACAATCAGTCACGTTATGTTATAATGATTGTCGATATCTTTAAAAGCCTTGTCAAGTTCCTTTTTGAGTAACCCTCACCCCACCCTTAGAGAAATTTATCTGTGGTTCACCTCTTTGAAATACCTCACTGTTGTTCCATTTTTACCATAGCCAAAAAAAAAAAAAAAAAAAGAAAAAGCTTTTTATTAACAAAGTGTTCAGAAGGGGGCGCCACTGTAAACAATGAGAGTTTTCGCTGCTGGGACAACTTTGATGCAGAAACAGCTGAAAGCAATCAGGTCAGACAGAGCCAAGGGCTGGGGGGATTTTTAAAATTACAAAAACCGAACCCAATCAAACCAAAACAAAAATCATAACCAATGGCCAAGATTTCAAGTTTGCTACTAAAGGTATGACATTCTCCTAAGACTTGCGTGTGACTTGATCAATATATTTATATATTTATATTTGAAGAAGAAGGAACTATTTGATGCAGCATATCCACGTTGATTAAAAATTAGCAGATATGAAGATGGCGGAGAAGTAGCTGGCTGAGACTACTTCAGCTAGCCGGAGATCAGCTAGATAGCTTATCTAAAGATTGCAAACACCTGAAAATCCATCTGTAGATCGAAGAGAAAAAGAACAGCAATTCTGGAAACAGAAAAACAACCACTTTCTGAAAGGTAGGACCGGCGGAGAAGTGAATCCAAAGCGACAGGAAGATAGACCCCGGGGGGAGGGGCCGGCTCCCGGATTGCGGCGGAGAAACCGCGCAAAAAATCAGGACTTTTAAAAGTCTGTTCCGCTGAGGGACATCGCTCCAGAGGCTACCCGGGGAAAAGCCCACACGAGTTCAGTGTGGCCTCAGGTCCCGCAGGGTCACAGAAGGATCGGGGGTGTCTGAGTGTCGCAGAGCTTGCGGGTATTGGAACGGGAAAGCCGGCTGCAGAGACAGAGCCGACAGTAAGCTCGCAGCTTGGTGTTACTTTGAACCGGTCGTAGGCTCAGTGAGCTCAGAGCGCGGCCGGAGGTCAGGCAGACGGGAGTAACTGGGCACTGTTCTCTGAGGGCGCACTGAGGAGTGCGGCCCTGGGCTCTTGGCTCCTCCGGGCCGGAGACCAGGAGGCTGCCATTTGTATTCCCGTCCTCCGAAACTCTACGGAAAGCGCTCAGGGAACAAAAGCTCCTAAAAGCAAACCCAAGCGAATTACTCACCCTGGCCCTGGGTAAGGGCGGTGTAATTCCGCCTGGGGCAGACACTTGAGAATCACTACAACAGGCCCCTCCCCCAGAAGATCAACAAGAAATCCAGGGGAGACCAAGTTCACCTACCAAGGAGAGCAGCAGAATTCCAGAGGAGGAGAAAGCCAAGCACGGAACTCATGGCTTTTTCCCTGTGATTTTTTTTAGTCTTGCAGTTAATTAAATTTTTTTCTTTTTCATTTTTTGTTTTTTTTTTCTCGCCTTTGGGTAAATTTTTTTTAAAACTGTTACCTTTTTCTTTTTTAACGATTTTTTACTAGTTTATCTAATATATATATTTTTTCTTTTTTATATTTTTCTTAGGTTTTTCTTATTTTTAATTTTTTTCGTTTTTTTTCTATCTTTCTTCCTTTTTGAACCTTTTTTTATCCCCTTTCTCCCCCCTCACGATTTTGGATCTCTTCTAATTTGGTTAAAGCATATTTTCCTGGGGTTGTTGCCACCCTTTTAGTATTTTACTTGCCCCTTCATATACTCTTATCTGGACAAAATTACAAGACGGAAAAATTCAACACAAAAAAAAGAACAAAAGGCAGTACCAAAGGCTAGGGACCTAATCAATACAGACATTGGTAATATGTCAGATCTAGAGTTCAGAATGACAATTCTCAAGGTTCTAGCCGGGCTCAAAAAAGGCATGGAAGATATGAGAGAAACCCTCTCGAGAGATATAAAAGCCCTTTCTGGAGAAATAAAAGAACTAAAATCTAACCAAGTTGAAATTAAAAAAGCTATTAATGTGGTGCAATCAAAAATGGAGGCTCTCACTGCTAGGATAAATGAGGCAGAAGAAAGAATTAGTGATATAGAAGACGAAATGACAGAGAATAAAGAAGCTGAGCAAAAGAGGGACAAACAGCTATTGCACCACGAGGGGAGAATTCGAGAGATAAGTGACACCATAAGACGAAACAACATTAGAATAATTGGGATTCCAGAAGAAGAAGAAAGAGAGAGGGGAGCAGAAGATATACTGGAGAGAATTATCGGGGAGAATTTCCCCAATATGGCAAAGGGAACGAGCATCAAAATTCAGGAGGTCCAGAGAACGCCCCTCAAAATCAATAAGAATAGGCCCACACCCCGTCACCTAATAGTAAAATTTACAAGTCTCAGTGACAAAGAGAAAATCCTGAAAGCAGCCCGGGAAAAGAAGTCTGTAACATACAATGGTAAAAATCTTAGATTGGCAGCTGACTTATCCACAGAGACCTGGCAGGCCAGAAAGAGCTGGCATGATATTTTCAGAGCACTAAACGAGAAAAACATGCAGCCAAGAATACTATATCCAGCTAGGCTATCATTGAAAATAGAAGGAGAGATTAAAAGCTTCCAGGACAAACAAAAACTGAAAGAATTTGCAAACACCAAACCAGCTTTACAGGAAATCTTGAAAGGGGTCCTCTAAGCAAAGAGAGAGCCTACAAGTGGTAGATCAGAAAGGAACAGAGACCATATACAGTAACAGTCACCTTACAGGCAATACAATGGCACTAAATTCATATCTCTCAATAGTTACCCTGAATGTGAATGGGCTAAATGCCCCTGTCAAAAGACACAGGGCATCAGAATGGATAAAAAAACAAAACCCATCTATATGTTGCCTCCAAGAAACTCATTTTAAGCCCGAAGACACCTCCAGATTTAAAGTGAGGGAGTGGAAAAGAATTTACCATGCTAATGGACATCAGAAGAAAGCAGGAGTGGCAATCCTTATATCAGATCAATTAGATTTTAAGCCAAAAATTATAATAAAAGATGAGGAAGGACACTATATCATACTCAAAGGGTCTGTCCAACAAGAAGATTTAACAATTTTAAATATCTATGCCCCCAACGTGGGAGCAGCCAACTATATAAACCAATTAATAACAAAATCAAAGAAACACATCAACAATAATACAATAATAGTAGGGGACTTTAACACTCCCCTCACTGAAATGGACAGGTCATCCAAGCAAAAGATCAGCAAGGAAATAAAGGCCTTAAACGACACACTGGACCAGATGGACATCACAGATATATTCAGAATATTTCATCCCAAAGCAACAGAATACACATTCTTCTCTAGTGCACATGGAACATTCTCCAGAATAGATCACATCCTCGGTCCTAAATCAGGACTCAACCGGTATCAAAAGATTGGGATCATTCCCTGCATATTTTCAGACCACAATGCTCTAAAGCTAGAACTCAACCACAAGAGGAAGTTTGGAAAGAACCCAAATACATGGAGACTAAACAGTATCCTTCTAAAGAATGAATGGGTCAACCGGGAAATTAAAGAAGAATTGAAAAAAATCATGGAAACAAATGATGATGAAAATACAACGGTTCAAAATCTGTGGGACACAACAAAGGCAGTCCTGAGAGGAAAATATATAGCGGTACAAGCCTTTCTCAAGAAACAAGAAAGGTCTCAGGTACACAACCTAACCCTACACCTAAAGGAGCTGGAGAAAGAACAAGAAAGAAACCCTAAGCCCAGCAGGAGAAGAGAAATCATAAAGATCAGAGCAGAAATCAATGAAATAGAAACCAAAAAAAAAAATAGAACAAATCAACGAAAGTAGGGGCTGGTTCTTTGAAAGAATTAATAAAATTGATAAACCCCTGGCCTGATTTATCAAAAAGAAAAGAGAAAGGACCCAAATAAATAAAATCATGAATGAAAGAGGAGAGATCACAACTAACACCAAAGAAATACAAACTATTATAGAACATACTATGAGCAACTCTACGGCAATAAATTTGACAATCTGGAAGAAATGGATGCATTCCTAGAAACATATAAACTACCACAACTGAACCAGGAAGAAATAGAAAGCATGAACAGACCCATAACCAGTAAGGAGATTGAAACACTCATTAAAAATCTCCAAACAAACAAAAGCCCAGGGCCAGACGGCTTCCCGGGGGAATTCTACCAAACTTTTAAAGAAGAACTAATTCTTATTCTCCTGAAACTGTTCCAAAAAATAGAAATGGAAGGAAAACTTCCAAACTCATTTTATGAGGCCAGCATCACCTTGATCCCAAAACCAGACAAGGATCCCACCAAAAAAGAGAGCTATAGACCAATATCCTTGATGAACACAGATGCAAAAATACTCAACAAAATACTATCCAATAGGATTCAACAGTACATTAAAAAGATTATTCACCACGACCAAGTGGGATTTATTCCAGGGCTTCAAGTTTGGTTCAACATCCTCAAATCAGTCAATGTGATACAACACATCAATAAAAGAAAGAACAAGAACCATATGATACTCTCCATAGATGCTGAAAAAGCATTTGACAAAGTACAACATCCCTTCCTGATCAAAACTCTTCAAAGTGTAGGGATAGAGGGCGCATACCTCAATATCATCAAAGTCATCTATGAAAAACCCACCGCAAATATCATTCTCAATGGAGAAAAACTGAAAGCTTTTCCGCTAAGGTCAGGAACACGGCAGGGATGTCCATTATCACCACTGCTATTCAACATCGTACTAGAGGTCCTAGCCTCAGCAATCAGACAACAAAAGGAAATTAAAGGCATCCAAATCGGCAAAGAAGAAGTCAAATTATCACTCTTCGCAGATGATATGATACTATATGTGGAAAACCCAAAAGACTCCACTCCAAAACTGCTAGAACTTATACAGGAATTCAGTAAAGTGTCATGAAATAAAATCAATGCACAGAAATCAGTTGCATTTCTCTACACCAACAGCAAGACAGAAGAAAGAGATATTAAGGAGTCAATCCCATTTACAATTTCATCCAAAACCATAAGATACCTAGGAATAAACCTAACCAAAGAGACACAGAATCTATACTCAGAAAACTATAAAGTACTCATGAAAGAAATTGAGGAAGATACAAAGAAATGGAAAAATGTTCCATGCTCCTGGATTGGAAGAATAAATATTGTGAAAATGTCTATGCTACGTAAAGCAATCGACACATTTAATGAAATTCCTATCAAAGTACCATCCATCTTTTTCAAAGAAATGGAACAAATAATGCTAAAATTTATATGGAACCAGAAAAGACCTCGAATAGCCAAAGGGATATTGAAAAAGAAAGCCAACGTTGGTGGCATCACAATTCCGGACTTCAAGCTCTATTACAAAGCTGTCATCATCCAGACAGCATGGTACTGGCACAAAAACAGACACATAGATCAATGGAACAGAATAGAGAGCCCAGAAATAGACCTTCAAATCTATGGTCAACTAAACTTCGACAAAGCAGGAAAGAATGTCCAATGGAAAAAAGACAGCCTCTTCAATAAATGGTGCTGGGAAAATTGGACAGCCACATGCAGAAAAATAAAATTGGACCATTTCCTTGCACCACACACAAAAATAGACTCAAAATGGATGAAAGACCTCAATGTGCGAAAGGAATCCATCAAAATCCTTGAGGAGAACACGGGCAGCAACCTCTTCGACCTCTGCCGCAGCAACATCTTCCTAGGAACAACACCAAAGGCAAGGGAAGCAAGGGAAAAAATGAACTACTGGGATTTCATCAAGATCAAAAGCTTTTGCACAGCAAAGGAAACAGTTAACAAAATCAAAAGACAACTGACAGAATGGGAGAAGATATTTGCAAACGACATATCAGATAAAGGACTAGTGTCCAGAATCTATAAAGAACTTAGCAAACTCAACACCCAAAGAACAAATAATCCAATCAAGAAATGGGCAGAGGACATGAACAGACATTTCTGCAAAGAAGACATCCAGATGGCCAACAGACACATGAAAAAGTGCTCCATATCACTCGGCATCAGGGAAATACAAATCAAAACCACAATGCGATATCACCTCACACCAGTCAGAATGGCTAAAATCAACAAGTCAGGAAATGACAGATGCTGGCGAGGATGCGGAGAAAGGGGAACCCTCCTACACTGTTGGTGGGAATGCAAGCTGGTGCAGCCACTCTGGAAAACAGCATGGAGGTTCCTCAAAATGTTGAAAATAGAACTGCCCTATGACCCAGCAATTGCACTATTGGGTATTTACCCTAAAGATACAAATGTAGTGATCCAAAGGGGCACATGCACCCGAATGTTTATAGCAGCAATGTCCACAATAGCGAAACTATGGAAAGAACCTAGATGTCCATCAACAGATGAATGGATCAAGAATATGTGGTATATATACACAATGGAATACTATGCAGCCATCAAAAGAAATGAAATCTTGCCATTTTCAACAACATGGATGGAAGTAGAGCATATGCTTAGCGAAATAAGTCAAGCAGAGAAAGACAACTATCATATGATCTCCCTGATCTGAGGAAGTGGTGATGCAACATGGAGGCTTAAGTGGGTAGGAGAAGAATCAATGAAACAAGATGGGATTGGGAGGGAGACAAACCATAAGTGACTCTTAATCTCACAAAACAAACTGAGGGTTGCTGGGGGGAGGGGTTTTGGGGGAAGGGGGTGGGATTATGGACATTGGGGAGGGTATGTGCTTTGGTGAGTGCTGTGAAGTGTGTAAACCTGGTGATTCACAGACCTGTACCCCTGGGGATAAAAATATATGTTTATAAAAAAATAAAAAATTAAAAAAAAAAAGAGCTGACCTGAATTACCCCCAGAAACCTTGCTGCTGTCCTTATCTCTGGTACCACAGAACGTGACCTTATGTGGAACTAGAGTCCTTACATATGCAATCACATTACAGTGAGGTCGTTAGAGTGGGCCCTAATCTCCTGTAACTGACCTCCTTATGTAAAGGGAAAATCTGGACAGAGAGATGCCCCTACTGTCAGTGGTGGGCAGTTCATGAACTTCTAGAACCCTGACAGTAGTGGAAAACAGACTCAGGCTGGGCACTAGGTAAATGGGAGCTCTAGTGGAATTTCAGATGAAGATGCTGTGGACCTCGGCTTCCCAGGTCATAGTGACGTTAGGATTTCAAACTCAAGTCAGAGATGAAAGAAACATCTGGACTCGGTCCTCAGGTACACGCATTATTCTGAACTGAGGCTAGAACCAGAGACCATTCTAATGAAAGGCCTCCACAGGTGGGCTCTCACAGGTGGGCTCCCACTCAGTTTCCTGTATATTCATTCATGGAACCGCTCTGCGGGTCAACATGCAGAACAAAACCATTTAATAATAGTGACAATGAGGTGAGGAAAGGGACGCGAGAAGGCATGTGAATGTGGAGAGAGGAAGAGCCATGGCGGGCTGAAAAACCGAGAATCCCTCCCTGTGCTCCTTGCTGCCAGGGAGGTCTGAGGGACTAGTTTCCACCTGGGATCCCAAGTCCAGAACAAAAGTGGCGGGGCCACGCCACGGGATGAGGGAAGGGGGTCCTCGGCACCCGCGCGTGGGGTACCAAACGATGGGGGCTATTGCGCTCGCTGGCGGGGATCACCTCGCATGGCTCGGTCTCCGACACGACCCCGTGGGGTCCCGGGTGCGGCGTGTCCTCTGGGGTGATCCCGCTGCCCCAGGGGTCGCAGGCGGCTGGGTACCGACACCCCCGCGAGGTCGCGGCCCGCGCTTTCTGCTCCAGGTGAGGGTGCGGCGCGGTGTCACTTTACCTGCTCACAGAGGGTCCTCCGGAGAAGCCATGGGGCGGGGAGGGGCAGCGGGCACCGGGAGCAGGACAGCGCGGCCTCAGGGGCTGGGCTGGAGCTCGGGAGTGCAGGGGCGGCGAGGCAGGGGGTCCTGAGTCCCGACTGGGCCGCAGCACAGCACCGTGGCGCTGCGCGCCCCTCCTCTGCCAGCCCCTCCACCTCCTCTCAGACTCTGCGCGGCCTCCTCCACGAGCTCACTTCCCGCTTCCGCAATTAGCGAAGCCCCTTCTCCGGGCCGCCCCCGCCCCCGCACCCCTCCCCCTCCGTCCTGAGGCGCGGGCCGGGCACAGGCGCCCGCGAAGCCCCGGGAGCCTGCGATCGTGGCCAGCGCCAGCGCTGGGCAGCCTCCTAGCCTGGCTCCCCAAGCGGGTGTCCGGGTGCTGCCTGGCTGCGAAAAGATCATCAGCCCTAAACCCGGCTGCACTCTCGGGTCACTTCGCTGGCTTCCTGATTGTGCCCAAAGCCGGGAACCAGCTTCCCCAGCACAGGCCTGGGCTGAGATGCCTGCCCGCGATCTCTTTGAGCAGTCTGCTAGTCTCCAGGCAGGGTCCGCCATTGCATGATGGCACGCGCGAATCACTTGGACCTGGATGTTTGGGTTTTTTGTTTGTTTTTTGGTTATTCGTTATTACATGACCTCCATGGTAGGTGCTCCACAAAGCGAGTGAAAAGAGGACACCTGATACATACGCATATGGCCATTCTAGAAAAAGAGCTTGGGGTTCTCTCGGAAGCGCGGCATTGGTCCTTGCACTATGTTTTAATAGAAATGGGATTATGCACCAACTTACTTAAATGAGCATTTAAAACAGTTATATTTTAACCAAATCTATCATCAATCATAAATTTATTACACGAAGGTTACAGGCAATTTAAATGCAATAGCACTCTCTTCAAGGTTTTAAATAATCCGTGTCTGTCCTGGCACATGATATTGCAAAGATTGGAAATGGTTCGTAAAAGATCATATAATAGCTTTTACTATATGGTATCAGCAATTTATCCTAAAGGAGCGGCCACCAGCTAAAAATTCAGCTTTGAAAAATGCAGAAAAGCAGCAAATGTTTACATACCCTCTTGGTGACCAGAGGCGTGCTTTGTGCCCCTCATCATCTCTTTCGTGGTTCTGAGGCCCTTGGCGCTCAGGAGTTTAGTGTCTTATTCTCTGGAATAGGCCATTGAAGAAATACCAGGCCCAGAGAAGAAGGTCCTGCTGGGTGTCTGAAGAAAGTACAACCCTTTAGATGAAGCTTTCTGGGGAATTTGTTATTGGTTTGTTCTGATTCTGATAGGAAGGGAAATTTTATTTTTAAAGATTTTATTTATTTATTTGATAGAGATCACAAGTAGGAAGAGAGGCAGGCAGAGAGAGAGGAAGAAACAGGCTCCCTGCTGTGGAGTGAGCCTGATGTGGGGCTCCATCCCAGGACCCTGGAATCATGACCTGAGCCGAAGGCAGAGACTTTAACTCACTCTGCAACCCAGGTGCCCAAGGGAAATTTTTTAAAAAGATTTTATTTATTTATTTGACAGACAGAGATCACAAGTAGGCAGAGAGCAGGTAGAGAGAGAAGTGGAAGCAGGCTCCCTGCTGAGCAGAGAGCCAGACATGGGGCTCAATCCCAGGACCCTAGGATCATGACCTGAGCCGAACGCAAAGGCCCAGTGAGCCAAACTCACTGAGCCACTCGGGTGCCCCAGGAAGGGAAATTTTTTTAAGAGTATTTTCTCTTTGAATCTGTTTTGAGGTTTGGTTTGTGGTTCTTTCTGACTTCTGATGAAGATGGAATTTCTTCTGAGGTTGGTTGTCAAGAACCGCATATCAAATCGACCTATCTTGTTAGCAATAAATAAATAAATAAATAAATGCTCAAGTGTTTGTATAAAGCTATAATGCTTTTCAAAATCCCGAACTATAATTCATGTATCTTGGTCATTCTTTATCAGATCAAACAGGAGAGAGGTGGCAGAAACGCACTTTCAGGTTAATTTTTTTACAAGGAAGATTGACTTATGAACCTACTTTGTTATTCCCTTTCATTCAATTTCCCTGTACCTCCTTTTCTATGAATTGTAACGGTAAACCATCATTGTTTTTATTGTTGGCACGTGAGAGTTAGATATCAATGCCCAAGTGAAAGCAGAAGGCAGGTTTATTAAAGCAACAGCACACTATCTAAGGGAGAGCAGGTGGTATTCCATTAGGTGGAGCTGGCCCTTGCTTTGTTTTGGGATTGGATATTTCCTGGTCTTTTTGAAGTGGGAGGACCTTCAACATGCAGTGGATTGATCTCTAATGGAGGCTGCTTCCAATCATTTGGGGGATTCCTACCACATGTTGGGAAAAGGAGTTGTTGTCATTTTTATTTTTTTTCAGGGTTCCAAAATTCACTGTTTATGCACCACACCCAGTGCTCCATGCAATATGTGCCCTCCATAACTCCCATTAACAGGCTTACCCAACCCTCTGCCCCCTCCCCTAAAAACTCTCAGTTTGTTTCTCATAGTCTCTCATGGTTTGTCTCCCCCTCCAATTTCCCCCCACTCACTTCTCCTCTTGATCACCCAGTGTCTTCTGTGTTATTCTTTATGCTCCACAATTAAGTGAAACCATATGGAAATTGACAATCTCTGCTTGAATTATTCCACTCAGGATTATCTCCTCCAGTCCCGTGCATGTTGATACAAAACTTGGGTATCCTTCCTTTCAGAAGGAAGCATAATACTCCATTGTAAAAATGGATCATATCTTCTTTATCCGCTCATCCATTGAAGGTCATCTTGGTTCTTTCCAAAGATTAATGACTGTGGCCATTGCTGCTATAAACATTAGGGTACAGATGTCCCTTCTTTTCACTGCATCTGTATCTTAGGGGTAAATACTCAGTAGTGCAATTGCAGGGTCATAGGGTAGCTCTAATTTTAATTTCTTAAGGAGTCTCCACACTGTATCCCAAAGTAGCTGCACCAACTGGCATTCTCACCAATAGTGTAAGAGGGTTCCCCATTCTCCACATCCTCTCCAACACTTGTTGTTTATTGCCTTCTTAATTTTGGCCCTTCTAACTGTGTAAGGTGGTATCCCAATGTGCTTTTGATTTGAATCTCCCTGATGGCTAATGATGATGAACATTTTCTCATGCATCTGTTTGCCATTTGTATGTCTTCTTTGGAGAAGTGTCTGTTCATGTCTTCTGCCCATTTTTTGACATGATTATCTGTTTTGTGTGTGTTGAGTTTGAGGAGTTCTTTATAGATCTTGGATATCAGCCCTTTATCTGTAATGTCATTTGTGAAAATCTCCCATTCTGTGGGTTGTCTCTTCATTTTGTTGACTGTTTCCTTTGCTGTGCAGAAACTTTTGATCTTGATGAAGTCTCAAAAGTTCATTTTTGCTTTTGTTTCCTTTGTCTTTGGGGACATGTCTTGAAAGAATTTGCTGGGGCCAGTGTCCAAGAGGTTACTGCCTATGTTCTACTCTGGGATTTTGATAGATTCCTGCCTCACGTTGAGGTCGTTTGTCCATTTCGAATTTATCTTTATGTATGGTATAAGAGAATGGTTGAGTGTCATTCTTCCATACATAGCTGTCCAATTTTTCCAGCACCATTGATTGAAGACGCTGTCCTTTTTCCACTGTTTAATTTTCTCTGCTTTGTCAAAGATTTTTTGACCATAGAGTTGATGGTCCATATCTGGGCACTCTACTCTAATCCACTGGTCTACATGTCTTTTTAACCCACTGAGCCACCCAGGTGCCCCTTTTAAGCTATTTTTTAAAAGTACAGTCATTCTTTTTTTTAAGATTTTATTTATTTATTTATTTATTTGACAGAGAGAGATCACAAGTAGATGGAGGGCAGGCAGAGAGAGAGAGAGTGAGAGAGAGAGAGAGAGAGAGAGAGAAGCAGACTCCCTGCTGAGCAGAGAGCCTGATGCAGGATTTTATCCCAGGACCCTGAGATCATGACCTGAGCTGAAGGCAATGGCTTAATCCACTGGGCCACCTAGGCGCCCTTAAGCTATTTTTAAAATTCCTGTTCCAATAACACTTGGATTGCCATATAAAGTTAACCACATCATCTTTTTTAGGTAAGTAATTGTACTTTCTATGTGCATAGTGATTTTGGTCCATGAGTTCAGCTCCTCGTAGAATCATCAAATCTCTGTAAAGTCTGGGTATGCTAGGATTTTCTAAGCAACAATAAAATACATTGAAACCTGGTAGCTTAATTAAACCAGGAATAGAGCTTGAAACATACCAGTCAAGAGCAACTTTCAGTCTTTTTAAGGAATTTATCATCATTTCTTTGTTTTTGGTACATATCCGAAATAGTTCTATATTACACTTGCATAATTTCTCCAGAGCTGACTTTGAAGGAGGCATTCAGTTCCAGCTAGTTCCATATTTTGGCAAGAACTATAATTCTATATAAAAAAGAACATATTTTAGAGCACCTGGATGGCTCAGTGGGTTAAAATCTCTGCCTTTGGCTCAGGTTATGAATCCAGGTTCCTGGGATTGAGTCCCACAGTGGGCTCTCTTCTCAGCAGGGAGCCTGCTTCCATTTTTCTCTCTCTGCCTGCCTCTCTGCCTTCCTGTGATCTCTGTCAAGTAAAAAATAAAATTTTAAAAAAACATATTTTATACCAGTTATTCATGTTTATTAACTAAGATATAACAATACAAATAATACAAACAGTTGCTCTTTATTAATACCTTCAACCAAGATCAAAAAAATAAGTCATATTTTCTCCAAAAATTTTATATCATCTGATAGGTCAGATATATAAAAAATTACATTTAAATTTTTAAAAATATCAGCAAATATTTTCATTTAAATGTAAATTTCAAAGAAAATCTACTTTTCCAAACACGACTTTTTATCCTATTTTTTTTAATTTTGTCTACAACTGATAAATTGTTTAGCGAGACTATAAATGTTAGATCGAAAAAATGATTAATAGATGTAGGTTCAAAATATTATGTTCCATTAAAAATGATTTAGTCTTTGATGAACATCTGTTTGGTAATATGTTGTATCCAGATATAGTAAATTAATGACATATATAAAATTATAGGGAAATGACTCCTTCCGTTCCATTATGAGTAGAGCTTTTAAAATGCTATTTATCACACCCTGTCATCTTGTCATTATGTAGCATTATGTAGCATTTAAAAAATGTATACTCTGCACTTTGAAGTCTTTTAGAAATCTAAAATATGACATTCTATGGTTTGTGTATCCATATTCCTTTATTGCCAGTTTGAACAAATCCACATGCTTTGATTCAAAGGTAATAAATTCCTCTTATTTGGAAAAATGATGTTTATTTTTGTTCTCTCACCCTTAGCAGGTGGTTTCATTTTAGCACACTTCAGAGTTATAATTTCATGCTTATTAAAAACATTTATTATGATCTACAAAGATGAATGAAACTTTTATTTTATTAAATTATTTGCCAAAAAATTTGTTATTTTTAAAAATGTATTTCCTTTGAAGCGTTATTTTAGAGCATTCAGAGAGAATCTAGGAGTGTGGTGTTATGTAATTTTTAAGTAGGTATGAAATTGTTATTTATATGATTGTTTCTTTAACGCTTATGTATATAGTCCATTATATGCTATAAAATATTTTGAAAGTAAATTTAAGGTATGTTTTACATAGTTTATTTTTTGGAACAAAATATTGAAATGACTTATGAAATTCAGTGAACTCTCAACATTAATTTTTTCTGAAATTTACCAATTGTCTACTGAACCTATTATATGGCAGATATTACTTCAGACTACACTGGTAAATGAAATACTTTGCTTTCTAGAACTTTTATTTAAAGGGTGAGACAATTAAAAGCTATAAACCTTAACAGAAATTGCATAGTGTATTCAAAAATGATGAGTACAATGGGGAAAAAGAAAAATTAGATCAGGGTGAAAAAATCAAGGTTGCTAGGCAGGGGATGGGGAGTTAAGAATTTTAATAGGAAGATCAGGGGAGTTACAATGAAGCTGACAATTGAACAAAGGTATGGAAAGGTGATGAATTTGCCCAGAACTATCAGCAATAAGGTCACTCCAGACAAAGGAATTGGCTATCTTGAAGGCCATAAGGTTGGATTGTGCCTGGCATATCTGAGGAATAGCAAGGAGGCCACTGTGAGGGACTGAAGAGTAGCAGGGAAAGAGGTCACAGAGGTTAAATGAGTGGCTAGATCATGTAAAAGCTTAGAAGTCATTGTAAAACTCTGGCTTTTATATTTGGAAACTTACTGTGTGATAGAATTTCTGCTAATAACTGAGAGTTCAAATGTCCATAAAATTTCAAGGATTCTTTTTCTTGTAAGACAGAATACAGAAAAAGAGTTCATATTTTCACATGGTGTAACAAATGCTCGGAGATCCAAGTGTAGGAATCTATGGGCAACAGAAGAAGGCACTAAAATCACACCAATATATTTGATGACTGTGACTATATATAAATTTGTATTTTCTAGATTTTTTTATAGTCATGGAATCACACAGTATATACTATTCATTGCCTGGCTTTTCTTTTCTCAGCACCATTACTTTGAGAATCTCCAATTGTAAATAGTTCATTTTGATGTTGAATAGTAATCTCTTGGTTAAATGCCTAAAATTAAAATGGCTATTTCTGTAATAGCAACATATTTTGCATTTAAAAAAAATTTCAAACTATTTTCCAAAGTGGTGGTATCATGATATATGTCAACAACAGTTTGGTTTTTTTGTTGCTTCTCAATCTAGCTCAGACGAAGTACAATTAGCCTTTATAATTTTAGCCATTCTAATAGATATGTAAGCATGTCTCATGATTTTAATTTGTATTTCTTTAGTGTCTAAATATTGAGAAATTTGTCATGTGCTTATATCCTTTTGGTGACATGTCTCTTCAATAATTTTCTTCACATGTAAAATTGGATACTCTGTGTGGTTATTAGTAAAGTTTTTTATTTTTATTCATTTTTTAATAATCAGAGTAGATGTCGATGATCAGATATATAAGTTTCAAATCCCTTCTCCATCTTTACGGTTTCTCAATGGAGCTTTGATAGCTGTGTCTTTCAAGAAATATGCTACTTCTTTCCTGGTACACGGAGGTATGACTAGAACATTATCAATGTTGACCTTTGCAAAGAAAATCATGGCTTAAGATATATGTAGTTTGCAGCTGTTGTGAGTGTTCTGTAATATCAAGCATATCTAGTTAGTTGATAATTTTGTTCAAGTCTTACATATCTTACCAATTTGATGACCATTTGTCTATATAATCTTAAAATAAAGGTGTTGCAATTTTTTTCCATTTCTCTTCTAAGGTAGAAGTTATGATTTTTGTTCTTAGTTTTTCCCTATATATCCCCAAATCTGTTATTAAGTATTAAAAGTCAAGAATTATTATACTCCCTGATGAATTCATCCGTTTACTCTTCTGTAATTTTGCCTTGAACTTTATGTCTGATAATGAAATTTGCTTTAAAATCACTTTTCATTATCTTGATATAATCACCAAAGTTATAGTGTGATTAGTGTTAGTATAGCATATTTTTTCCTTTACTTTATAAAGCACTTCTATATTTAATCCTGAAAAAAAAATAAACAGCTTTTTAGCTCTGGAAGCATCTTTCTAAATTATATTTTCTCTTTTTTTTAATGAATCAGTACAAATTTTTGTTAAGGCACCTAAATTGAAAGTAGGTTTAGAATTTTATTTATTTATTTAGTAAAAGATTTTATTTTGTTTATTGACAGCGAGAGAGAGAGAGAGAGAGAGAGTTAGCACAAAAGCAGGGGTAATCACATGCAAAGAGAGAGGAAGAAGCAAGCTCCTTGGGGTGCAAGTAGTCCCATGCAGGGCTGGATCCCTGTACACTATAATCATGACCTCAGCCAAAGGCAAACATCTGCTTAAACAACTGAGTCATCCAGGCACACCTAGAAAATTAAAAAAAAAAAAAGACCTTTTAAAAACAATTTCTTTCTTTCTTTTTTAAAAATATTTTATTTATTTGACAGACAGAGAGACAGGAAGTGGAACTACAAGCAGGGCAGAGGGAAAAGGAGAAGCAGGTTTCCCACTGAGCAGAGAGCCTGATGTGGGGCTCCATCCCAGGACCCTGAGATCATGACATGAAAAGAAGGGACACTTATGGAGGAAGCCACCCAGACACCTCTTTTCTTTGTTTTTAATATATGGCAACTGATGCTTCCCAGCCACGAGGAGCCTATTACCCATTGATTAAATCTTTGATAACAACCTATTTACAAAGGTGTGTAAATATATACTTACTCAGATTTATACACTTTGTGTTTTCTTCATAGTTTGGGGCTGGACCCCATGGTCACAACACTGCTTCCAGTCTTTGCCTTCCCATCTTTTGATACCAGGTATTTTGGAAAGCAAAGCAAATTAGTATCAAAATTAATAAGCCCTTGGCACCATATTTCTGGAGCAGGGGTTGCTCTTAGCCAAGGCCCAGAGCAGTTGACCTCCCCTCCCTAGTGCTATAGCCCCAAGGACTAGGTCCCTGCCACCAGAACTCAGTCTTACATGTTATGCTAAGCAGACAAAACCAAAACAGGAAAGCTCCGACAGCTTTCACTGGCATGCCTCATCTCCCACTCCCTCGATGTCCAGGCAGTACCAGATGCCAGGGAGGGGTCTTGGTCCAACATATGGGAGGGAAGGAAGTAGCCACGAGCAAGTAACTGCCTCTCTGGGCCTTTCTTTCATGAGCAGGTTGTAAGGAGGAGGAAGAGGAAGGGGAAGAGAGGTGAACTTCAAGGGGTGAAGGCCTCAGGTAGGCAGCTGGCTCCTGCCAGTAGGAAAGGGACAAAGGAGAAGGCAGTGAGTCTTGCAGGGAGGGTGGGGGGTAAGGGTTACAGCTTATGATGGAATCTGGACAGGAGAAATAGGGATACTAGTCATTTGAGTCCACCATTGGCAAGCTGGGCTGGGTTCAGGGCATATAGGCCTCCCTGGGCAACGGCACATGAGAGAAGGTGGAATTCTTCTCTGAGGAGCAGGTGGAGCTTTGGGTGTTGGGAAAGCATAGACAGTATTGTTCCAGGGCCAAGGAAAGGTCCGGGTACTCTTGGTTGGAGGTTAAGGCCACAGTATGATCCAGGTCTCCTACCACCAGCTTGAAGGTACCACATGCCAGCCACCCCTCATTATTGTGTAGAACTCTCTGGTGCACTTATTGGCTTATCCATCAAATGACTCCTTCAGCAGCTTGAAAACCACCTCCACAGGCACTCCAGGATATGGGAGGCTTCCAGAGTGAAGATTTTGCACAGGATCACCCCAAAAGACCAGAAGTCACTCTGGTGGATGTAGATCTGGTCAAACATGGCCTTAGGGACCATTCACTTCATAGGCATTCCACTGTTGGCTGTCTTTTTATAGTAACTGATGTGGTGATATCTCTGGCAAGGCTGAAGTCTGAGATCTTCATCATGTTGTCCTTTGTCACCAACACTTCCCTGGTGGCCAGGTTTTGGTGTATGCACTTCTTGGAGGCAAGGTACTCCATGCCTCAGGCTACCTGATAGGCACAGGATACCAGGTCCTTGGAGGTGAGTTGCTCTGCTGCATTGTGGCTGATATTGTAACAGTACTGCAGGTCAGGAGGCCTCTGGGCCTGCAGGTACTCCTGTATGTTGTCTTTGGAGGCATATTCCATGAGAGTGTACAAAGGACCTTCCTGTGTGCAGGACCCAGCAGGTTTATGGTGCCCTTGTGCTTTCCAATCATCTTCATCATCTCCATTTCTGAGATTAGGTTTGACAGGTCTTTCTCTGTTGCATCTGACTTCAACATCTTCACAGACACTTTAGTCAAATGGTTGGATTTGTCTTTATCCAGCCCAATGGCCTCCTCCAACACCACCTGCCCAAAGTGGCCTGTCTTACGGGTCTGCCTAAACTGCCTACAACCAGCCTGCCTCAAGGCAGTTATGAACTCTAGATTATCCTCAAAAATATTAAACCAGAAGCTAAAAATTCTCTTCACTAGGTCTCTGTCGCAGGTCTAATTTTCTTATCTTTCATCATTTATCTTTTTCCTAATTCTTATTTTCAGTATAGTTTATTTTGCTTCCAGGTGTTTCCCCTGGTTTCTGTATGCTGTTTCATAGGGAAGAATTATCCTGTCATAAAATTATTTCTTGAGCATTCATTACATCTCTCAGTTAAAATGGGTTCTTTTATGGTATTGATTCATTTGAGTTTTCTCAAAATGGGAAGAATTTTCAAAATGGTGTTTTCCTCAAGGTTCAGAGTATGTCTTAGCCTCATCTTTACTCTTTTTGAAATTCACTTTTCAAATTCTTGTCCCTCTTTTTATCTTTTCAAATTAAAATGTTTTATTTTTACTATACTTTTATTTGAGTATAGTTGATATTCAGTGTTACATTGGTTTCAGGTTTTCAATATCTCCATACATTATTCTATGATCACTACAACTATAGCCACCATCTGTCACCATATAAAACTATTATAATATCATTGACTATTTTCTCTACACTGTCCCATATCTCTTTTTAAAATCTCTGATTTTTATGTTTTCTCTTATTCCAATTTTCGACCATCATTTTACTTGGTTACTTTAATAAAATATGCCTGATTACACACTCTTTGCTGAAAACCATAGCATTTGATTTATAGTAGTCTTCTTCTTTTTTTTTTTAATTAACATATAATGTATTATTAGCCCCAGGGGTACAGGTCTGTGAATCGCCAGGTTTACACACTTCACAGCACTCACCACAGCACATACCCTCCCCAATGTTCATAACCCCACCACCCTCTCCCTACCCTCCCCACCCCTCCAGCAACTCTCAGTTTGTTTTGTGAGATTAAGAGTCTCTTATGGTTTGTCTCCCTCCCGATCCCAACTTGTTTCATTTACTCTTTTCCTGTCCCCCATATTGCACCTCCATTTCCTCATATCAGGGAGATCATATGATAGTGTCTTTCTCTGGTTGACTTATTTTGCTAAGCATAATACCATCTAGTTCCATCCATGTCATCGCAAATGGCAAGATTTCATTTCTTTTGATGGCTGCATAGTATTCCATCATATATACCATTCATTTGTTGATGGACATCTAGGTTCTTTCCATAGTTTGGCTATTGTGGATATTGCTGCTATAAACATTTGGTGCACGTGCCCCTTTGGATCATATAGTAGTCTTCTTTACCTCTATCAGAACCCCAGGAAGCTTTATTTATTTATTTACTCACATAAACAGATCATCCAACACAACGTTTTTTGATGTTCAAATGTATTATAACGTCTTACCGCTTAACACTATGCTTACTGCTCTCTTTCACTGACTAAATCCTCATCATCACTATGCCATTTAATCAGAAAGAACATTTGAACTCAGAGTTCTCTCCATATCAGGGAATGAAGACTCCACCCTTCTGTTTGTGCAGGTAAAATAAATGTTGATATTGTCTGTCCTGCACATACTCCATCCTGTTCACCAGAATATTCACCATCCAAATATATACAAAATAAAAACCATACCTCACCACTTCTATTACCACCCAGCATGCTAAAAACACCATCATATGTTCCTCAATTATTGACTTGATTGATAATCCCACTTCCACACATACTGCACTCCTTTCTCCCTGCAAATTTATTTCGGTACAGCAACTTAACCTAAAAATCAAGTCAGATGATTTTATTCTGCTGTTGAAAGTCTTTTGGTATCTTCCCCTTTCATTATGAATAAAAACTGAAGGCGTTTCAATGTACTAGAAGGTCACGCATCAATACGTTCTTCCTCTCTCCACCACTATGAACTCCTCATTGGCGTCCTTGCTTTTCCTCAAAAGTAACAGACCAGCTGTTCACACAAAGTCTATATACTTACTTGCTCTGCCTAGAGCAATCTTTTCCTTTAATATGTGTATAAACACCCTCCTTCATTTCCTGGGTCTTTGTGCAAATAACATCTCATAAATGAGATATAACCACCCAACACAAAATAAAATTAACTTTCCTCCCAGCATTCTCAAATGGCTTTTACCTTTCTTGTATTTCTTTGTAACACTTATCACCATCAACCATCAATCATTATTCTATTACTGGTTTATTTTCTTATTGGAGACAGAGAGAGAGAGAATTGGGAGGGGGCGCAGAGGAAGAAGAAAACACCCCACTGCCTAGAAAGCCTGCTGGGGAGTTACATCCCAGGACCCTGGGATCATGACCCAAGACAAAGGCAGTCACTCAATGGACTGAGCCACCGAGGTGCCCCTCTATTATTGGTTTATTTCACTATTATATTTCAAAAGAATGTAAGCTCTTTGTGGTCAGGTATTTTATATGTTTTATTAATTGAAGTATTCTCAGAAAGGTAGCTGGCAGAATGTAAGGGCTCACTAAACTGTATTTTTTTATTATTATTGGGCTCCTTTATGGGCTTTACCTCTTACGCTAGAAGTCTATCCTTCAGATGTAAGCAATAAGAATAGAGCCCTGCTGCCTGTTCCAATGAGTAAAAAGCCTGTATTAAGTGGATATTTTAAATGCTAAATGAATGGCTTAATAGTTGTATATAGGGGGAAAGGGAACATATTTTCCACGGTTTAGAAGTGGAGTTCTTTTATAGAGTTCTTGTACAGGCTGACACTAGTGAACGATAATGGGCAGTTGTACATTACAATTATACAAACACTTTGGTAATTTATATCCTTTTTTTGTAATTCATGACTGGATCATTTAATTCCTTAGGAGCATTATAGCATTTCAACATTTCCTTTCAATAAACTTATTGGGGTTGGTACCTTTTTTATTCAAATGGAGAAACAGTCATGATTTAATTTAGTAATGTGTTATTGATTGTGTTGTTTTCTAGGAATGAGTCGCACATGCTAGTTTAAAAGTTTTGTTAAATTCCCAAGTCTGTCACCGATAAAAGCCTTTTGTAGATTAGTAACATGATCAAAACAGAAAAGTTATGTAACACTCAATTGTTATACTATCTTTGTTTCCATCTTGCATTGTAATATCACCCATCTTAACTCTATTTAAGACAAGTCATCGCCAGATGGCTTTCTGGCATTGATTGCATGATATGAAATCTAATATAACTAAAAGTTTTTGGTTTTAGTAGCATATAAATCAATTTAGAAAAATATATGTTTTTGAATATAAGATAAAGTTTTAAATTATTTGGCAATAGTAAACTAAACTTTTTTTTGTAAATTTTTATTTTCTAAAATTGCATTGAGCTCTTTTGCAATAAGAAACAAGTTACAAAAAACTAAGGTTTTTTTTACCCCAATTCAAAATTATTAGGAATATAATCATAGAGGTTGAAGTATTTAAAATATTGAACCCAAAATATTTTATTAGGTAAATTCATGAATGCTGAGCATTCACTGTTAAAATATACTAATACTATTGATAGACTGGTAGAAGCCTAAAATCATATATTTATTAAATACTTATATCCATATCTTTTCATGGTGTGGAAATTCATTTCTCTAGCATTAAATAATATTCCATTGTTTGCATGTACTACACTTTATTTGACCTTTCACCTATGGAAGGATATCTTGGTTGCTTCCAAGCTTTTGTCAGTTATGAATAAAACTGCTATAGACATCTTTGTGGGTATAGATTTCATCTTCTTTGGATAAATACCAAGAACTGCTACTGCTGAATCATCTGGCAAGAATATGTTTAGTTTTGTAAGAAACTGCCAAGTTGTTTTCCATTCTTTATTCTCAATAGACATGGAAGAACATTCCTGTTGCTCCACATCCTCACTAACATTTCGTGTTTGTTGTCAGTATTCTTTATTCTGGGTATGTACTGGTGTCTCTTTTTTGTTTTAATTTGCATTTTCCGGATGACATATGATGTGAAGCATCATTTTATATGCTTATTTGCCATCTGTAATATTTTCTTTTGTGAGGTATCTGCTAATGTCTTTGGCTCATTTTTAATCAGGTTTTTCCCCCATTGTTGAGTTTTAAGGGGTCTTTGTGTATTTTTGATTAACAGTCCTTTGCCAGATGTGTATTTTGAAAATTTTTTCTTAGTCTGTGCTTTGCCTTTTCATTCTCTTGGCATTGTTTCACAGAGTAGACATTTTTAAATTCAGTGCTTGTGGTTTTGTAGCTAAATTTATTTCCAAAACCAAGGTCATTTAAATTTTCTTCTATATTACCTTCTACTTGTTTCATGTTTAGGTTTATAATCCAATCTGAGTTAATTTTTGTGAAGAGTGTATGATATCAGCCTGGATTTAATTTATTTTATTATTTTATTTTATTTTTATTTTATATTTTTACATTTAGCTTCACCATTACTCCAGAACCATTTGTTTAAAAGATTGTATTTTGCTCTGTTGTATTGCTTTTGCTTTTATATTAAATATAAAATATAATTGATAATATATATTCTGTTCCTTTAATCTAGTCTTTCTGTGATATTACAAAATCTTGCTTACAATTATCGTTATGGTATACTTTTTTAAAAAGATTTCATTTATTTATTTGACAGAGAGAGAGATCACAAATAGGCAGAGAGACAGACAGAGAGAGAGATGAGGAGAAGCAGGCTCTCTGACCTGAGCCGAAGGTAGAGGCTTAACCCACTGAGCCACCCAGGCACCCTATCGTTATGGTAAACTTTGAAATCAGTCCTCAGTCTTTGTTCTCCTTCAACAGTATGTTGACTATTGTGAGTCTTTGCCTCTCCATATAAACTTTAAAATAAGTTTGTTAATATTAAGCAAAATGAGACCTCAAGGATCTGAGAGATGTCTAAGAAGTACTTGATATATCCCTTGGGTATGGTTTATTGAAGTGTCCACCTGTCTGAAAGCTGGGGAATCTAGATAAGGGAGGAAAAATTAGTTATGATAAAACATATCAACAAACATGAGTAAATTTTGTAAAACTTATTGTCATGGCTCATATGCAATATGACCAACAGAGGGACTCTCAAAAGGAAAGCATCAGTTATGCTTATTGTGAAATTTTTTATTCAAAATAAAGCAATGAGAGGGGAAGACACAATGAGAAAATTACCATTTTTTAAACGGTAAACTTTTTACCAACTGGAATAGGTTTTATATTCTAAGTAGTATATTGAAAAGTAAAACATTGGGGCGCCTGGGTGGCTCATTGGTTTGGGCTGCTGCCTTTGGCTCGGGTCCTGGGATCGAGCCCTGAATGGGGCTCCCTCCTGCGCAGGAAGCCTGCTTCCCTGTCTCTCTCTCTCTCTCTCTGCCTGCCTCTCTGTTTACTTGTGATCTCTGTCTGTCAAATAAATAAATAAAATCTTTTAAAAAAAGAAAAGAAAAGTAAAACATTAAAAATAAAATTTTAATTTAAAAAAATTATGTAATTTTTAAAAAAGGTTAAAAATAGCAGAACCATTTTTCTTATAACTGGAAAATACATTGTATATATATCTATCAAAAATAACTTGTCATGGGGGCGCAGGGTGGTTCAGTGGGTTAAAGCCTCTGCCTTCGTCTCAGGTCATGATCCAAGGATCCTTGTATCAAGTCCCGCATTGGGCTCTCAGCTCAACAGGGAGCCTGATTCCTCCTCTCTCTCTGCCTGACTCTGCCTACTTGTGATCTCTGTCAAATAAATAAATAAAATCTTCTATAACAAAAATTTTAAAAAATAACTTTCATGTCTGGAATCAGGAGCATATGGAAAAAAATAATATCTGAGTACAGTACTTCTGCCATGTTTTGTGCCTTGTTAATATTTTTAAACAGTCAGGCAACTTTTAGCTTTATTGAAATACCTGCGAAGATACCAGCAGTGCCTTTTGGAGCCCTATGACTATAAAAAATAATTGCAAATATTCAAAATGTTTACTATGGTGTCTCTATTTAGGGCAACCACCAAGTATGTTTCAGAAGTAAGCATAACTGTTACTCTTCCATAAGGCAAAAGGGCATATTTACAGGAGTTCCATCTGCTGTACCAGGAGGTGAATCAAGTAATGATTTTTGTCTATAAAATAATTCACTTTTCAATCTAACATTCCTCATTCCACATTATAATAATAAAAACTAGGAGGAGACTAAAACAAACAAACAACTACAACTACAACAACCAGCTTTTCCTTCAGGGAAAAGTAAATATAACCTTATGAGTACCCTGAAATTTATTTTTAAATATTTTTAAGATAAGCGTTTTTGTTAGAAAACCATATATTTTATATTGCTAAGAAATAACAGGTAAAGTTTTATTAACTTCTAAAAAGTCTAGTTACTTTTATTTATCTATTAACTCATCTCTTTATGAAGTAGAACATGATCACAACTATTGTATCTACCCAAGTTTGTATGCTTTGGTTATTTCATGTTTGCTACTTCCTTGCTTAATTTTTACAATATTTGATACATAATAGTATCCTTAAGTCCATCTACGGTTTCACAGAATTTGTTTGAACTTCATAAAAATGTACCATACTTTTTGCACTGTCCTTGTTTTACTTCTCTATTAACTTTCCAAGATTTATTCATTTTAGAGTGTGTAGCTATCATTTATTTTTATTCCTCCATAATGCTATGTTTACAAATTTGTATTTATCTGTACCTTTAAAAATATCTTAATTATATACCATTTCTCATCTCACATAACACTCATGTTACTTCTACACTTATGTAACTGAAAACCACAACTCAGCAACAATATAGCACCATTTTTCAAAATTAAATGGCTTACCAGAATTCTTTAATTCTATCCTTTATTTGTATTAGATGACCCTTTATTCTGGTATTTGGCAATGTTCATATGGAGGAAAGCTTATAAGTTGATATTTCATAAATAGAAGGATTTATTATGATTGATTAATTATTTTCATTTAGAATGCATAGAATATTGTTGATTTAATATTTCTTTCTTACTCTCTGCCTGGAACTTAGTGCTATCTATGTAATAGCCACTAAAATATTAAGTTAATTACCTAGACTTTAAACTTCATATGAATAGGAATAACATACAGAACTCTTCTCAGATTGGGACACCTGGGTGGCTCAGTCAGTTAATCGCCTGAGCCTTTAGCTCAGGTCGTGATCTTAGGGTCCTGGGACTCAGTTCTGCAACAGATTCCCTGCTTAGCCGGGAGTTTGCTTCTCCCTCACCCTGCTGCTCCCCCTGCTTGTGCTCTCTCTCACTCTCTTACAAATAAATAAAATTTAAAAAATGAATTCTTCTCAGATAGCTAATATAGAATATCGTCTTTGTATTCATCAAAGGGAAAGTGCCATATAATAATGAAATTCAGACTACTTGAAATTCATTTTTTATCCAGTAAGAAAGTACTGGAAACAAGCCAAAAATGTATTTAGTGAATCAAAGAAATAGATTGATTTTCAATATCTTAATGTTTCTAAAATAAATTGCAAGATGTTTATACTAGATATCAGTGTAAATATTCATTATACAAGGATATTCTAAAAATAAACCTGAGAAAACTACTTGACATATACGATGACAAAAACCAGTTTGACAAAAGTCAGTTTGGGTAAAACTTACAACACCTACCACCTGAAACTCTTGTTCTATAATTTAATTATTTTAATTTACAAAAATACAAAAATAATATATCAGAGTAAGTTTATTGATAGCTTTGAACGTATGCTCTGGTTGTGCACTGTTTACTATTGAAAGGGGAATCAAATATGTGATGCTTATGGTGTGACTATATTAAAATTCAACAAGTTCAGAAGCATACAAGGAATAGAATAAAGACAAAAGATGACCCTTACTTATCCTAAAGGTAGACAATGGTATATATGTGCTAGTTGGGGAGAGCATCCAGTCAGTAGATGGAGGATGTGGTGTTGGAAAAAAAAAGACACAACGTTTTGGTTGAACGTTTAGCACTATATTTAACAAAGTGAAATTGTGTGTTAATAGCCTTGAATAAAATCCAAAAAATATTTTCAATTCATTGAAGATTATTAGGAAAAACTTGAAAAATACAACTTGATAAGGATTCCAATAAAAGATTCATAAGCAATACAAGTTTCAGAATTTTTAGTATATTTTCCCTAAAAAGCCATTTGACTTAAATTAAAAAGAATGCTATTTACCTGCCACTTAAATAAGAGGAAATTATTTGGTTTTGTAATAAGTCAATATAATAAATTAACATATCTTCAGAAAACAGATATGCACACTAATTTTAAAATAATAGCGTTTAAGCTGTTCAGCAAACATTTGCAAAATTTCTTGCTATCAGCTAGCTCTGGAGTTCTGCTAGGTGAGTAAGGCCATGTATGTTACTGCTCAGAGTACTGACGCAAAGCAATTGTCCCCTTCACATCCATTTTTTGCCGTTGATATGTCATGCTATGTTGTTTAGAGATACATAGATGGCCCTACATGAAGGCCTTTTGTGTGTGTGTATATAGGTGACTGTGATTTAACTTTCAAATCAGATGGCTCCTGATTTACAATGATTCAACTTATGATATATTTGGAAATGATGTGAAAGTGAAAGTGATTCAGTAGAAACTGTACTTTGAATTTTGAATTTGGGTCTTTATAAAAAGGGCCAGTGACATGTGGTATGGTGCCGTCTTGTGATGCTGGGCAGGGGCAGTGAGCCATAGCTCCCAGTCAGCTACAAGATTACAGGGGTGAACACCTGATATTCTTACAACCATTCTATATATAACCATTCTTCTTTTGTTAGTGTAATATTTAATAAATTGCATGTGATATTTGATACTTTGTTATAAAATAGGCTTTGCTTAAGATGATTTTGCCCAAATGCAGGCAAATGTAAGTGTTCTGAGTATGTTTAAATAAGCTTAAGGTAAGCTATGATATTTGATAGTTTAGGGGTATTAAATGCATTTTCAATTTTTTATGTATTTCTCTGTACATAGCCCCCTTTTAAGCTGAAGAACATCTCTATATGTATACGTAGCCTTGGTATGGCTTACATATTATTGGCATGAAACATCTAGAACAGTACGTGTGCCATATAATTGTCTACAACATCAAACAAGTTTCTTGAAAACTTGTGCCAAAGGGGTTATGTCTTTAAGGATTCTTATTTCAGAAGGGTTCTCTCAAACGTAAGATTTTTCAGAAGTTAAGTGAAAATCTGACCAGACTAAACATTTTTCCATTTTCCCTAGTGAGCAAAGATAGCTAAAATCTATCTGCCATTTTCAACACTGTACTCAACGACTGTAATTCTAATTTAAGAACAGATTATTTATATCAAAACCGCATGTTGGCCTAATCTTACACAATTTCATAAATCTCACTCAGAGCCTTGGACACTTTTATTTGTTGAGTCTATATGGTACTACGGACATTCATCTCTTTTGACCTCATAGCTTCATGTATGTCTATAATTTTGAAAATACGTGCATCATAGTTCCATTGTAAAATGTCTGGGTTATAAAATGTGCTATGCTATCAAAATGGTAATAAGAACATACAAATGACCTGATGTAATGAACTGGACCAGATTGCCAGATATCCCTTTTCATACCAGAAAGATTCAGTGGTAAGTTTTAAAATGGCCAGCTATACTTCGACTAAATTATAACTCATTTAACTTCTTTCTTTGTGTACAGTATTATACATTAGTCAGTACTATATTAAGTAAGTACTTTGAACAGATGTAAATATGCTGTAATAAAAAATGTTTTTCTTCTTTCGTTTAGTCCTTTTTACTTGTAAGACTAGCCACAAATACCATGCCTCCTCCAAAATAATTTGCAATCCAAATTTATCTCTAAATGACTTTATTGCACAGAAAAATATATATATATATATTAACTTACAGTAGACATGTTCAAAAATAGTTACACAACAGCAGGGCCCTAAATGTAAGCAGTATAGTTGTTTTGTTTTGTTTTTTTCTAAAAAAAAAAAGAGGTTATGTGAAATATTGGAATTTTATTTCGAGGCCTAGTATTTCAAGACAGTTAACTACACTTACGGTGTCAACAGGCTCTTGTTGGCAGTATGATTTTATTGGCTCCATGGAATAACAGCAAGAATTTACTATTGCTTCTTTCTTTTATGACACACACAGAAAAAAAAAAATTGACACATTTGCTCAAGACCAACCAGAATCATTTTAACCTATCAAAATTGATGGGAGGCCTTCACTGCCAAAGTCACTGCTGGGTTTTCACAATTCATTGCAGACAATCTGCTACTCCCATTATGATAAAGGAGAGAAGAGTCATAATCAGGGAAGAAAGCTAGATTAATACTTGTAATTATCATTGAATTATTTAGCCTGCTATAGGATTATTATTAGTAGTGTCATTTGATAATTTTCTCTCATTTTATTAAACACAACTGTGAGTAATTACCCTACCTAATATTTCTCTGTATTGGCTGACTAGCTAGCAAGCATTCATGAAAATATCCGGTAGCCACACATATAAAATGTTGCATTATGATGCTGTTGAATCAGAACATACCACTACCTGATCCTGTAGCTCTTTGAGGATTTGCAAATCAATTAATTCTATGTTTATTGGAATCTACCCCTACAATTAGAAAATTTATAATAGAGTCCATGAACATTATTAGTTTTACCATTTTAAACCAGCAATCACACTTTGATTTTTACAACAAAAGCAGAAATATAAACACACACATTTGGGTCAGTTTTCTGTTAGTCTGTCTGGACTTCAAAATCCTATTCCTCAAGATAATGCACACCAAAGTTCTGGATTAAACAAGAAATTAGATGGCACCTGAACACTTGGTTTAATATTCTCCAAAGGACTATGCAACTTATTTCTTACATTATGACATTGTTTTACAAAGATCCACACTTTTATAATGTTAGTATTTTTAATAATCAATAAAGTCAATTAATAATGATTAAAAATCAAACATAAAATTTTCTACTTTTTGCTTTTGCCCCCTCCATTTAGAATTTATTTGTAGCCTGATAATTCAAATGTCCCTATGTTTATGAAAATCTGGACAGTAATAGCTCTAAGATCCCATTCAAAACTTGATATTAATCTAAGTCTTTTGGCTCCATTTATCCTGAGAGCAAAGAGTAGGACAAAGGATTTGAGTACTGTTAGTTTATCTGGGAGATTATTCAAGGTAGAAAAGAATGGGAAAGTGATACAGTGAAGAAGCAACTTTGTCAAAGAGGTACATTGTTGATATAATTGTTGTGGATAGAAAATGAAGGCTTGCTTTTACTGAAAGGTCCTGAGAAACTTCTTTAAGTTGTCCTCATGAAGACCTGAAAACTGACAATTTTATCTATGGTTCTTATTTCCACTTCACTGAGAGCTGTCTTCAGAGGACATTAACTCTCCTACACTTTGGGGTTGTGTTGGACACATTCTAAAATGAGAGAGAGAACATGAGATGCTATCAGTGTTAAGTCACTGCAATTTCCCATGGAACTATCCACCACAGGTTTGGCTATAATCAGGTGTTGGGCCTTGATATCAGAGGGATTTGAGGCAGAATCATTTTAGGTTAATCATTATATCTGAAATTTCCAAAAACTTCAACTGATGAAACTTTGATTATAAATCTATAAATATATCAATAAATCTACAGTATTCCGATTATTTTCATAGAAATACAGAGACAAAGCATCAATTGATTAATATTTAAATGTTACAAAATACGGAACTGAAAGAATTTGGTCATATAACAACGTGTAAGAAGTAGAACTTAGGTTTAGGTTAGAACTCAGGATGCATTTGAGACTCAGTTAAGAAATTGAATGGAGGGACGCCTGGGTGGCTCAGTGGGTTAAGCCACTGTCTTCGGCTCAGGTCATGATCCCAGGGTCCTGGGACCGAGCCCCAAATCCGGCTCTCTGCTCAGCAGGGAGCCTGCTTCCTCCTCTCTCTCTGCCTGCCTCTCTGCCTGCTTGTCTTCTCTCTCTGTCAAATAAATAAATAAAATCCTAAAGAAAAAAGAAATTGAATGGATGTCTGACTATCTTATAGGTTTGCTAAAAATCAGTGACTTTGTGTTCACGTGTGGCTATGCAGGAATTTTTAACTTTCTCTAAGAAGTTATTAGACTTGATTATATAATGGCAGTAAAGGATGGGGAAAAGCAAAGTACAAACCCCATAAAGACGAAGACACTGAGTATGAGAAAAGAGTAATAGATAAGAAGAATCAATGCATTTGAGGAAAATGGGAATTGAAATACACAATGATTGTTGATTTTTTTAAGATGGAGAAAACAAAACTATCTTGCAAGAAGGAAATAACAGAAGACATGTTGTGATGTGAGACAGAATCCTGGAAAAGGCAGTAACGTGGAATAAAGGAGTAGGGATAGCATATCAGGTAATTTGGATAGGAAGGGGTTAGGAGATAAGTGCTTGATAAATTTTATATGGCCCACTTAAATGCACAGATTTCTCTTCTTTAATTTATATGGAGAACAGGGTGTCCTTTCTTTTCCCTTTCAGAGCACCAGAGGTGTATTCTTTCAGACTGAAAACCTGAAAAGCTCAGGACTCAGTTGCTTAAGCACAGCTGAGAGGACATATTTCAATTAATATTTACATTTTGCTGTATGTAGTACACTTTCAAAAGTGGTTTAACCATACTTTTTCATTTAACAAGAAGACTACAGAGAGTGTTTTCTGGTGTTGGTTCAGAGTCTTAAGAAAGTCAAGTGAACTATTTAGAGGTTTTCATGGCTTTTTATTCACAGTTGCAAAAATTGCTGTTGGAGTTCTCACTATTAAGCCCACATTTCTGGCAGAAAGATAGAGGTAAAAGAGCATGATAGCTTGTACGACTGATACTTTGTCGTATGGTTACAATATCACTAGAAAAGAGACAATAAAATATTTGATGTTGTTTTCAGTTTCCTTGTTGTCAATCCTTCAGTGCTTTCTGATATTAAAGGAAAAAGTAGATGTATATTGACCTGGCAACTATCAACACCTGTCAATCTCTCTTGGATAACCAATATCTCTATAATCTCTCTTCCCAGTATAAAAAAATATATATATATTCATAACCCACACTGTGCCATCTCAAGTTACTGCACCAAGATAAAATTACAATGATTTTCAGTTGTTCCAAATGGACAGAATACGCTTCCTTATGATATCATGTCTTATAAGATAGATAATTGGCTTGCTACCAATATACCCAGATGTGACTGTGGAAGATACAGGAAAAAAATAATATTTATTTATTCCTTGGGTTGACCCTGTTTACACAGATGCATTACTATTAGAAAAGGTTGGTTTGGGACATTGGAATGAATTTACTTAATGGGTCTGTATGTAATTGGGTTGGAGGAAATTTTTAATTTCTACAAAAATTATTAGAATTCTATCTTATTCTCTTTTGTTAATTTTCACGTTAACAAAGCCAACGTTTTTTTCTAGCAGACAAGATCTTAAATCATAACGAAACTCAATTATTTCCTTTTTTTAAAAAAAAAAAGCCTCATCTTCTCTCATGCTGCTTTAAATACAACTCAAAAAAAAAAAAAAGGAGCTAAGTGGGGTAGTAAGACCAGAATTTTTATTTTATTTTATTTATCTTATTTTTAATTAAAAATTAAAGATTGTATTTATGTATTTGAGAGAGAGAGCATGAGTTGGGCAGGGGGAGGTAGCTGCAGAGAGAGACTGTGAAGTATACTCCCTAATGAGCAGGAAGCCCGATATGGAGCTCGATCCCAGGATCCTGACTGAGATCATGACCAGAGACAAAGGCAGATACATGTGCAAAATCCCTTTCTTTCTGGGAAACAATACTTTACAAGAGATGTGTGAAAAAGTACTGGGGAATCAACTTTAATAGGAGACACAAAAATTTAATTGACTTTTGTAAAGCTACATGGATCCAAATGATGGGAATCCCAGCCCGTTTAGGTTGTGGACCACAGAGTATTCTTCTCTGTAATATTTTATTTTCTTCCATGTCTACTAACTCCAGTCCAAGTTCACTGATCTCTTTTTAGATAGTGCAAAACATGGCAAAGAATACCAAACGAGTGCCCAATATTCTACATTTATTACATCATTTCTAACATATAGAAGTGTGTTATCAAGGCTGGTTCTGTGAAAGAACATAGTTATGCTAAAGTGTGTTTTGTTCTCCAAGAAATTAAATGCATGATTATCACACAATTATAAAATACTTGTGTCAAGAATTTTTATTCAAAAATTAAGAAGAGAAGCAGATATTAAAACTAGTTCACATGGTTATTTGGGATATAAGCAGAGTTGTGCAGCAGAAGTGCTCTGGGCCCATAATTTGGGATATAGCATTTATGTTTTCTAATGAAAAATCACTAACTTGCATTATTGTTAACAAGAATCTTGTGCATTACCATCAGTTTTCTACATTATAACCACTTGCTCTACAGTTTGTAAATAACTTTGTCAATAGCAAGCTAATAAACGGGGTGACTCTAATGGATTGAGATAATCTCCAGAGTTTCTGCTACATAATGCCCAGGACTCCATTGAAAGGACACCTAAGAATTTATTTTGCCCCAAAATTTCATCATTTTTTTCACTGTCCTTACCTATTTTCCAAACCTAGTCCTTTTGCTTCACCTTTCAGTCTACGGACAACCCTGTATCTGACTGACTTGTTAATTCTGGGAATGTCTTGCAGATTAATTTGCTTGCCAGAGGTGGTTCCTCTAATTGATGTCTAAGAACCCTAATTAGTTAAGAAAACTTTTTTTAACATTTTCATTGCTATTTATTATTATTATTATTATTGCTAATATCTCTATTATAAATAATTCACAAGGGCATCTTTCTGACAAAAGACAAAGAGCCGGCTACTAGTAGAAAAAGTACATTTGATTCTGTCAGTGAAAGTGGTAAAGGGATTTGAGAAAATAAGGCAAAGCACTGGAATTATGTGTTAAAACTTTAAATATTATAGACACATTTACTTAATTTCTAATACTGTTGTTGCTTATAATTAAATAAGATGTTTTACATGAACCACGCATTACAGCAAATATATTGTTTATACAGATTAAATTTTCATCAAAAGGGATGCCTGGGTGGCTCAGTTGGTTAAGCAGCTGCCTTTGGCTCAGGTCATGATCCCAGCGTCCTGGGATCGAGTCCCGCATCGGGCTCCTTGCTCGGCCGGGAGCCTGCTTCTCCCTCTGCCTCTGCCTGCCATTCTGTCTGCCTGTGCTTGCTCTCTCGCCCATTCTCTCTGATAAATAAATAAAATCTTAAAATAAATAAATAAATTTTCATCAAAAAATTGTAAGTGTATTTTATTGTAGGATCATGATCAGCATTTTGCAGATGAGAAAAGTGAAATTTAGAAAAGTATGTCTCGGGGGAGGAGTCAAGATGGCGGAGAAGTAGCAAGCTGAGACTGCTTCAGCTAGCCGGAGATTAGCTAGATAGCTTATCTAAAGATTGCAAACACCTTAAAATCCATCGGCAGATCGAAGAGAAGAAGAACAGAAATTCTGGAAACAGAAAAACAACCACTTTCTGAAAGGTAGGACCGGCGGAGAAGTGAATCCAAAGCGACGGGAAGATAGACCCCGGGGGGAGGGGCCGGCTCCCGGCAAGCAGCGGAGCAACCGTGCACAAAATCAGGACTTTTAAAAGTCTGTTCCGCTGAGGGACATCGCTCCAGAGGCTAAACCGGGGCGAAACCCACGCGGGGTCAGCGTGGCCTCAGGTCCCGCAGGGTCACAGAAGGACCAGGGGTGTCTGAGTGTCACAGAGCTTGCGGGTATTGGAACGGGAAAGCCGGCTACAGAGACAGAGCCGACAGTAAGCTCGCAGCTCGGTGTTACCTTGAACCGGTCGCAGGCTCGGTGAGCTCAGAGCGCGGCCGGAGGTCAGGCAGACGGGAGTAACTGGGTGCTGTTCTCTGAGGGCGCACTGAGGAGTGGGGCCCTGGGCTCTCAGCTCCTCCGGGCCGGAGACCAGGAGGCCGACATTTGTATTCCCGTCCTCCGGAACTCTACGGAAAGCGCTCAGGTAACAAAAGCTCCTGAAAGCAAACCCGAGCGGATTACTCACCCCGGCCCCGGGTAAGGGCGGTGTAATTCCGCCTGGGGCAAAGACACTTGAGAATCACTACACCAGGCCCCTCCCCCAGAAGATCAACAAGAAATCCAGCCGAGACCAAGTTCACCTACCAAGGAGTGCGGTTTCAACCAAGGAGAGCAGCAGAATTCCAGAGGAGGAGAAAGCCAAACACGGAACTCATGGCTTTTTTCCTGGGATTTTTTTTAGTCTTGCAGTTAATTTGATTTTTTCTTTTTCATTTTTTTTTTTTCTCGCCTTCGGGTAAAATTTTTTTTTTAACTGTTACCTTTTTCTTTTTTAACGATTTTTTACTAGTTTATCTAATATATATATTTTTCTTTTTTACATTTTTCTTAGATGTTTTCTTTTTTTAAAAATTCTTTTCTTTTCTTCTCTTTTTTTTTTCTTTTCTTTTTGTTTTTTTTTCTTTCTTCCTTTTTGAACCTCTTTTTATCCCCTTTCTCCCCACTCACGATTTTGGATCTCTTCTAATTTGGTTAAAGCATATTTTCCTGGGGTTGTTGCCACCCTTTTAGTATTTTACTTGCCCCTTCATTTACTCTTATCTGGACAAAATGACAAGACATAAAAATTCAACACAAAAAAAAGAACAAGAGGCAGTACCAAAGGCTAGGGACCTAATCAATACAGACATCGGTAATATGTCAGATCTAGAGTTCAGAATGACAATTCTCAAGGTTCTAGCCGGGCTCGAAAAAGGCATGGAAGATATTAGAGAAACCCTCTCGAGAGATATAAAAGCCCTTTCTGGAGAAATAAAAGAACTAAAATCTAACCAAGGTGAAATCAAAAAAGCTATTAATGAGGTGCAATCAAAAATGGAGGCTCTAACTGCTAGGATAAATGAGGCAGAAGAAAGAATTAGTGATATAGAAGACCAAATGACAGAGAATAAAGAAGCTGAGCAAAAGAGGGACAAACAGCTACTGGACCACGAGGGGAGAATTCGAGAGATAAGTGACACCATAAGACGAAACAACATTAGAATAATTGGGATTCCAGAAGAAGAAGAAAGTGAGAGGGGAGCAGAGGGTATACTGGAGAGAATTATTGGGGAGAATTTCCCCAATATGGCAAAGGGAACGAGCATCAAAATTCAGGAGGTTCAGAGAACGCCCCTCAAAATCAATAAGAATAGGCCCACACCCCGTCACCTAATAGTAAAATTTACAAGTCTCAATGACAAAGAGAAAATCCTGAAAGCAGCCCGGGAAAAGAAGTCTGTAACATACAATGGAAAAAATATTAGATTGGCAGCTGACTTATCCACAGAGACCTGGCAGGCCAGAAAGAGCTGGCATGATATTTTCAGAGCACTAAACGAGAAAAACATGCAGCCAAGAATACTATATCCAGCTACGCTATCATTGAAAATAGAAGGAGAGATTAAAAGCTTCCAGGACAAACAACAACTGAAAGAATTTGCAAATACCAAACCAGCTCTACAGGAAATCTTGAAAGGGGTCCTCTAAGCAAAGAGAGAGCCTACAAGTGGTAGATCAGAAAGGAACAGAGACCATATACAGTAACAGTCACCTTACAGGCAATACAATGGCACTAAATTCATATCTCTCAATAGTTACCCTGAATGTGAATGGGCTAAATGCCCCTGTCAAAAGACACAGGGTATCAGAATGGATAAAAAAACAAAGCCCATCTATATGTTGCCTCCAAGAAACACATTTTAAGCCTGAAGACACCTCCAGATTTAAAGTGAGGGGGTGGAAAAGAATTTACCATGCTAATGGACATCAGAAGAAAGCAGGAGTGGCAATCCTTATATCAGATCAATTAGATTTTAAGCCAAAGACTATAATAAGAGATGAGGAAGGACACTATATCATACTCAAAGGGTCTGTCCAACAAGAAGATTTAACAATTTTAAATATCTATGCCCCCAATGTGGGAGCAGCCAACTATATAAACCAATTAATAACAAAATCAAAGAAACACATCAACAATAATACAATAATAGTAGGGGACTTTAACACTCCCCTCACTGAAATGGACAGGTCATCCAAGCAAAAGATCAGCAAGGAAATAAAGGCCTTAAACGACACACTGGACCAGATGGACATCACAGATATATTCAGAACATTTCATCCCAAAGCAACAGAATACACATTCTTCTCTAGTGCACATGGAACATTCTCCAGAATAGATCACATCCTCGGTCCTAAATCAGGACTCAACCGGTATCAAAAGATTGGGATCATTCCCTGCATATATTCAGACCACAATGCTCTAAAGCTAGAACTCAACCACAAAAGGAAGTTTGGAAAGAACCCAAATACATGGAGACTAAACAGTATCCTTCTAAAGAATGAATGGGTCAACCGGGAAATTAAAGAAGAATTGAAAAAAATCATGGAAACAAATGATAATGAAAATACAACGGTTCAAAATCTGTGGGACACAACAAAGGCAGTCCTGAGAGGAAAATATATAGCGGTACAAGCCTTTCTCAAGAAACAAGAAAGGTCTCAGGTACACAACCTAACCCTACACCTAAAGGAGCTGGAGAAAGAACAAGAAAGAAACCCTAAGCCCAGCAGGAGAAGAGAAATCATAAAGATCAGAGCAGAAATCAATGAAATAGAAACCAAAAAAACAATAGAACAAATCAACGAAACTAGGAGCTGGTTCTTTGAAAGAATTAATAAAATTGATAAACCCCTGGCCCGACTTATCAAAAAGAAAAGAGAAAGGACCCAAATAAATAAAATCATGAATGAAAGAGGAGAGATCACAACTAACACCAAAGAAATACAAACTATTATAAGAACATACTATGAGCAACTCTACGGCAATAAATTTGACAATCTGGAAGAAATGGATGCATTCCTAGAAACATATAAACTACCACAACTGAGCCAGGAAGAAATAGAAAGCCTGAACAGACCCATAACCAGTAAAGAGATTGAAACAGTCATTAAAAATCTCCAAACAAACAAAAGCCCAGGGCCAGACGGCTTCCCGGGGGAATTCTACCAAACATTTAAAGAAGAACTAATTCCTATTCTCCTGAAACTGTTCCAAAAAATAGAAATGGAAGGAAAACTTCCAAACTCATTTTATGAGGCCAGCATCACCTTGATCCCAAAACCAGACAAGGATCCCACCAAAAAAGAGAGCTATAGACCAATATCCTTGATGAACACAGATGCAAAAATACTCAACAAAATACTATCCAATAGGATTCAACAGTACATTAAAAAGATTATTCACCACGACCAAGTGGGATTTATTCCAGGGCTTCAAGTTTGGTTCAACATCCTCAAATCAGTCAATGTGATACAACACATCAATAAAAGAAAGAACAAGAACCATATGATACTCTCAATAGATGCTGAAAAAGCATTTGACAAAGTACAACATCCCTTCCTGATCAAAACTCTTCAAAGTGTAGGGATAGAGGGCACATACCTCAATATCATCAAAGCCATCTATGAAAAACCCACCGCAAATATCATTCTCAATGGAGAAAAACTGAAAGCTTTTCCGCTAAGGTCAGGAACACGGCAGGGATGTCCATTATCACCACTGCTATTCAACATCGTACTAGAGGTCCTAGCCTCAGCAATCAGACAACAAAAGGAAATTAAAGGCATCCAAATCGGCAAAGAAGAAGTCAAATTATCACTCTTCGCAGATGATATGATACTATATGTGGAAAACCCAAAAGACTCCACTCCAAAACTGCTAGAACTTATACAGGAATTCAGTAAAGTGTCAGGATATAAAATCAATGCACAGAAATCAGTTGCATTTCTCTACACCAACAGCAAGACAGAAGAAAGAGATATTAAGGAGTCAATCCCATTTACAATTGCATCCAAAACCATAAGATACCTAGGAATAAACCTAACCAAAAAGACACAGAATCTATACTCAGAAAACTATAAAGTACTCATGGAAGAAATTGAGGAAGACACAAAGAAATGGAAAAATGTGCCATGCTCCTGGATTGGAAGAATAAATATTGTGAAAATGTCTATGCTACGTAAAGCAATCGACACATTTAATGAAATTCCTATCAAAGTACCATCCATCTTTTTCAAAGAAATGGAACAAATAATGCTAAAATTTATATGGAACCAGAAAAGACCTCGAATAGCCAAAGGGATATTGAAAAAGAAAGCCAACGTTGGTGGCATCACAATTCCGGACTTCAGGCTCTATTACAAAGCTGTCATCATCAAGACAGCATGGTACTGGCACAAAAACAGACACATAGATCAATGGAACAGAATAGAGAGCCCAGAAATAGACCCTCAACTCTATGGTCAACTAATCTTCGACAAAGCAGGAAAGAATGTCCAATGGAAAAAAGACAGCCTTTTCAATAAATGGTGCTGGGAAAATTGGACAGCCACATGCAGAAAAATGAAATTGGACCATTTCCTTACACCACACACAAAAATAGACTCAAAATGGATGAAGGACCTCAATGTACGAAAGGAATCCATCAAAATCCTTGAGGAGAACACGGGCAGCAACCTCTTCGACCTCTGCCACAGCAACATCTTCCTAGGAACAACGCAAAAGGCAAGGGAAGCAAGGGAAAAAATGAACTACTGGGATTTCATCAAGATCAAAAGCTTTTGCACAGCAAAGGAAACAGTTAACAAAATCAAAAGACAACTGACAGAATGGGAGAAGATATTTGCAAACGACATATCAGATAAAGGACTAGTGTCCAGAATCTATAAAGAACTTAGCAAACTCAACACCCAAAGAACAAATAATCCAATCAAGAAATGGGCAGAGGACATGAACAGACATTTCTGCAAAGAAGACATCCAGATGGCCAACAGACACATGAAAAAGTGCTCCATATCACTCGGCATCAGGGAAATACAAATCAAAACCACAATGAGATATCACCTCACACCAGTCAGAATGGCTAAAATCAACAAGTCAGGAAATGACAGATGCTGGCGAGGATGCGGAGAAAGGGGAACCCTCCTACACTGTTGGTGGGAATGCAAGCTGGTGCAGCCACTCTGGAAAACAGCATGGAGGTTCCTCAAAATGTTGAAAATAGAACTGCCCTATGACCCAGCAATTGCACTATTGGGTATTTACCCTAAAGATACAAATGTAGTGATCCAAAGGAGCACATGCACCCGAATGTTTATAGCAGCAATGTCCACAATAGCCAAACTATGGAAAGAACCTAGATGTCCATCAACAGATGAATGGATCAAGAAGATGTGGTATATATACACAATGGAATACTATGCAGCCATCAAAAGAAATGAAATCTTGCCATTTGCAACAACATGGATGGAACTAGAGCGTATCATGCTTAGTGAAATAAGTCAAGCAGAGAAAGACAACTATCATATGATCTCCCTGATATGAGGAAGTGGTGATGCAACATGGAGGCTTAAGTGGGTAGAAGAAGAATAAATGAAACAAGATGGGATTGGGAGGGAGACAAACCATAAGTGACTCTTAATCTCACAAAACAAACTGAGGGTTGCCGAGGGGAGGGGGTTTGGGAGAAGGGGTTGGGATTATGGACATTGGGGAGGGCATGTGATTTGGTGAGTGCTGTGAAGTGTATAAACCTGGTGATTCACAGACCTGTACCCCTGGGGATAAAAATATATGTTTATAAAAAATAAAAAAAAAGTATATAAAAAAAAAAAAAAGAAAAGTATGTCTCTTCAAATCCCTCATACAATATCTGGCCTAGATAGAAGGATATACTATCACAATTGAGGAAGATAATTGAGATTACTTAAAATGATAAACTTTACTGTATAGGGTTTTTTAAAAGTCTGCCACAGATTCAGATTCTTTTAAAATATATATCTATTTTGTGCAAAGAGAATGCACTGAGAAGTAAAAAGAAAGTGATATATCAGTGCTACCAACTAATGGTTATAATATCATCACCTTATTTATTAACAATGAAACAGTGTACAATATTTAAATAAATTTAAATAAATTCCTATTTATTTTATATATTTATAAATCTAAATAAATTCCTATTTATTTATTATTAAAGAAATTCCTCTAACAAACAGTATGTTTTGAAGGTTGCTAGCAGGAAAGTGTTGTACTACATGGAAGTAATCAGAAAATATGATCTAAAATTCTGCTTTTTTAGGGCGCCTGGGTGGCTCAGTGGGTTAAAATTCTGCTTTCAAGAAGCTATAACAGTAAGTACTGAGCATTAGCTATTATATGCTATGGATGAATAACTGAAATCTACATTTGAAACTAATGGTACACTATATGCTAACTAATTGAATTTTTAAAGGTTAATTAAAAAAAACCACTATTTTATAAAACAATATTCCCAACAGGCTCTTTTGCTTTAAAATACTCACTCTGTAATGAGAGTCATTACTTTTGTCTAGCCAATTCTTACATCACTGTTTATCCCTTCCCTGCTTTATCCCTTCCCAGTATCAATAAAGGCTCACTTGGGTTACCTAGAAGCCATGAGAAAGCTTGTAATAGATCTGGCTGGTTTTCACCAGCAATTTGACCACCATGTGCACAGGGAAGTCTATTGATAAAGGCTTTATTGAAATAAATTGCAAATACATGGATGATTTTGAATTCTTTTTCTTGAGGTCTTGTTTCATGATAATAAATTTAGGGTGGCTTATTGGAATGGATGTTATTAACATATTTTCATAGTTCTAAGTACATGGAATTGTAAAAGAGATTAATGAATGTGGCATTACTGACAACTGTCCTCATTTTGAAATCAAATTACAGTGTACTAAGATGAGGAAGCAAAGCAGATTTGGGATTATGAGTGAACTAATTTTAAAAAGTCTTAGGGGTATGATCAGACTATTGGGTAATTCAGTAGAAAAATGTCAACTGATTGAGATTCTGTGTTCCCTGATTTCAGAGAGAAGTTAAGATAAATAAGTAACACGAGGAGACTAGGAAGCCAAACATAAGTGATAATTTTGTGCCAGGGTGTGTATACATCTGTTTATCTTCTTGTTTTACCACTAAGGTTGCTCCTATGTGTTGGAGCTAATCTCTGTGGATTACACAAGAAACCACATCCTACAGCTCTCCCTGAAACACCCCTTAGGATTTCAATGTAATTTGGTTTTTGCATTTTTAGAAATAACAAAATACTTTGAAAACTCTTCTACTTTATTACCACCACAAGTGAGTCAGCTGACTCCACATTTTAACACAGTGACAGTCACAGAGGAATGGAGGAATGAGTAGAGTTATCAATATATGTGCTTTTAAGAAGTATGACCGGGTAGCAGCTATTTCCAGGAACCAAAACATGGGTCAGCAGCTGTGCAGGAAAAGTGATGGAATAAATGACTCATTTCAGAGGAGTTCTATAACATATTAGTTCTATAATGTATCTTCAGCACCCAATTACCCGCTTTGATCTAAAGATAAGGATTTACAGTTAAGGTCCCATTTATGATTTGACTTGTAGGGTCTGAATCATGTTTACTATTGTTTTGACTATTACTTGAAACCTATAGTAGTACTTGGGATATGTGTTGTGTATTCTGTGAACATGTGCTATTTTTAGATTAGATAATTCCTGTCTCGAACCCCTGTTAATTTGTTTGTTTTTGTTTATTTCATAGTGGTTTCAGTAAATGGATATATCTGAAAAATTGCAAAGCCACTATTAAAATAAGTTATTATTATATATAGCATGGAATTGCACATTCCTCCTTTGAATCCGACAGAGCTTCACCATATCCTTAACAATTTGGGAAAAACATGCTGTTATTTTTCTTTATAAATTTTCTCCTGTCAGGCTGTGATGGTTGTCATCAGCAGTAACTCCTCTGAAGGCTTTGTCAAAAGAGTTAAAAAAAATTGGAAAGGTGTGAATGAATCTGTTTGCTGAATATAAAGAAAAGAGCATTGAAGTACAATTCACACTCTTACTTCTCCTTCTATGCTTTCAGATGTTTGACATTTGAAAATTTTGCCTCTAGAAGAGATGCCCGATATAATTCTTACTTTAAGGAGCAAGTTGCTTTTATAATTTTTTTATTATTCTACCATTCAAGTATTTCCATTTAAATAAAATTCAATACCATTTTAAAAAAATCAAAAGTGCAGCCAGTATGCAATTCTTGGGCTAAATAATTTTAGAAAGCTTTGTGTTATTGAACCTACGGGGTTTTTCTGTAGTTTTAACTCCTTCTTTCTGTGATTTTCCCCATTAGTCACGTAAGTGACTGCAATATAACAGACATTGAGGATAAAGAAGGACTGAATAGAACAATCCTTGGCCTCATGAAGTTGAGAATCTAGCAAGGGAGTCAAACAATTCAATCATTCAGAGACAATTTATTGAGTGCCTGGCCTAAGATGAGCACAAAAAAACTCCAGCCCAGAGGAATCATTTTAATTGGAGAGATAGATAATAGGTAAGCCAACTTTAAAAAGAAAAAAATCGTACTGGTTTTTCTTTAATAGTGATGCATATTTGAACTAAATAAGCACATTTTAAAAAGAGCAGTGATTGAGAAGAGGTTTTGTAACTGAGTGGTCCGAAAGGGCCTCCCTGAAAAAGTCTGTTTTGAACAGATTTCTGAATAATATCAGCAAGGAAGCGGCATAAAAATCTCAGGGATGGGTGATTTTTCCAGTCCAAAAACTGTAAAGGCTCCAAAGTCACAATACAGCTGTAAGTTTCTCTAATAAAGTAACTTCTGAAAAAGAATGAGAAGAAATAACTAACCCAGGTTTGAAAGAAAAGGGACAGACTTTCTATGGAATTAATATTTAATTAAAGCTCTAAAGGACAAAAATACAATAGAGCAAAATTCTGGTGACGCTGATATACCTAATGAAAGTTCATAAACAAGGTGTGCGTAGCAAAGAGTGTGTAGGAATGTTGGTAAGAACAGTGGGGAAGGGTCATCCCTGAACATGTTCTTAAATGAAGCAATTCTTGTGTTGTTTTAAAGGGTAAATTGGAGTTTGCCTAAGTGATTAGAGAAGGATGCCTCGGCTTATGGAAGTTCAAAGTCATAAAGATGTGATAAACTACTGCAGATATTTTCATGTATATTTGTTGTTGCTTCTAGTAATGGTGATCTAAAAACTCCTACTTAAGACAACTTAAAAATCCAGACAAAATAGCTTTTAAAGTTAAAAATATCAGAATGATTATAAAAATAAGTGAGGGATTACTGGGCCAAAATACGAAACACAATGAGAGTCTAAAGATATATGCCTGAAGCCATTTTAGTTATGAGAGCATTTGAAACTGCTAAAACACACTGAGCTGTGTTTTTAATAGACACTTGATACTAGAGAAACAAAATTCAAAATCCAGCAGCAATCAAATTTGAGGACTTTGGTACAACCCAAATTTAAGTTGAGATCCCCAAAGCACAAGGAGAAGCAGAAATAAGACTATAGCCTACCTTGCCTTCTGTGTAAACTGAGAAAGTCAATCACTGAATTTGGAGTATGATTGTCTTGTAGAGTCTCAGATATAAGAGAAAATCCTGCCAAGGAGGACCATACCATTATTATAGCTCTTAATTATCCCTACTCAATAAGAGTTTCAAATATAATGTCTTGAACATAGCAAAATGGAACAAAGCACACAAAGAAAAACCATTAACAAGATTTGATAGACAAAATGGGATTAAGTATGATGTTAAAATGATCAATAAAGATTGTAAAATGGCTTGATTACTCTGCTCAAAGAAATGAGAGGGGAAGCAAATTGAACAAAAAACTGAAACTAAAAATGATATTGAGAAAGATTTTATAAATGAATTAAATGGATACTCTAGAACTTTAAAGATATGACAGCCAATTTAAGATACCACAGGGGTGCCTGGGTGGCTCACTTAATTAAACCTCCAATTCTTTTTCCTTTTTTTTTTAACACCTTAATTTTATTTTATTTCTTTCATTTTGGCTCAGGTCATGATGTCAGGGTTGTGAAATAGAGCCCAGAGTTGGGCTCTGTGCTGAGCCTGGAGCCTGCTTAAGATTCTTTTCCCTTCTTTTTCTATCCCTCCCTGCGCTCTCACTTGCTCGCTCTCTCTTGCTTGCAAATAAATAAATAAATAGATAGATAGATAATAGACAAAGCAAAATAAAAGCAGATTATGAAAATAAATATAAAGATTTTGAAATGAAAACAAGTTCAAAATAAAATAGAGAAGACCTACACAGCTAAAAGTTCATTCAGAAAATCTACTATTAAAGAAGTCAGTATGACACAATGTTAAGATATCAAATGATTTGAGCATGTACTTTACAGAAAGGGTAATCCAAATGGCCACTCATACATAAAAACTGTTTATCTTTATTATGAATCTGGAATTAAATTAAAAATAAATTAAAACCTAGAATGACATACTATTACACACTTACCATATTGGGCAACAGTGAAAATGTCTTGCAAGAATGTGAAGGAATGACAGTGCACATAATAAAAACATATGAGGTAAGTTGGACAATATTTAGAAAACTTAAAAATTAAAAAAAAAATTTGGTCCATTCCTAGAAATACAACATGGAACTAAATGAATATTTTCACCAGGATATGCAAACAGATGATTATAGTTATTTCATTCATAACGGCAGATCAGTAGTGGTATATTTGCACAATGTTACATTAAATAAGAGAGAATATTAACAAACTGGGAGGAGGGGCTAGGTTGTTATCATAAACAGATCTTCTATGGTGCTAATTATGTTCTATTTCTCAAAATCTTTTAGTTAAAAAAGTTTTCAAATTTATATCTAGATAGATAGATAGATAGGTAGGTAGATGATAGATATCCCAGAAGCTGCAATGCTAGGCTAAGACCAGGCTTTAAAGGGCTTTTCTATGCTCTACTAAATACTTTAAACCATTCATTATATCATAGCTCAGTGTTCAAATCTCCATTTGTTTACTCAGTTTCCTAATATTTATCTTAAGGTGACCTGATCCAGACTTTTGATCACCTTTGTCTAAATATTTCTATTTTAACAAAGTCCTTTTGAACACTCAGAGACTAAAACTTAGAAAAATACTCTGATTTTTATCTCACTAGAGTGGAAAATATATAGTTACCCATTAACTAATGATATCCATGTCTACATTAGATCCATGACATTTTTAATTCTTGGGAGCTTTTGGCTAAATGAATTTTTTAAGCTTCCTTTAAATGGAGCTTTAAGCCATCGTCACATGAATAAAATTAAAGAACTAAATGAAAACAAGCCGAGTATTTACAGAGTAATAGAATGTGTAGTGGAAAGAGTACAATTCTGAAATCATAAAGCCTAAATTAGTGTGATGCATCTTTACTAGCCATGTAATCATAAACCAGTTATCTAAATGTGTTAGCCTCAGTTGTTTCACCCATGAAATGGTGATGATAATACTTATTATGCAGAGTTGTTGTGTGGATGTAATGAAGCATGGAGCACGAGAGTCTCATATTCCATGCTAAAATGATAGCTATTTTTATACTTATAATAATTCTAATAATAGTAATTAAATTGTTCAAAATGATAATATTCATTTATATTGAGGCATTGTATTGACTATTCATAGACACATTTACCAAAATAAATTTCATTTTACTTTACCCCCTCTGAGGATATATATTCCCTAATTCAATATGAATCTCATTATGAATAATAATTATCATAATAAATATGCTGATTTTTCTTCTTTTTAGGGAAGTATCCTTTACTGTTGAACATAAAGAAACCTAAGCAAGTCTGTCTTATTCAAGATTTGCATGCTGCTTTCTTATGAAACTAGATTATAGAGTTGTATGAAATAAATTCATGCAGTTAAGACATTTATGTTTGGAAAAATGGGTGGTGAGTTTAGTATTTCAAAAGAAGATTTTAAATTTAAACCTTAAAACTGAGTTCTTTCAGCCTTATTTATAGACTGCCCTTCATGCTTCATAAGTACTCCTTCATTGTAAACTAACTAATAGTTTTTGTCACAGTGTATATAACTAAAATGGATTTTGTATTCTATTATTTCAGAGTTAGTTGCAGTTTCTACTTCCTTACTTCCTTTTTTGAAAATTAGATTAATTCTACAAAAAGTTTTTTCCAGCTTTATTGAAAAATAATCGACATATTATAATTTGTAAATATAATAAATGGTTTCTTATAACATTGCAAACTTTTAACATTGTGTAAATTTTGTACAATTTGATAAATTGGCATACATCTGTATTGCAATATAATCTACATAAAAATGTTAATACATCTACTATCTCATATAGTTGCCACTGTTTTTTATGCATGTATGGTAAGGAATTTTAAGATCTACTCTCTTAGCAACTTTTATGTATATAGTACAGTAGAGATAAACTTCAGAGGTCTTGTGGGTTTTGTTCCAGACCGCCTCAATAAAGTGATTATCTCAATAAACTAAGTCAAATTATTATTATTTTTTTTTTGGTTTCCCAGTGCAAATAAAAAATTATGTTTCTCTGTGCATATAAAAAATAAACACTATACTGTACTGTTCAAAAGCATTATGTATTTAAGGAAAAACAATGTATATACCTTAAGTAAACTAGTTCTGAGTTTTCAATGGGTCATAATTACTGATCACAGATCACCATAACAAATACAATAATAATGAAAAAACTTGAAATATTGCAAGAATTACCAACATGTGACAGAGAGACACAAAATGAACAAATGTTGTTAGAAAAATGGTGGCAGCAGACCTCTTTTATACAAGATTGCTATAAACTTTCAACTTGTAAGAATGTGATATATGCAAAGTTTAATAAAGGGAAGCACAATAAAAATGTATGTATAGATTATTAACTATGATCATCATGCTGTACATTAGATCCCCAGAACTTTTTCATATTATAGTTGCAAGTTTGTACCCTTTGACCACCTTATTCCACCCCAGGTTCACCTCTTGTCAACTCAACTCTAAGTTTCCATTAGTTTGCTTTTTCTTCAGATTCTGTATGTAAGGGATATCATAATACATAAATTAAAAAATATATATAAAATCTTTGAAATATTTCCCTTAGTATAATACCTTCAAGATCCATCCATGCTGTTGTAAATGGCAGTATTTCTTAATTTTTCATGGTTAAGTAGTATTCCATAGTATATATTTACCATACTTATTTTATTCATTCATCCATGAATGGATACTGAAGTTATTTCCATCTCTTGCTTAGAGTTAATAATTTTATAATGAACATAAGAGTGCCGATATGTCTTCGAATAGTGACTTCGTTTCCTTTAGATATATACCTAGAGGTGGGATTACTGAATCATATGGTAATTTTACTTTTAATAATATGAATAATCTCCATACTGTTTTCCATACAAATTTATATCCCTATCACAGTGCATAAGTTCCCCATTTTCCCCAATATTTACCAAAATTTGTTAGTTTTAATTTTTTAGTAGTATATATTCTAATAGGTAGTAATATCTTGTTGTGTTTTTCAGAGGTAAACAACAACAACAACAACATAATGACTTTGCCCTGAGTTTTTACGTTGAGCACTTTTTAATGCTCCTGTTGGTCATTTATATAACTTTTATAAACATATATTTTTTATAAACATATATTTTTATCCCCAGGTCTGTGAATCACCAGGTTTACACACTTCACAGCACTCACCAAATCACATACCCTCCCCAATGTCCATAATCCCACCCCCTTCTCCCCAACCCCCTCCCCCCGGCAACCCTCAGTTTGTTTTGTGAGATTAAGAGTCACTTATGGTTTGTCTCCCTCCCAATCCCATCTATATAACTTTTTTGAAAAAAAAGTCTATTGAGATCCTTTTGCTATTTTTTTAATTATATATATTTTTCTATTTGTATCTGTTGGTTATTAACCTCCTTTCAGATATAAGATTTGTGAGTATTTTCTTCCATTCTGTGGATTGTGTTTTCATTCCCCCCCCCCTTTTTTTTTTTTTGGCAATGCAGAAACTTTAGTTTGATACATTTATTTTTGCTTCTTTTGCTTGTGTTTTTGGCCTGGTATCCAAAAAACTATTGGCAAGACCAATGTCAAGGAGAATTTTTCCTATGTTTTCCTTTAGGAAATTTAGTTTCATGCATCACATTTAAGTCTTTAATCTATTTCAAGTTAAGATTTATGAGTGATATAAGGTTCCAGTTTCATGCTGGTTTATGTGACTATTCAGTTTTAAATATCATTTATTGAACAGACTATCTTTACCCATTACATATGTTGGCCCCTGTCAAATATTAGGTGACTGTATGAAAGGATTTATTTCTAGACTCTCAATTCTGTTCTACTTGTTTATTGGTCTATTTTTATGCCAGTATACCTTATTGTTTTGAGCATGAGGGCTTTGTAGTATAGTTTCAAATCAAGAGTGCAATTTCGCTTCTTCATTCTTTCTCAGAACTGCTTTAATTATTTGTTGTCTTTTATGGTCTCATATAAATTTTAAGATTCTTTACTTCTGTAAAAAAAATATTGGATTTTTTAAAAAGATTATTTATTTATTTATTTGACAGAGAGAGATGACAAGCAGGCAGAGAGGCAGGCAGAGAGAGAAGAGGTAGCAGCTTCCTGCTGAGCTGAGAGCCTGATGCAGGGCTCGATCCCAGGACCCTGGGATCATGACCTGAGCCGAAGGCAGCGGCTTAACCCACTGAGCCACCCAGGCGCCCCTAACATTGGATTTTTGATAGGAATTGAATTTACAGATGGTTTTTGGTAGTATGGACATTTTAACAATGTTAATTCTTACCATTCATAAATATGAGCTATCTTTACATTTATGTCTCCTTCAATTTCTTTATCAATGTCATAGTTTATGGGGTACAGATCTTTCATCTTCTTAGTTAAATCTTTTCCTAAGTATTTTATTATTTTTGATGCTATTGTGAATTAGATTGTTCTCTTTATTTTTTCAGATAGTTCATCATTAGAGTGTTAAAATGCTCCTGTCTTGTGCTTACTTTGGCAGCACATATACTAAAATTGGAATGATGCAGAGAAGATTAGCGTGATCACTGAGCAAGGATGACATGAAAAACTATTTTAAAAAATGAAACAAAACAAAATTCTTGTCTTTTATATATTGATCTTGTATTTGGCAGCTTTATTAAATTTGTCTATTCAAAATTTTTTGTGAAGTTTTTAGGATTTTTTTACATGTAAGTTCATGTTATCCAAAAAAAGAAAATTTTACTTCTTCCTTTTTTTCTTTTGGAGTCTTTTATTTCTTTGTGTTCCTTGTTTCTCTGGCTAGGACATCCAGTACTATGTCAAATGAGAGTAGTGAAAGTGGACACACTTGTCTTTTTTCTGATCTTTAAGGGGAAAACATTCAAACTTTTTTGATTGAATATGAGATTAGCTCTAGGCTTGCAATATGTGTTTTTTCTTTAATGGATTTTTAAAATTATTTTTAAAAATTTTTATAAACATATAATGTGTTTTTATCCCTAGGGGTACAGGTCTGTGAATCACCAGGTTTACCCATTTCACAGCACTCACCATCACTCACCATAGCACCTGCCCTCCCCAATGTCCATACCCCCACCATCCTCTCTCAACACACCTCCCCCCAGCAACCCTCAGTCTGTTTTGTGAGATTCAGTCTTTTATGGTTTGTCTCCCTCCCAATCCCATCTTCTTTTATTTTTCTTTTCGTATGCCCGAAACCGCCTATGTTGCATCTCCACTTCATCATATCAGGGAGATCATATGATAGTTGTCTTTCTCAGATTGATTTATTTCGCCAAGCATAATACCCTCTAGTTCCATCCATGTCATCACAAATAGCAGGATTTCATTTCTTTTGATGGCTGCACAGTATCCCATTGTACATATATACCACATCTTATTTATTGATTGATCTGTTGAAGGACATTTAGGTTCTTTCCATAGTTTAACTATTGTGGACATTGCTGCTATAAACATTTGGGTGCATGTGCCCCTTCAGAATGCCACGTTTGTATCTTTAGGGTATATATCCAGTACTATAATCACTGGGTCATAGGGTAGTTCTATTTTCAGCTTTTTGAGGCACCTCCACGCTGTTTTCCAGAGTGGTTGCACCAGCTTGCATTCCCACGTACAGTGTAGGAGGGTTGCCCTTTCTCCACATCCTCACCAGCATCTGTCATTGACTGACTTGTTCATTTTAGCCATTCTGAAAGGTGTGAGGTGGTATCTCATTCTGGTTTTGATTTGTATTTCCCTGATGCCGAGTGATGTGGAGCATTTTTTCATGTGTCTGTTGGCCATTTGGATGTATTCTTTGCAGAAATGTCTGTTCATGTCCTCTGCCCATTTTTTCATTCGATTATTTGTTCTTAGGGTGTTGAGTTTGATAAGCTCTTTATAGATTTTGGATAGATACTGGCCCTTTATCTGGTATGTCATTTGCAAATATCTTCTCCCAGATAACTTCTGACAGTCAACTTTTGGCTTTGTTAACTGTTTCCTTTGCTGTGCAAAAGCTTTTTGATCTGATGAAATCCCAATAGTTCATTCTTGCCCTTGCTTCCCTTGCCTTTGGCGATGTTCCTAGGAAGAAGTTGCTGCTGCTGAGGTCAAAGAGGTTGCTACCTGTTCTCTCCTCAAGGATGTTGATGGATTCCTTTCTCACATTATGCTTCTTCATCCATTTCCAGTCTATTTTCATGTATGGTATAAGGAAATGGTCCAATTTCATTTTTCTGCATGTGGCTGTTCAATTTTCCCAACACCATTTGCTGAAGAGGCTGTCTTTTTTCCATAGGACATTCCTTCTTGCTTGGTTGAAGATTAGTTGACCATAGAGTTGAGGGTGTATTTCTGGGCTCTCTATTCTGTTCCATTGATCTATGTCTGTTTTGGGGACAGTTCCCTACTATCTTGATGATGACAACATTGTAATAGAGCTTGAAGTCTGGAATTGTGATGCACACAACGTTGGCTTTCTTTTTCAATATTCCTCTGGCTATTCGAAGTATTTTCTGGTTCCATATATATTTTAGGATGATTTGTCCCATTTCTTTGAAAAAAATGGATGGGATTTTGATAGGGATTGCATTAAATGTGTAGATTGCTTTAGGTAGCATAGACATTTTCACAATATTTGTTCTTCCAATACAGGAGCATGGAACATTTTTCCATTTCTTTGTGTCTTTTTCAATTTCTTTCATGAGTACTTTAGAGTTTTCTGAGTATAGATACTTTGTTAGGTTTATTCCTAGGCATCTTAGGGTTTTGGGTGCAATTGTAAATGGGATTCACTCCTTAATTTCTTTCTTCAGTCTTGTTTGTATAAAAAAATGCAACCAATTTCTGTTCATTGATTTATATCCTGACACTTTACAGAATTTCTATACAAGTTATAGCAGATTTGGAGTGGAGTCCTTTAAGTTTTCCACATACAGTATCATATCATCTGCAAACAGGGATAGTTTGACTTCTCTTCTGCCAATTTGGCAAAATTTGGATGCCTTTAATTTCTTTTTGTTGTCTGATTGCTGAGGCTAGGACTTCTAGTACTATTTTGATGAGCAGTGGTGATAACGGACATCCCTGCCGTGTTCCTGACCTCAGCGGAAAAGTATTCAGTTTTTCTCCATTGAGAATGATATTTGCAGTGGGTTTTTCATAGATGGCTTTGATAATATTGATAATATGTGCCCTCTATCCCTACACTTTGAAGAGTTTTAATCAGGAAGGGACACTGCACTTTGCCAAATGCTTTTTCAGCATCTATGGAGAGTATCATATATTTTATTGATGTGCTGTATCACATTGATTGATTTGCAGATGTTGAACCAACCTTGTAGCCCTGGAATAAATCCCAGTTGGTCGTGGTGAATAATCCTTTTAATGTACTGTTGAATCCTATTGGCTAGTATTTTGGTGAGAATTTTCGCATCTGTGTTCATCAAGGATATTGGTCTGTAGTTCACATTTTTTATGGGAACCTTGTCTGGTTTTGGGATCAAGGTGATGCTGGCCTCAGAAAAAAAAAGTTTGGGAGTTTTCCTTCCATTTCATTTTTTTGGAACAGTATCATGAGAATAGGAATTAATTCTTCTTTAAATGTTTGGTAGAATTCCCCTGGGAAGCCATCTGGCCCGGGGCTTTTGTTTGTTTGGAGATTTTTGATGACTGTTTCAATCTCCATACTGGTTATGGGTCTGTTCAGGTTTTCTATTTCTTCCTGGTTCAGTTGTGGTAGTTTATATGTCTCTAGGAATGTATCCATTTCTTCCAGATTCTTGAATTTGTTGGCGTAGATTTGCTCATAGTATGTTCTTATAATTGTTTGTATTTCTTTGGTGTTGGTTGTGATCTCTCCACTTTCATTCATGATTTTATTTATTTGGGTTCTTTCTCTTTTCTTTTTGATAAGTATGGAAAGGGGTTTATCAATCTTATTAATTCTTTCAAAGAACCAGCTCTTAGTTTCGTTGATTTGTTCTATTGTTTTTTTTTGTTGTTGTTGGTTTATTGTGGTTTTTGTTTGTTTGTTTGTTTGTTTCTATTTCATTGATTTCTGCTCTGATCTTTATTATTCCTCTTCTCCTGCTGGATTTAGGCTTTCTTTGTTGTTCTTTCTACAACTCCTTTAGGTGTAGGGTTATGTTGTGTATTTGAGATCTGAGAGAGAAGCGTGGTTGCACACGTCTGTCACTGCACTCCCCAGGAGAAAGTCTGGGGAGGGCGCAGCACGCCTCCCCCAGAGAAGAGAAGGAGCCTTTGGCCTTGTGGTCGGGAAAAGGACGGGAAGCAGGGTAGCCTGCCATGGCAGGAATAGCAGGCCGGTGGCAAGACAAGTGTCACCCGCCCTCTGTGCGGAGAGACAAAGCCTGGTTCCTAAGGAGACATGAGGGGACAACTAGGGCAGGGACACGTGCTCCACTCTGAGGAAGGAGTCTGGGCAGAAGGCAGGCCTGTCCTGTGCCTCTGGTCCCAAGGGGATAGCATCTCCTTGACCTCCTGTCTGTAGGGCAGACTTGGGCTAGCTACCAGGTGCCATACCCGGAACTCGCAGAAACAGCTCAGTCGAGAAACGGGCAGTCACATGCCATATTCCTCCAACATGTGACAGCGTTTTCGGTGGCAGGGGGTTTGCGGGGGAAGGAGTGGGGACAATCCCCAAAACTCCCCATTCCAGTGAACGGGCGGTGATCAGGGATCCTGTCACCTCTCCTTTCCTGTGGGGAAACACTGGCCTTGTCCGCGAGTCAGCCTGAGGTCCAGTTCCAAAGGCCAAGCGTTGCCTACACCGGGAGACTGTAGTGTGCATAGAGTGCCATCTTAGGCCACGCACGCTGCTGCAGGGTTGTGACTGTGTCTGCTTAGTTCGGCCTGGCAGGGTGAAACCAGGGCGCCAACATGGAGCCCGGGAAAGCAAGCCACAAGAGACACCGGCTCTCCCGCAGCTCTTCTTCCCTGATGCGACAGAGCAAACACCCAAAGCCTTGCTGAGGAAGCAGCAGCGAAGTGCGGTTCGCGCCAAGCTGAAAACCTCTGCGAAAGCATAGCAGTCGCTGGGAAATCAGAGTCGGTTCTGTGGGCTGCTTTTGTTGCTTGCCTTAGCCTAGTATTCGCAGCACTATGGGAGAAACCCGCATAGAGCGAAAGCCTCTTTGCCCTGGCATCCCCTCTGGGAAAGCACAGCATTCTTTGGGAAATCAGAGTCCAGTCTGAGGGATTCTCCTGTTGCCTGAGCTGGTCTTCTCAGCACGGAGTAATAAACCGCATGGAACGAAATCCTCTATGCCTAGGCATCACCTCTGCCTGAGAGAGAAGCACGCTTGCGCCTTTGGAAAGAGCCTTAAGGAAAAAGAAATGTTTTTCACTGCACTCCCCAGGAGCATGTCTGTGGAAGGTGCAGCAGGCTGCCTGGGGAGAAGAGCAGGAGCCATTGGCCTTCTGGTCTGGAAACAGTTGCGAAGCAAGAGAGCCGGCCCTGGCAGGCACAGCGGCCGGTGGCAATACAAGTGTCACCCGCTCCCAGTGCAGAGAGACCGAAGACTGGCTGCGAAGGAGACAGGAGGGGATGAGGTGGGCAGGGCGCGTGATCCACTCTTAGGAAGGAGTCTGGGCAGAGAGCATGCCTGTCCTGAGCCTCTGGGCCCAAGGATACAGCAGTTCCTTGGCCACCTGTCCCTGGGGCACACATGCGCTAGCCACCAGACGCCTACGCTGAACTCGCAGAAACAGCTCCCTGAAATAACGGGGAGTCAGATGCCTACTTCCTCCAGGATGTGGAAGCTTGGAGGAGGCACGGGGTTTAAGGGGAAGGAGTGGAGACAGTCCCCCAAAGCTCACTATTCAGTGGACGGGTGGTGTGCAGGGATCCTGTCCCCTCTCCTTTCCTGTGGGGAAAGCACTGGCCTAGTCCGAGAATCCGCCTGAGTGTCAGTGTAAAAGGCCAAGGGATGCCTACACTGGGAGATGGTAGTGTGCATAGAGTGCCATCCTAGGCTATGCACGCTACTGCAGGGTTGTGGCTGTGTTTGATTAGTTCGGTCTGGCAGGGTGAACCCAGGACATGAACATGGAGCCGGGGAAAGCAAGGCCCAAGAGGCACCAGCTCTCCCACGGCTCTTCTTCCCTGACGCGACTGAAGCCTTGCTGAGGAAGCAGCAGCGAAGTGCTGTTCGCTCCAAGCCAAAGCCTCTGCGAAAGCACAGCATTCGCTCAGAAATGTTCTGCGGGCCGCTGCTGCTTGCCTGAGCCCAGTCTCGTGGTGGGAGAAACCCGCATACAGCGAAAGCCTCTTTGCCTGGGCATCTCCCCTGGGAAAGCAAAACGTTCCTTGGGAAATCAGAGTTGGGTTTAGGGATGCTGCTGCTGCTTGCCTGAGCTAGTCTCCGCAGCTCGGTGGAAGATACCCGCATAGAGTGAAATACTCTTTGCCCTAGCATCCTCACTGCCTGAGAGAGAAGCCAAGTATGGGGAAGGCGCAGCATGCCGCCCCCGGAGAAGAGAAGGAGCCGTTGGCCTTGGGGTCGGGAAACGCTCGGGAAGCAGGATAGCCTGCCATGGCACGAACAGCAGGCCGGTGGCAAGACAAGTTTCACCCGCTCCCTGTGCGGAGAGATGGAAGCCTGGCTGCTAAGGAGACATGAGGGGACGACTAGGGCAGGGTCGCGTGCTCCACTCTGAGGAAGGAGTCTGGGCAGAAGGCAGGCCTGTCCTGTGCCTCTGGTCCCAAGGGGACAGCATCTCCTTGGCCACCTGTCCCAAGGGCAGTCTTGGGCTTGCCACCAGGTGCCATACCCGGAACTCAAAGAAACAACCCCATGGAGAAACGGGCAGTCAGATGCCATCTTCCACCAAGATGTGGCAGCGATGTGGGTGGCAGGGAGTGTGCTGGGGAAAGAGTGGAGACTGTCCCCCACAGTTCCCCATCCCAGTACACGGGCCGTGTGCAGGGATCCTGTCCCCTCCTCTCTCCTGTGGTGAAGGCACTGGCCTAGACCCCGAGTCTGCCTGAGCGCCAGAGCAAAAGGCAAAGCCTTACCTACCACAGGAGATGGTAATAGGCATAGAGTGCCATGCTAAGACACACACGCTGCTGCAGGGTTGTGACTGTGTCTGCTGAGTTCGGCAGAGCAAGGTGAACCCCGGGCGTGAACTTGGAGCCCGGGAAAGCAAGTCCCAAGAGACACCAGTTCTCCCGCGGCTCTTCTTCCCTGCCGCGACAGAGTGAACACCCAAAGCCTTTCTGAGGAAGGAGCAGCGAAGTGCGGTTCGTGCCAAGCTGACAACCTCTGCGAAAGCATAGCAGTCGCTGGGAAATCAGAGTCGGTTCTGTGGGCTGCTTTTGTTGCTTGCCTTAGCCTAGTATTCGCAGCACTATGGGAGAATCCCACATAGATCGAAAGCCTCTTTGCCCTGGCATCCCCTCTTGGAAAGCACAGCATTCTTTCCGAAATCAGAGTCGGGTCTGAGGGATTCTCCTGTTGCCTGAGCTGGTCTTCTCAGCACGGTGTAATAAACCGGCATGGAGTGAAATCCTCTATGTCTGGGCATCCCCTCTGCCTGAGAGAGAAGCGCGCTTGCACCTGTGGAAAGAGCCTTAAGGAAAGGGACACGTTTTACACTGCGCTCCCCAGGAGCATATCTGTGGAAGGTGCAGCACGCTGCCCGGGGAGAAGAGCAGGAGCCGTTGACCTTCTGGTCTGGAAATGGTTGCGAAGCAGGAGAGCCAGCCCTGACAGGCACAGCGGCCGTTGGTAATACAAGTGTCACCCGCTCCCTGTGCAGAGAGACGGAAGCCTGGCTGCTAAGGAGACAGGAGGGGATGAGTATGGCAGGGCGCGTGCTCCCCTCTTAGGAAGGAGTCTGGGTAGAAAGCATGCCTGTCCTGAGCCTCTGGGCCAAAGAGATAGCAGCTCCTTGGCCACCTGTCCCTGGGGCACACATGCGCTAGCCACCAGGCGCCTACCCTGAACTCGCAGAAACAGCTCCCTGAAATAACGGGGAGTCATATGCCGACTTCCTCCAGGATGTGGAAGCTTGGAGGAGGCACGGGGTTTAAGGGGAAGGAGTGGGGACAGTCCCCCAAAGCTCATTATTCAGTGGACGGGTGGTGTGCAGGGATCCTGTCACCGCTCCTTTCCTGTGGGGAAAGCACTGGCCTAGTCCGAAAATCTGCCTGAGCGCCAGAGTAAAAGGCCAAGCGATGCCTACACTGGGAGATGGTAGTGTGCATAGAGTGCCATCCTAGGCTATGCACGCTACTGCAGGGTTGTGGCTGTGATTGCTTAGTTCGGCCTGGCAGGGTGAACCCAGGACGTGAACATAGAGCCCGGGAAAGCAAGGCCCAAGAGGCACCAGCTCTCCCACGGCTCTTCTTCCCTGACGCGACAGAGAGAATGACCAAAGCCTTGTTGAGGAAGCAGCAGTGAAGTGTGGTTCGTGCCAAGCTGAAGTCGCTGGGAAATCAGAGTCGGTTCTGTGGGCTGCTGTGTCTGCTTGCCTTAGCCTAGTATTCGTAGCAAGATGGACGATACCCGCATAGAGTGAAAGCCTCTTTGCTCGGGCCTCCCCTCTGCGAAAGCATAGCATTCTTTGGGAAATCAGACTCGGGTCTGTGGGTTGCTCCTGTTTGCCTGAGCTGGTCTCCACAGCGAAATCCTCTTTGCCTGGGCATACCATCTGCCTGAGAGAGAAGCGCGCTTGTGCCTCTGGAAAGAGCCTTAAGGAAAGGGACACGTCTTTCACTGCGCTCCCCAGGAGCATGTCTGTGGAAGGTGCAGCACGCTGCCCAGGGAGAAGAGCAGGAGCCGTTGGCCTTCTGGTCTGGAAATGGGTGCGAAGCAGGAGAGCCGGCCCTGGCAGGCACAGCGGCCGGTGGCTATACAAGTGTCACCGGCTCCATGTGCAGAGAGACGGAAGCCTGGCTGCTAAGGAGAGAGGAGGGGATGAGGTGGGCAGGGCGCGTGCTCCTCTCTTAGGAAGGAGTCTGGGCAGAAAGCATGCCTGTCCTGAGCCTCTGGCGAACATGATGCGAACATGGCGCCCGTGAAAGCAAGGCCCAAGAGGCACCAGCTCTCCTGAAGCTCTTCTTCCCTGATGCGACTGAAGCCTTGCTGAGGAAGCAGCAGCGAAGTGCTGTTCGTTCCCAGCCAAAGCCTCGGCGAAAGCACAGCATTCACTGAGAAATGTTCTGCGGGCTGCTGCTGCTTGCCTGAGCCCAGTCTCGCGGTGGGAGAAACCCGCATACAGGGAAAGCCTCTTTGCCTGGGCATCTACCCTGAGAAAGCACAGCGTTCCTTGGGAAATCAGAGTTGGGTTTGGGGATGCTGCTGCTTGCCTGGCCTAGTCTCTGCTGCTCGGTGGAAGATACCCACATGGAGCGAAATACCCTTTGCCCTAGCATCCCCTCTGCCTGAGAGAGAAGCCACGTGTGCGGAAGGCGGAGGACGCCGCCCCGGAGAAGAGAAGGAGCCGTTGGCCTTGGCGTCAGGAAACGCTCGGGAAGCAGGATAGCCTGCCGTGGCTCGAGCAGCAGGCCAGTGGCAAGACAAGTGTCACTCGCTCCCTGTGTGGAGAGATGGAAGCCTGGCTGCTAAGGAGACATGAGGGGACGACTAGGGCAGGGTCGCGTGCTCCACTCTGAGGCAGAAGCCTGGGCAGAAGGCAGGCCTGTCCTGTGCCTCTGGTCCCAAGGGGACAGCATCTTCTTGGCCACCTATCCGAAGGGCAGACTTGGGCTTGCCACCAGGTGCCATACCGGGAACTCGCAGGAACAGCCCCATGGAGAAACGGGCAGTCAGATGCCGTCTTCCACCAAGATGTGGCAGCGATGTGGGTGGCAGGGCGTGTGCCCGGGAAGGAGTGGAGACAGTCCCCCACAGTTCCCCATCCCAGTGCACGGGTCTTGTGCAGAGATCCTGTCGCCACCTCTCCCCTTTGGTGAAGGTACTGACCTAGACCCGAGTCTGCCTGAGCACCGGAGCAAAAGGCATAGCCTTACCTACCCCAGGAGATGGTAATAGGCATAGAGTGCCATGCTAGGACACGCACGCTGCTGCACGGTTGTGACTGTGTCTGCTTAGTTCGGCATAGCAAGGTGAACCCCGGGCGTGAACTTGGAGCCCGGGAAAGCAAGTCCCAAGAGGCACCAGCTCTCCCGCGGCTCTTCTTCCCTGCCGCGACAGAGCGAACACCCAAAGGCTTGCTGAGGAAGCAGCAGTGAAGTGCGGTTCGTGCCAAGCTGACAACCTCTGCGAAAGCATAGCACTGGCTGGAAAATCAGAGTCGGTTCTGTGGGCTGCTGTGGCTGCTTGCCTTAGCCTTGTTTTCATAGCAGGATGGGAAAAACCCGCATAGAGCGAAAGCCTCTTTGTCCGGCAACCCCTCTGGGAAAGCACAGCATTCTTTGGGAAATCAGAGTCGGGTCTCTGGGATGCTCCTGTTTGGCTGAGCTGGTCTCCTCATCACGGTGTCATAAACCAGCATGGAGCGAAATCCTCTTTGCCTGGGCATCCCCTCTGCCTGAGAGAGAAGCGCGGTTGCGCCTGTGGAAAGAGCCTTAAGAAAAGGGACACGTCTTTCATGCGCTCCCCAGGAGCATGTCTGTGGAAGGTGCAGCACGCTGCCCGGGGAGAAGAGCAGGAGCCGTTGGCCTTCTGGTCTCGAAACGGTTGCGAAGCAGGAGAGCCGTCCTTGACAGGCACAGGGGCCGTTGGTAATACAAGTGTCATACGCTCCCAGTGCAGAGAGACGGAAGCGTGGCTGCTAAGTAGACAGGAGGGGATGAGTATGGCAGGGCGCGTGTTCCCCTCTTAGGAAGGAGTCTGGGTAGAAAGCATGCCTGTCCTGAGCCTGTGGGCCAAGGGACAGCAGCTCCTTGGCCACCTGTCCCTGGGGCATACATGCTCTAGCCACCAGGCGCCTACCCTGAACTCGCAGAAACAGCTCCCTGAAATAACGGGGAGTCATATGCCGACTTCCTCCAGGATGTGGAAGCTTGGAGGAGGCACGGGTTTTAAGGGGAAGGAGTGGTGACAGTCCCCCAAAGCTCCCTATTCAGTGGACGGGTGGTGTGCAGGGATCCTGTCACCTCTCCTTTCCTGTGGGGAAAGCACTGGCCTAGTCCGCGAGTCCGCCTGAGCGCCAGAGTAAAAGGCCAAGTGATGTCCACACTGGGAGATGGTAGTGTGCATTGAGTGCCATCCTAGGCTACGCACGCTACTGGAGGGTTGTAGCTGTGTCTGCTTAGTTCGGCCTGGCAGGGTGAACCCAGGACGCGAACATGGAACCCGGGTAAACAGGGCCCAAGAGGCACTAGCTCTCCCGCAGCTCTTCTTCCCTGACGCGACTGAAGCCTTGCTGAGGAAGCAGCAGCGAAGTGCTGTTCGCTCCAAGCCAAAGCCTCTGCGAAAGCACAGCATTCACTGAGAAATGTTCTGCGGGCTGCTGCTGCTTGCCTGAGCCCAGTCTCGCGGTGGGAGAAACTCGCATACAGCGAAAGCCTTTTTGCCTGGGCATCTCCCCTGGGAAAGCACAGCGTTCCTTGGGAAATAAGAGTTGGGTTTGGGGATGCTGCTGCTGCTTGCCTGAGCTAGTCTCCGCAGCTCGGTGGAAGATACCCGCATGGAGCGAAATACCCTTTGCCCTAGCATCCCCTCTGCCTGAGAGAGAAGCCAAGCGTGGGGAAGGCGCAGCACGCTGTCCCCAGAGAAGAGAAGGAGCTGTTGGCCTTGGGGTCAGGAAACGCTCGGGAAGCAGGATAGTCTGCCCTGGCACGAACAGCGGGCTGGTGGCAGGACAAGTGTCACCTGCTCCCTGTGCGGAGAGATGGAAGCCTGGTTGCTAAGGAGACATGAGGGGCCAACTAGGGCAGGGTCGCGTGCTCCACTCTGAGGAAGGAGTTTGGGCAGAAGGCAGGCCTGTCCTGTGCCTCTGGTCCCAAGGGGACAGCATCTCCTTGGCCACCTGTCCCAAGGGCAGTCTTGGGCTTGCCACCAGGTGCCATATCCGGAACTCGCAGAAACAACACCATGGAGAAACAGGTGCACTATCTAAAAAGAGATCAGTGAACTTGGACTGGAGTTAGTAGACATGGAAGTAAATAAAATATTACAGAGAAGAATACTCTGTGGTCCACAACCTAAACGGGCTGGGATTCCCATCATTTGGGTCCCTGTAGCTTTACAAAAGTCAATTAATATTTGTATCTCCGATTAAAGTTGATTCCCCAGTACTTTTTCAAACATCTCTTGTAACGTATTGTTTCCTAGAAAGAAAGGTATTTTGCACATGTGTCTGCCTTTGTCTCTGGTCATGATCTCAGTCAGGATCCTGGGATCGAGCCCCATATCGGGCTTCCTGCTCATTAGGGAGTATACTTCTCAGTCTCTCTCTGCAGCTACCTCCCCCTGCCTCACTCATGCTCTGTCTCTCAAATAAATAAATACAATCTTTAATTTTTTAATTAAAAATAAGATAAATAAAATAATATAAAAAGTCTGGTCTTACTGCTCCATTTAGCTCCTTTTTTTTTTTTTGAGTTGTATTTATTTATTATTTTTTTTTAATTTTATTTATTTCTTTGACAGAGACAGATCACAAGTAGGCAGAGAGGCAGGCAGAGAGAGAGAGAAGGAAGCAGGCTCCCTGCTGAGCAGAGAGCCCGATGCGGGACTCGATCCCAGGACCCTGAGATCACGACCTGAGCCGAAGGCAGAGGCTTTAACCCACTGAGCCACCCAGGCGCCCTTTGAGTTGTATTTAAAGCAGCATGAGAGAACATGATGCTCTCAAACTTAAAAAAAAAAGGAAAAAATTGAGTTTTGTTAGTATTTAAGATCTTGTCTGCTAGATAAAAACGTTGGCTTTGTTAACGTGAAAATTAACAAAAGAGAATAAGATAGAATTCTAATAATTTTTGTAGAAATTAAAAATTTCCTCCAACCCAATTACATACAGACCCATTAAGTAAATTCATTCCAATGTCCCAAACCAACCTTTTCTAATAGTAATGCATCTGTGTAAATAGGTTCAACCCAAGGAATAAATAAATATTATTATTTTTTTCCTGTCTCTTCCACACTCACATCTGGGTATATTGGTAGCAAGCCAATTATCTATCTTATAAGACATGATATCATAAGGAGGGTATTCTGTTCATTTGGGACAACTGAAAATCATTGTAATTTTATCTTGATGCAGTAACTTGAGATGGCACAGTGTGGGTTATGAATATATTTTATATTTTTTACTGGGAAGAAGAGATTACAGAGATATTGGTTATCCAAGAGAGACTGACAGGTGTTGATAGTTGCCAGGTCAATATCCATCTACTTTTTCCTTTAATATCAGAAAGCACTGAGGGATTGACAACCAGGAAACTTAAAACAACATTAAATATTTTATTGTCTCTTTTCTAGTTATATTGTAACCATACGACAAAGTATCAGTTGTACAAGCTATCATTCTCTTTTACCTCTATCTTTCTGCCAGAAATGTGGGCTTAATAGTGAGAACTCCAACAGCAATTTTTGCAACTGTGAATAAAAAGCCATGAAAACCACTAAGATAGTTCACTTGACTTTCTTTTTTTTATTTTTATTTTTATTTTTTTTTTAGATTTTCATTTATTTATTTGACAGAGAGAGGTTACAAATAGGCAGAGAGGCAGGCAGAGAGAGAGAGGAGGAAGCAGGCTCCCTGCTGAGCAGAGAGCCCGATGCGAGACTCGATCCCAGAACTCTGGAATCATGACCTGAGCCGAAGACAGTGGCTTAACCCACTGAGCCACCCAGGCGTCCCTCCATTCAATTTCTTAACTGAGTCTCAAATGCATCCTGAGTTCTAACCTAAACCTAAGTTCTACTTCTTACACGTTGTTATATGACCAAATTCTTTCAGTTCAGTATTTTGTAACATTTAAATATTAATCAATTGATGCTTTGTCTATTTCTATGAAAATAATTTGAATACTGTAGATATTGTTATATTTATATATTTATAATCAAAGTTTCATCAGTTGAAGTTTTTGGAAATTTCAGATATAATGATTAACCTAAAATGATACTGCCTCAAATCCCTCTGATATCAAGGCCCAACACCTGATTATAGCCAAACCTGTGGTGGATAGTTCCATGGGAAATTGAAGTTACTTAACACTGATAGCATCTCATGTTCTCTCTCTCATTTTAGAATGTCTCCAACACAACCCCAAAGTGTAGGAGAGTTAATGTCCTCTGAGGACAGCTCTCAGTGAAGTGGAAATAAGAACCATAGATAAAATTGTCAGTTTTCAGGTCTTCATGAGGACAACTTAAAGAAGTTTCTCAGGACCTTTCAGTAAAAGCAAGCCTTCATTTTCTATCCACAACAATTATATCAACAATGTACCTCTTTGACAAAGTTGCTTCTTCACTGTCTCACTTTCCCATTCTTTTCTACCTTGGATAATCTCCCAGATAAACTAACAGTACTCAAATCCTTTGCCCTACTCTTTGCTCTCAGGATAAATGGAGCCAAAAGACTTAGATTAATATCAAGTTCTGAATGGGATCTTAGAGCTATTTCTGTCCAGATTTTCATAAACATAGGGACCATTGAATTATCAGGCTATAAATAAGTTCTAAATGGAGGGGGCAAAAGCAAAAAGTAGAAATTTTTATGTTTGATTTTTAATCATGATTGACTTTATTGATTATTAAAAATACTAACATTATAAAAGTGTGGATCTTTGTAAAACAATGTCATAATGTAAGAAATAAGTTGCATAGTCCTTTGGAGAATATTAAACCAAGTGTTCAGGTGCCATCTAATTTCTTGTTTAATCCAGAACTTTGGTGTGCATTATCTTGAGGAATAGGATTTTGAAGTCCAGACAGACTAACAGAAAACTGACCCAAATGTGTGTGTTTATATTTCTGCTTTTGTTGTAAAAATCAAAGTGTGATTGCTGGTTTAAAATGGTAAAACTAATAATGTTCATGGACTCTATTATAAATTTTCTAATTGTATGGGAAGAATCCAATAAACATAGAATTAATTAATTTGCAAATCCTCAAAGAGCTACAGGATCAGGTAGTGGTATGTTCTGATTCAACAGCATCATAATGCAGCATTTTATATGTGTGGTTAATGGATATTTTCATGAATGCTTGCTAGCTAGTCAGCCAATACAGAGAAATATTAGGTAGGGTAATTACACACAGTTGTGTTTAATAAAATGAGAGAAAATTATCAAATGACACTAATAATAATAATCCTATAGCAGGCTAAATAATTCAATGATAATTACAAGTATTAATCTAGCTTTCTTCCCTGATTATGACTCTTCTCTCCTTTATCATAATGGCAGTAGCAGATTGTCTGCAATGAATTGTGAAAACCCAGCAGTGACTTTGGCAGTGAAGGCCTCCCATCAATTTTGATAGGTTAAAATGATTCTGTTTGGTCTTGAGCAAATATGTCAATTTTTTTGTTCTGTGTGTGTCATAAAAGAAAGAAGCAATAGTAAATTCTTGCTGTTATTCCATGGAGCCAATAAAATCATACTGCCAACAAGAGGCTGTTGACACTGTAAGTGTAGTTAACTGTCTTGAAATACTAGGCCTCGAAATAAAATTCCAATATTTCACATAACCTCTTATTTTTTAAAGAAAACAAAACAAAACAAAACAAAACAACTATACTGCTTACATTTAGGGCCCTGCTGTTGTGTAACTATTTTTGAACATGTCTACTGTAAGTGTATATATATATATTTTTTTCTGTGCAATAAATTCATTTAGAGATAAATTTGGATTGCAAATTATTTTGGGGGAGGCATGGTATTTGTGGCTAGTCTTACAAGTAAAAAGGACTAAAAGAAAAAAGAAAAACATTTTTTATTAGAGCATACTTACATCTGTCCAAAGTACTTCTTTACTATAATACTGACTAATGTTTAATACTGTACACAAAAAAAGAAGTTAAATGAGTTATAATTCAGTCAAAGTATAACTGGCCATTTTAGAACTTACCACTGAATCTTTCTGGTATGAAATGTGATATCTGGCAATCTGGTCCAGTTCATTACATCAGGTCATTTGTATGTTCTTATTACCATTTTGATAGCATAGCACATTTTATAACCCAGACATTTTACAATGGAACTATGATGCATGTATTTTCAAAATTATAGACATACATGAAGCTATGAGGTCAAAAGGGATGAATGTCCGTAGTACCATATAGACTCAACAAATAAAAGTGTCCAAGGCTCTGAGTGAGATTTATGAATATTGTGTAAGATTAGGCCAACATGTGGTTTTGACATAAATAATCTGTTCTTAAATTAGAATTACAGTCGTTGAGTACAGTGTTGAAAATGGCAGATAGATTTTAGCTATCTTTGCTCACTAGGGAAAATGTAAAAATTTTTAGTTTGGTCAGATTTTCACTTAAATTCTGAAAAATCTTACGTTTGAGAGAACCCTTCTGAAATAAGAATCCTTAAAGACATAACCCCTTTGGCACAAGTTTTCAAGAAACTTGTTTGATGTTGTAGACAATTATATGGCACACGTACTGTTCTAGATGTTTCATGCCAATAATATGTAAGCCATACCAAGGCTACATATACATTTAGAGATGTTCCTCAGCTTACAAGGGGGCTATGTACAGAGAAATACATACAAAATTGAAAATGTATTTAATACCCCTAAACTATCAAATATCATAGCTTACCTTAAGCTTATTTAAACATACTCAAAACACTTACATTTGCATGCATTTGGGCAAAATCATCTTAAGCAAAGCCTATTTTATAACAAAGTATCAAATATCACATGCAATTTATTAAATATTACACTAAAAAAAAGAAGAATGGTTATATATAGAATGCTTGTAAGAATATCAGGTGTTCACCCCTGTAATCTTCTAGCTGACTGGGAGCTGTGGCTCACTGCCCCTGCCCAGCATCACAAGACGGCACCATACCACATGTCATTGGCCCTTTTTATAAAGACCCAAATTCAAAATTCAAAGTACAGTTTCTACTGAATCACTTTCACTTTCACATCATTGCCAAATATATCACAAGTTGAATCATTGTAAATCAGGAGCCATCTGATTTGAAAGTTAAATCACAGTCACCCATATACACACCAAAAAAAGGCCTTCATGTAGGCCCATCTATGTATCTCTAAACAACATAGTGTGACATATCAACGGCAAAAAATGGATGTGAAGGGGACAATTGCTTTGCGTCAGTACTCTGAGCAGTAACATACATGGCCTTACTCACCTAGCAGAACTCCAGAGCTAGCTGATGGAAAGGAATTTTACAAATGTTTGCTGAACAGCATAAGCACTATTATTTTTAATTTAGTGTGCATATCTGTTTTCTCAAGATATGTTAATGTATTTTATTGACTTATTACAAAACCAAATAATTTCCTCTTATTTAAGTGGCAGGTAAATAGAATTCTTTTTAATTTAAATCAAATGGCTTTTTAGGGAAAATATACTAAAAATTTTGAAACTTGTATTACTTATGAATCTTTTATTGGAATCCTTATCAAGTTGTATTTTTCAAGTTATTCCTAAATAATCTTCAATGAATTGAAAATATTTTTTGGACTTTACTCAAGGCTATTAACACACAATTCACTTTGTTAAATTTAGTGCTAAACATTCAACCAAAACGTTGTGTCTTTTTTTTTCCACTAACACATCCTCCATCTACTGGCCGAATTCTCTCCCCAACTAGCACATATATACCAATGTCTATCTTTAGAATAAGTAAGGGTCATCTTTTGTCTTTATTCTATTCCTCGTATGCTTCTGAACTTGTTGAATTTTAATATAGTCACACCATAAGCATCACATATTTGATTCCCCTTTCAATAGTAAACAGTGCACAACCAGAGCATACCTTCAAAGCTATCAATATACTTACTCTGATATATTATTTTTGTATTTTTGTAAATTAAAATAATTAAATTATAGAACAAGAGTTGCAGGTGGTAGGTGTTGTAAGTTTTACCCAAACTGACTTTTGTCAAACTACTATATGACAAGTAGTTTTCTCAGGTTTATTTTTAGAATATCCTTGTATAATGAATATTTACACTGATATCTAGTATAAAAATTTTGCAATTTATTTTAGAAACATTAAGATATTGAAAATCAATCTATTTCTTTAATTCATTAAAGACATTTTTGGCTTGTTTCCAGTACTTTCTTACTGGTTAAAAAATGAATTTGAAGTAGTCTGAATTTCATTATTATATGGCACTTTCCCTTTGATGAATACAAAGACGATATTCTATATTAGCTATCTGAGAAGAATTCATTTTTTAAATTTTATTTATTTGTAAGAGAGAGAGTGAGAGAGAGCACAAGCAGGGGGAGCAGCAGGGTGAGGGAGAAGCAAACTCCCGGCTAAGCAGGGATTCTGTTGCAGAACTGAGTCCCAGGACCCTAAGATCATGACCTGCGCTAAAGGCTCAGGTGTTTAACTGACTGAGCCACCCAGGTGTCCCAATCTGAGAAGAGTTCTGTATGTTATTCCTATTCATATGAAGTTTAAAGTTTAGGTAATTAACTTAATATTTTAGTGGCTATTACATAGATAGCACTATGTTCCAGGCAGAGAGTAAGAAAGAAATATTAAATCAACCATATTCTATGCATTCTAAATGAAAATAATTAATCAATCATAATAAATCCTTCTATTTATGGAATATCAACTCATAAGCTTTCCTCCATATGAACAATGCCAAATACCAGAATAAAGGGTCATCTAATACAAATAAAGGATAGAATTAAAGAATTCTGGTAAGCCATTTAATTTTGAAAAATGGTGCTATATTGTTGCTGAGTTGTGGTTTTCAGTTACATAAATTCTGATAAGTGTAGAAGTAACATGAGTGTTACATGAGATGAGAAATGGTTTATAATTAAGATATTTTTAAAAGTACAGATAAATACAAATTTGTAAACATAGCATTATGGAGGAATAAAAATAAATGATAGCTACACACTCTAAAGTGAATAAGTCTTGGAAAGTTAATAGAGAAGTAAAACAAGGACAGTGCGAAAGTATGGTACATTTTTATGAAGTTCAAACAAATTCTGTGAAACCATAGATGGACTTAAAGATACTATTATGTATCAAATATTGTAACAATTAAGAAAGGAAATAGCAAACATAAAATAACCAAAGCATACAAACTTGGGTAGATACAATAGTTGTGATCATGTTCTACTTCATAAAGAGATGAGTTAATAGATAAATAGAAGTAACTAGACTTTTTAGAAGTTACTAAAACTTTGCCTGTTATTTCTTAGTAATATAAAATATATGGTTTTCTAACAAAAACGCTTATCTTAAAAATATTTAAAAATAAATTTCAGGCTACTCATAAGGTTCTATTTACTTTTCCACTGAAGGAAAAGCTGGTTGTTGTAGTTGTAGTTGTTTGTTTGTTTTAGTCTCCTCCTAGTTTTTATTATTATAATGTGGAATGAGGAATGTTAGATTGAAAAGTGAATTATTTTATAGACAAAAATCATTACTTGATTCACCTCCTGGTACAGCAGATGGAACTCCTGAAAACATGCCCTTTTGCCTTACAGAAGAGTAACAGTTATGCTTACTTCTGAAACATGCTTGGTGGTGGCCCTAAATAGTGACACCATAGTAAACATTTTGAATATTTGCAATTAATTTTTATAGTCATAGGGCTCCAAAAGGCACTGCTGGTATCATAGCATGTATTTCAATAAAGCTAAAAGTTGCCTGACTGTTTAAAAATATTAACAAGGCACAAAACATGGCAGAAGTATTGTCCTCAGATATTATTTTTTTCCATATGCTCCTGATTCAAGACATGACAAGGTATTTTTTTTAATTTTTTTTATAAGAGATTTTATTTATTTATTTGACAGAGAACACAAGTAGGCAGAGTCAGGCAGAGAGAGAGGAGGAAGAACACTCCCTGCTGAGCTGAGAGCCCGATGTGGGACTGGATCCAAGGATCCTGGGATCATGACCTGAGCCGAAGGCAGAGGCTTTAACCCACTGAGCCACCCAGGCACCCCCATGACAAGTTTTTTAAGATTTTATTTATTTATTTATTTGACAGAGAGAGAGATTCCAAGTAGGCAGAGAGGCAGGCAGAGATAGAGAGGAGGTAGTAGGCTCTCTGATGAGCAGAGAGCCCGATGTGGGGCTCCATCCCAGGACCCTGAGATCATGAACTGAGCTGAAGGCAGCGGCTTAACCCACTGAGCTACCCAGGCGCCCGACAAGTTATTTTTGATAGATATATATACACAGTATTTTCCAGTTATAAGAAAAATGGTTCTTCTATTTTTATCCTTTTTTTAAAATTACATAATTTTTTAAATTAAAATTTTATTTTTTAATGTTTTACTTTTCTTTTCTTTTTTCAAAAAAGATTTTATTTATTTATTTGACAGACAGAGATCACAGGTAGGCAGAGAGGCAGGCAGAGAGAGAGAGAGAGAGAGAGAGAGAAGCGGGCTTCCTGAGGAGCAGAGAGCCTGATGCAGGGCTCGATCCCAGGACCCTGAGATCATGACCCGAGCCAAAGGCAGCAGCCCAAACCACTGAGCCACCCAGGCGCCCCAATGTTTTACTTTTCAATATACTACTTAGAATATAAAACCTATTCCATTTTGTAAGAAGTTTACCATTTAAAAAATGGTAATTTTCTCATTGTGTCTTCCCCTCTCATTGCTATATTTTGAATAAAAAATTTCACAATAAACATAACTGATGCTTTCCTTATGGTGGTCCCTCTGTTGGTCATATTGTATATGAGCCATGACAATTAGTTTTACAAAATTTATTGATGTTTGTTATGTTTTATCATAACTAATTTTCCCTCCCTTATCTAGATTCCCCAGCTTTCAGACAGGTGGACACTTCAATAAACCATACCCAAGGGATGTATCAAGTACTTCTTAGACATTCTCTCAGATCCTTGAGGTCTCAGTTTCCCTAGGGATTTGCAATAGGTTCTGCCAGAGGCACCACTGTGACAACTGATGTCCATGGTCTATCTCCTTCTAAGCTCAAGAGGTCACTGGTTTCCAAGTTTATCTATACAAGTAATGCATTCCAGCAAGTTCTTTTTTTTTTTTTTTACTATTAACAAAGTTATTTTAAAGTTTATATGGAGAGGCAAAGACTCACAATAGTCAACATAGTGTTGAAGGAGAACAGAGACTGAGGACTGACTTCAAAGTTTACCATAATGATGGGGTGCCTGGGTGGCTCAGTGGGTTAAGCCTCTACCTTCGGCTCAGGTCATGATCCCAGGGGCCTGGGATCGAGTCCCGCATAGGGCTCTCTGCTCAGCAGGGAGCCTGCTTCTCCTCATCTCTCTCTCTGTCTGTCTCTCTGCCTATTTGTGATCTCTCTCTCTGTCAAATAAAAAAATAAAATCTTTTAAAAAAAGTATACCATAACGATAATTGTAAGCAAGATATTGTAATACCACAGAAAGACTAGATTAAAGGAATGGAATATATATTATCAATTATATTTTATATTTAATATAAAAGCAAAAGCAATACAAGAGAGCAAAATACAATCTTTTAAACAAATGGTTCTGGAGTAATGGTGAAGCTAAATGTAAAAATATAAAATAAAAATAAAATAAAATAATAAAATAAAATAAATCCAAGCAGATATCATACACTCTTCACAAAAATTAACTCAGATTGGATTATAAACCTAAACATGAAACATGTAGAAGGTAATATAGAAGAAAATTTAATTACCTTGGTTTTGGAAATAACTTTAGCTACAAAAGCACAAGCACTGAATTTAAAAATGTCTACTCTGTGAAACACAATGCCAAGAGAATGAAAAGGCAAAGCATAGACTATGAGAAAACATTTGCATAATACACATCTGGCAAAGGACTGTTTATCAAAAATACACAAAGACCCCTTAAAACTCAACAATGGGGGAAAAACCTGATTAAAAATGAGCCAAAGACATTAGCAGATACCTCACAAAAGAAAATATTACAGATGGCAAATAAGCATATAAAAAGATGCTTCACATCATATGTCATCAGGAAAATGCAAATTAAAACAAAAAAGAGACACCAGTGCATACCCAGAATCCAGAACACTGACAACAGAACACGAAATGTTGGTGAGGATGTGGAGCAACAGGAATGTTCTTCCATGTCTATTGAGAATAAAGAATGGAAAACAACTTGGCAGTTTCTTACAAAACTAAACATATCCTTGCCAGATGATTCAGCAGTAGCAGTTCTTGGTATCTATCCAAAGAAGATGAAATCTATACCCACAAAGATGTCTATAGTAGTTTTATTCATAACTGACAAAAGCTTGGAAGCAACCAAGATATCCTTCCATAGGTGAAAGGTGAAATAAAGTGTAGTACATGCAAACAATGGAATATTATTTAATGCTAGAGAAATGAATTACCACGCCATGAAAAGATATGGATATATATATTTAATAAATATTTGATTTTAGGCTTCTACCAGTCTATCAATAGTATTAGTATATTTTAACAGTGAATGCTCAGCATTCACGAATTTACCTATTAAAATGTTTTGGGTTCAATATTTTAAATACTTCAACCTCTATGATTATATACCTAATAATTTTGAATTGGGGTAAATAAACCTTAATTTTTTGTAACTTATTTCTTATTACAAAAGAGCTCAATGAAATTTTAGAAAATAAAAAATTTACAAAAAAAAAGTTTAGTTTACTATTGCCAAATAATTTAAAACTTTATCTTATATTCAAAAACATATATTTTTCTAAATTGATTTATATGCTACTAAAACCAAAAACTTTTAGTTATATTAGATTTCATATCATGCAATCAATGCCAGAAAGCCATCTGGCGATGACTTGTCTTAAATAGAGTTAAGATGGGTGTTATTACAATGCAAGATGGAAACAAAGATAGTATAACAATTGAGTGCTACATAACTTTTCTGTTTTGATCAAGTTACTAATCTACAAAAGGCTTTTATCGGTGACAGACTTGGGAATTTAACAAAACTTTTAAACTAGCATGTGCGACTCATTCCTAGAAAACAACACAATCAATAACACTTTATTTAGATCAAATCATGACTATTTCTGCATTTGAATAAAAAAGGTAGCAACCCCAATAAGTTTATTGAGCAGGAAAAGTTGAAATGCTATAATGCTCCTAAGGAATTAAATGATCCAGTCATGAATTACAAAAAAAGGATATAAATTACCAAAGTGTTTGTATAATTGGAATGTACAACTGCCCATTATCGTACAATAGTGTCGGCTTGTACAAGAACTCAATAAAAGAACTCCACTTCTAAACCGTGGAAAATATGTTCCCTTTCCCCCTATATACAACTATTAAGCCATTCATTTAGCTTTTAAAATATCCACTTAATACAGGCTTTTTACTCATTTGAACAGGCAGCAGGGCTCTATTCTTATTGCTTACATCTGAAGGATAGACTTCTAGCATAAGAGGTAAAGCCCATAAAGGAGCCCAATAATAACAACAAAATACAGTTTAGTGAGCCCTTACAATCTGCCAGCTACCTTTCTGAGAATACTTCAATTAATAAAACATATAAAATACCTGACCACAAAGAGCTTACATTCTTTTGAAATATGATAGTGAAAGAAACCAATAATAGAGGGGAACCTGGGTGGCTCAGTCCATTGAGTGACTGCCTTTGCTTGGGTCATGATCTCAGGGTCCTGTGATGTAACTCCCCAGCAGTCTTTCGAGGCAGTGGGGTGTTTTCTTCTTCCTCTGCGCCCCCTCCCAATTCTCTCTCTCTCTGTCTCCAATAAGAAAATAAACCAGTAATAGAATAATGATTGATGGTTGATGGTGATAAGTGTTACAAAGAAATACAAGAAAGGTAAAAGCCATTTGAGAATGCTGGGAGGAAAGTTAATTTTATTTTGTGTTGGGTGGTTATATCTCATTTATGAGATGTTATTTGCACAAAGACCCAGGAAGTGAAGGAGGGTGTTATACACATATTAAAGGAAAAGATTGCTCTAGGCAGAGCAAGTAAGTATATAGACTTTGTGTGAACAGCTGGTCTGTTACTTTTTTTTTTTTTCTTTTTTTTTTTTTAGACCTTAATTTTTTTTATTTTTTATAAACATATATTTTTATCCCCAGGGGTACAGGTCTGTGAATCACCAGGTTTACACACTTCAAGCACTCACCAAATCACATACCCTCCCCAATGTCCATAATCCCACCCCCTTCTCACAAACCCCCTCCCCCCGGCAACCCTCAGTTTGTTTTGTGAGATTAAGAGTCACTTATGGTTTGTCTCCCTCCCAATCCCAACTTGTTTCATTTATTCTTCTTCTACCCACTTAAGCCTCCATGTTGTATCACCACTTCCTCATATCAGGGAGATCATATGATAGATGTCTTTCTCTGCTTGACTTATTTCGCTAAGCATGATACGCTCTAGTTCCATCCATGTTGTCGCAAATGGCAAGATTTCATTTCTTTTGATGGCTGCATAGTATTCCATTGTGTATATATACCACATCTTCTTGATCCATTCATCTGTTGATGGACATCTAGGTTCTTTCCATAGTTTGGCTATTGTGGACATTGCTGCTATAAACATTCGGGTGCACGTGCCCCTTTGGATCACTACATTTGTATCTTTAGGGTAAATACCCAATAGTGCAATTGCTGGGTCATAGGGCAGTTCTATTTTCAACATTTTGAGGAACCTCCATGCTGTTTTCCAGAGTGGCTGCACCAGCTTGCATTCCCACCAACAGTGTAGGAGGGTTCCCCTTTCTCCGCATCCTCGCCAGCATCTGTCATTTCCTGACTTGTTGATTTTAGCCATTCTGACTGGTGTGAGGTGATATCGCATTGTGGTTTTGATTTGTATTTCCCTGATGCCGAGTGATATGGAGCACTTTTTCATGTGTCTGTTCGCCACCTGGATGTCTTCTTTGCAGAAATGTCTATTCATGTCCTCTGCCCATTTCTTGATTGGATTATTTGTTCTTTGGGTGTTGAGTTTGCTAAGTTCTTTATAGATTCTGGACACTAGTCCTTTATCTGATATGTCGTTTGCAAATATCTTCTCCCATTCTGTCAGTTGTCTTTTGATTTTTTTAACTGTTTCCTTTGCTGTGCAAAAGCTTTTGATCTTGATGAAATCCCAGTAGTTCATTTTTTCCCTTGCTTCCCTTGCCTTTTGCGTTGTTCCTAGGAAGATGTTGCTGCGGCAGAGGTCGAAGAGGTTGCTGCCCGTGTTCTCCTCAAGGATTTTGATGGATTCCTTTCGTACATTGAGGTCCTTCATCCATTTTGAGTCTATTTTTGTGTGTGGTGTAAGGGAATGGTCCAATTTCATTTTTCTGCATGTGGCTGTCCAATTTTCCCAGCACCATTTATTGAAAAGGCTGTCTTTTTTCCATTGGACATTCTTTCCTGCTTTGTCGAAGATTAGTTGACCATAGAGTTGAGGGTCTATTTCTGGGCTCTCTATTCTGTTCCATTGATCTATGTGTCTGTTTTTGTGCCAGTACCATGCTGTCTTGATGATGACAGCTTTGTAATAGAGCCTGAAGTCCGGAATTGTGATGCCACCAACGTTGGCTTTCTTTTTCAATATCCCTTTGGCTATTCGAGGTCTTTTCTGGTTCCATATAAATTTTAGCATTATTTGTTCCATTTCTTTGAAAAAGATGGATGGTACTTTGATAGGAATTGCATTAAATGTGTAGATTGCTTTAGGTAGCATAGACATTTTCACAATATTTATTCTTCCAATCCAGGAGCATGGAACATTTTTCCATTTCTTTGTGTCTTCCTCAATTTCTTCCATGAGTACTTTATAGTTTTCTGAGTATAGATTCTGTGTCTCTTTGGTTAGGTTTATTCCTAGGTATCTTATGGTTTTGGATGCAATTGTAAATGGGATTGACTCCTTAATATCTCTTTCTTCTGTCTTGCTGTTCGTGTAGAGAAATGCAACTGATTTCTGTGCATTGATTTTATATCCCGACACTTTACTGAATTCCTGTATAAGTTCTAGCAGTTTTGGAGTGGAGTCTTTTGGGTTTTCCACATATAGTATCATATCATCTGCGAAGAGTGATAATTTGACTTCTTCTTTGCCGATTTGGATGCCTTTAATTTCCTTTTGTTGTCTGATTGCTGAGGCTAGGACCTCTAGTACGATGTTGAATAGCAGTGGTGATAATGGACATCCCTGCCGTGTTCCTGACCTTAGCGGAAAAGCTTTCAGTTTTTCTCCATTGAGAATGATATTTGCGGTGGGTTTTTCATAGATGGCTTTGATGATATTGAGGTATGTGCCCTCTATCCCTACACTTTGAAGAGTTTTGATCAGGAAGGGATGTTGTACTTTGTCAAATGCTTTTTCAGCATCTATTGAGAGTATCATATGGTTCTTGTTCTTTCTTTTATTGATGTGTTGTATCACATTGACTGATTTGCGGATGTTGAACCAACCTTGCAGCCCTGGAATAAATCCCACTTGGTCATGGTGAATAATCTTTTTAATGTACTGTTGAATCCTATTGGCTAGTATTTTGTTGAGTATTTTCGCATCTGTGTTCATCAAGGATATCGGTCTATAGCTCTCTTTTTTGGTGGGATCCTTGTCTGGTTTTGGGATCAAGGTGATGCTGGCCTCATAAAATGAGTTTGGAAGTTTTCCTTCCATTTCTATTTTTTGGAACAGTTTCAGGAGAATAGGAATTAGTTCTTCTTTAAATGTTTGGTAGAATTCCCCCGGGAAGCCGTCTGGCCCTGGGCTTTTGTTTGTTTGGAGATTTTTAATGACTGTTTCAATCTCCTTACTGGTTATGGGTCTGTTCAGGCTTTCTACTTCTTCCTGGTTCAGTTGTGGTAGTTTATATGTTTCTAGGAATGCATCCATTTCTTCCAGATTGTCAAATTTATTGCCATAGAGTTGCTCATAGTATGTTGTCTACGGCCATACCACCCTGAACGCGCCCGATCTCGTCTGATCTTGGTCTGTTACTTTTGATTAAAAGCAAGGAGGCCAATGAGGAGTTCATAGTGGTGGAGAGAGGAAGAACGTATTGATGCATGACCTTCTAGTACATTGAAACGCCTTCAGTTTTTATTTAATATGAAAGGGGAAGATACCAAAAGACTTTCGACAGCAGAATAAAATCATCTGACTTGATTTTTAGGTTAAGTTGCTGTACCAAAATAAATTTGCAGGGAGAAAGGAGTGCAGTATGTGTGGAAGTGGGGTTATCAATCAAGTCAATAATTGAGGAACATATGATGGTGTTTTTAGCATGCTGGGGGGTAATAGAAGTGGTGAGGTATGGTTTTTATTTTGTATATATTTGGATGGTGAATATTCTGGTGAACAGGATGGAGTATGTGCAGGACAGACAATATCAACATTTATTTTACCTGCACAAACAGAAGGGTGGAGTCTTCATTCCCTGATATGGAGAGAACTCTGAGTTCAAATGTTCTTTCTGATTAAATGGCATAGTGATGATGAGGATTTAGTCAGACAGTGAAAGAGAGCAGTAAGCATAGTGTGAAGCGGTAAGACATTATAATACATTTGAACATCAAAAAACGATGTGTTGGATCATCTGTTTATGTGAGTAAATAAATAAATAAAGCTTCCTGGGGTTCTGATAGAGGTAAAGAAGACTACTATATGATCCAAAGGGGCACGTGCACCAAATGTTTATAGCAGCAATATCCACAATAGCCAAACTATGGAAAGAACCTAGATGTCCATCAACAAATGAATTATATATATATATATACATATATATATATATATATATATATATATATATATATATATGATGGAATACTATGCAGCCATCAAAAGAAATAAAATCTTGCCATTTGCGAAGACATGGATGGAACTAGAGGGTATTATGCTTAGCAAAATAAGTCAACCAGAGAAAGACACTATCATATGATCTCCCTGATATGAGGAAATGGAGGTGCAATATGGGGGACAGGAAAAGAGTAAATGAAACAAGTTGGGATCGGGAGGGAGACAAACCATAAGAGACTCTTAATCTCACAAAACAAACTGAGAGTTGCCGGGGGGGTGGGGAGGGTAGGGAGAGGGTGGTGGGGTTATGAACATTGGGGAGGGTATGTGCTGTGCTGAGTGCTGTGAAGTGTGTAAACCTGGCGATTCACAGACTTGTACCCCTGGGGCTAATAATAAATTATATGTTAATTTTTAAAAAAGAAGAAGAAGAAGTCTACTATAAATCAAATGCTATGGTTTTCAGCAAAGAGTGTGTAATCAGGCATATTTTATTAAAGTAACCAAGTAAAATGATGGTCGAAAATTGGAATAAGAGAAAACATAAAAATCAGAGATTTTAAAAAGAGATAAGGGACAGTGTAGAGAATATAGTCAATGATATTATAATAGTGTTATATGGTGACAGATAGTGGCTATGTTTGTAGTGATCATAGAATAATGTATGGAGATATTGAAAACCTGAAACCAATGTAACACTGAATATCAACTATACTCAAATAAAAGAATAGTAAAAATAAAACATTTTAATTTAAAAAGATAAAAAGAGGGACAAGAATTTGAAAAGTGAATTTCAAAAAGAGTAAAGATGAGGCTAAGACATACTCTGAACCTTGAGGAAAACACCATTTTGAAAATTCTTCCCATTTTCAGAAAACTCAAATGAATCAATACCATAAAAGAACCCATTTTAACTGAGAGATGTAATGAATGCTCAAGAAATAATTTTATGAAGGATAATTCTTCCCTATGAAACAGCATACAGAAACCAGGAGAAACACCTGGAAGCAAAATAAACTATACTGAAAATAAGAATTAGGAAAAAGATAAATGATGAAAGATAAGAAAATTAGACCTGCGACAGAGACCTAGTGAAGAGAACTTTTAGCTTGTGGTTTAATGTTTTCGAGGATAATCTAGAGTTCATAACTGCCTTGAGACAGGCTGGTTGTAGGCAGTTTAGGCAGAGCCCTAAGACAGGCCTACTTTGGGCAGGTGGTGTTGGAGGAGGCCATTGGGGTGGACAAAGACAAATCCAACCATTTGACTAAAGTGTCTGTGAAGATGTTGAAGTCAGATGCAACAGAGAAAGGCCTGTCAAACTTAATCTCAGAAATGGAGATGATGAAGATGATTGTACAGCACAAGGGCGCCATAAGCCTGATGGGTCCTGCACACAGGACGGTCCTTTGTACACTCTCATGGAATATGCCTCCAAAGACAACATACAGGAGTACCTGCAGGCCCAGAGGCCTCCTGACCTGGAGTACTGTTACAATATCAGCCACAATGCAGCAGAGCAACTCTCCTCCAAGGACCTGGTATCCTGTGCCTACCAGGTAGCCTGAGGCATGGAGTACCTTGCCTCCAAGAAGTGCATACACCAAGACCTGGCCACCAGGGAAGTGCTGGTGACAAAGGACAGCATGATGAAGATCTCAGACTTCAGCCTTGCCAGAGATATCACCACATCAGTTACTATAAAAAGACAACCAACAGTGGACTGCCTGTGAAGTGGATGGTCCCTAAGGCCATGTTTGACCAGATCTACATCCACCAGAGTGACTTCTGGTATTTTGGGGTGATCCTGTGCAAAATCTTCACTCTGGAAGCCTCCCATATCCTGGAGTGCCTGTGGAGGTGGTTTTCAAGCTGCTGAAGGAGTCATTTGATGGATAAGCCAATAAGTGCACCAGAGAGTTATACACAATAATGAGGGGTGGCTGGCATGTGGTACCTTCAAGCTCCTGGTAGAAGACCGGGATCATACTGTGGCCTTGACCTCCAAACAGGAGTACCTGGACCTGTCCTTGGCCCTGGAACAATACTCTCTATGCTTTACCAACACCCAAAGCTCCATCTGCTCCTCAGAGAAGAATTCCACCTCTCTCATGTGCCGTTGCCCAGGGAGTCCTATCTGCCCTGACACCCAGCCCAGCTTGCCAATGGTGGACTCAAATGACTAGTATCCCTATTACTCCTGTCCTGATTCCGTCATAAGCTGTAACCCTTACCCCCCACCCTCCCTGCAAGACTCACTGCCTTCTCCTTTGTCCCTTTCCTACTGGCAGGAGCCAGCTGCCTACCTGAGGCCTTCACCCCTTGAAGTTCACCTCTCTTCCCCTTCCTCTTCCTCCTCCTTACAACCTGCTCATGAAAGAAAGGCACAGAGAGGCAGGTACTTGCTCGTGGCTACTTCCTTCCCTCCCATATGTTGGACCAAGACCCCTCCCTGGCATCTGGTACTGCCTGGACGTCGAGGGAGTGGGAGATGAGGCATGCCAGTGAAAGCTGTCAGAGCTTTCCTGTTTTGGTTTTGTCTGCTTGGCATAACATGTAAGACTGAGTTCTGGTGGCAGGGACCTAGTCCTTGGGGCTATAGCACTAGCGAGGGGAGGTCAACTGCTCTGGGCCATTACTAAGAGCAACCCCTGCTCCAGAGATATTGTGCCAAGGGCTTATTAATTTTGATATTAATTTGCTTTGCTGACCAAATACCTGGTATGAAAAGATAATTCTATATAAAAAAAACATATTTTAGGGCACCTGGGTGGTTCAATGGGTTAAAATCTCTGCCTTCGGCTCAGGTCATGATTCCAGGTTCCTGGGATTGAGTCCCACAGTGGGCTCTCTTCTCAGCAGGGAGCCTGCTTCCATTCCTCTCTCTCTGCCTGCCTCTCTGCCTTCCTGTGATCTCTGTCAAGTAAATAAATAAAATTTTTAAAAAAACATATTTTATACCAGTTATTCATGTTTATTAACTAAGATATCACAATACAAATAATACAAACAGTTGCTCTTTATTAATACCTTCAACCAAGATCAAAAAAATAAGTCATATTTTCTCCAAAAATTTATATCATCTGATAGGTCAGATATAAATAAAATTTCATTTAAAGTTTTAAAAATATCAGCAAATATTTTCATTTAAATGCAAATTTCAAAGAAAATCTACTTTTCCAAACAAGACTTTTTATCCTATTTTTTTTGAATTTTGTCAACAACTGATAAAATGTTTAGCGAGACTATAAATGTTAGATTGAAAAAAATGATTAATAAATGTAGGTTAAAATTATTATGTTCCATTAAAAATGATTTAGTCTTTGATGAACATATGTTTGGTAATGTGTTGTATCCCGATACAGTAAATTAATGACATATATAAAATTATAGGGAAATGACACCTTCCGTTCCATTATGAGTAGAGCTTTTAAAATGCTATTTGTCACAACCTGTCATCTTGTCATTATGTAGCATTTAAAAAATGTATACTCTTCACTTTGAAGTCTTTTAGAAATCTAAAATATGACATTGTATGGTTTGTGTTTCCATATTCCTTTATTGCCAGTTTGAACAAATCCACATGCTTTGATTCAAAGGTAATAAATTCCTCTTATTTGGAAAAATGATGTTTATTTTTGTTCTCTCACCCTTAGCAGGTGGTTTCATTTTAGCACACTTCAGAGTTATAATTTCATGCTTATTAAAAACATTTATTATGATCTACATAGATGAATGAAACTTTTATTTTATTAAAATATTTGCCAAAAAATCTGTTATTTTTAAAAATGTATTTCCTTTGAAGGGTGATTTTAGAGCATTCAGAGAGGATCTAGGAGTGTGGTATTATGCAATTTTTAAGTAGGTATGAAATGGTGATTTATATGATTGTTTCTTTAAGGCTTATGTATATAGTCCATTATATGCTATAAAATATTTTGAAAGTAAATTTAAGGTATGTTTTACATAGTTTATTTTTTGGAAAAAAATATTGAAATGACTTATGAAATTCAGTATACTCTCAACATTAATTTTTTCTGAAATTTACCAATTGTCTACTGAACCTATTATATGGCAGATATTACTTCAGACTACACTGGTAAATGAAATACTTGGCTTTCTAGAACTTTTATTTAAAGGGTGAGACAATTAAAAGCTATAAACCTTAACAGAAATTGCATAGTGCATTCAAAATGATGAGTTCAATGGGGAAAAAGAAAAATTAGATCAGGGTGAAAAAATCAAGGTTGCTAGGCAGGGGATGGGGAGTTAAGAATTTTAATAGGAAGATCAGGGTAGTTACAATGAAGCTGACAATTGAACAAAGGTATGGAAAGGTGATGAATTTGCCCAGAACTATCAGCAATAAGGTCACTCCAGCCAAAGTAATTGGCTACCTTGAAGGCCATAAGGTTGGGTCGTGCCTGGCATATCTGAGGAATAGCAATGAGGCCACTGTGAGGGACTGAAGAGTAGCAGGGAAAGAGGTCACAGAGGTTAAATGAGTGGCTAGATCATGTAAAAGCTTAGAAGTCATTGTAAAACTCTGGCTTTTATATTTGGAAATTTACTGTGTGATAGAATTTCTGCTAATAACTGAGAGTTCAAATGTCCATAAAATTTCAAGGATTCTTATTCTAGTAAGACAGAATAAAGAAAAAGAGTTCATATTTTCACATGGTGTAACAAATGCTCGGAGATCCAAGTGTAGGAAGCTATGGGAGCACAGAAGAAGGCACTAAAACCACACCAATATATTTGATGACTGTGACTATATATAAATATGTATTTTCTAGATTTTTTTATAGTCATGGAATCACACAGTATATACTATTCATTGCCTGGCTTTTCTTTTCTCAGCACCATTACTTTGAGAATCTCCAATTGTAAATAGTTCATTTTGATGTTGAATAGTAATCTCTTTAATGAATAGATCATAATTTGTCTTTGCTCTATTGATGGACATTGATGAACATTTCCACTGTTTTCAATTCTTAAAAATAAAGCTGCTATGAAATTCATATACAAGTCCTTGTACGAACATACGGTTTGTTTCTCTTGGTTAAATACCTAGAAGTAAAATGGCTATTCGTGGAACTGCAACATATTTTGCATTTAAAAAAATTTCCAAACTATTTTCCAAAGTGGTGGTATCATGATATATGCCAAGAACAGTTTAGATTTTTTGTTGCTTCTCAATCTAGCTCAGACGAAGTACAATTAGCCTTTATAATTTTAGCCATTCTAATAGATATGTAAGCATGTCTCATTATGATTTTAATTTGTATTTCTTTAATATCTAAATGTTGAGAAATTTGTCATGTGCTTTTAAGCCATCCATATCCTTTTGCTGACATGTCTCTTCAATAATTTTCTTCACATGTAAAATTGGATACTCTGTTTGGTTATTAGTAAGGTTTTTTTATTTTTATTCATTTTTTAATAATCAGAGTAGATGTCCATTATCAGATATATAAGTTGCAAATCCCTTCTCCATCTTTACGGTTTCTCAATGGAGCTTTGATAGCTGTGTCTTTCAAGAAATATGCTACTTCTTTCCTGGTACACGGAGGTATGACTAGAACATTATCAATGTTGACCTTTGCAAAGAAAATCATGGCTTAAGATATATGTAGTCTGCAGCTGTTGGGAGTGTTCTGTAATATCAAGCATATCTAGTTAGTTGATAATTTTGTTCAAGTCTTACATATCTTACCAATTTGATGACCATTTGTCTATATAATCTTAAAATAAAGGTGTTGAAAATTTTTTTTACATTTCTCTTCTAAGGTAGAAGTTATGATTTTTGTTCTTAGTTTTTCCCTATATATCCCCAAATCTGTTATTAAGTATTAAAAGTTAAGAATTATTATACTCCCTGAGGAATTCATCCTTTTACTCTTCTGTAATTTTGACTTGATCTTTATGTCTGGTAATGAAATTTGCTTTAAAAACACTTTTCATTATCTTGATATAACCACCAAAGTTATAGAGTGATTAGTGTTAATATAGCATATTTTTTCTTTTACTTTATAAAGCACTTCTATATTTAATCCTGAAAAAAATAAACAGCTTTTTAGCTCTGGAATCATCTTTCTAATTATCTTTTCTTTTTTTTTTAATGAATCAGTAGCAATTTTTGTTAAGGGACCTAAACTGAAAGTAGGTTTAGAACTCCTTTTACTTATTTATATATTTAGTAAAAGATTTTATTTTGTTTATTGACAGCGAGAGAGAGAGAGAGAGAGAGAGAGAGAGAGAGGGAGAGAGGGAGAGAGGAAGTGCACAAGCGGGGTAAATCACGTGCAGAGGGAGAGGAAGAAGCAAGCTCCTTGGGGTGCAAGTAGTCCCATGCAGGGCTGGATCCCTGTACACTGGAATCATGACCTCAGCCAAAGGCAAACATCTGCTTAAACAACTGAGTCATCCAGGCACCCCTAGAAATTTTAAAGAAAAAAAGACCTTTTAAAAACATTTTTTAAAAATATTTTATTTATTTGACAGACAGAGAGACAGGAAGAGGAACTATAAGCAGGGCAGAGGGAAAAGGAGAAGCAGGTTTCCCACTGAGCAGAGAGCCTGATGTGGGGCTCAATCCCAGGACCCTGGGATCATGACCTGAAAAGAAGGGACACTTATGGAGGAAGCCACCCAGACACCTCTTTTCTTTGTTTTTAATATATGGCAACTGATGCTTCCCAGCCACGAGGAGCATTTTACCCATTGATTAAATCTTTGATAACAACCTATTTAAAGGTGTGTAAATATATACTTAGATTTATACAATTTGTGTTTTCTTCATAGTTTGGGGCTGGACCTCATGGTCACAACACTGCTTCCAGTCTTTGCCTTACCATCTTTTCATACCAGGTATTTGGTCAGCAAAGCAAATTAATATCAAAATTAATAAGCCCTTGGCACAATATCTCTGGAGCAGGGGTTGCTCTAAGTAATGGCCCAGAGCAGTTGACCTCCCCTCGCTAGTGCTATAGCCCCAAGGACTAGGTCCCTGCCACCAGAACTCAGTCTTACATGTTATGCCAAGCAGACAAAACCAAAACAGGAAAGCTCTGACAGCTTTCACTGGCATGCCTCATCTCCCACTCCCTCGACGTCCAGGCAGTACCAGATGCCAGGGAGGGGTCTTGGTCCAACATATGGGAGGGAAGGAAGTAGCCACGAGCAAGTACCTGCCTCTCTGTGCCTTTCTTTCATGAGCAGGTTGTAAGGAGGAGGAAGAGGAAGGGGAAGAGAGGTGAACTTCAAGGGGTGAAGGCCTCAGGTAGGCAGCTGGCTCCTGCCAGTAGGAAAGGGACAAAGGAGAAGGCAGTGAGTCTTGCAGGGAGGGTGGGGGGTAAGGGTTACAGCTTATGACGGAATCAGGACAGGAGTAATAGGGATACTAGTCATTTGAGTCCACCATTGGCAAGCTGGGCTGGGTGTCAGGGCAGATAGGACTCCCTGGGCAACGGCACATGAGAGAGGTGGAATTCTTCTCTGAGGAGCAGGTGGAGCTTTGGGTGTTGGTAAAGCATAGAGAGTATTGTTCCAGGGCCAAGGACAGGTCCAGGTACTCCTGTTTGGAGGTCAAGGCCACAGTATGATCCCGGTCTTCTACCAGGAGCTTGAAGGTACCACATGCCAGCCACCCCTCATTATTGTGTATAACTCTCTGGTGCACTTATTGTCTTATCCATCAAATGACTCCTTCAGCAGCTTGAAAACCACCTCCACAGGCACTCCAGGATATGGGAGGCTTCCAGAGTGAAGATTTTGCACAGGATCACCCCAAAATACCAGAAGTCACTCTGGTGGATGTAGATCTGGTCAAACATGGCCTTAGGGACCATCCACTTCACAGGCAGTCCACTGTTGGTTGTCTTTTTATAGTAACTGATGTGGTGATATCTCTGGCAAGGCTGAAGTCTGAGATCTTCATCATGCTGTCCTTTGTCACCAGCACTTCCCTGGTGGCCAGGTCTTGGTGTATGCACTTCTTGGAGGCAAGGTACTCCATGCCTCAGGCTACCTGGTAGGCACAGGATACCAGGTCCTTGGAGGAGAGTTGCTCTGCTGCATTGTGGCTGATATTGTAACAGTACTCCAGGTCAGGAGGCCTCTGGGCCTGCAGGTACTCCTGTATGTTGTCTTTGGAGGCATATTCCATGAGAGTGTACAAAGGACCGTCCTGTGTGCAGGACCCATCAGGCTTATGGCGCCCTTGTGCTGTACAATCATCTTCATCATCTCCATTTCTGAGATTAAGTTTGACAGGCCTTTCTCTGTTGCATCTGACTTCAACATCTTCACAGACACTTTAGTCAAATGGTTGGATTTGTCTTTGTCCACCCCAATGGCCTCCTCCAACACCACCTGCCCAAAGTAGGCCTGTCTTAGGGCTCTGCCTAAACTGCCTACAACCAGCCTGTCTCAAGGCAGTTATGAACTCTAGATTATCCTCGAAAACATTAAACCACAAGCTAAAAGTTCTCTTCACTAGGTCTCTGTCGCAGGTCTAATTTTCTTATCTTTCATCATTTATCTTTTTCCTAATTCTTATTTTCAGTATAGTTTATTTTGCTTCCAGGTGTTTCTCCTGGTTTCTGTATGCTGTTTCATAGGGAAGAATTATCCTTCATAAAATTATTTCTTGAGCATTCATTACATCTCTCAGTTAAAATGGGTTCTTTTATGGTATTGATTCATTTGAGTTTTCTGAAAATGGGAAGAATTTTCAAAATGGTGTTTTCCTCAAGGTTCAGAGTATGTCTTAGCCTCATCTTTACTCTTTTTGAAATTCACTTTTCAAATTCTTGTCCCTCTTTTTATCTTTTTAAATTAAAATGTTTTATTTTTACTATTCTTTTATTTGAGTATAGTTGATATTCAGTGTTACATTGGTTTCAGGTTTTCAATATCTCCATACATTATTCTATGATCACTACAAACATAGCCACTATCTGTCACCATATAACACTATTATAATATCATTGACTATATTCTCTACACTGTCCCTTATCTCTTTTTAAAATCTCTGATTTTTATGTTTTCTGTTATTCCAATTTTCGACCATCATTTTACTTGGTTACTTTAATAAAATATGCCTGATTACACACACTTTGCTGAAAACCATAGCATTTGATTTATAGTAGTCTTCTTCTTCTTCTTTTTTAAAAATTAACATATAATTTATTATTAGCCCCAGGGGTACAAGTCTGTGAATCGCCAGGTTTACACACTTCACAGCACTCAGCACAGCACATACCCTCCCCAATGTTCATAACCCCACCACCCTCTCCCTACCCTCCCCACCCCCCCGGCAACTCTCAGTTTGTTTTGTGAGATTAAGAGTCTCTTATGGTTTGTCTCCCTCCCGATCCCAACTTGTTTCATTTACTCTTTTCCTGTCCCCCATATTGCACCTCCATTTCCTCATATCAGGGAGATCATATGATAGTGTCTTTCTCTGGTTGACTTATTTTGCTAAGCATAATACCCTCTAGTTCCATCCATGTCTTCGCAAATGGCAAGATTTTATTTCTTTTGATGGCTGCATAGTATTCCATCATATATATATATATATATATATATATATATATATATATGTATATATATATATATATATATATATATATATATATACATATATATATATATATATATATATAATTCATTTGTTGATGGACATCTAGGTTCTTTCCATAGTTTGGCTATTGTGGATATTGCTGCTATAAACATTTGGTGCACGTGCCCCTTTGGATCATATAGTAGTCTTCTTTACCTCTATCAGAACCCCAGGAAGCTTTATTTATTTATTTACTCACATAAACAGATGATCCAACACATCGTTTTTTGATGTTCAAATGTATTATAATGTCTTACCGCTTCACACTATGCTTACTGCTCTCTTTCACTGTCTGACTAAATCCTCATCATCACTATGCCATTTAATCAGAAAGAACATTTGAACTCAGAGTTCTCTCCATATCAGGGAATGAAGACTCCACCCTTCTGTTTGTGCAGGTAAAATAAATGTTGATATTGTCTGTCCTGCACATACTCCATCCTGTTCACCAGAATATTCACCATCCAAATATATACAAAATAAAAACCATACCTCACCACTTCTATTACCCCCCAGCATGCTATAAACACCATCATATGTTCCTCAATTATTGACTTGATTGATAACCCCACTTCCACACATAGTGCACTCCTTTCTCCCTGCAAATTTATTTTGGTACAGCAACTTAACCTAAAAATCAAGTCAGATGATTTTATTCTGCTGTCGAAAGTCTTTTGGTATCTTCCCCTTTCATATTAAATAAAAACTGAAGGCGTTTCAATGTACTAGAAGGTCATGCATCAATACGTTCTTCCTCTCTCCACCACTATGAACTCCTCATTGGCCTCCTTGCTTTTAATCAAAAGTAACAGACCAAGATCAGACGAGATCGGGCGCGTTCAGGGTGGTATGGCCGTAGACAACATACTATGAGCAACTCTATGGCAATAAATTTGACAATCTGGAAGAAATGGATGCATTCCTAGAAACATATAAACTACCACAACTGAACCAGGAAGAAGTAGAAAGCCTGAACAGACCCATAACCAGTAAGGAGATTGAAACAGTCATTAAAAATCTCCAAACAAACAAAAGCCCAGGGCCAGACGGCTTCCCGGGGGAATTCTACCAAACATTTAAAGAAGAACTAATTCCTATTCTCCTGAAACTGTTCCAAAAAATAGAAATGGAAGGAAAACTTCCAAACTCATTTTATGAGGCCAGCATCACCTTGATCCCAAAACCAGACAAGGATCCCACCAAAAAAGAGAGCTATAGACCGATATCCTTGATGAACACAGATGCGAAAATACTCAACAAAATACTAGCCAATAGGATTCAACAGTACATTAAAAAGATTATTCACCATGACCAAGTGGGATTTATTCCAGGGCTGCAAGGTTGGTTCAACATCCGCAAATCAGTCAATGTGATACAACACATCAATAAAAGAAAGAACAAGAACCATATGATACTCTCAATAGATGCTGAAAAAGCATTTGACAAAGTACAACATCCCTTCCTGATCAAAACTCTTCAAAGTGTAGGGATAGAGGGCACATACCTCAATATCATCAAAGCCATCTATGAAAAACCCACCGCAAATATCATTCTCAATGGAGAAAAACTGAAAGCTTTTCCGCTAAGGTCAGGAACACGGCAGGGATGTCCATTATCACCACTGCTATTCAACATCGTACTAGAGGTCCTAGCCTCAGCAATCAGACAACAAAAGGAAATTAAAGGCATCCAAATCGGCAAAGAAGAAGTCAAATTATCACTCTTCGCAGATGATATGATACTATATGTGGAAAACCCAAAAGACTCCACTCCAAAACTGCTAGAACTTATACAGGAATTCAGTAAAGTGTCGGGATATAAAATCAATGCACAGAAATCAGTTGCATTTCTCTACACGAACAGCAAGACAGAAGAAAGAGATATTAAGGAGTCAATCCCATTTACAATTGCATCCAAAACCATAAGATACCTAGGAATAAACCTAACCAAAGAGACACAGAATCTATACTCAGAAAACTATAAAGTACTCATGGAAGAAATTGAGGAAGACACAAAGAAATGGAAAAATGTTCCATGCTCCTGGATTGGAAGAATAAATATTGTGAAAATGTCTATGCTACCTAAAGCAATCTACACATTTAATGCAATTCCTATCAAAGTACCATCCATCTTTTTCAAAGAAATGGAACAAATAATGCTAAAATTTATATGGAACCAGAAAAGACCTCGAATAGCCAAAGGGATATTGAAAAAGAAAGCCAACGTTGGTGGCATCACAATTCCGGACTTCAGGCTCTATTACAAAGCTGTCATCATCAAGACAGCATGGTACTGGCACAAAAACAGACACATAGATCAATGGAACAGAATAGAGAGCCCAGAAATAGACCCTCAACTCTATGGTCAACTAATCTTCGACAAAGCAGGAAAGAATGTCCAATGGAAAAAAGACAGCCTTTTCAATAAATGGTGCTGGGAAAATTGGACAGCCACATGCAGAAAAATGAAATTGGACCATTCCCTTACACCACACACAAAAATAGACTCAAAATGGATGAAGGACCTCAATGTACGAAAGGAATCCATCAAAATCCTTGAGGAGAACACGGGCAGCAACCTCTTCGACCTCTGCCGCAGCAACATCTTCCTAGGAACAACGCAAAAGGCAAGGGAAGCAAGGGAAAAAATGAACTACTGGGATTTCATCAAGATCAAAAGCTTTTGCACAGCAAAGGAAACAGTTAACAAAATCAAAAGACAACTGACAGAATGGGAGAAGATATTTGCAAACGACATATCAGATAAAGGACTAGTGTCCAGAATCTATAAAGAACTTAGCAAACTCAACACCCAAAGAACAAATAATCCAATCAAGAAATGGGCAGAGGACATGAATAGACATTTCTGCAAAGAAGACATCCAGGTGGCGAACAGACACATGAAAAAGTGCTCCATATCACTCGGCATCAGGGAAATACAAATCAAAACCACAATGCGATATCACCTCACACCAGTCAGAATGGCTAAAATCAACAAGTCAGGAAATGACAGATGCTGGCGAGGATGCGGAGAAAGGGGAACCCTCCTCCACTGTTGGTGGGAATGCAAGCTGGTGCAGCCACTCTGGAAAACAGCATGGAGGTTCCTCAAAATGTTGAAAATAGAACTGCCCTAAGACCCAGCACTTCTATATTTAATCCAGAAAAAAATAAACAGCTTTTTAGCTCTGGAAGCATCTTTCTAATTATCTTTTCTTTTCTTTTTTTTTTTTTTTATAATGAATCAGTAGCGATTTTTGTTAAGGGACCTAAACTGAAGTAAGTTTAGAACTTTATTTATTTATTTAGTAAAAGATTTTATTTTGTTTATTGACAGTGAGAGAGAGAGAGAGAGAGAGGGAGAGAGGTAACCCACAAGCGGGGTAATCACATGCAAAGGGATCGGAAGAAGCAAGCTCCTTGGGGTGCAAGTAGTCCCATGCAGGGCTGGATCCCTGTACACTGGAATCATGACCTCAGCCAAAGGCAAACATCTGCCTAAACAACTGAGTCATCCAGGCACCCCTAGAAAATTAAAAAAAAAAAAAAACTTTTAAAAACATTTTGTTTCTTTCTTGTTTTTTTAAAATATTTTATTTATTTGAAAGACAGAGAGACAGGAAGAGAAACTATAAGCAGGGCAGAGGGAAAAGGAGAAGCAGGTTTCCCACTGAGCAGAGAGCCTGATGTGGGGCTCCATCCCAGGACCCTGGGATCATGACCTGAAAAGAAGGGACACTTATGGAGGAAGCCACCCAGACACCTCTTTTCTTTGTTATTAATATATGGCAACTGATGCTTCCCAGCCACGAGGAGCATATTACCCATTGATTAAATCTTTGATAACAACCTATTTACAAAGGTGTGTAAATATATACTTACTCAGATTTATACACTTTGTGTTTTCTTCATAGTTTGGGGCTGGACCCCATGGTCACAACACTGCTTCCAGCCTTTGCCTTCCCATCTTTTGATACCAGGTATTTGGTCAGCAAAGCAAATTAGTATCAAAATTAATAAGCCCTTGGCACCATATCTCTGAAGCAGGGGTTGCTATTAGCCAAGGCCCACAGCATTTGACCTCCCCTCGCTAGTGCTATAGCCCCAAGGACTAGGTCCCTGCCACCAGAGCTCAGTCTTACATGTTATGCTAAGCAGATAAAACCAAAACAGGAAAGCTCCGAAAGCTTTCACTGGCATGCCTCATCTCCCACTCCCTCGACGTCCAGGCAGTACCAGATGCCAGGGAGGGGTCTTGGTCCAACATATGGGAGGGAAGGAAGTAGCCACGAGCAAGTACCTGCCTCTCTGTGCCTTTCTTTCATGAGCAGGTTGTAAGGAGGAGGAAGAGGAAGGGGAAGAGAGGTGAACTTCAAGGGGTGAAGGCCTCAGGTAGGCAGCTGGCTCCTGCCAGTAGGAAAGGGACAAAGGAGAAGGCAGTGAGTCTTGCAGGGAGGGTGGGAGGTAAGGGTTACAGCTTATGACGGAATCTGGACAGGAGTAATAGGGATACTAGTCATTTGAGTCCACCATTGGCAAGCTGGGCTGGGTGTCAGGGCAGATAGGCCTCCCTGGGCAACGGCACATGAGAGAGGTGGAATTCTTCTCTGAGGAGCAGGTGGAGCTTTGGGTGTTGGGAAAGCATAGACAGTATTGTTCCTGGTTGGAGGTTAATGCCACAGTATGATCCAGGTCTCCTACCACCAGATTGAAGGTACCACATGCCAGCCACCCCTCATTATTGTGTAGAACTCTCTGGTTCACTTATTGTCTTATCCATCAAATGACTCCTTCAGCAGCTTGAAAACCACCTCCACAGGCACTCCAGGATATGGGAGGCTTCCAGAGTGAAGATTTTGCACAGGATCACCCCAAAATACCAGAAGTCACTCTGGTGGATGTAGATCTGGTCAAACATGGCCTTAAGGACCATCCACTTCACAGGCAGTCCACTGTTGGTTGTCTTTTTATAGTAACTGATGTGGTGATATCTCTGGCAAGGCTGAAGTCTGAGATCTTCATCATGCTGTCCTTTGTCACCAGCACTTCCCTGGTGGCCAGGTCTTGGTGTATGCACTTCTTGGAGGCAAGGTACTCCATGCCTCAGGCTACCTGATAGGCACAGGTTACCAGGTCCTTGGAGGACAGTTGCTCTGCTGCATTGTGGCTGATATTGTAACAGTGCTCCAGGTCAGGAGGCCTCTGAGCCTGCAGGTACTCCTGTATGTTGTCTTTGGAAGCATATTCCATGAGAGTGTACAAAGGACCGTCCTGTGTGCAGGACCCAGCAGGTTGATGGTGTCCTTGTGCTGTCCAATCATCTTCATCATCTCCATTTCTGAGATTAGGTTTGATAGGTCTTTCTCTGTTGCATCTGACTTCAACATCTTCACACACACTTTAGTCAAATGGTTGGATTTGTCTTTCCAGCCCTATGGCCTCCTCCAACACCACTTGCCCAAAGTGGCCTGTCTTACGGGTCTGCCTAAACTGCCTACAACCAGCCTGCCTCAAGGCAGTTATGAACTCTAGATTATCCTCAAAAACATTAAACCAGAAGCTAAAAATTATCTTCACTAGGTCTCTGTTGCAGGTCTAATTTTCTTATCTTTCATCATTTATCTTTTTCCTAATTCTTATTTTCAGTATAGTTTATTTTGCTTCCAGGTGTTTCTCCTGGGTTCTGTATGCTGTTTCATAGGGAAGAATTATCCTGTCATAAAATTATTTCCTGAGCATTCATTACATCTCTCAGTTGAAATGGGTTCTTTTATGGTATTGATTCATTTGAGTTTTCTCAAAATGGGAAGAATTTTCAAAATGGTGTTTTCCTCAAAGTTCAGAGTATGTCTTAGCCTCATCTTTACTCTTTTTGAAATTCACTTTTCAAATTCTTGTCCCTCTTTTTATCTTTTTAAATTAAAATGTTTTATTTTTACTATTCTTTTATTTGAGTATAGTTGATATTCAGTGTTACATTGGTTTCAGGTTTTCAATATCTCCATACATTATTCTATGATCACTACAAATATAGCCACCATCTGTCACCATATAACACTATTATAATATCATTGACTATATTCTCTACACTGTCCCATATCTCTTTTATAAATCTCTGATTTTTATGTTTTCTGTTATTCCAATTTTCGACCATCATTTTACTTGGTTACTTTAATTAAACATGCCTGATTTACACACACTTTGCTGAAAACCATAGCATTTGATTTATAGTAGTCTTCTTCTTCTTCTTTTTTTTTTAATTAACATATAATGTATTATTAGCCCCAGGGGTACAGGTCTGTGAATCGCCAGGTTTACACACTTCACAGCACTCAGCACAGCACATACCCTCCCCAATGTTCATAACCCCACCACCCTCTCCCAACCCTCCCCACCCCCCCGGCAACTCTCAGTTTGTTTTGTGAGATTAAGAGTCTCTTATGGTTTGTCTCCCTCCCGATCCCAACTTGTTTCATTTACTCTTTTCCTGTCCCCCATATTGCACCTCCATTTCCTCATATCAGGGAGATCATATGATAGTGTCTTTCTCTGGTTGACTTATTTTGCTATCATCTATGTCATCGCAAATGGCAAGATTTTATTTCTTTTGATGGCTGCATAGTATTCCATCATATATATATATATATATATATATATATATATATATATATATATATAAAATTCATTTGTTGATGGACATCTAGGTTCTTTCCATAGTTTGGCTATTGTGGATATTGTTTGGTGCACGTGCCCCTTTGGATCATATAGTAGTCTTCTTTACCTCTATCAGAACCCCAGGAAGCTTTATTTATTTATTTACTCACATAAACAGATGATCCAACACAAAGTTTTTTGAATTTCAAATATATTATAATGTCTTACCGCTTAACACTATGCTTACTGCTCTCTTTCACTGTCTGACTAAATCCTCATCATCACTATGCCATTTAATCAGAAAGAACATTTGAACTCAGAGTTCTCTCCATATCAGGGAATGAAGACTCCACCCTTCTGTTTGTGCAGGTAAAATAAATGTTGATATTGTCTGTCCTGCACATACTCCATCCTGTTCACCAGAATATTCACCATCCAAATATATACAAAATAAAAACCATACCTCACCACTTCTATTACCACCCAGCATGCTAAAAACACCATCATATGTTCCTCAATTATTGACTTGATTGATAACCCCACTTCCACACATAGTGCACTCCTTTCTCCCTGCAAATTTATTTTGGTACAGCAACTTAACTTAAAAATCAAGTCAGATGATTTTATTCGTCTGTTGAAAGTCTTTTGGTATCTTCCCCTTTCATATTAAATAAAAACTGAAGGCGTTTCAATGTACTAGAAGGTCACGCATCAATACGTTCTTCCTCTCTCCACCACTATGAACTCCTCATTGGCGTCCTTGCTTTTCCTCAAAAGTAACAGACCAGCTGTTCACACAAAGTCTATATACTTACTTGCTCTGCCTAGAGTAATCTTTTCCTTTAATATGTGTATAACACCCTTCTTCACTTCCTGGGTCTTTGTGCAAATAACATCTCATAAATGAGATATAACCACCCAACACAAAATTAACTTTCCTTCCATCATTCTCCAATGGCTTTTACCTTTCTTGTATTTCTTTGTAACACTTATCACCATCAACCATCAATCATTATTCTATTACTGGTTTATTTTCTTATTGGAGACAGAGAGAGAGAGAATTGGGAGGGGGCGCAGAGGAAGAAGAAAACACCCCACTGCCTAGAAAGCCTGCTGGGGAGTTACATCACAGGACCCTGAGATCATGACCCAAGACAAAGGCAGTCACTCAATGGACTGAGCCACCGAGGTGCCCCTCTATTATTGGTTTATTTCACTATTATATTTCAAAAGAATGTAAGCTCTTTGTGGTCAGGTATTTTATAGTTTTATTAATTGAAGTATTCTCAGAAAGGTAGCTGGCAGATTGTAAGGGCTCACTAAACTGTATTTTGTTGTTATTATTGGGCTCCTTTATGGGCTTTACCTCTTACGCTAGAAGTCTATCCTTCAGATGTAAGCAATAAGAATAGAGCCCTGCTGCCTGTTCAAATGAGTAAGAAGCCTGTATTAAGTGGATATTTTAAAAGCTAAATGAATGGCTTAATAGTTGTATATAGGGGGAAAGGGAACATATTTTCCACAGTTTAGAAGTGGAGTTCTTTTATAGAGTTCTTGTACAAGCCTACACTATTGTACGATAATGGGCAGTTGTACATTCCAATTATACAAACACTTTGGTATTTTATATCCTTTTTTTGTAATTCATGACTGGATCATTTAATTCCTTAGGAGCATTATAGCATTTCAACTTTTCCTGTTCAATAAACTTATTGGGGTTGCTACCTTTTTTATTCAAATGGAGAAATAGTCATGATTTAATCTAAATAAAGTGTTATTGATTGTGTTGTTTTCTAGGAATGAGTCGCACATGCTAGTTTAAAAGTTTTGTTAAATTCCCAAGTCTGTCACCAATAAAAGCCTTTTGTAGATTAGTAACTTGATCAAAACAGAAAAGTTATGTAACACTCAATTGTTATACTATCTTTGTTTCCATCTTGCATTGTAATAACACCCATCTTAACTCTATTTAAGACAAGTCATCGCCAGATGGCTTTCTGGCATTGATTGCATGATATGAAATCTAATATAACTAAAAGTTTTTGGTTTTAGTAGCATATAAATCAATTTAGAAAAATATATGTATTTGAATATAAGATAAAGTTTTAAATCATTTGGCAATTGTAAACTAAACTTTTTTAGGTAAATTTTTATTTTCTAAAATTTCATTCAGCTCTTTTGCAATAAGAAACAAGTTACAAAAAATTAAGGTTTATTTACCCCAATTCAAAATTATTAGGTATATAATCATAGAGGTTGAAGTATTTAAAATATTGAACCCAAAACATTTTATTAGGTAAATTCATGAATGCTGAGCATTCACTGTTTAAATATACTAATACTATTGATAGACTGGTAGAAGCCTAAAATCAAATATTTATTAAATATATATATCCATATCTTTTCATGGCGTGGTAATTCATTTCTCTAGCATTAAATAATATTCCATTGTTTACATGTACTGCACTTTATTTCACCTTTCACCTATGGAAGGATATCTTGGTTGCTTCCAAGCTTTTGTCAGTTATGAATAAAACTACTATAGACATATTTGTGGGTATAGATTTCATCTTCTTTGGATAGATACCAAGAACTGCTACTGCTGAATCATCTGGCAAGGATATGTTTAGTTTTGTAAGAAACTGCCAAGTTGTTTTCCATTCTTTATTCTCAATAGACATGGAAGAACATTCCTGTTGCTCCACATCCTCACCAACATTTCGTGTTCTGTTGTCAGTGTTCTGGATTCTGGGTATGCACTGGTGTCTCTTTTTTGTTTTAATTTGCATTTTCCTGATGACATATGATGTGAAGCATCTTTTTATATGCTTATTTGCCATCTGTAATATTTTCTTTTGTGAGGTATCTGCTAAGGTCTTTGGTCTTTGTGAGGTATCTGCTAAGGTCATTTTTAATCAAGTTTTTCCCCTATTGTTGAGATTTAAGGGGTCTTTGTGTATTTTTGATAAACAGTCCTTTGCCAGATGTGTATTATGCAAATGTTTTCTCATAGTCTATGCTTTGCCTTTTCATTCTCTTGGCATTGTTTCACAGAGTAGACATTTTTAAATTCAGTGCTTGTGCTTTTGTAGCTAAAGTTATTTCCAAAACCAAGGTCATTTAAATTTTCTTCTATATTACCTTCTACATGTTTCATGTTTAGGTTTATAATCCAATCTGAGTTAATTTTTGTGAAGAGTGTATGATATCTGCCTGGATTTATTTTATTTTATTTTTATTTTATATTTTTACATTTAGCTTCACCATTACTCCAGAACCTTTTGTTTAAAAGTTTGTATTTTGCTCTCTTGTATTGCTTTTGCTTTTATATTAAATATAAAATATAATTGATAATATATATTCCATTCCTTTAATCTAGTCTTTCTGTGATATTACAATATCTTGCTTATAATTATCGTTATGGTATACTTTTTTTAAAAGATTTGATTTATTTATTTGACAGAGAGAGAGATCACAAATAGGCAGAGAGACAGACAGAGAGAGAGATGAGGAGAAGCAGGCTCCCTGCTCCCTGCTGAGCAGAGAGCCCTATGCGGGACTCGATCCCAGGCCCCTGGGATCATGACTTGAGCCGAAGGTAGAGGCTTAACCCACTGAGCCACCCAGGCGCCCCATCGTTATGGTAAACTTTGAAGTCAGTCCTCATCTTTGTTCTCCTTCAACACTATGTTGACTATTGTGAGTCTTTGCCTCTCCATATAAACTTTAAAATAAATTTGTTAATATTAAGCAAAATGAGACCTCAAGGATCTGAGAGATGTCTAAGACGTACTTGATACATCCCTTGGGTATGGTTTATTGAAGTGTCCACCTGTCTGAAAGCTGGGGAATCTAGATAAGGGAGGAAAAATTAGTTATGATAAAACATATCAACAAACATGAATAAATTTTGTAAAACTTATTGTCATGGCTCATATACAATATGACCAACAGAGGGACTACAAAAGGAAAGCATCAGTTATGTTTTTTGTGAAATTTTTTATTCAAAATAAAGCAATGAGTGGGGAAGACACAATGAGAAAATTACCATTTTTTAAACGGTAAACTTCTTACCATCTGGAATAGGTGTTATATTCTAAGTAGTATATTGAAAAGTAAAACATTGGGGCGCCTGGGTGGCTCAGTGGTTTGGGCTGCTGCCTTTGGCTCGGGTCATGATCTCAGGGTCCTGGGATCGAGCCCTGAATTGGGCTCCCTGCTCCACAGGAAGCCTGCTTCCCTCTCTCTCTATCTCTCTCTGCCTGCCTCTCTGCCTACTTGTGATCTCTGCCTGTCAAATAAATAAATAAAATCTTTTAAAAAAGAAAAGAATAGTAAAACATTAAAAAAATTTTAATTAAAAAATTATGTAATTTTTTAAAAAGGTTTAAAATAGCAGAACCATTTTTCTTATACCTGGAAAATACATTGTATATATATCTATCAAAAATAACTTGTCATGGGGGCGCAGGGTGGCTCAGTGGGTTAAAGCCTCTGCCTTCGTCTCAGGTCATGATCCCAGGATCCTTGTATCAAGTCCCACATCGGGCTCTCAGCTCAGCAGGGAGCCTGCTTCCTCCTCTCTCTCTGCCTGACTCTGCCTACTTGTGATCTCTGTCAAATAAATAAATAAAATCTCTTATAAAAAATTTTAAAAAAATAACTTTCATGTCTGGAAACAGGAGCATATGGAAAAAAATAATATCTGAGGACAGTACTTCTGCCTTGTTTTGTGCCTTGTTAATATTTTTAAACAGTCAGGCAACTTTTAGCTTTATTGAAATACCTGCTAAAATACCAGCAGTGCCATTGGAGCCCTATGACTATAAAAATTAATTGCAAATATTCAAAATGTTTACTATGGTGTCACTATTTAGGGCAACCACCAAGTATGTTTCAGAAGTAAGCATAACTGTTACTCTTCCATAAGGCAAAAGGGCATATTTTCAGGAGTTCCATCTGCTGTACCAGGAGGTGAATCAAGTAATGATTTTCGTCTATAAAATAATTCACTTTTCAATCTAACATTCATCATTCCACATTATAATAATAAAAACTAGGAGGAGACTAAAACATACAAAAAACTACAACTACAACAACCAGCTTTTCCTTCAGTGGAAAAGTAAATATAACCTTATGAGTACCCTGAAATTTATTTTTAAATATTTTTAAGATAAGCATTTTTGTTAGAAAACCATATATTTTATATTGCTAAGAAATAACAGGCAAAGTTTTATTAACTTCTAAAAAGTCTAGTTACTTCTATTTATCTATTAACTCATCTCTTTATGAAGTAGAACATGATCACACCTATTGTATCTACCCAAGTTTGTATGCTTTGGTTATTTTATGTTTGCTATTTCCTTGCTTAATTTTTACAATATTTGATACTTAATAGTATCTTTAAGTCCATCTACGGTTTCACAGAATTTGTTTGAACTTCATAAAAATGTACCATACTTTCGCACTGTCCTTGTTTTACTTCTCTATTAACTTTCCAAGACTTATTCACTTTAGAGTGTGTAGCTATCATTTATTTTTATTCCTCCATAATGCTATGTTTACAAATTTGTATTTATCTGTACCTTTAAAAATATCTTAATTATATACCATTTCTCATCTCACATAACACTCATGTTACTTCTACATTTATCAGATATTATGTAACTAAAAACCACAAATCAGCAACAATAAAGCACCATTTTTCAAAATTAAATGGCTTACCAGAATTCTTTAATTCTATCCTTTATTTGTATTAGATGACCCTTTATTCTGGTATTTGGCAATGTTCATATGGAGGAAAGCTTATAAGTTGATATTCCATAAATAGAAGGATTTATTATGATTGATTAATTATTTTCATTTAGAATGCATAGAATATGGTTGATTTAATATTTGTTTCTTACTCTCTGCCTGGAACATAGTGCTATCTATGTAATAGCCACTAAAATATTAAGTTAATTACCTAGACTTTAAACTTCATATGAATAGGAATAACATACAGAACTCTTCTCAGATTGGGACACCTGGGTGGCTCAGTCATTTAAACGCCTGAGCCTTTAGCTCAGGTCCTGGGATTCAGTTCTGTAACAGATTCCCTGCTTAGCCGGGAGTTTGCTTCTCCCTCACCCTGCTGCTCCCCCTGCTTGTGCTCTCTCTCACTCTCTCTCTAACAAATAAATAAAATTAAAAAAATGAATTCTTTTCAGATAGCTAATATAGAATATCGTCTTTGTATTCATCAAAGGGAAAGTGCCATATAATAATGAAATTCAGACTACTTCAAATTCATTTTTTAACCAGTAAGAAAGTACTGGAAACAAGCCAAAAATGTCTTTAATGAATCAAAGAAATAGATTGATTTTCAATATCTTAATGTTTCTAAAATAAATTGCAAAATTTTTATACTAGATATCAGTGTAAATATTCATTATACAAGGATATTCTAAAAATAAACCTGAGAAAACTACTTGACATATACGATGACAAAAACTAGTTTGACAAAAGTCAGTTTGGGTAAAACTTACAACACCTACCACCTGAAACTCTTGTTCTATAATTTAATTATTTTAATTTACAAAAATACAAAAATAATATATCAGAGTAAGTTTATTGATAGCTTTGAAGGTATGCTCTGGTTGTGCACTGTTTACTATTGAAAGGGGAATCAAATATGTGATGCTTATGGTATAACTATATTAAAATTCAACAAGTTCAGAGGCATACGAGGAATAGAATAAAGACAAAAGATGACCCTTACTTATCCTAAAGATAGACAATGGTATATATGTGCTAGTTGGGGAGAGAATTCAGCCAGTAGATGGAGGATGTGGTAGTGGAAAAAAAAAGACACAACGTTTTGGTTGAACGTTTAACACTATATTTAACAAAGTGAAATTGTGTGTTAATAGCCTTGAATAAAATCCAAAAAATATTTTCAATTCAATGAAGATTATTTAGGAAAAACTTGAAAAATACAACTTGATAAGGATTCCAATAAAAGATTCATAAGCAATACAAGTTTCAGAATTTTTAGTATATTTTCCCTAAAAAGCCATTTGATTTAAATTAAAAAGAATGCTATTTACCTGCCACTTAAATAAGAGGAAATTATTTGTTTTTGTAATAAGTCAATAAAATAAATTAACATATCTTTAGAAAACAGATATGCACACTTAGTTAAAAATAATAGTGCTTAAGCTGTTCAGCAAACATTTGTAAAATTCCTTTCCATCAGCTAGCTCTGGAGTTCTGCTAGGTGAGTAAGGCCATGTATGTTACTGCTCAGAGTACTGACGCAAAGCAATTGTCCCCTTCACCTCCATTTTTTGCCGCTGATATGTCATGCTATGTTGTTTAGAGATACATAGATGGCCCTACATGAAGGCCTTTTTGTGTGTGTATATGGGGGACTGTGATTTAACTTTCAAATCAGATGGCTCCTGATTTACAATGATTCAATTTATGATATATTTAGCAATGATGTGAAAGTGAAAGTGATTCAGTAGAAACTGTACTTTGAATTTTGAATTTGGGTCTTTATAAAAAGGGCCAGTGACATGTGGTATGGTGCCGTCTTGTGATGCTGGGCAGGGGCAGTGTGCCACAGCTCGCAGTCAGCGAGAAGATTACAGGGGTGAACACCTGATATTCTTACAACCATTCTATATATAACCATTCTTCTTTTTTTTAGTGTAATATTTAATAAATTGCATGTGATATTTGATACTTTGTTATAAAATAGGCTTTGCTTAAGACGATTTTGCCCAAATGCAGGCAAATGTATGTGTTCTGAGTATGTTTAAATAAGCTTAAGGTAAGCTATGATATTTGATAGTTTAGGGGTATTAAATTCATTTTCGATTTTTCATGTGTTTCTCTGTACATAGCCCCCTTGTAAGCTGAGGAACATCTCTATATGTATATGTAGCCTTGGTATGGCTTACATATTATTGGCATGAAACATCTAGAACAGTACGTGTGCCATATGATTGTCTACAACATCAAACAAGTTTCTTGAAAACTTGTGCCAAAGGGGTTATGTCTTTAAGGATACTTATTTCAGAAGGGTTCTCTCAAACGTAAGATTTTTCAGAAGATAAGTGAAAATCTGACCAAACTAAACATTTTTCCATTTTCCCTAGTGAGCAAAGATAGCTAAAATCTATCTGCAATTTTCAACACTGTACTCAACGTCTGTAATTCTAATTTAAGAACAGATTATTTATATCAAAACCACATGTTGGCCTCATCTTACACAATATTCATAACTCTCACTCAGAGCTTTGGACACTTTTATTTGTTGAGTCTATGTGGTACTACAGACATTCATCTTTTTTGAACTGATAGCTTCATGTATGTCTATACTTTTGGAAATACATGCATCAGAGTTCCATTGTAAAATGTCTGGGTTATAAAATGTGCTATGCTATCAAAATGGTAATAAGAACATACAAATGACCTGATGTAATGAACTGGACCAGATTGCCAGATATCACTTTTCATACCAAAAAGATTCAGTGGTAAGTTCTAAAATGGCCAGCTATACTTTGACTGAATTTTAACTCATTTAACTTCTTTCTTTGTGTACAGTATTATACATTAGTCAGTATTATAGTAAATAAGTACTTTGGGCAGATGTAAATAGGCTGTAATAAAAAATGTTTTTCTTCTTTCTTTTAGTCCTTTTTACTTGTAAGACTAGCCACAAATACCATGCCTCCTCCAAAATAATTTGCAATCCAAATATATCTCTAAATGAATTTTTTGCACAGAAAAAAAAAATATATATACACTTACAGTAGACATGTTCAAAAATAGTTACACAACAGCAGGGCCCTAAATGTAAGCAGTATAATTGTTTTGTTTTGTTTTGTTTTCTTTAAATAAAAAGAGGTTATGTGAAATGCTAGAATTTTATTTCCAGGCCTAGTATTTCAAGACAGTTAACTACACTTACAGTGTCAACAGCCTCTTGTTGGCAGTATGATTTTATTGGCTCCATGGAATAACAGCCAAGAAATTACTATTGCTACTTTCTTTTATGACACACACAGAAAAAAAAAATTGACACATTTGCTCAAGACCAACCAGAATCATTTTAACCTATCAAAATTGATGGGAGGCCTTCACTGCCAAAGTCACTGCTGGGTTTTCACAATTCATTGCAGACAATCTGCTACTCCCATTTTGATAAAGGAGGGAAGAGTCATAATCAGGGAAGAAAGGTAGATTAATGCTTGTAATTATCATTGAATTATTTAGCCTGCTATAGGATTATTATTATTAGTGTCATTTGATAATTTTCTCTCATTTTATTAAACACAACTGTGAGTAATTACCCTACCTAATATTTCTCTGTATTGGCTGACTAGCTAGCAAGCATTCATGAAAATATCCATTAACCACACATATAAAATGCTGCATTATGATGCTGTTGAATCAGAACATACCACTACCTGATCCTGTAGCTCTTTGAGGATTTGCAAATCAATTAATTCTATGTTTATTGGATTCTTCCCATACAATTAGAAAATTTATAATAGAGTCCATGAACATTATTAGTTTTACCATTTTAAACCAGCAATCACACTTTGATTTTTACAACAAAAGCAGAAATATAAACACACACATTTGGGTCAGTTTTCTGTTAGTCTGTCTGGACTTCAAAATCCTATTCCTAAAGATAATGCACACCAAAGTTCTGGATTAAACAAGAAATTAGATGGCACCTGAACACTTGATTTAATATTCTCCAAAGGACTATGCAACTTATTTCTTACATTATGACATTGTTTTACAAAGATCCACACTTTTATAATGTTAGTATTTTTAATAATCAATAAAGTCAATTAATCATGATTAAAAATCAAACATAAAAATTTCTACTTTTTGCTTTTGCCCCCTCTATTTAGAACTTATTTATAGCCTGATAATTCAATGGTCCCTATGTTTATGTAAATCTGGACAGAAATAGCTCTAAGATCCCATTCAGAACTTGATATTAATCTAAGTCTTTTGGCTCCATTTATCCTGAGAGCAAAGAGTAGGACAAAGGATTTGAGTACTGTTAGTTTATCTGGGAGATTATCCAAGGTAGAAAAGAATGGGAAAGCAACTTTGTCAAAGAGGTACATTGTTGATATAATTGTTGTGGATAGAAAATGAAGGCTTGCTTTTACTGAAAGGTCCTGAGAAACTTCTTTAAGTTGTCCTCATGAAGACCAGAAAACTGACAATTTTATCTATGGTTCTTATTTCCACTTCACTGAGAGCTGTCCTCATAGGACATTAACTCTCCTACACTTTTGGGTTGTGTTGGACACATTCTAAAATGAGAGAGAGAACATGAGATGCTATCAGTGTTAAGTAACTTCAATTTCCCATGGAACTATCCACCACAGGTTTGGCTATAATCAGGTGTTGGGCCTTGATATCAGAGGGATTTGAGGCAGTATCATTTTAGGTTAATCATTATATCTGAAATTTCCAAAAACTTCAACTGATGAAACTTTGATTATAAATCTATAAATATAACAATAAATCTACAGTATTCCCATTATTTTCATAGAAATACACAGACAAAGCATCAATTGATTAATATTTAAATGTTACAAAATGCTGAACTGAAAGAATTTGGTCATATAGCAACATGTAAGAAGTAGAACTTAGGTTTAGGTTAGAACTCAGGATGCATTTGAGACTCAGTTAAGAAATTGAAAGGAGGGATGCCTGTGTGGCTCAGTGGGTTAAGCCACTGTCTTCGGCTCAGGTCATGATCCCAGGATCCTGGGACCGAGCCCCAAATCGAGCTCTCTGCTCAGCAGGGAACCTGCTTCCTCCTCTCCCTCTGCCCGCCTCTCTGCCTGCTTGTCAACTCTCTCTGTCAAATAAATAAAAAAATCTTAACAAAAAAAAATTGAATGAATGTCTGACTATCTTATAGGTTTGCTAAAAATCAGTGACTTTGTGTTCACGTGTGGCTATGCAGGAATTTTTAACTTTCTCTAAGAAGTTATTAGATTTGATTATATAATGGCAGTAAAGGAGGGGAAAAGCAAAGTACAAACCCCATAAAGAGAAAGACACTGACTATGAGAAAAGAGTAATAGATAAGAAGAATCAATGCATTTGAGGAAAATGGGAATTGAAATACACAATGATTGTTGATTTTTTTAGATGGAGAAAACAAAAGTAGCTTGCAAGAAGGAAATAACAGAAGACATGTTGTGATGTGAGACAGAATCCTGGAAAAGGCAGTAACGTGGAATAAAGGAGTAGGGAGAGCATATCAGGTAATATGGATAGGAAGGAGTTAGGAGGTAATTGCTTGATAAATTTTATATGGCCCACTTAAATGCACAGATTTCTCTTCTTTGATTTATATGGAGAACAGGGTGTCCTTTCTCTTCCCTTTCAGAGCACCAGAGGTGTACTCTTTCAGACTGAAAACCTGAAAAGCTCAGGACTCAGTTGCTTAAGCACAGCTGAGAGGACATATTTCAATTAAGATTTACATTTTGCTGTATGTAGTAGACTGTCAAAAGTGGTTTAACCATATTTTTTCATTTAACAAGAAGACTACAGAGAGTGTTTTCTGGTGTTGGTTCAGAGTGTCCATCCCTCTGAACAGATTTTTCTCTCAAAGTCCGGGGCAAGAAATCAATTGTTACATATGTATTCACTAAAAAAGCAGCTGGAAGATGCTGAGCACTGTGGCCCATGAGATCAAGGCACCAGCACACACTTGTGAGTGGTGAGCTCCCAAGGCTGGAGGAAAATTCTAGAATAAAGTGCTTATTAGAGAGCCATACCCTTTCTCCTGTTTCCTTACCTCTCTGCACTACCCTCTTGTATCCACAGCATTGGAAATGCTTTTAGCAACACACCACACTGAATCACCACAAATTATGTGATTCTCTTGGTGGAAAACCAAACACTGTGTAAAAACTGTGGTTTTCTAGTTCATGCTTCTGGATTGAAAATAATTCAGAATAAGCTGATAGGAGTAGCCAAGAGAGATTTTATCTTCTGTTTGGAAAAGGGCTTCTATATAAGTGAGTAGAGGAACCTTTAAGAATTATTAATGTTTAGGGGCACCTGGGTGGCTCAGCGGGTTAAGCCTCTGCCTTTAGCTCAGGACATGATCTGAGGGTCCTGGGATCGAGTCCTGCATTTGGCTCTCTGCTTAGCAGGGGGCCTGCTTCCTCCTCTCTCTGCCTTCCTCTCTGCCTACTTCTGATCTGTCTCTGTCAGAGGAATAAATAAAATCTTAAAAAAATAAAGAATTATTCATGTTTAGGGGCACCTGGGTGGCTCAGCGGGTTACGCCTCTGCCTTTAGCTCAGGTCATGATCTTAGGGTCCTGGGATAAAGCCCCACATCAGGTTCTCTGCTCAGCGGGGAACCTTTTTCCCCCCTCCCACTTTCTGCCTGTCTCTGCCTACTTGTGATCTCTGTCAAATAAATAAATAAAGATTTTTTAAAAAGATAATTATTCATGTTTACATATATGCACCAGAATGCTATGTCCCTTGTCAGATAGGTTTCAAATCAACAGAAATGATAATATTTTACTTAATAAGTTTTTTAATTCCTCTGTTAACATTTTGGAATACATCATTTTAATGCACATCTGCAAATTTGTAATCACTTCATGTGAGACAAGGAATGATTAAAAAGGCAACCAGGGGCACCGGGGTGGCTCAGTGGGTTAAGCCTCTGCCTTTGGCTCAGGTCATAATTTCAGGGTCCTGGGATCGAGCCTTGCATCATTCTCTAGGCTCAGCCGGGAACCTGCATCTCTCTCTCTCTTTCTGCCTGCCTCTCTGCCTGCTTGTGATCTCTCTCTGTGTCATATAAATAAATACAATCTTTAAAAAAAAAGGCAACAAAAAACATTTACAGTTTTGGACAGGAGTTTCCCTTACGTTTGGATAAGGATGCAAATTCAACTTCATAATAAATTACACTGCATCATAAAGATTAAATGCACTTGGGATTGCGTTCTCTCCTCCCTCCGTTCTATCGTACACACAGCTGCCCGACTAATCTTCCAAAAACACACAGTTTCATGTGCTGCTTTTCAAAACTAGCTTCCTGTTGCCTGAAAAAATAGTCTCTAATGCTTTTCTCTGGCATTCAGGGCTCTCTAGGATGGGCACTCTGGCCAACACATCACTGCTCGTTTGTTCCACCACACACAAGTGGATCTCGGGCTAGTTATTAAGAGACCCACCTCCTCACTGACCCAGCAAAGGTCTCGTGCATATACTAAACTCTCGGCTCACTCAGTGATGTTCTCAAAGGCCATTAGTGGGTGACATGCCACTGCTAGAGTCAGGAGCCAGTGTGAAGTTGCCGCTGCCTAAGTGCATGGACTGAAAGCGAGAACGTTGATTCTCCAGGAGAAAACTGGGGCATTGTTATGAGAAGGCAGACGGCAAAACCACCCAGGTCCCCTATGACTGCTTTAACACATTCTGGACAAAATTTAAGGAGACAAGTGAACGTATTAACTCCCACTTAGGCTGTAGAAGGCAAATGCAATGGAGGAAGGCGTGATCTTCTTCTGAAACAAACCACTTAGCTCCAGCTACTTTTATAAATAGATCAGACCATGTCCAGGAGCCCACTTAGCTGGGTTCATTTGAATACAATGTCCATACCCTCAGGAATATTAACATTTTATCTCAGATTGCATTAATTTAAATAAAACTTAACAAAAATGGTGTGAAATGAACAAAAACACCATATTCTGTGATGAATCAAATGAAATACATTTTCAGTTGCTGTTTTCCCCATTTAAAGATAAAATTTCTGATAACTGTCATTATTTGTGAAAAGACACAAGACCAAAAGTTTGTGTGTATATGTGTTTTGGTTTTTGGTTTTTGGTTTTTTTCTTCCCCTTAAGGCTATAGCCATATTGTCACTAATAAAGATCTCAAATTTGCCTGGAAGCTTTCATGGCAAATTTTCAGTTTGAGGGTAGTCACCATGCAGCCAAATGGCTTTAAACATCATCAGCGCCTTTCTTCCACACACATTCTCTTCCTGGTTTAAACATTAGTTACCTTGGTTCTACACTGACACAGTATTTGCATCTCTCTCCTGTCCATAACTCCTAAAAGTTGGGTCCTCTCACTTTGGTTTCCCCAGAGCATGACATTTTATTTGGTGCTTGGGGGGCAATGGGCAGTTCAAGAAGTATGTTAATACTATCACTCAATGTATTGATCCATGCTATGCACCAACAGTGTAGTAAATATCGTTCATTTCTTGTAACAAAGGCAGTAGGAACTTATCCCAAGGGACGGAATTCCAAGGACAGAATGAAGGCAGGAAGGGAGCTGGTCTATTTGGACCTACTTTGTGAGAGACACTGGTTTAGGTATTTTTATGTATACATTATACCACTGAACTGTCACAATCCTGCAAATTTTTACATGCTTGGGTTTCTATGTAGCAAGTTTAGCAAGCCACCCAAATTCACAGTGACAGGCCCGTGAGTCAAATCCAGCATGCTTGACTCCACGATTGTCAAGTCCACTAGCCCCATATATCATGAATCTGAGATTCATGAGTGTGTAGGTGCTATCAGGAAATGTCAAAAATGCCCATTTCAGGGACACATGGATGGCTCAGTTGGTTAATTGTCTACCTCCAGCTCAGGTCATAATCCCAGCATCCTGGGTTTGAGTCCCCCATCAGGCTTCTTGCTTACCAGGAGCCTGCTTCCCACTCTGCCTGCCTCTCCCTCTGCTTGTGCTATCTCTCTGACAAATGAATAAATTAAATCTTTTGTAAAAATCTTGTTAAAAAGGCCCATTTTAAAGAATGATTTAAAACATTCTTTGGACAGCAATAGAAGTGAAAGCAGAATGACATAATGTAACGACAGATAGTTTATGTGGGAGCCCTTTGGGTACTCTGGTGGATGAATGTTTTTAAATAAGTTTTTTGTGGACATGGGGAGTTAGAGAGGAGAAGGGAGGTGGGAGAAATTGGAAGGGGAGCTGAACCATGAGAGATTATGGACTCTGAAAAACAATCTGAGGGTTTTGAAGGGGTGGGGGGTTGGGAGGTTGGGGTACCAGATGGTGGGTATTATAGAGGGCACTGCTTGCATGGAGCACTGGGTGTGGTGCAAAAAGAATGAATACGGTTATGCTGAAAATAAATAAAAAATAAATTTAAAAAAATTAGTTTTTTGTAAACTGCCAAAAAAGAAAAGCACTCCCATTTATAGCGTACACTTTATGGTTCACAAAGCACGTGCCAACAATAAAAATAATGATGGGTTACCGTTACAATTCATAGAAAAGGAGGTACAGGGAAATTGAATGAAAGGGAATAACAAAGTAGGTTCATAAGTCCATCTTCCTTGTAAAAAAAATTAACCTGAAAGTGCGTTTCTGCCACCTCTCTCCTGTTGGATCTGATAAAGAATGACCACGATACATGAATTATAGTTCGGGGTTTTGAAAAGCATAATAGCTTTATACCAACACTTGAGCTTTTATTTATTTATTTATTTATTTATTTATTTTTTGCTAACAAGATAGCTCGATTTGATATGCGGTTCCTGACAACCAACCTCAGAAGTAATTCCATCTTCATGAGAAGTCAGAAAGAACAACAAACCAAACCTCAAAATAGATTCAAAGGAAAATACTCAAAAAAATTTCCCTTCCTGGGGCACCTGAGTGGCTCAGTGAGTTAAAGCCTCTGCATTCAGCTCAGGTCATGATCTAGGGTCCTGGGATTGAGCCCAATATCTGGCTCTCTGCTCAGCGGGGAGCCTGCGTCCACTTCTCTCTGCCTGCTCTCTGCCTATTGGTGATCTATGTCTGTCAAATAAATAAATAAAATCTTTAAAAAAAAATTTCCCTTCCTATCAGAAGCAGACCAAACCACTAACAAATTCCCCAGAAAGCTTCATCTAAAAGGTTGTACTTTCCTCAGTCACCCAGCAGGACCTTCTTCTCTAGGCCTGGTATTTCTTCAATGGCCTATTCCAGAGAATAAGACACTAAACCACTGAGCGCCATGGGCCTCAGAACCACGAAAGAGATGATGAGGGGCACAAAGCACGCCTCTGGTCACCAAGAGGGTATGTAAACGTTTGCTGCTTTTCTGCATTTTTCAAAGCTGAGTTTTTAGCTGGAGGCCATTCCTTTATGATAAATTGCTGATACCGTATAGTAAAAGCCATTATATGATCTTTTACAAACCATTTCCTATCTTTGCATTCTCATGTGCCAAGACAGACACAGATTATTTAAAACCCTGAAGAGAGTGCTATTGCATTTAAATTGCCTGTAACCTTCGTGCAATAGATTTATGATTGATGATAGATTTAGTTAAAATATAACTGTTTTAAATATTTATTCTCAGTAAATGATTTCAAACTATGCTCATTTAAGTAAGTTGGTGCATAATCCCTTTTCTATTAAACCATAGTGCAAGGACCAATGCCGCGCTTCCGCGAGAACCGCAAGCTCTTTTTCTGGAATGGCCATATGCGTATGTATCAGGTGTCCTCTTTTCACTCCCTTTGTGGAGCACCTACCATGGAGGTCATGTAATAACCAATGACCAAAAAACAAACAAAAAACCCAAACATCCAGGTCGAAGTGATTCGCGCGTGCCATCATGCAAAGGCAGACCCTGCCTGGAGACCAGGGTACTTCTCAAATAGCAGGCAGGCATCTCAGCCCAGGACTGTGCTGGGGAAGTTGGTTTCGGGCTTCTGGCGCAATCAGAAGCCAGCGAAGTGACCCGAGAGTGCAGCCGGGTTTAGGGCTGATGATCTTTTCCAGCCAGGCTGCACCCGGACACCCGCTCAGGGCGCCAGGCTAGGAGGCCGCTGAGCGCCGGCGCTGGCCACGCTCGCAGGCCCCCAGGGCTTCACCCCGTGTCCAGGCCCCGGCCTCCGCCTCAGGAAGGAGGGGGGCGGGGGCGGGGGCGGGGGCAGCCCGGAGAAGAGGCTTTGCTAATTGCCAAAGCGGGAAGTGAGCTCGCAGAGGAGATGGCGGAGAGTCTGGGAGGAGGTGGAGGGTCTGGCGGAGGAGGGGCATGCAGCGCCCCGGTGCTGTGCTGCGGCCCAGTCGGGACTGGAGGACCCATAGGACTCGCCGCCCATGCGCTCCTCCGCTCCAGCCCAGCCCTGGAGTCCGCGCTGCCCCTCCCAGCCCCAAGGCTTCTCCAGACTACCCTCTGCGGACAGGTAAATTGAAACCGCGCTGCGCCCTCACCTGGAGCAGAAAGCGCAGGCTGCGAGCTCGCGGGGGTGTGGGGACCCAGCCTCCCGCGACCCCCGGGGCACCGGGACCACCCCGGATGCCACCCGGCACCCGGTTCCGCACGGGGTCGGGCCAGGGATGGCGCCGCCCGAGGTTCCCCCCGCCAGTGGGCGAGCTAGCCCCCATTGTTCGGCACCCCCATGCCTGCGTGCCAAAGTCCCCCTTCCCTCGTCTCCCGCCATGGCCCCACCGCTTTTGTTCTGGACTTGGGATCCTAGGTGGAAACTAGTCCCTCAGACCTCCCTGGCAGCAAGGAGCGCAGGGAGGGATTCTCGGTTTTTCCACCCTGGCTCTTCCTCTCTCCACATTCACATGCATTCTTGTGTCCTTTCCTCTCCTCATTGTCACTTTTATTAAATGGTTTTGTTCTGCATGTTGACCCGCAGAGCGATTTAATGAATGAATATACAGGAAACTGAGTCAGAGCCCACCTGTGAGAGCCCACCTGTGGAGGCCTTTCATTAGAATGGTCTCTGGTTCTAGCCTGAGTTCAAAATACTGCGTGTACCTGAGGACCGAGTCCAGATGTTTCTTTCATCTCTGACTTGAATTTGAAATCCTCCTCAGACTTCAGCTTCCAGGATTGCTCCCGTCCTTGCTCTCCCACTGTCTCGGTGGGGATCCGCCATGAGTGTTGAACACAGGAATGAATGAATGATATATACCCCCAGATCGCTGGGGATTTTTCTTGTTTTGCTGAGGTTGGAAAGGCTTGGGAGAGACCCCCTGTATGCAGATACAGAGCTGCATGCAATTGCTTAGATAAACGTGTTCCCCACTTAATTGCTTGGGCATTGAACATTTCGCCCTTAACCTGTGGCTTGAGCAGTTAGGAGGAGACAATCGGGAGGTAAATCAGAAGATGGCTGAATCCACATGGTGGTGGGCTGGGTTTGGGAGATTTTCCTGGAGATTCTAAAGAAAGATCTAAATTCTTCCAATGGGGAGTGGTAAACATCTTATCAATGGGAGATGGAAAATAAATTGTCTGGTTAACCTTTCCCTCCCCTTCAAAACCCATTATTTGAAAAAACAAAAAAGGAAGTGAAGGGAGAAATCCTCCCACTCCCATCCCCACTCACCTCCATAGCCACCTCCTCTTCCAAGAACTAACAGACAAGGTGCCAAGAAGTGTTAGGTACCAGCAGTGGTCTCAGAGCTCATTCAAGGATCATGGTGAAAGTCATTCAAAGAGATTGTGGGGGCACAGGGATCCAATTAAGGGGGACAAGTTTAAGGTTTGCCTGGTCCCCTAAAAATTAATGGCACTAGAGAAGATGAGCTTTGGGAACTATAGCTTAATGGATACAACATGTAAAAAGCTTCAGTGAGTCATGGTGGGAAGAGGCCATGAGGGCAGCAAAGACAGTCTTAGATGATGTTATTAATAGCACTACAGGCTCTAGATTTCCTGTGGTGGTGTTCTTGGCGAGACCAGCCCGGCCAAAGTGGATACTCACAACCTGGAAAAGAGCGTCTTGGAGATCCCAGCAAGTGTGGTATTATGAGAGCGTAAAATGATAGGAGGTGTCCTTTGGAAGGACTGTCTTCTTGACTTTAAAAGGGAGAACCCAAATCTGTAGGTGAAATCTTCTTGGCTACAAAGAGGGCAGAGGCCTTCTAAGGTCAAGGTCTCCTCGTCATTTTAAAAGATGTCAAAGAACATATTCAGACATTTCAAAGATGTCCTCATGTCCATCCGTTCCCACTCTGGAATTCTATCAATAAGGTGAGAGTTCCTCTAGTTGGAAAAAAGATCTAAAAAGACTTCCCTTTCTCATGTAATTTCTGTAACCTCCAGGACACACCCACCTACCCCTTCCAGCGCTGTAATGAAGCTACAGCTGGTGCCAATTTGTGGAACTCATTAAAGGCTATTTTCCCTTATATACCCCCGGACCAAGTTCCCATGCTCCCTCACCTGATTTCCTGCACTCACCTCCCACCTGGTGTGTTCACACCTGCACGTGCCTTTTACCAAACCCTTTGCCAAAAGGCAGCCAGAGTGACCTTTCAAAGACCTATCAGTTCCTGGCCTTTGTCTCCATAGAAATCTGCACTGATCTTCTAACAAATTCTCAGTCCTCCAAAGGCATCCATAATCCTCCCATCCACCTCTTCCTACCCTTCCAACTGACTGATGCCTGTTCTGCCCTGTCTTTCTGCCCTTCAACCACGCTGCCTCCCTCTTCCTGTGGAGACCCCTCATGGTGCATGCCTCCAAGCACAGGTGATTCCCATTGATGGGAAGACCCTCTTCCTCTCCCCCGTCTCCTCACTCCAGTTACTCCCACTTATTCGTGAGCTCACAAGCCCCATGGTACACACTCTCCATGCAGCCTGCTCTCTCTTTTTTAGCACTGGCCTCCATTTCTAGCTGTGGTTGTGTCACGGATGTCCCTCCCCAGCCTGCCTTCAAGCTCTCCGTCCGTTTAGCTCCAACACCTGACACAGTGCCTGGCACGTAGTAAGCCCTGGCTAGCTTCTAAGAGCCTCACTGAGGGACTGAAAGCATTTTAAAAATGTCACCACGTAGGCTCCAAACTGTAGGCAGAAAAAGCTTTGCCTGGAATGACATTTTAGAGACATATTCGTCAAGTTAGATGTGTTCACTGAATTTACCTTGTAAAATTAAAAAAAAAAAAGGACCTCTGTATCGCTTCGCATCTAACGAAGGCACATGTACACTATTAGACCACGTTATGAGCTTAATGGAAGGAGACAAGATTTTTTCGCTAAGAAAATGTATAAGACTGTTGAGGTCACGTGGGAGGAAATAGTCCGTTTGTTGGAGCATTGCTATCTTACTCTATCACAGCCACTAATAAAAATCTGACACGGGGTGAGTCAGAATTGTCTGTCGGAGATGAGTTAGATCTGGCTCATGTTTGTACAGACATGAAAGCCAGGAACGAAGAAGCAGGCTTTGAAAACCTGGGTTGAGGAGGCGGTGTGGTTCACTGCGATGAGCTAAGTGCCCAGGGCCACCGGAAGACACGCGGGCCTGTGTCCTTCCTTTGTTCTGGGGTCCGTCTTGCACCATGTGGTGAGGCTAGCAGCTGGGAACAGCTCAGGACAGGATCAGGTAGCATCTTACCTCTCCCACCCTCCTGTGGGCTCCAGTGGGCTCCAGTGGGTCCCAGGGGACAGCCTGCCTTCCTTGCAAACCCAGTAGCACTGGGAGCAGAAACTGGGACCAAAGAGTGAGCACCCTGTTTGACAAGCTGGACCAGCCACCTCTTCTTCAGATGCAGGGGGAGCCCTGGCGTGCTGACTCCTCCCTTCTCCCTTTCCCCTTTCCTCCCTCCCTCCCTCTTCCCTTCCCCTCTCTCCTTCCCTGGTGGTGCCCTTTCCTGATGCCCACTTCATCCCTTTTCCTTTCTTACATGCCTGTCTTCTAGAGTTTCTTCTCTCCTCCCAATTACTTCCCTTCGTCTGAATCTCCTCTTTGGTCCCTTTGTCCCCGCTCTCTGCTCCTCCTCCCCTTCCCTGGCCCCTGTTCAGCTCCATCCAGACTGCAGGCAGAGCTAGACTAACACTCTCACTCACTATCTCAGCCACCCTCCAGAGAAGTCACTCTTCGGTGGCCACCTTCCTGACCCCCTGGTCCTTTCTCCACTTATTCAGCTATTGCTCTGAAGTCTGAGGAGGACAGAGCGGGGCTGCCGCAGAATCAGGCCAGAGGAGAAACCAAACCATGTGTCCACACTGTCCCCCAGTACTGCTGCTCTGAGAGCTTTCAGAGTCCTCAACAGGGTTAGGATTTAGGGGCTTCTTCAAAACCGGGAGTGAAAGCAGCCATAGGTCAAAAGAAAAGCTATGGCCCCCACACAAAATAATAAACACAAATGAAAACTAAGTTAGCTCTGAAGTCCCAAAGTCAAAGAATTGCCTTGAATATGTCACTAGAAAGCACCCAAGGCCTCACTATCTGGGTTCTGCGTGCCCTGGGAATGGCAGGAGGCTTTGACCCCCTTCCCTCTTCATCCACTCCCAAAGAACGTCCTCTGAGGTGGTCTTCAAACTTCCTCTGAGAAACTGTCTCTGGGAACTGTAGGCCCTCGGCTGCTGGGACGAATGAGGGTGATGTCAGGACCTGATGGGAAGCTTTACCAGGAGACTGTGGCTTCTGGATGCAGTCCTCAGGTCCCATGGTCTGGGTGAGATCAGGGTCTTTCAGTGGAGGCGGACAGATGAGATTTCAGATTTTGAGTTGATTCTGGGATGATTAGTGCTTTGGAGGGCATTGGGTGAAGGTATTTTGCACACGGGAAGGACACGAATTTGGGGAGCCAGAGAGTGGACTGTTAAGAGCTGACCTGCATTTCCCCCAGAAACCTTGCTGCTGTCCTTACCTCTGGTACCACAGAACGTGACCTTATTTGGAACTAGAGTCCTTACAGATGCAATCACATTACAGTGAGGTCGTTAGAGTGGGCCCTAATCTCCTGTAACTGATCTCCTTATGTAAAGGGAAAATCTGGACAGAGAGATGCCCCTACTGTCAGTGGTGGGCAGTGAATGAATTTCTAGAACCCTGACATTAGTGGAAAACAGACTCAGGCTGGGCACTAGGTAAATGGGAGCTCTAGTGGAATTTCAGATGAAGATGCTGTGGACCTCAGCTTCCCAGGTCATAGTGACGTTAGGATTTCAAATTCAAGTCAGAGATGAACGAAACATCTGGACTCGGTCCTCAGGTACACGCAGTATTCTGAACTAAGGCTAGAACCAGAGACCATTCTAATGAAAGGCCTCCACAGGTGGGCTCTCACAGGTGGGCTCCGACTCAGTTTCCTGTATATTCATTCATGAAATCGCTCTGCGGGTCAACATGCAGAACAAAACCATTTAATAAAAGTGACAATGAGGTGAGGAAAGGGAGGCCAGAAGGCATGTGAATGTGGAGAGAGCAAGAGCCAGGGCGGGGCGGAAAAACCGAGAATCCCTCCCTGCGCGCCTTGCTGCCAGGGAGGTCTGATGGACTAGTTTCCACCTGGGATCCCAAGTCCAGAACAAAAGTGGCGGGTCCAAGGCTCGGGATGAGGGAAGGGGGTCCTCGGTACCCGCGCGTGGGGGTGCCAAACGATGGGTGCTATTGCGCTCGTTGCGGGGGGGCACCTCGCCAGGCTCTGTCCCCGGCCCGACCCCGTGGGGTCCCGGGTGCGGCGTGTCATCCGGGGTGGTCCCGCTGCCCCAGGGGTCGCGAGAGGCTGGGTCCCGACACACACGCGAGCTAGCGGCCCGTGCTTTCTCCTCCAGGTTAGGGCACGGCGCGGTGTCACTTTACCTGCTTGTAGAGGGTCCTCCGGAGAAGCCATGGGGCGGGGGGGGGGTCAGCGGGCCGCGGGAGCGGGACAGCGAGGCCACAGGGGCTGGGCGGGAGTGCGGGGGTCCTGCAGTTCTGACTGGGCTGCAACAGAGAACCGCGGTGCTGCGCGCCCCTCCTCTGCAAGCCCCTCCACCTCCTCTCAGACTCTCCGCCAGGTCCTCCGCGAGCTCACTTCCAGATTTTGCAATTAGCAAAGCCCCTTCTCTGGGCCGCCCCAGCCCCCTGCCCCTCCCCCTCCGTCCTGAGGCGCGGGCCCAGGGCACGGGCGCCGGCAAGCCCCGGGGCCTGCGAGCATGGCCAGCGCAGGCGCTGAGCGGCCTCCTAGCCTGGCTCCCCAAGCGGGTGTCCGCGGGCTGCCTGGCTGCAAAAAGATCATCAGCCCTAAACCCTGGCTGCACTCTTGGGTCACTTCGCTGCCTTCCTGATTGTGCCCAAAGCTGGGAACCAGCTTCCCCAGCACAGGCCTGGGCTGAGATGCCTGCCCGCGATCTGTTTGAGCATTCTCCTAGACTCCAGGCAGGGTCCGCCATTGCATGATGGCACCCGCAAATCACTTCGACCTGGATGTGTGGGTTTTTTGTTTGTTTTTTGGTTACTGGTTATTACATGACCTCCATGGTAGGTGCTCCACAAAGAGAGTAAAAAGAGGACGCCTGATACATACGCATATGGCCATTCTAGAAAAAGAGCTTGGGGTTCTCTCGGAAGTGCGGCATTGGTCCTTGCACTATGGTTTAATAGAAAAGGGATTATGCACCAACTTACCTAAATGAGCATAGTTTGAAATAGTTTACTGAGAATAAATATTTAAAACAGTTATATTTTAACTAAATCTATCATCAATCATAAATCTATTACACTAAGGTTACAGGCAATTTAAATGCAATAGCACTCTCTTCAGGGTTTTAAATAATCCGTGTCTGTCTTGGTACATGAGAATGCAAAGATAGGAAATGGTTTGTAAAAGATCATATAATGGCTTTTACTATACGGTATCAGCAATTTATCCTAAAGGAGCGGCCTCCAGCTAAAAACTCAGCTTTGAAAAATACAGAAAAGCAGCAAACGTTTACATACACTCTTGGTGACCAGAGGCGTGCTTTGTGCCCCTCATCATCTCTTTTGTGGTTCTGAGGCCCTTGGCGCTCAGTAGTTTAGTGTCTTATTCTCTGGAATAGGCCACTGAAGAAATACCAGGCCCAGAGAAGAAGGTCCTGCTGGGTGTCTGAAGAAAGTACACCTTTTAGATGAAGATTTCTGGGGAATTTGTTAGTGGTTTGGTCTGCTTCTGATAGGAAGGGAAATTTTATCTTTAAAGATTTTATTTATTTATTTGATAGAGATCACAAGTAGGAAGAGAGGCAGGCAGAGAGAGAGGAAGAAACAGGCTCCCTGCTGAGGAGTGAGCCTGATGTGGGGCTCGATCCCAGGACCCTGGAATCATGACATCAGCCGAAGGCAGAGGATTTAACTCACTCTGCTAGCCAGGTGCCCAAGGGAAATTTTTTTTAAAGATTTTATTTATTTATTTGACAGACAGAGATCACAAGTAGGCAGAGAGCAGGCAGAGAGAGAAGTGGAAGCAGGCTCCCTGCTGAGCAGAGAGCTAGACTGGAGCTCAATCCCAGGACCCTAGGATCATGACCTGAGCCGAACGCAAAGGCCCAGTGAGCAAAACTCACTGAGCCACTCGGGTGCCTCAGGAAGGGAAATTTTTTTAAGAGTATTTTCTCTTTTAATCTATTTTGAGGTTTGGTTTGTGGTTCTTTCTGACGTCCATTGAAGATGGAATTACTTCTGAGGTTGGTTGTCAGGAACCGCATATCAAATCGAGCTATCTTGTTAGCAATAAATAAATAAATAAATAAATAAATAAATAAAAGCTCAAGTGTTGGTATAAAGCTATTATGCTTTTCAAAACCCCGAACTATAATTCATGTATCGTGGCCATTCTTTATCAGATCAAACAGGAGAGAGGTGGCAGAAACGCACTTTCAGGTTAATATTTTTACAAAGAAGATTGACTTATGAACCTACTTTGTTATTCCCTTTCATTCAATTTCCCTGTACCTCCTTTTCTATGAATTGTAACCGTAAACCATCATTATTTTTATTGATGGCACGTGAGAATTAGAGATCAATGCCCAAAGTGAAAGAAGAAGGAACTGCCTAGAATCCCTGCCTCATGAGACCCTGTGCTAGCAGGCCGCTAGAACCATCTCAACTATGTTAGTCTATCTTGGAAGCCAACAAGTGTTTGCCCAGTTAAGAGCACGGTAACAATCAGTCACGTTATGTTATAATGATTGTCGATATCTTTAAAAGCCTTGTCAAGTTCCTTTTTGAGTAAACCTCACCCCACCCTTAGAGAAATTTATCTGTGGTTCACCTCTTTGAAATACCTCACTGTTGTTCCACATTTACCATAGCCAAAAAAAAGAAAAAGAAAAAGAAAAAGCTTTTTATTAACAAAGTGTTCAGAAGGGGGCGCCACTGTAAACAATGGGAGTTTTCGCTGCTGGGACTACTTGTTGCAGAAACAGCTGAAAGCAATCAGGTCAGACAGAGCCAAGGCCTGGAGGGATTTTTAAAATTACAAAAACCGAACCAAATCAAACCAAAACAAAAATCAAAACCAATGGCCAAGGGCGCCTGGGTGGCTCAGTGGGTTAAGCCGCTGCCTTCGGCTCAGATCATGATCTCAGGGTCCTGGGATCGAGTCACGCCTCGGGCTCTATGCTCAGCAGGGAGCCTACTTCCCTCTCTCTCTCTCTGCCTTCCTCTCCATCTACTTGTTATTTCTCTCTGTCAAATAAATAAATAAAATCTTTAAAAAAAAAAGAAATGGGCAAGATTTCAAGTTTACTACTAAAGGTATGACATTCTCCTAAGACATGCGCGTGACTTGACCAATATATTTATATATTTATATTTGAAGAAGAAGGAACTATTTGATGCAGCAAATCCACGTTGATTATAAATTACCAGATATGGGGCTCCTGGGTAGCTCAGTGCTTTAGGCCTCTGCCTTCTGCTCAGGTCATGATTTCAGGGTCCTGGGATGGAGCACCACATCGGGCTCTCTGCTCAGCGGGGAGCCTGCATCCCCCCCCCCTCTGTCTTTCTCTCTACCTACAAGTGATCTGTCAAATGGGTAAATAAGATTTTTAAAAAAAGAATTACTAGGTGTGAAATACATCGAGGGTATGGGAAGGAAAATGATTTCACCTGATCAGACTAGGAAGTGGTTGAAGCCTGAATTAAAGTGCTATAAAAAGAGTAAAGACCTGGGAAATATATGGGGAAAAAATCCCTAGAAAACAGCAATAATAACTGACTGCTCTTTATTGATCCAGATCCTGCGGTAGACAAAGAAGAGCTGATTTTAGCCAGAGGATGATCTCCGTTTGTCTTCATGATCTGGCATTTCCTGCAAGCCAGGCATGGGGCTCTGCACTAGAGCTACAAATGCCGGGGGCCCTCACTGTCCCTTTTCTCTTCTCAGGGGGACAACGGGCATGTCCATGGTGCAGTGAGACAGGCTTTACCACAGGGAGATAAAAGACTGCCAAGGGTAGGTTGGAGCAGGGAAAAGCCACTTAGGAACTGATTTTCAGGGGAGGTGATGGACAAGGGCAAAGTAAAGAATGAGGATGAGTGTGTCAAGTTTCAAAGTGCCAGGAGGCAGCACAGTGCATTCGGGAAACTACAGCAAGTTCATGACAGCTGACAGCTGATCTCACAGCATCACCTGGGGATGGAGGCTGAGCCCCGGGGTTAACACTGGGGGTGAGATGGTTTGTACACTATGCCAAGCAGGTGAGGTACTACACTGTGGGGACACAGGGAGCTACCGGAGGATTTCAAATATCAGAATCGTAACTATAATAGAGTATTTACTTGCATCCTAGCTTTCATCAAGGGTAAGATGCACTATAGTTTATGTTCGACTAAGAAAGAGAAATGCTGTCAGTTAAACTAAGATATGTCATCAAGTGCAACGTGAGTGCCACCTTAAGAGATATTAAAATTGGGGGGGAGGACAAATCTTAGAACAAGTAAACAGTGGTACTAGAATAATTAAGAAAGGTCGAACGCTTGGATCAACAAAATAAGTGATTATTGCTTACCATGTGCCCCAATCTATATTAAGTCTTAGAACAAGAGACATTCTCATCTTGATGCCCTGCAGCTGTTAGACCCAAGGTACAGAGGGCAGTAGCCAACGACCAGCAGGCCCCAAGTGCCATGTGCAGACTCTAAGAGCAACTGCCTTTGAGAGAGGAAACGGTTGAGAGTGGGCTTTCTGAGGTAGAGAATTACTAGCTAGGAAAGGAGGAAAATTGACACAGAATCGGAATTGATGCCTCTCCATGACAGAGTTGGTGAAACTTCCCTTCTCAGAGATCTTGAGGCTACTCAGAAATGTATTTTTCATTTTGGACAGAACATTCAGGATAAATATGATCTGTTCGAGTTTCTGGTTCTCTTATCAGGACTGTTTCTTAGGCTTCGCTGGCACAAGAAAAGGGTTTTGATAGTCCAGGGTCAATCCTGACAAAAGCAAAGCACAGTATCTATGAAAAACTAACCACTCAGAAGAGAACAACAGATAAAAGGCCAGGCCGACCTGACCCTGCAGGATAGGTAAGGTTGGTCTGGCAACAGGGGTAGAGGGGAAGTGCCCATCTCCTGCTAGAAGAGCTAGAGAAGACCCCTTCCGGAGAGACCACCAGGAGAGGAGAGCAGTAGGTGCTGATGATGAAGAATATTTTAATCAGCAGAGAAGGTCAAAATGACAAAGTTCCAGGATCAGAGTAAACATATGGCATTAAAAAGTAAAAAAAAATTTAAAAAAAAAGATTTTTTTGAAAGGACTTTTTTTTAAAGGACTTTAAACAAAAGTCCTTTTTAAGAGACAGTTGGATGTTTAAACCAAAAGTACAACTCACTGAGAGAATCGCTGCATTATTTATTGGGGTAGAAGAGTCCTGGAATGTAGTAAGACCCATTCTGCAGAGGAAAAAATAGAATCACTAACAGGCCTCATGCCTTGCACAGCCAGTGGCTAGAATCCTTGCCTCATGAGACCCTGTGCTAGAAGTCCGCTAGAACCATCTCAACTATGTTAGTCTATCTTGGAAGCCAACAAGTGTTTGCCCAGTTAAGAGCACGGTAACAATCATTCACGTTATGTTATACTGACTGTCGATATCTTTAAAAGCCTTGTCAAGTTCCTTTTTGAGTACCCTTACCCAACCCTTAGAGAAATTTATCTGTGGTTCACCTCTTTGAAATACCTCATTGTTGTTCCACATTTACCATAGCCAAAAAAAAAAAAAAAAAAAAAAAAAAGGCTTTTTATTAACAAAGTGTTCAGAAGGGGGCGCCACTGTAAACAATGAGAGTTTTCGCTGCTGGGACAACTTGTTGCAGAAACAGCTGAAAGCAATCAGGTCAGACAGAGCCAAGGCCTGGAGGGATTTTTAAAATTACAAAAACCGAACCAAATCAATCCAACACAAAAATCAAATCCAATGGCCAAGATTTCAACTTTGCTACTAAATATATGACATTCTCCTAAGACATGCGCATGACTTGATCAATATATTTACATATTTATATTTGAAGAAGAAGGAACTATTTGATGCAGCAAATCCACGTTGATTATAAATTACCAGATATGGGGCTCCTGGGTGGCTCAGTGCTTTAGGCCTCTGCCTTTGGCTCAGGTCATGATTTCAGGGTCCTGGGATGGAGCGCGACATCGGGCTCTCTGCTCAGCGGGGAGCCTGCATCCCCCCCCCCCTCTGTCTTTCTCTCTACTTACTTGTGATATGTCAAATGGGTAAATAAGATTTTTAAAAAAAGAATTACTAGGTGTGAAATACATCGAGGGTATGGGAAGGAAAATGATTTCACCTGATCAGACTAGGAAGTGGTTGAAACCTGATTTAAAGTGCTATAAAAAGAATAAAGAAATATATGGGGAAAAAATCCCTAGAAAAGCAGCAATAATAACTGGCGGCTCTTTATTGATCCAGATTCTGCGGTAGTCAAAGAAGAGCTGGTTTTAGTCAGAGGATGATCTCGGTTTGTCTTCATGATCTGGAATTTCCTGCAAGCCAGGCATGGGGCTCTGCACTAGAGCTACAAATGCTGGGGGGCCCTCACTGTCCCTTTTCTCTTCTCAGGGGGACAACAGGCATGTCCATGGTGCAGTGAGACAAGCTTTACCACAGGGAGATAAAAGACTGCCAAGGGTAGGTTGGAGCTGGGAAAAGCCACTTAGGAACTGATTATCAGAGGAGGTGATAGACAAGGGCAAAGCAAAGAATGAGGATGAGAGTGTCAAGTTTCAAAGTGCCAGGAGGCAGCACAGTGCATTCGGGAAGCTACAGCAAGTTCATGACAACGGATAGCTGATCTTACAGCATCACCTGGGGATGGAGGCTGAGCCCCGGGGTTAACACTGGGGCTGAGATGGTTTGTATACTATGCCGAGGAGGTGAGGTACTACACTGTAGGGGCACAGGGAACTACAAGAGGATTTCAAATATCAGAATCATAACCATAATAGAGTATTTACTTGCATCCTAGCTTTCATCAAGGGTAAGATGCACTATAGTTTATGTTCGACTAAGAAAGAGAAATGCTCTCAGTTAAACTAAGATATATCCTCAAGTGCAAGGTGAATGCCACCTTAAGACATATTAAAATGGGGGGGGCACAAAACTTAGAACAAGTATATAGTGGAACTAGAATAATTTAAAAAGGTCGAACACTTGGATCAACTTAAAAAGTGAATATTGCTTACCAAGTGCCCCAAACTATATTAAGTCTTAGAACAAGAGACATTGTCATCTTGATGCCCCACAGCTGCTAGACCCAAGGTACAGAGGGCAGTAGCCAACGACCAGCAGGCCCCAAGTGCCATGTGCAGACTCTAAGAGCAACTGCCTTTGAGAGAGGAAACGGTTGAAAGTGGGCTTTCTGAGGTAGAGAATTATTAGCTGGGAAAGGAGGAAAACTGACACAGAATCGGAATTGATGCCCCTACATGACAGAGTTGGTGAAACTTCCGTTCTCAGAGGTATTGAGGCTCCTCAGAAATGTATTTTTCATTTTCGACAGAACATTCAGGATAAACATGATCTGTTCGAGTTCCTGGTTCTCTTATCAGGACTGTTTCCAAGGCTTCAGTGGCACAAGAAAAGTGTTTTGAAATTCAAGGGTAAATCCTGACAAAAGCAAAGCACGGTATCTATGAAAAACTAACCACTCAGAAGAGAACAACAGATAAAAGGCCAGGCCGACCTGAGCCTGCAGGATAGGTAAGGTTGGTCCGGCAACAGGGGTAGAGGGGAAGTGCCCTTCTCCTGCAATAAGAGCTAGAGAAGACCCCTTCCGGAGAGACCACCAGGAGAGGAGAGCAGTAGGTGCTGATGATGAAGATTATTTTAATCAAAAGACAAGGTCAAAATGACAAAGTTCCAGGATGAGAGTAAACATATGGGATTAAAAAATAAAAAATTTAAAAAAAGATTTTTTTAAAGGACTTTTTTTTTTAAAGGATGTTAAACAAAAGTCCTTTTTAACAGACAGTTGGCTGTTTAAACCAAAAGTACAACTCACTGAGAGAACTGCCGCATTATTTATTGGGGTAGAAATGACCTGGAATGTAGAAAGACCCATTCTGCAGAGTAAAAAATAGAATCACTAACAGGCCTCATGCCTTGCGCAGCCAATGGCTAGAATCCATGTCTCATGAGACCATTTAAAAGCTGTACTCATAATGGAACAGAAGGTGTCATTTCCCTATAATTTTCTATATGTCATTAAAGTGCTGCAAAACCCAGTAGCACTGGGAGCAGAAACTGGGACCAAAGAGTGAGCACCCTGTTTGACAAGAGGGACCAGGCATCTCTTCTTCAGATGCAGGGGGAGCCCTGGAGTGCTGACTCCTTCCTTCTTCCTTTCCCCTTTCCTCCCTCCCTCCTTCCTTCCTTCCCCTCTGTCCTTCCCTGGTGGTTCCCTTTCCCGATGCCCACTTCATCCCTTTTCTTTTCTTACATGCCTGTCTTCTAGAGTTTCTTCTCTCCTCCCAATTACTTCCCTTCCTCTGAATCTCATCTTTGGTCCCTTTCTCCCTGCTCTTTGCTCCTCCTCCCCTTTCTTGGCCCCTGTTCAGCTCCATCCAGACTGCAGGCAGAGCTGGACTAACATGCTCACTCGCTAACTCACCCACCCTCCAGAGAAGTCACTCTTCGGTGGCCACCTTCCTGACCCCCTGGTCCTTTCTCCACTTATTCAGCTATTGCTCTGAAGTCTGAGGAGGACAGAGCGGGGCTGCCGCAGAATCAGGCCAGAGGAGAAACCAAACCATGTGTCCACACTGTCCCCCAGTACTGCTGCTCTGAGAGCTTTCAGAGTCCTCAACAGTGTTAGGATTTAGGGGCTTCTTCAGAACCGGGAGTGAAAACAGCCATAGGTCAAAAGAAAAGCTATGTACCCCACACAAAAATAATAATCACAAATGAAATCTAAGTTAACTCTGAAGTCCCAAAGTCAAAGAATTGCCTTGAATATGTCACTAGAAAGCACCCAAGGCCTCACTCTCTGGGTTCTGGGTGCCCTGGGAATGGCAGGAGTCTCTGACTCCCTTCCCTCTTCATTCACTCCCAAAGAACGTCCTCTGAGGTGGTCTTCAAATTTCCTCTGAGAATCTGTCTGGGAACTTAGGCCCTCGGCTGCTGGGACGAATGAGGGTGATGTCAGGACCTGATGGGCAGCTTTACAAGGAGACTGTGGCTTCTGGATGCAGTCCTCAGGTCCCATGGTCTGGGTGAGATCTAGGTCTTTCAGTGGAGGCGGACAGATGAGATTTCAGATTTTGAGTTGATTCTGGGATGATTAGTGCTTTGGAGGGCATTGGGTGAAGGTATTTTGCACACGGGAAGGACACGAATTTGGGGAGCCAGTGAGTGGACTGTTAAGAGCTGACCTTGCATTACCCCCAGAAACCTTGCTGCTGTCCTTATCTCTGGTACCACAGAACGTGACCTTATTTGGAACTAGAGTCCTTACACATGCAATCACATTACAGTGAGGTCGTTGGAGAGGGCCCTAATCTCCTGTAACTGACCTCCTTATGTAAAGGGAAAATCTGGACAGAGAGATGCCCCTACTGTCAGTGGTGGGCAGTGCATGAACTTCTGGAACCCTGACAGTAGTGGAAAACAGACTCAGGCTGGGTACTAGGTAAATGGGAGCTCTAGTGGAATTTCAGATGAAGATGCTGTGGACCTCAGCTTCCCCGGTCATAGTGACGTTAGGATTTCAAATTCAAGTGAGATGAAAGAAAAATCTGGACTCGGTCCTCAGGTACACGCAGAATTCTGAACTGAGGCTAGAACCAGAGACCATTCTAATGAAAGGCCTCCACAGGTGGGCTCTCACAGGTGGGCTCCGACTTAGTTTCCAGTATATTCATTCATGAAATCGCTCTGTGGGTCAACATGCAGAACAAAACCATTTAATAAAAGTGACAATGAGGTGAGGAAAGGGAGGCCAGAAGGCATGTGAATGTGGAGAGACGAAGAGCCAGGGTGGAAAACCCGAGAATCCCTCCCTGCGCTCCTTGCTGCCAGGGAGGTCTGAGGGACTAGTTTCCACCTGGGATCCCAAGTCCAGAACAAAAGTGGCGGGTCCAAGGCTCGGGATGAGGGAAGGGGGTCCTCGGCACACGTGCGTGGGGGTGCCAAACGATGGGGGCTATTGCGCTCGATGGCGGGGGGGGGGTGGCACCTCGCATGGCTCCGTCCCCGGCCTGACCCCGTGGAGTCCCGGGTGCGGCGTGTCATCCGCGGTGGTCCTGCTGCCCCGGGGGTCGCGGGAGGCTGGTCCCGACACCCGCGCGAGCTCGCGGCCCGCGCTTTCTGCTCCAGATGAGGGCGTGGCGCGGTGTCACTTTACCTGCTCGCAGAGGGTCTTCCGGAGAAGCCATGGGGCGGGGCGGGGCAGCGGGCCACGGGAGCGGGACAGCGCAGCCTCAGGGGCTGGGCTGGAGCGCGGGAGTGCAGGGGCGGCGAGGAAGGGGGTCCTGAGTCCTGACTAGGCCGCAGCACAGCACCATGGCGCTGAGAGCCCCTCCTCTGCCAGCCCCTCCACCTCCTCTCAGACTCTCTGCCGAGTCCTCCGCGAGCTCACTTCCCGCTTCCGCAATTAGCAAAGCCCCTTCTCCGGGCCGCCCGCGCCCCCCTCCCCCTCAGCCCTGAGGCGTGGGCCCGGGCACGGGCGCCGGCGAAGCCCTGGGGGCCTGCGAGCGTGGCCAGCGCCAGCGCTGGGCAGCCTCCTAGCCTGGCTCCCGGAGCGGGTGTCGGAGTGCTGCCTGGCTGCGAAAAGATCATCAGCCCTAAACCCAGCTGCACTCCGGGTCACTTCGCTGGCTTCCTGATTGTGCCCAAAGCCGGGAACCAGCTTCCCCAGCACAGGCCTGGGCTGAGATGCCTGCCAGCGATCTCTTTGAGCAGTCTCCTAGTCTCCAGGCAGGGTCCGCCATTGCATGATGGCACGCGCGAATCACTTCGACCTGGATGTTTGGGTTTTTTGTTTGTTTTTTGGTTATTGGTTATTACATGACCTCCATGGTAGGTGCTCCTCAATGGAGTGAAAAGAGGATGCCTGATACATACGCATATGGCCATACTAGAAAAAGAGCTTGGAGTTCTTGCGGAAGCGTGGCATTGGTCCTTGCACTATGTTTTAATAGAAATGGGATTATGCACCAACTTACTTAAATGAGCATAGTTTGAAATCGTTTACTAAGAATAAATATTTAAAACAGTTATATTTTAACTAAATCTATCATCAATCATAAATCTATTATACGAAGGTTACAGGCAATTTAAATGCAATAGCACTCTCTTCAGGGTTTTAAATAATCCGTGTCTGTCTTGGCACATGAGATTGCAAAGATAGCAAATGGTTTGTAAAAGATCATATAATAGCTTTTACTATACGGTATCAGCAATTTATCCTAAAGGAGCTGCCACCAGCTAAAAACTCAGCTTTGAAAAATGCAGAAAAGCCGCAAACGTTAACATACCCTCTTGGTGACCAGAGGCATACTTTGTGCCCCTCATCATCTCTTTTGTGGTTCTGAGGCCTTGGCGCTCAGTAGTTTAGTGTCTTATTCTCTGGAATAGGCCATTGAAGAAATACCAGGCCCAGAGAAGAAGGTCCTGCTGGGTGTCTGAAGAAAGTACAACCTTTTAGATGAAGCTTTCTGGGGAATTTGTTAGTGGTTTGGTCTGCTTCTGATAGGAAGGGAAATTTTATTTTTAAAGATTTTATTTATTAATTTGATAGAGATCACAAGTAGGAAGAGAGGCAGGCAGAGAGAGAGGAAGAAACAGGCTCCCTGCTGAGGAGTGAGCCTGATGTGGGGCTCGATCCCAGGACCCTGGAATCATGACCTGAGCCGAAGGCAGAGGCTTTAACTCACTCTGCCACCCAGGTGCCCAAGGGACATTTTTTTAAAAGATTTTATTTATTTATTTGACAGACAGAGATCACAAGTAGGCAGAGAGCAGGCAGAGAGAGAAGTGGAAGCAGGCTCCCTGCTGAGTAGAGAGCCAGACATGGGGCTCAATCCCAGGACCCTAGGATCATGACCTGAGCCGAACGCAAAGGCCCAGTGAGCCAAACACACTGAGCCACTCGGGTGCCCCAGGAAGGGAAATTTTTTTAAGAGTATTTTCTCTTTGAATCTATTTTGAGGTTTGGTTTGTGGTTCTTTCTGACTTCTCATGAAGATGGAATTTCTTCTGAGGTTGGTTGTCAGGAACTGCACATCAAATCGACCTATCTTGTTAGCAATAAATAAATAAATAAATAAATAAATAAATAAAAGCTCAAGTGTTGGTATAAAGCTATTATGCTTTTCAAAATCCCGAACTCTAATTCATGTATCGTGGTCATTCTTTATCATATCAAACAGGAAAGAGGTGGCAGAAACGCACTTTCAGGTTAATTTTTTTACAAGGAAGATTGACTTATGAACCTACTTTGTTATTCCCTTTCATTCAATTTCCCTGTACCTCCTTTTCTATGAATTGTAATGGTAAACCATCATTATTTTTATTGTTGGCCTGTGAGAATTAGAGATCAATGCCCAAGAGAAAGCAGAAGGCAGGTTTATTAAAGCAACAGCACACTATCTAAGGGAGAGCAGGTGGTATTCCATGAGGTGGAGCTGGCCCTTACTTTGTTTTGGGATTGGATATTTCCTGGTCTTTTTGAAGTGGGAGGACCTTCAACATGCAGTGGATTGATCTCTAATGGAGGCTGCTTCCAATCATTTGGGGGACTCCTACCACATGTTGGGAAAAGGAGTTGTTGTCATTTTTATTTTATTTTTTTCAGGGTTCCAAAATTCACTGTTTATGCACCACACCCAGTGCTCCATGCAATATGTGCCCTCCATAACTCCCATTAACAGGCTTACCCAACCCTCTGCCCCCTCCCCTAAAAACTCTCAGTTTGTTTCTCAGAGTCTCTCATGGTTTGTCTCCCCCTCCAATTTCCCCCCACTCACTTCTCCTCTTGATCACCCAGTGTCTTCTGTGTTATTCTTTATGCTCCACAATTAAGTGAAACCATATGGAAATTGACAATCTCTGCTTGAATTATTCCACTCAGGATTATCTCCTCCTGTCCCGTCCATGTTGATACAAAAGTTGGGTATCCTTCCTTTCAGAAGGAAGCATAATACTCCATTGTAATAATGGATCATATCTTCTTTATCCGTTCATCCATTGAAGGTCATCTTGGTTCTTTCCAATGTTTAATGACTGTGGCCATTGCTGCTATAAACATTAGGGTACAGATGTCCCTTCTTTTCACTGCATCTGTATCTTAGGGGTAAATACTCAGTAGTGCAATTGCAGGGTCAATTTTAATTTCTTAAGGAGTCTCCACACTGTATCCCAAAGTAGCTGCACCAACTGGCATTCTCACCAATAGTGTAAGAGGGTTCCCCATTCTCCACATCCTCTCCAACACTTGTTGTTTATTTCCTTGTTAATTTTGGCCATTCTAACTGTGTAAGGTGGTATCCCAATGTGCTTTTGATTTGAATCTCCCTGATGGCTAATGATGATGAACATTTTCTCATGCATCTGTTTGCCATTTGTATGTCTTCTTTGGAGAAGTGTCTGTTCATGTCTTCTGCCCATTTTTTGACATGATTATCTGTTTTGTGTGTGTTGAGTTTGAGGAGTTCTTTATAGATCTTGGATATCAGCCCTTTATCTGTAATGTCATTTGTGAAAATCTTCTCCCATTCCGTGGGTTGTCTCTTCATTTTGTTGACGGTATCCTTTGCTGTGCAGAAACTTTTGATCTTGATGAAGTCCCAAAAGTTCATTTTTGCTTTTGTTTCCTTTGTCTTTGGGGACATGTATTGAAAGAATTTGCTGTGGCCAGTGTCCAAGAGGTTCCTGCCTATGTTCTCCTATAGGATTTTGATAGATTCCTGCCTCACGTTGAGGTCGTTTGTCCATTTCGAATTTATCTTTATGTATGGTATGAGAATGGTTGAGTGTCATTCTTCCATAAATAGCTGTCCAATTTTTCCAGCACCATTGATTGAAGAGGCTGTCTTTTTTCCACTGTGTAATTTTCTCTGCTTTGTCAAAGATTTTTTGACCATAGAGTTGATGGTCCATATCTGGGCACTCTAATCCACTGGTCTACAAGTCTTTTTAACCCACTGAGCCACCCAGGTGCCCCTTTTAAGCTATTATTTAAAAGTAGAGTCATTTTCTTTTTGTTAAGAATTTATTTATTATTTATTTGACAGAGAGAGATCACAAGTGGACGGAAGACAGGCAGAGGGTTAGGGTTAGACGTCGTTGGGTTCAGGGTTAGCGTAAGGCTTAGGGTAGGGGTCAGGGTTAGGGTTAGGTTCATGGTTAGGTTTAGGGTCAGGCTCACAGTAGGGTCACTTTTAGCGTTACGCTCAGAGTCAGGGCCAGGGTCAGTGTTAGGGTGAGGGTTAGGTTTAGGGTCAGGTTCAGGGTCATGGTCAGATTTAGGGTCAGGTTCAAGTTTTGGTCTTGGGGCAAGGTTCATGTCAGGGTCAGGGTTAGGTTTGGGACAGGTTTAGTGTCAGGGTTAGGGTTAGGTCAGCTTTATGTTTAGGTTCTGTTTTATGAGTAGGTTCAAGATCAGGGTTAGATTTAGGGTTACGGTTCTGTTCAGAATCACGGTTTGGGTCAGAGTTAGGTTTACAGACAGGGTTAGGGTCAGTGTTAAGGTCAAGACCAGGGTCAGGTTTAAGGTTAAGGTCTGACATAGGCAAAGTTCAGAGTTAGGTTTATGATCAGGGTAAGGGACAGGGTCAGGTTTATTGTTAAAGTGGGGTTATGGTTAGGGTTAGAGATAGGTTGAGGGTTAGGGTTAGACCGGGTTAGGGTCAGTGTCAGGGATAATGTTAGGGGTTACTTTTAGGGTTAGGTTCAGCGTTAGGCTTCGGGTCAGGGCCCGTGTTAGTGTCATGGTCAGGGTTACGTTTAGGGTTAAAGTTAGGGTCAGGCTCCCATTCAGTGTCAGGGTTAGTGTTAGGGTCAGGGTCAGCGTCACTGTTAGGGTCAGGGTAAGGTTTATTGTCTTTGGCTGGGTCAGGGTCAGGGTGAAGACTAGGACAAGTGACAGCTTTACGGTCAAGATCAGATATTGGTTTAAAGTCCACATTCGGGTCAGGGACCGGGATATGTGGAGGTCAGTGTTAGTGTCATGGTTAGGATTAGGGTCAGGGTCAGGGTCAGGTTCTGGTGAAGGTCAGGGCCAGGGTCAGGTTTAGGGTCAGGCTTTGGTTTAGGGTCAATGTTTGGTTCAGTGTAACAGTTAGGTTTTGTCGGTAAGGTTTGGGATTCGGGTTAGGGTTAGAGTTAGTAGTAGGGTTATGGTTAGGGTTAGGGATAGTGTAAGGTCAGGGTTAGGGTTTGGTTTAGGGTAGGGGTTAGTGTTAGGGTCAGGGTCAGCGTTCGGTTTAGGTTCAGGGTCCGTAGAGGGATATGGTTAGAGTTACTTTAGGTTTAGGATTAGCGTCAGTCTCACAGTCACGGTCAGGGATAGGGTTAGGGTCAGGGTTAGGTCAGTGTCAGGGTTAGGATTAGGGTCATGGTCAGGGTCATGGTTAGGTATGAGTCATAGTTATGTAATGTCAGAGTTAGGTTTAGGTTCAGGGTCCACATCAGGGTCAGTGTCAGGCTTAGGTTTAGGTTTAGGGTTCAGGTCAGGATCACAGTCAGGTTCAGGGTCATGGTCATGGTCAGGGCTTGGGTTAGTGTTTGGGGCAGGCTCACAATCAGTGTCAGGGTCAGTGTTATTGGTTACTCTTAGTTTTAGCCGCGCTCCTGAGTATGGCCCCATCCCTTCAGGGTCTCAGGATAATCCCTGGGCAGAAGGGTGTAGACCCTACACCCGATCCCACTTAACCACCCTTAAACTGGGGTGTGAACATGACTTGCCCACCAGACATCTAACCCCTCATCAGCCAGATCCCGCTTGGGGCATCTCCACCCACGATGGCATGGCCAGGTCCTCTTTACACACAGACACACAGACACCTAGAGGCACACACATGCACACACACACACACACTCACAGAGAGAGAGATGGGGAGGAGACCTAGGGCTACACCGGTTGATCAGAAGGTGTGGACTCTCAGACTCTGAGACCCTGGTGTCCCCTTTGATATTATTAGCCAAAGGGCCTGGGGCGTTTAGGAAACCTGATATGAACTGCCAGGCATTGGACGTGTCTGGCGGAGAGCTCTCTTTTCCCTGCATCCTCTGGGCTTCAGGACAGCAGAAGAACATGTCGCTTCCTTTAGGATGTGCCTAGAAATAAGCTGGGCATGGCGGTTTTCTCTGTAATGGGTTGCCTGGATACGTGGGTTCCAATTCCGTTGGGCTCTGTCTTCAGGGAAGTGAGGTCACCACTGCCTGGGGGTTCCTTACCGAACTTTCTGCTTCACCAGAGCTCCCTGAGCCGCCGGTCCCCAAGCTGCTCAAAGCTCACACTCCACTCAATGCAGTGCCCATCTAGTGATCCCCATACAGCCTCCCGCCACCCCTGGAGGGCTGGGTGCAGCTGTTGTCCCCGCTGAGGGAACAGAGCTGGGTTTAGACCAGGTTAGTGTTAGGGTTAGGGTTAAGAAAGACTTAGGGTCAGGGTTACAGTTAGACGTCGTTGGGGTCAGGGTTAGCATAAGGCTTAGTGTAGGAGTCAGGGTTAGGGTTAAGTTCATGGTTAGGTTTAGGGTCAGGCTCACAGTAGGGTATGGGTTAGCGTTACGCTCAGAGTCAGGGTCAGGGTCAGTGTTAGGTTGACAGTTAGGTTTAGGGTCAGGTTCAGGGTCATGTTCAGGTTTAGGGTCAGTTTCAAGTTTTGGTTTTGGGGCAAGTTTCATGTCACGGTCAGGGTTAGGTTTGGGACAGGTTTAGTGTCAGGGTTAGGGTTAGGTCAGCTTTATGTTTAGGTTCTGTTTTATGCGTAGGTTCAGGATCAGGGTTAACTTTAGGGTTACGATTCTGTTCAGAATCACGGAGTGGGTCAGAGTTAGGTTTACAGTCAGGGTTAGGGTCAGTGATAAGGTCAAGGCCAGGGTCAGGTTTAAGGTTAAGGTCTGACATAGGCAAAGTTCACAGTTAGGGTTATGATCAAGGTCAGGGAGAGGGTCAGGTTTATTGTTAAAGTGGGGTTAGGGTTAGGGTTAGAGGTAGGTTGAGGGTTAAGGTTAGAGCGGGTTAGGGTCAGTGTCAGGGATAATGTTAGGGGTTAGTTTTAGGGTTAGGTTCAGCTTAGGTTCGGGTCAGGGCCCGTGTTAGTGTCAGGGTCAGGGTTACAGTTAGGGTTAGAGTTAGGGTCAGGCTCCCATTCAGTGTCAGGGTTATTGTTAGGGTGAGGGTCAGCGTCTCTGTTAGGGTCAGCGTTAGGTTTATGGTCTTTACCTGGGTCAGGGTCAGGGTGAAATCTAGGGCCAGTGTCAGGATTACGGTCAAGATCAGGTATTGGTTTTAAGTCCACATTTGGGTCAGGGACAGGGTTATGTAGTGGTAAGTGTTAGAATCATGGTTAGGTTTAGGGTCAGGGCCAGAGTCAGGTTTAGGGTCTGGGTCTGGTATAGGCAAAGTTCAGGGGTAGGGTCATGATCATAGTCAGGTATAGGGTCAGGGTTATTGTTAAAGTTTAGAGTTAGTGTTAGGGTTAGCGTTAGGTTGACTGTTAGGGTTAGAACTTGTTAGGGTCAGGGTCCGTGGTAGGGTTAGGGGTTAGTGTAAGTTTAGGTTCAGCGATAGGATTCGGGGTACGGCCCGTGTTAGTGTCACGGTCTGGGTTACATTTAGGGTTAGAGTTAGGGTAAGGCTCACAATCAGGGTCAGGTTTAGTGTTCAGGTCACGGTCGGGGTCACTGTTAGGGTCAGGGTTAGGTTTATGGTCATGGTCTGGGTCAGGGTCAGGGTGAAGTTTAGCGCCAGTGTCCGGTTTAGGGTCAGGTTCAGGTATTGGTTTAAAGTCCACATTCGGGTCAAGGACAGGGTTATGTAGTTGTCAGTGTTAGTGTCATGGTTAGGATTAGGGTCAGGGTCAGGTTCAGGTGAAGGTCAGGGCCACGGTCAGGTTTAGGGTCAGGCTTTGGTTTAGGGTTAATGTTCGGTTCAGTGTCACAGTTAGATTTTGGCAGTAGGTTTTGGGATTGGTGTTTGGGTGAGAGTTAGAAGTAGGGTTATGGTTAGGGTTAGGGATAGACAGCGTAAGGTCAGGGTTAGGGTTTGGTTTAGGGTAGGGGTTAATGTTAGGGTCAGGGTCATCGTTAGGATTAGGTTCAGGGTCCTTAGAAGGTCATGGTTAGAGTTATCTTTAGGTTTAGGGTTAGCATCAGGCTCACAGTCACGGTCAGTGGAAGGGTTAGTGTTTGGGTCAGGGTTAGGTCAGCGTCACGGTTAGGATTAGGGTCAGGGTCAGGGTCATGGTTAGGTATGAGTCATGGTTAAGGTAATGTCAGAGTTAGATTTAGGTTCAGGGTCCACATCAGGGTCAGTGTCAGGCTTAGGTTTAGGTTTAGGGTTCAGGTCAGGATCACAGTCAGTTTCAGGGTCATGGTCATGGTCAGGGCTTGGGTGAGGGTTTGGGGCAGGCTCACAGTCAGTGTCAGGGTCAGGGTTAGTGCTTACTGTTAGTGTTAGCCCCGCTCCTGGGTCATGGACCCATCCCTTCAGGGTCTCAGGATAAACCCTTGGCAGAAGGGTGTAGACCCTATACCCGATCCCACTTAACCACCCTTTAACTGGGTTGTGAACATGACTTGCCCACCAGACATCTAAGCCCTCATCAGCCTGATCCTGCTTGGGGCATCTCCACCCATGATGGCATGGCCAGGTCCTCTTTACACACAGACACACAGACACCCAGAGGCGCGCACACACACACACACACACACACACACACACAGACGGGGAGGAGACCTAGGGCTACACTGGTAGTTCATAAGGTGTGGACCTCTCTGACTCTGAGCCCCCTGGTGTGACCTTTTGGTTTTATTAGCCAAAGGGCCTGAGGCGTTGGGGAAACCTGATATGACCTGCCACGTAGGGCACGTGTCTGGAGGGCCAGCTCTCTTCTCCCTGCATCCTCTAGGCTTCAATACAGCAGAAGAACATGTCGCTTCCTTTAGGATGTGCCTAGAAATGAGCGTGGCAGGGGGGTTTTCTCTGTAATGGGGTGCCTGGATATGTGGGTTCCAATTCCGTTGGGCTCTGTTGTCAGGGAAGTGAGTTCACCACTGCCTGGGGGCTCCTTACCAAACTTCCTGCTGCACCAGAGCTCCCTGAGCCACCGGTCCCCAAGCTTCTCAGGGCTCACAATCCACTCAATGCAGTGCCCATCCAATGACCCCCATACAGCCTCCCCTCAGCCCCTGGGAGGCCTGGGTGCAGCTGTTGTCACCGCTGAGGGAACGGAGCTGGGATTAGACTAGGTTAGTGTTAGGGTTAGGGTTTCGAAATATTTAGGGTCAGGGTTAGGGTTAGACGTTGTTGGCGTCAGGGTTAGCGGATGCCTTAGGGTAGGGATCTCTTTTACGGTTACGTTCATGGTTAGGATTATGGACAGGCTCACAGTAGGATAAGGGTTAGTGTTATGGTCAGAGTCAGGGTCAGGGTCAGTGTTAGGGTGACGGTTAGGTTTAGGGTCAGTTTAAGGGTTATGGTCAGATTTAGGGTCAGGTTCAAGTTTGGTTTGAGGGCAAGGTTCATGTCAGGGACATGGTTAGGTATCGGACAGGTTTAGTGTCAGGGTTAGGGTGAGTGTCAGGGTTAGGTTCATGGTTATGGTAAGGTCAACTTTATGTTTAGGTTCTGTTTTATGAGTAGGTTCAGGATCAGGGTTAGCTTTAGGGTTACTAATCTGTTCAGGGTCACGGATTGGGTCAGTGGTAGGTTTACAGTCAGGTTAGGGTCAGTGTTAAGGTCAAGGCCAGGGTCAGTTTTAAGGTTAAGTTCTGACATAGGCAAAGTTCAGAGTTAGGGTTAGAGTTAGTTTCAGGCTCACATTCAGTTTCAGGGTTAGTGTTAGGTCAGGGTTAGATCAGCATCAGGGTTAGATTAGGGTCAGGGTCTCGGTCATGGTTAGGTATTAGTCATATTTACGGTAATGTCAGAGTTAGGTTAAGGTTCAGGGTCCAATTCAGGGTCCTTGCCAGGCTTAGCTTTTGTTTTGGTTTCAGGTAAGGATCACAGTGAGGGTCATGGTCAGAGTCAGGGTCAGGGCTTGGGTTAGGGTTTGGGGCAGGCTCACAGTCAGTGTCAGGGTCAGGGTTAGTGGTTACTGTTAGGGTTAGCCCAGCTCCTGAGTCATGGACCCATCCATTCAGGGTCTCAGGATATACCCTGGGCAGAAGGGTGTAGACCCTACAACCGATCCCACTTAAGCAGCCTTAAACTGGGGTGTGAACATGACTTACCCACCAGACATCTAAACCCTCATCAGCTCATCCTGCTTGGGGCATCTCCACCCAAGATGGCATGGCCAGGTCCTCTTTACACACAGACACCCAGAGGCACACACACACACACACACACACACACACACACATGCAGAGACAGGGAGGAGACCTAGGGCTACACCCATAGATCAGAAGGTGTGGGACTCTCTGACTCTGAGCCCCCTGGTGTCACCTTTTGATTTTATTAGCCAAAGGGACTGCGGCGTTGGGGAAACCTGATATGACCTGCCAGGGAGGGGACGTGTCTGGCGCGCGAGCTCACTTCTCCCTGTATCCTCTGGGTTTCAGTACAGTAGAAGAACATGTCGCTTCCTTTAGGATGTGCCTAGAAATGATCTGCATAGGGGGTTTTATCTGTTATGGGGTGCCGTGATACGTGGGTTCCAATTGCATTGGGCTCTGTCGTTAGGGAAGTGAGGTCACCACTGCCTGGGGGCTCCTTACCGAACTTCCTGCTGCACCAGAGCTCCCTGAGCCGCCGGTCTCCAAGCTGCTCAAGGCTCACACTCCACTCAATGCAGTGCCCATCCAGTGACCCCCATACAGCCTCCCCCCAGCCCCTGGGAGGCCTGGGTGCAGCTGTTGTCCCCGCTGGAGGGAACAGAGCTAGATTTAGATCAGCTTAGTGTTAGGGTTAGGGTTAAGAATGACTTAGGGTCAGGGTTAGGGTTAGACGTCGTTGGGGTCAGGGTTAGCGTAAGGTTTAGGGTGGGGTCAGGGTTATGGTTAGGTTCATGGTTAGGTTTAGGGTCAGGATCACAATAGGGTCAGGGTTAGCGTTACGGTCAGAGTCAGGCTCAGGGTCAGTGTTAGGCTGATGGTTAGGTTTAGGGTCAGGTTCAGGGTCATGGTCAGTTTTAGGGTCAGGTTCAAGTTTTGGTTTAGTGGCAAGGTCATGTCAGGTCAGGGTTAGGTTTGGGACAGGTTTAGTGTCAGGGTTAGGGTCAGGGTCAGGGTTAGGTTCATGGTTATGGTAAGGTCAGCTTTATGTTTAGGTTCTGTTTTATGAGTAGGTTCAGGATCAGGGTTATCTTTAGGGTTACTAATCTGTTCAGGCTCACGGATTGGGTCAGAGTTAGGTTTACAGTCAGGGTTAGGGTCAGTGTTAAGGTCATGGCCAGGGTCAGTTTTAAGATTAAGTCTGACGTAGGCAAAACTCAGAGTTCGGGCTATGATCAGGTTCAGTGAGAGGGTCAGGATAATTGTTAAAGTGGGGTTAGGGTTAGTGTTAGAGGTAGGTTGAGGGTTAGGATTAGATCGGGTTAGGGTCAGTATCAGGGATAATGTTAGGGGTTAGTTTTAGGGTTAGGTTCAGCGTTAGGTTTCGCGTCAGGGCCCGTGTTAGTGTCAGGGTCAGGGTTACGTTTAGGGTTAGAGTTACGTTCAAGCTCACATTCAGTGTCAGGGTTAGTTTTAGGGTCAGGGTTAGATCAGCATCAGGGTTAGGATTAGGGTCAGGGTCTGGGTCATGGTTAGGTATTAGTCATATTTATGTTAATGTGAGAGTTAGTTTGAGGTTTAGTGTCCACATCAGGGTCCTTGCCAGGCTTAGGTTTTGTTTTGGGTTCAGGTAAGGATCACACTCAGGGTCAGGGTCAGAGTCAGGGTCAGGGCTTGGGTTAGGGTAGGGGCATGTTCACAGTCAGTGTCAGTGTCAGGGTTAGTGGTTTTTGTTAGGGTTACCCTGCTCCTGAGTCATGGACCCATCCATTCAGGGTCTCAGGATAAACCCTGGGCAGAAGGGTGTAGACCCTACAACCGATCCCACTTAAGCAGCCTTAAACTGGGGTGTGAACATGACTTACCCACCAGACATCTAACCCCTCATCAGCTCATCCTGCTTGGGGCATCTCCACCCAAGATGGCATGGCCATGTCCTCTTTACACACAGACACACAGACACCCAGAGACAGGGAGGAGACCTAGGGCTACACCCATAGATCAGAAGGTGTGGGACTCTCTGACTCTGAGCCCCCTGGTGTCACCTTTTGATTTTATTAGCCAAAGGGACTGCGGCGTTGGGGAAACCTGATATGACCTGCCAGGGAGGGGATGTGTCTGGCGCGCGAGCTCACTTCTCCCTGTATCCTCTGGGTTTCAGTACAGTAGAAGAACATGTCGCTTCCTTTAGGATGTGCCTAGAAATGATCTGCATAGGGGGTTTTATCTGTTATGGGGTGCCGTGATACGTGGGTTCCAATTGCATTGGGTTCTGTCATCAGGGAAGTGAGGTCACCACTGCCTGGGGGCTCCTTACCGAACTTCCTGCTGCACCAGAGCTCCCTGAGCCGCCGGTCTCCAAGCTGCTCAAGGCTCACACTCCACTCAATGCAGTGCCCATCCAGTGACCCCCATACAGCCTCCCCCCAGCCCCTGGGAGGCCTGGGTGCAGCTGTTGTCCCCGCTGGAGGGAACAGAGCTGGGTTTAGACCAGCTTAGTGTTAGGGTTAGGGTTAAGAAAGACGTAGGGTCAGGGTTGGGGTTAGACTTCTTTGGGGTCAGGGTTAGCGAAAGGCTTAGGGTAGGGGTCAGGGTTAGGGTTAGGTTCATGGTTAGGTTTAGGGTCAGGATCACAGTAGGGTCAGGGTTAACGTTACGGTCACAGTCAGAGTCAGGTTCAGTGTTAGGCTGACGGTTAGGTTTAGGTCCAGGCAGGGTCATGGTCAGATTTAGGGTCCGGTTCAAGTTTTGGTTGGGGGGAAAGGTTCATGTCAGGGTCAGGGTTAGGTTTGGGACAGGTTTAGTGTCAGGGAAGGGTCAGGGTCAGGGTTAGGTTCATGGTTACGGTAAGGTCAGCTTTATGTTTATGTTGTGTTTCATGAGCAGGTTCAGGATCAGGGTTAGCTTTACGGTTACGATTCTGTTCAGGATCACGGATTGGGTCAGAGTTAGGTTTACAGTCAGGGTTAGGGTCAGTATTAAGGTCAAAGCCAGGGTTAGGTACGGACGGGCTGTGTGCCAACTGTACCAGTTGTACAACTGACTGTGTAGTGGCTGAAACTGAGAAACCGGGGTGAAAGTATCAAGAGGCTCTAAGGATTGCGAAAGAGACAAGATTCAAACAATTACCACGTACACACAAGACAAACTATGCAGATGACTGCTCAGTACGGAAGTAATTCAGAGTGTTACACTGTGGCATCAGCTGACCCAGACCCAGAAGATTGCTGGAGTTACCATCATGGACATCTCTAACCATATAGACGACACTGAGCGAATGCCAGATGATGATGGAGCCCCTCACTCCTATGTCTTAATAGAGTTCCTCAGCTCTCCTTTACCAACTTTTCCTGTTGCCAGTTCATACAAGCAATTCTCCTTACCCAGTTCCTCTGTTCTGAGCTATGGCTAAAGACACTCATTTTTTTATGTTTTGAAACTGATTATCTTGTACCATTTTACTTTTTGTTGCATCTTTTTATAAATCAGATGACTGCTCACAAGGAAAAAAAAAAAGGAATGGAAAAGATCAAAAGGGAGGACAACAACAACAACAAAAAAACTGTTCTTTTTTGCCGGGAACCCTTCTTACAAGTGCCAATCAGATAAACTATATCTGATGTTACATCGTCACAACTCCTCTATCATCAGGGAAAGTAGTTCAGATAAGAAAATATCTCTATAAAATGAGTTCCAGGCTTACATTCTATATTTGGCTAATTACAATTTCATTACGATGTCTGTCTCAAACTGATGAGGAAGAGTATGGAATCTTGTCATCAAGACGTGACATCGAACTAAGAACCCACAGGGTAAGCACTCAGCTCCTGTGATACAAAGACAGCTCCTGGGGATGGGTGACCCTGGGCAACAGTGGCTGACCTGCAGGCCTGCATCTATCTGCCATCTGTCACTCTTCCCCCTTCCTCCTCTGTCAGCTGCTATCTCCAGCCACCGTCAACAAAGTCCACCTCAAACAGCCATCACTTCCCTCTGGTCCTATTTACCGTAGCTAAACTCCAGGCCAGGCATCCAGATCACCAGCCCTGTGGGAACTTCTTCTAAGGTAAGAGGTGGCCCTATTGGTGAAATGCAGGTGCCAAGGCATGCGGACATTGTGCCATCTTCTGGGCTATTCTTAATGACTGATGCGTGGGGGTCAGGAGATCTGGCCTGTGATTGGCCCCAACTAGCTGTGTGGCTTTAAAGGAAGTCATCACACCTCAGGCCTCAGTTTCCTTATCTGCAAGCCAGGATGGACTAGAGTCTTTTCAGAGGAGCCGGCAAAGATCACATAGATAAGCACCACCTCATTATACTAACAAGCAAACAGAAGGCCGGAGGCGAGTGATTTGCCCCAAGTCAGACATAAGCAGGCAGAGAGCAGAGCCGAGGATGGGACCCACATCTGCAGGTCACAGCTAATCAGCCAGCACAGTACAAACAGATCTGAGCAGCTGCTCATTCTTCCCCTTTTCCGTTTTGTCCATCAGAATGCATGCTCCCTGCAAACAAGGACACACAGGACCTGCTGCCTGTCTCAAAATTCCCATTTCACCCAATTAGAACAGGGAGGAGCCTCAAGGATTACCCCCCCACCCCCACACACAGTTCTTTTACCTATGGAACATGAGGGTACATACATTCACCGTCCAGAGGGCTCCTGCCTTCACTTCTCATGGAAAAGGTCATCATGTGCCTACCCGGGGTGCCAACGAAGCCACAGGTTCCAGAGAGGAACTGACACAGAAAAGTTCGAAGGAGGCAGACTGGCTCAGCACAGAAACAAACTGTCTACCAAGGAAAACTACCCCATGGGGGACTGATTCTCTTTGAAATACGTTCGAGTGCGTGGGAAAATGGTTTTTCAAGAGCTGGTGGACTGACCAGTCACCTGGTACATACAAGATCACATCCGCATTCTGACAAGAGTGGCTTGCCTGCAGTGTAGACCAGGGGCCAGAAAGACAAAGAAGGCGCATGGAGACTGGGTGAGAAGCTTCTACGGTGTGATGGCAAGGGCGCACTGCAAAGGTACGAGAAGAGATAGAAAGATGTGTATGGACTCAAGAGGTTTAGGAAGCGAAATCCACAGGACTTGGTGTGACAGACTAGATTTTGGAAAGGTGACAGAGTAGGAGTTGACTTCTGGTTTCCCGACTCCAGGCTAAACGGATGAAGTGTTTACTGAGAGAGGCAATAGAATAAGAAAGGTGGTTTTCAGTGGAGGAGGTGCTCATGAATTCCGTCTTGAACCTGATGAGTCTGAGGGGCCACAGACACATCCGAGAAGAAAGGTCAGCAAGTCCGATACACAGAACTGGTGCTCCGGAGGTGTGTGGGCCAGAGACAGGAATCTGCCTGACCTGCTGATAGGTGGTCATGAAGCTGCACAAAAGGTCATCTAGGGAAAGAAAGGAACACGGGGCTGAGCCCATAATTAGCATTCAGTGGCTACCAGGAGCATGATTTTGCACAGGAGACACATCAGAGAGGTAGAAGAAAGACAGGAAGCAATGCAGAGCATTTGGTCTACTGCGATGACGAGTAAGGAGACAGAGAAAGGTCAGGTGCGCTGACTTAGAAACAGTTTTGGTAAGAACTCTTTAGTGGAACAACAGGGCCTGAAGGGTGGAAGGTGGGAAAGTCAAGTCAACCCCTGAGCACTGGCTGTGATGCGCGACAGTGACAGGGCAATACCTAGAGGTGGGGCAGTCAAGTGGGAGAGAATCAAACAGGAGCGCATGATGGGAAGGAGTGAAGGGGAGAGGATCCTCGCAGGCTCCTGGAAGGGCGGGAGGGCATGGACTCTGAGCCAGAGTGGAGACTGAACCTGAGGAGGAAGGAGAGCCCCTCCCCGTACCAGGCGAGGAGGAGAAGGGGACAAATACAAGAATGGGATCATGATCAGCAGGATGGAGGAGGTCCTGTGGGATGGCTGCTAATTTTTCTGTACGACTGGAGATGAAGTCATATGTTGAGATGGAAGAGGAAGGCTACATGTGATGTCAGTAGCACACCCATGTAAATGGTCTAATTTATCTGTTATGCCACTTTCTCCCCCTACTACCAATACCTTATGTCCTGCTCATCTATTATTTGGCTGTCAACCCAAAGGATTTTCATATTTCTAAGCCGACAAAGTATGATGTTGCCAGTGCCTCTGCCCCAGGTGACCCTTCCCCATCTGCCATTCCTGCACTTTGATCACCTACCTCTTTTGCATACCTTTCCCCTTCTATTTCTCATTAGATCTCATAAACATGACTTTTTAAACAGTCTCCTGCCACCAGTCAGCTCGAACTCAACAGATATGACCATGCAACTTCCTGCTGTAAACCTGACTGCAGCTCTACCGTGAAGACTGCATCAACGTGGACCCCTCAATGTATGCAGTGTCCAAGGTGCAACCCGCAGCCCCACCACATCTCCCTTTCTACCATCTCAGTCTCATTCCAAAATGTGCCAAACAAGACACCTATGTAGAAATACAACCCCGACAGCAAGCTCTCCACTCATTTCTGCCTCGGAACTGTAACTTAACAAAACATCTCTCTGACGGAAACACAAATTGCATATAACCTTTATCTCCAGCTCCCACATAGAAGATCAATACCACTTTACACAGAACAGCTGTTCCATGTATTTTCCTTCTATGTATGAAGGGGTCACGTTCATTAACACTACAAATTGTACATTATATTCAGAAATGTCAGAGCCTTGAAAGAATATGGAATTGCTGGCATTCTAGCCACTTTCCCAGTTTGCTCTCTTCCTACCTCTAAGTCCTACTTTAGAAGTGCTATTTTGAGATTTCTATTTTCCGAAGCTGCTTTGACCAAAGGCATTCTGTCAGCTCAGAGTGAGAAAGATGGCGGGGCGAGGAAGTGCAGGAAAATGCTAGTGTTAGGCCCAAAGAAAGCCTGACTAAGTCCAAAGACAGACAAGCTAAAGAGACTTCCGTGCTTTGAGGTTCTTTAAGTCTGTGTGTGTGCCTTTTCTTCTTCCAATGACCTCTCTCCTCATCATGTGTCCTTCATTAACAAAAGGTTTCTGGATCCGAGAATTCACGCTGTGCGCTCCTTCAGACACTCCATTCAATTTACACCTTTTATTACAGTGGCTTAACATCACCATACAAGAACAAGAGTACAATATACCTTCGTCTAGGCATCCCTACATATTAAAAATGATATGGCCACACCGCAAAGGATTCAGACATAAGCACTTTTAAAGCCAGAGTTTGGGAGATGTGATCTGAATGCAAGTATCAAAAAGGAACTAGCTGGTTAACCCAAAAAAGAAAAATACATATTATGACTTGAAGCCATAAAAAAGTAAGAAATTCAAACTCTTTTCAGAATTTTAGGTACCTACAGAGCCAAAACTTTTTAAGACTGAAACCAGCTACTAAATCCCAATCCTTAGAAATTAAACATATACGTTTTGATAGTTTAAGTACAGACCCAGAAGGATACAGAAAACAGATAAAGCTCCTCCTGGCTCTGATTCAAACCTTGGGACATTTTCAAGGCTATGTCTGATGAACCTTTCCTGTCAGTAAAGTCTTTTCAGTTTAAATTTCTATTCTGTAATTTTATGTCCTACAGTTATCTGCTGCCAGCTTCAGGCTGACCTCACCAAGAGAAGTAGGGCAACTTTAGAAAAGGAGCTTGGTATGCTTTGTAGTACTGGACCAGAACCAGTAACGACAGTACAGTCTTTCAGATTTCTCATTCCGGGAGCTTAAGACGAAAGTCAGGCATAAACGTTAGGTTAAGTGCCTTTTTGACCCGATTCCTGGTAAGTACGTGTATTCAGAGATGTGTTCAACGCACAGTCGCTCAGCTTCTAGGCACAAGGCACTGGGAGGCTTCTGTCAGGCCGGGGGAGCGGCGGTCTGACTGTGCCGCACGGTACCAGAGGCGGGTCCTACGCGTCCGGGGCTTTTACGTTTAGTTCAAAACCACTTGCCCTGAACTTTCAGGCCTTTTCATTCAATGTGCACGATTTCACAGGAGTGCTTTCTCCAGGCTGCACCTAGCCCACCCGAGGCCAAGAGACTCACTGCGAAGTGCAGTGAGGTCCCCGCTGAGGACCCGTCCGGGGCGGGGACAGCCCAGGAAGCCCGCAGGAGAAGCCCGAGGAGAGGCCCCGGAGGGCCAAGGAGGGCAGGCCACCCAGGGCCCGGCTCCGGGGAGCAGAGCCCAGGCATGCACCTTCATGAACTCGTCCTTGTCGAAGCAGAGCGAGTCCGGCCCCTTGGGCAGGTTCATCTTACTTCTCTCCATCCCGCCGACTGCCGCCTCTCAGCACCGACACTCGAGCGAGGAGGAAAGGTAGGAGGCTGCGCTCCCCGACGCTACCAGTGAAGCCACGGCGTTTCCACCACACAGAAGGCACCGCTTCCTCCAACATGGCAGCGCCCCCGCCCGGCCAATGAAAGAGGACGCCGCAGGCCCGCCTCCGCCTGCCTCCGCCAAGAGAGGCGCGCAGGCCCTACTGTTGAGCCAGCAGGTGATGCTGCCCCCATGCGGCGGAGGGCGACACTACAACCTCGCCTACGTTTCTGCAGGGCAGCCCCGACGCTGTTGATGCACGGTGAGGGGGAGAAGGGAGGGCGGGGAGGGTCAGGGGCGCTCCCTCCCCACCTCGCCCTTTCCCTCGGAAAATCGGCCTGCGAATCTCTTCCAGGACCTTCTCCCGAGATTGTCCCGGGGGAAGCATAGCCGTGGCAGGATGCTGGCCCTTTACTTCTGCGGCCGGTTGTCCAGAGAGGGGGGCGCGTCCGGGTGTCAGGCCTCCTGTCTCTGGGTGCCGCCGCTGCAGCCGCCTGGGCGCGGAGGCCTCTGTGGGAACCCGGCTCCCGCCCTTAGCCCCTGCACCCACCCGCGAGCGTGGCTTCTCCCCCGCTGAGCTTGGCTCCAGCGATCTGTAGGGAGGAAGGTGGTCAGCTGGCAGCCTCGGGTCGTCTGGGCCGCTCCCAGCTCCACTTCAGCTCAGCTGCGGGGCGGCCACAAGTTTGGGTTCTCAGAGCTCTTAAAGAATCACCTCGCTACCGGCCGGCCTACAAAACGCAGCCGACAAGTAGAAGTGCGAGCATGTTTATGTCCAGTCCACTCTAGAATGGGCGGAATCGTGTGTTTGTGGCTAGCGTTGGTTCGATAGCCACACCTGCCCCCAATTTCCGAGACCCCCTCCTCCTCCTGCCGTCCACCCCACATTTATTTTGAGATTTTTCTTTCCTCTTCCCTTGCTCTTTCTCCCACTGTCCTCCCCTTTAGTGGGAATGTCATGGTCAAATGATGATTCATTTCTCTTTTTTTTCTCCATGACACTCTGACAGCTCAAACCACAGATCTCACGTGCGCCCTTCAGGCTGCAGCTTTGCTGTAATAGCCCAGGACTGGGCTGCCCCTCCCAATGCTGTGATCTCCCAGAGATAGCATGAGCAGTCCTTAGAAAGGGATGGGACACAGCAAGACAATGGCTTGCAGTGAGTCTTGCATTCGAGTCACTCCAAACGGGAAACTGGTCACTTTTTTTAAAAAACGTGAGTACAGGGATGCCTGGGTGGCTCACTTGGTTAAGCAGCTGCCTTCGGCTCAGGTCATGATACCAGCATCCTCAGATCGAGTCCCACATCGGGCTCCTTGCTCAGCAGGGAGCCTGTTTCTCCCTCTGCCTCTGCCTGCCATTCTGTCTGCCTGTGCTCACTCTCTCCCCCACTCTCTCTCTGATAAATAAATTAAAAAAATCTTTAAAACCTGAGTACAGAATCTGAAACAATACATTCCCTAGCAGTGGGCCTGGCAAGGCCTTGTTTAGGAAAACGTTCGCAGTCAATATCCAGAGACTATGACAGGTAGGATGAGAGCTGGAATCTTATTTGGAGAATCAGAATAAATTGCCAGGGGAGCAACTATGAAAGTGCATTCTATGCCCTGTTGTGGTCATTTGGATATAGGGAATGAAAGCCTCATTATTTGGTCTTTGTTTGTTTACTCTTATTATGAAAATTCTCAAAATGTGTAGAGCAGAAGGATCCCGGCCCTTCCGAGTACTTATCACTCTGCTTCCCCAACTGTTTCATAGGCCCTCCTCCTTCTACTGCCCCCAAAGTGCCTGTATTTTTGTTTTTGGGAGAGAGGGGAGGTCTGGAATATATTTTAAAGTAAATCCCAAACATCACATCATTCCCTGCTCCCCAAATACCTTGGTTTACACATCAAAGAAGGAGGAGGAAGAGGTGGAGGAGGGGAAGACTGAGAAGGAGGAGGGATGAAGAAGAGAGATTTCCGCACAGGCCCACTATGCCAGAATCAATAGGTCTAATAAGCTATTCCGATTGGCTCTGAGAGGCATGACTTTTAGCCTCTCAGACTTTTAGGGCCACAGTGCTAATAAGCGACAAGGGCAAATTCAGGCAGCGCAAACAGCAAGGCCCACACTCATCACCAAGGCACCGAGTGGGGGGGCAAGGGTGCCAGACCGACAGAACAAAGTTGTCTGGGAACCCCACCTGCCCTAGAAGTCCAGATGAGCGAGTAGTTGAACTGTTTTTTGCCTTCATTGTCATTCCTTTCTGAAATTATTGCCGGCCTTTGTTAAAGACATGAACCTGAGCTTGTGCAGCCTGGGGTACTGATCTTGGGGTTGCTGAAGAGAGTAGGTGCCAACAAAGAATGAAAATCCCTGCTACCTGTTCTCCTTCCGAGAGTCAGGAGGGAACAGTCAAGACCCCATACAGTTCACTGCCACGTGGAGCCCTGGCTGTGGCAGTGGCGTGGCCCACCAAAGCCAGGAGCAACAGGCAAGACCCCAGACCCCAAATGCTAATGGAACACCCTGGGGAGGACGAAGGAAAGGCAGAGAGTCAGCGGAAACCTTCCCAAAGGACATTTCCCTCAGTTTCATCTGGGAGCTGACACTCAGCTGGTACACACCCCTTCAGCCACACAAAGTTTGGTGACTAGCCTCTGGCCAGAACCTGCGGTGTGTCTCCCTACCCTGAACCCTTCCTAAGATCCCTACCACGGCCTCGCGATCCAGGCACTGGGCGTGTAACACTTGACTCTGCAGGGGTCCCCAGGCCAGCTTTTGGTTAGTTAGTTGTCCGCGCTGTTAAAGATTTGACTACTGTTACATGTTTGACTCTCGTCTTTGGTGATGGTACCTATTTCATAGGAATTAGAAGCTGGAATCCAGGAAACAGGCTGGAAGATGAAATTAAAAAGTGGATACAAAGCTTCTAATCAGAGCCAGACACAATCGGCGATCAACTATATCCCAGTCTCTCCCCTCTTCTCTGATCTGTACTTTCCTTAATGAGGAATGAGACTTTAAGTTGACTTTTTTTTATCTTCAAGTCTCTCTCTCTCTATCGATTCCCTAACTTCCCTCTCTTGCCTTCATTTCATCCTAGAACTTGTGCCCACGACTTCTTTTCTAAGTAAATATTAACCTCCTTTGACTCTGAATCTCTGGAAAATTCTCAGTTCCCTATTTTTGCTGGCACTGTGACAGGTCCTCATTTCTCCTTCCCACTCCTCTCTATTTATAGTTTTCACATTTTTTTTGGCAGGTTGGCTACAGAACACTCAAAAATTGCAAAGAGAAATACTGTGTTCTGGAAATTCGCCCGAGCATTTTTTTCCAATATCGTCCTTATGCTCTTCTGATCCTCTCTTGAACTGTTGGACTAAAGCAGCTGACGCTTCCACCAGCAACCAGAGTCATCCTGTCCACTACTGTGGGAACAGAGGGTTTCCATTTGGAACTGCAGACTGAGCCTAAAGTCTGGTGGCCCTTTGGTGCCAGGATAGCAGGTATGGGACGGGTGGGACATGGAGGACAAGCATCATGGTAGAGGTCTCCATTCGACCAGGAAAGCTCACAATGAGCCAACAGGTACATTTCAACATCTTCTGTATTTTCCTTATAACCTGTTTCATTCCAGAGTGGATTTGAGATCATTTAGTTTGATTCTTAAATGTTTCCCATTCCAACCGGAAACAGACTCATCCTACAGGCTCCCAAATTCTGCCTCATCTTCCTAATCAGTTAGTACCCCAAATTGGGTATGATAGTGCCAGAACATTCTTCCATGTGTATTTTATAACAGACTAGTATTTTATTAGTTTTTTTCAAACTAATAAGAATGATAAGGGTAACTTTTTTTTCTTTTAAAGCATAGGCAAAATCACGAAAGACATTGAAATGAACCTAAAAGATTATAGTGTCTTCCAAGGGAAAACAGGTGTTGTCTCATGTACCCTTCTGGGCTGACCAATTCTATGGGATATTCTGTGCCTTTCTTGTCTTTGAGCTATTTTGCAACTCTATAGATTGTACATAATTGATGTGGATGCAGATGATCTTGTCTAGCTATATGTAAATGAATTTTGTCCACTGGAAGTACAGTTGACCCCCTTTCCTTTGGTAGAAGGCAGTTTTGCATCCATTTGCATTCTATTTGCATATCTATTTGCATCTATCAAAGCAAATTCGTTTAAGTATTACTGATTGTATATGTGTCTGCCTTGAGATTCTTGCTTGAAGTGGTGGTAACATCTTAGTGGTTCCCGAGCTAATGAATGAATTAAACAAAATCCCTTCAGGCATTCATCTCATATTTGTAAAATGGTCCTTATTTAATCTTTTCGAGAAAATGATACACTAGCAAACCATGACAAGATTCTGGTAAATGAAAAGTGCAATGAAATCAAATCGGAATGAATTTTAGAATTACCTTCAATGTGGCCCACCTATGCCAGAGGCAGAGAATGATTGAATCTCAAAGACATGACTTCTGGCCCCCAGGAGTTACAGTAATCTGTGTCAACATTGGCATGCCTGAGAAATGCATGTGACATTCCCATCAGGGTTTCCCCGGGGGTTCAGTTAACCTTTCTCTTCCAAGCTACCCTCTCTTGTAGTGATATCAACTGTGCCCTTGGTTTCAGCTCCCATTCCCTAGCCAACATCTCTCCCACTGATACACGACCATCTGTTTCTTTCCTACCCACCAGGCCCGTGTAACTGACTACCTACTCATGCTATTTCACTGATGTTCCACCTATGCCTCAAAACCCAGCATGTTCAAAACTTGATTCATCATCGTTTGTGAAAGAATGGCTTATCCTCTTTTGCTTTGTTTCTTTAGAAATGATTCTACCAATGCCAGCGGCATGCACCAGAAACCAGGAAGGAATCATACAGCTGAGCCAACCTGCTGTACTTTAAAACACTTGACCACAATTCTCCAGTGGATACTCAACCCTGGCTTCAAACTCCCTTGTCTCTCCGGTGAGTTTGCTTTCCCTCCTTCAAGACTTGCCTCAACAATCCCTACCCCTACCTCTTCTGAACTATGTCACCTCACTCCCAGCTCCTGTCCTAGGGATGAGGGAGCAGAAGGCAAGCTTAGGACAAAGCAGAAACTGGCACCCTACACCCTCTCCCCATGCCATATGTGTAACATTCCTCATGCACTCCTGGCTGCCCTAAAGGAAAAACGATGCTTAACTGATAGAGATCCCAGTCCTGCAGGACAGGAGTATCCCTCCATCTACGAATGTCCTAGTGACTTACAAGGAAGGAAGAAGCTTTCTCATCAATAGCCTGACTTCCAGAGACCCATACCTCAGTTTCCGGAAGCCCTAACATCACCCTCCCCTCCATAAAATTGAGGGAGGCTAAGGGGGAGGGAAGTGTAATAAAACTGAATTTCTTCTAAGCCCAAATCCCACTGACAAGGATGTGTGATAGAAGGAATGTAACATATCTCCAGGAAACTCCTGACTGTCTTCATGCTTTCCCTCATTAGAGGCAAAAACAGCCTTGACTTGACAATAACCAGGTCTCCCTTATCCTGAAATTCTTCTTTAGCATATGACAGTCCTTCTGGACACCCCCTTTGTCCTCACCTTCCTCAGCTCCCAGTCAACCATGCCTCTGTCTGAGCAGCTCTTTCTGCCCTTGGGTCCTGTCCCTGTGTTTTAATAAAACCACCATTAGCACCTAAGACGTCTCAAGAATCCTTTCTTGGTCATCGGCTCTGGACCTCACCCCACCAAACCTCACCTGTGTTCCAAAACTTCATCACTAGTGTCACACTTCAAGAAAATAAAAGCCCTTTGTGCAGGAATTCCCTTATCTTACCACCACCCAATCAAATCTACACCTACATTTGTATCCATTTTTAATTTGTTTTTAGACATTTACTCAACAAATATTTAGTCAGTACCTACTGTGTGCTACACACTGCCCTGAGTGTTTGTAAATCTGTGGCGAACGACACAAAAAAGTCCCTGGCATCATGGAATTTACATGGTAATTGGAGAAATGTACAAGAAACACAGAAAGAGTTGAAGACAGAGCAGGTTTATTGAGAAGAGCAGACATCCCCAGCTAGGGTTTGTTCTTCCTTGTGCCTGGGATTTGTTCCTTCCAGCCCTCTCCAGGACTCCACTCCCAGGGCCAATATCAAGTTCTTGTTCCAATGGATCCTTCCAGTCAGAAGACAAATGACCTTTTTCTTAAAAACAAAAGGAAAAAACACAAAACAAAGACTTCCTTTAACCTTCTACCTTCCTATAACAACCTCCATATTTCTCTCCCCACCTCATTCCCAGCATAGCTTGTAAAATATTTGTCTACACCTGTGGGTGTAGGGTACCATGTCCCCAAGGGTAGTTGAAAAAATCTCTATAAAGAATCCTCATGTGCAGGTCATTTTAAGGGAGTCCATTTCCAGATCCAAACTCCATGTGTACTCTGTAGGATAGGTGATATGCCCATTCTTGGGTCTGATATCAGGATACTCCTCTCCTTCCTGGAAGATCAAGACACTCCTCTCAGATCTTATTAGAGTGTAGGACTTGGGCTGATACCAAAGTTGAAATACCAGTTTTGTTTCAAATAATGCCCTTCTGTGGGCAGTACTGGGGCTCCACCTTTAGAGCTTCCTCTCCTTATTAAGGGTAAAGGTTAACATCGGAAAGGGGATTAGGGCAGATGTTGGAAGTGCTCAGAATAACAATCAGTTTTGGTTAGTGACACTCATTCCTTCATATTTAAATTAAACTACATATTTTTAGGGATATAATAGGGAAAAGCACAAGTAAGGATTTTAATGGTTTCATTCCATTCTAGTATGGTTTGGGAAATAAAATAACAGAAAATGAGACTGTTCTGCCTTTAAAAAAATCAACTTGTAGCAGGCAAATGTTATTCCAATGAAGTCGATCCTTTTCTTTCTCATTTTCTTTTTCAAGAATTATTTATTTATTTGGTAGAGAGAGACACACACACACACACAGAGAACACAAGTAGGGAGAGCGGGGGAGGGAGAAGCAGGCTTCCTGCTGATCAGGAATGTGGGCCTTCATCCCAGGCCCCTGGGATCATGACCTGAGCCAAAGGCAGCTGCTTAGTGACTGAGCCACCCAGGTGCCCTCTATCTCATTTTTTAAATGTTTAATATTTTCAACACCTAGTTAATAAAATATACATATATTGTGATGAAAAGTTTATGATTAAAAAGTTTCAGATGTCCACTTAAAAATGTGCAAGGTGTGTGAATTCTCATAGGCGGTCCATGCACCATAAACGCCTATCAGTAGCAAACGTGGATGTACTCGGTGTCTCTAGGTTCCCGCTTCCTTAGTGCCCTCTTAATCACATGGTTTCTCTTCCTACCATCCTGGACCTGTATTCTCAATTTGCTTCTCTATTTCATCTCTGCCCCTTTGAAGAGCTTGATTCTGGGTCTTCTGTAGCTATGCGTTCGCTCTCTCTCTCTTTCTCTCTCTCCCTCGATCAGGCTTTCACAACCTAGCACTATTGATACCTGGTGGGTGATTCTCTGCTGTGGGGCTGTCCTGTGCCCTGCAGGACAGTTAGCAGCATCTCTGGTCTCTAGCCACTAGATGCCAGAAGCACCCCCCCCCCCCAAGTGGTGACCACCAAAAATGTCGCCAGATATTGTTCAATCGGCCCTGGGAGCAAAACTCCTTGCCTCCCAGCCCCAGTTTTAAAACCACTGCTTTGGCTGATTCCATTCAGCATCATTGATTTAAGTTCTTTGTAGAAGCTGAAGGCTCTGAAGTTAATGTCTTTAATCCTAATCCGCCCTTGGAGCTGAGAATCACATGGCCAGCTGCCTGCAGCATATTTCTCCATGAATAAGTAACAGGAGTCTTATTTTCACCATGATTTCTATCCTGCTCCCTCCTCACCTACTCCTGTCCCAGTCTCCCCATCTTAGTAAACAGCATCCTCACCTCCTACTGGCTAAAGCCTCAGCCCCTGGGATAAATTCCCCCTTTCCCTTTTCTCGTATCTAATCCATCAGCAAAACCAACTGATTTGACCTCCAAAACAGAAGTCAGACTTGCTCACTGCTCTTTATATCCATTGCTCCCATTTGAATCCAAACCCTGAAATTTTTTTTTGCACATCAGACACTGTTAACAGTCATTGGTCCCACGACTACACCTACACAGATATTTTACAAGATCGCTAATCACCACCAAGTTGCCAGATCCAATGATTAACTTTCAGATCTAAATGAATCAACCTGTCAGTCCTATAGACATAGAACCTCCTCCACTTCTCTGGAAATATTCTATCTTTTTCATCGTGATGTTGGCTCTCCCTTCCTCTTCCACACTGGTCAGTGATTATGGCTCCTTTCCTGGCTGGGTTTTTTTGAGCTTCCTGGCCTTTAGACATCAGTCCTGTGCTCAGGGACTCGGACCTTCTGCTTGAGTTTTCTGTTGTGTTAAAAAAAATTCAACTGAGTACATTTTAAAGAACCTACTGGCTTTATTCAATGATTCACGAAATGGGCAGCATCCTGCTTGCAGACTGAAAGGAGCTCGGAGGAGCAGTACAAAACGAAAGACTTTTATAGGCAGAAGAGAGGAGGAGCAAGGAAGTCACGTCAGGCAAACAAGGCAGGTTGGTTATGGCCAGGTGACTTGGCTTCTGGGGATGGCAGGGGTCCGAGGGAGTGGGGATCAGGTGGTGTCTGCTTGCCTGGGCTCAGATTCCATTTCTGGGACAGCTGAAATCATAATTAAGTCTGGTTTGGGGGACATGGGGCTTAGCATAAGCAACTCCATTTTGGGCCTCTTGTTTTGTTTTTAATAGTTACTTCATAACAAATAATAACAAGTTTAGTAACTTTAAACAGCTGAGTTTACTATCCTACCATCTCTAGCTGTCAGGAGGCCAGAAACAGCTTAACCAGGGTCCTCGGCTCTGGGTCTCACTCAAAGGAGGAGAGAAGGAGCCCACCAAGCTGTGTTCTCACCTGCAGGTTCCACTAGGGAAGGCTCTGCTTCCAAACTCACTCGGGTTGTTGGAAGAACTCATTTCCTTGTAGCTGTGTGATTTGGGGGGCAGCCCATGCTGGGGTGGGCCAGAGAGATTCTCCAGGCTATTAACTGTAAACCATCCTCAGCCCCCAGAGGCTGCTTGCAGTTTCCTGCCATATAACTCTCTCCACAGGTGATTCTGAATTTGGCTCTTTGCTTCTTCAAGTCCAGGACAGCCTCTCACTCCAATCAGTAAAACAGTCTGATTTAATATAATGAGATCATAATAGTGACATCTTCTTACCTTGCCAAATTCTACTGGTTAAAAGCAAGTCCTAAGTCCCATACACACTCCCATCCATACTCACAGGACAAATACCAGGGGACAGATATCATGAAGCTGCCTTATCATGTTGCCAAACACACCTCTGTCCATACTCACTGCGTAGGTAAGCCCACTTCTTCTCAGGGCTTGAACCCTATGTCCTAACGGTGTTCATATTTGTGCCTCCAGCCTGGGTCTCACACATGAATGGCAGACTCGTGTGTTCAGCTGCTGGTTGGGCATCCCCATGTGGATGCAACGACCATCTCCAGAACCAAACACCTGTTGCCCATCAAACTTGCTTCTCCCGTCGTCTTTCCCATCTTACCAAGTGGTAACGTCACTGTTCCAGGGCCTCAGGCTCCCAAAATTGTAAAATCATCCCAACTCTTGTCTTTTCCGCACACTCCACCCTTAATATATTTACAAATCCTGCGTGTTTTGTCTTCAATATACACCCAGAATCTCCCCCCTTCTCCCCACCCCTGCATCTACTGCTCTGGTCTGGGCCAATACCCCTTCTCACCCAGATCAGTGGTCCTCAACCAGGAGAGTTTTGTGTACCTGCTCCTCCGCAGGGGATTTTGACAGGGTCTGGACACACTTTTCGTTGTCACAACTTGAGAGTGGGAAAGGGCGCTCCTGCGATCTAGTGGTCAGTGCACAGGACAGCTCCCCATAACAAAAATTAATGTGGCCCGAAATGTCAGCAGTATAGAAATCTCAGTCTACATTAATGCAAGAAGCATCCCCACCCCACAACCCCGCAAGTCCGTTCTGCACACAGCAGCCTGAGTGATTCTTTTCTTTTCTCTTTAAGATTTTATTTATTTATTTGACAGAGCGAGAGAGAGATCCATGTAGGCAGAGAGGCAGGCAGTGGGAAAGGGAGAATCAGGCTCCCTGATGAGCAGAGAGCCCAATGCGGGGCTTGATGCCAGGACCCCAAGACCATGAACTGAGCTGAAGGCAGAGGCTTAACCCACTGAGCCACCCAGGCGCCCCGATCCTTTTCTAATCAAAATCAAGTCAAGCCTCTTCAAAACCATCCAAGCTCTTCTCAGCTGGCACAAATTTAAAGGCAAATCTTTACAATGGCCTTCAAGACTTTATGTGATCTGACCCCACTACCTTCCTTACCTACCTCCTACCACTTGCCGTCTTGCTCATTTTTTGCCCAGCATTATTGGTCGCTGTGTCATTCTTTAAACACACCAGATGTGCTCCCACCTTGGGCTTACTGTTTGCTTTGTGTTGGATGCTCTTCTGAAACAGCACAACTGCTTGTTCCTTAATTTCCTCCAGGTCTTTCCTCAAATGAGGGAGACTTCCCTGACACAGTCCCATAGAAAATACCAACCTGCTCCCCTAATCCCCACACCCCATGTCCACTCACTCAGCTTATTTTCCTTCCTAACCCACATCAACCCCTGATATGTATGTGTATTTATTTGCTTCATTTCTCACTCAACAACTAAAATGAAAACTCCAAGAGGACATCAAATTTATTTTGTCTCTTGTTAACTATTCTGTCTTTAGGGTTTAGAACAGTACCTGACACATAGTAGATGTTCTGTAAATATTGGAGAATTATTTGTTACTATCTTTGCCTTTTCTCTATCCATTCTTTACACAGCAGCCAAAAATGACATTTTAAAAATGCAAAAGGAATCCCATGGCCACCCTCCACCCACCAGTGTAAAACCCTTCAACGGCTTTTCGTTGTGCTCAAGCCGCAGCTGACATTCTACAGCCCAGGCCAGATTAAGCTTTCAGAGTTCTTTTTTTTTTTTTTTTAATTTTTTATTTTTTATAAACATATATTTTTATCCCCAGGGGTACAGGTCTGTGAATCACCAGGTTTACACACTTCACAGCACTCACCAAAGCACATACCCTCCCCAATGTCCATATTCCCACCCCCTTCTCCCAAACACCCTCCCCACAGCAACCCTCAGTTTGTTTTGTGAGATTAAGAGTTATTTATGGTTTGTCTCCCTCCCAATCCCATCTTGTTTCATTGATTCTTCTCCTACCCACTTAAGCCCCCATGTTGCATCACCACTTCCTCATAGCAGGGAGATCATATGATAGTTGTCTTTTTCTCTGCTTGACTTATTTCACTAAGCATGATACGCTCTAGTTCCATCCATGTTGTCGCAAATGGCAAGATTTCATTTCTTTTGATGGCTGCATAGTATTCCATTGTGTATATATACCACATCTTCTTGATCCATTCATCTGTTGATGGACATCTAGGTTCTTTCCATAGTTTGGCTATTGTGGACATTGCTGCTATAAACATTCGGGTGCATGTGCCCCTTTGGATCACTACGTTTGTATCTAAAAAATAGAAATGGAAGGAAAACTTCCAAAGTCATTTTATGAGGCCAGCATCACCTTGATCCCAAAACCAGACAAGGATCCCACCAAAAAAGAGAGCTATAGACCGATATCCTTGATGAACACAGATGCGAAAATACTCAACAAAATACTAGCCAATAGGATTCAACAGTACATTAAAAAGATTATCCACCACGACCAAGTGGGATTTATTCCAGGGCTGCAAGGTTGGTTCAACATCCGCAAATCAGTCAATGTGATACAACACATCAATAAAAGAAAGAACAAGAACCATATGATACTCTCAATAGATGCTGAAAAAGCATTTGACAAAGTACAACATCCCTTCCTGATCAAAACACTTCAAAGTGTAGGGATAGAGGGCACATACCTCAATATCATCAAAGCCATCTATGAAAAACCCACCGCAAATATCATTCTCAATGGAGAAAAACTGAAAGCTTTTCCGCTAAGGTCAGGAACACGGCAGGGATGTCCATTATCACCACTGCTATTCAACATCGTACTAGAGGTCCTAGCCTCAGCAATCAGACAACAAAAGGAAATTAAAGGCATCCAAATCGGCAAAGAAGAAGTCAAATTATCACTCTTCGCAGATGATACGATACTATATGTGGAAAACCCAAAAGACTCCACTCCAAAACTGCTAGAACTTATACAGGAATTCAGTAAAGTGTCAGGATATAAAATCAATGCACAGAAATCAGTTGCATTTCTATACACCAACAGCAAGACAGAAGAAAGAGATATTAAGGAGTCAATCCCTTTTACAATTGCATCCAGAGTTCTTAATCACTGGAAAGACGATGGTGTTGTCACCACCAGAGATATTTAAATATTTTTGAAGATTAGATCCCAAAGTAAGTGTGCTAAAAGCCTAGCAATATCCGATTTCACAAACTCAGATTTCATAAAATCTCATTAGTCTTCTCACCTTGTGTAAGTTTAATCTTTCCTCGGCCCCTTTTCTCTTCTGTTTCAGGCACTCACCATACTTTGCCAGAATGACCATAACGGCCTTCAAACCTGTCATCTCATCTTCAGGAATATGCCCCTTTCCCTCCCCTCCTCACACCAATTCATCCTCTAAACTTATTCTAAGATGATCACTCTAAAATGTGCATCTCACTGTGTCCTTCCCCTACAGGAACTTACTCAATAGCTCCTAAGGACGTGTGAATTTCCTTGGTGTGGTATTTTTACAAGACCCTTTGCTTGCAAGTGGCAGCAATCCAAAGAAAACTGGAGGAACCAAAAGGGAAAAGCAAGCAAACAAACAAAAAACAAAGTAATGTCCAGGTTCCTGTAGGGGTGGATACCACAGAAGTTCATAAAAATCCAAAAGAAGATGGGGTACCTGGGTGGCTTAGTGGGTTAAGCCTCTGCCTTCGGCTCAGGTCATGATCATAGGGTCCTGGGATCGAGCCTCACATCAGGCTCTCTGCTCTGCAGGGAGCCTGCTTCCTCCTCTCTCTCCCTACTTGTGATCTCTGTCAGATAAATAAAAAAATCTTTTTAAAAAATCAAAAGAATAGCTGCAGAACTAATATTTCAGAATCAAGAACTAGGGACTGGAAAACGGCAAAACACTTTTCTCTTTGTCCATGTCTCATGTTTACTCGTCTCCATAGGGCTGCTTTCTTCTCTGGTCAGACTCTTCAAGTGTCCAGGACGATGGCCATGGCCAGCTCCTGAATCCCATCCAGCAAGACCAGTCACTCGCCTAAAGAGAGAACTTTGTCTTCCTGTCATTTACATATCAATCCCAGGGAGACTCTGATTGGTCCTATTGGTCTAGGGGGAACAATCACTATTTGGGTTTCTATGTGTGCCCATCCTCCCCCAGACTGCATAAAGCACAGGTGAAATTTTTTTAAATTAACATATAATGTATTATTTGCCCCAAGGGTGCAGGTCTGTGATTCATCTGTGTTACACATTTCACAGAACTCACCATATCACATACCCTCCCCAATGTTCATAACCCAGCCACCCTCTCCATCCCTGCAAACCTCAGTTTGTTTTGTGAGATTAAGTCTGTTATGGTTTGTCTCTCTCCCCAACACAACTTGTTTCATTTTTTCCCTCCCTACCTCCCATGACCCGTTAACCTGCCTTTCAAATTCCTCATATCAGAGAGATCATATGATAATTGCCTTTCTCTCATTGACTTACTTCACTTAGCATAATAACCTCTAGTTCCATCCAAGTCATTGCAAATGGAAATATTTCATTTTTGATGGCTGCATAGTATACCTCTGTGTGTGTATGTGTGTGTGTGTGTGTGTGTGTGTGTGCGCCTCTGGGTGTCTGTGTTTCAGTGTGTAAAGAGGACCTGGCCATGCCATCGTGGGTGGAGATGCCCCAAGCAGGATCAGGCTGATGAGGGGTTAGACGTCTGGTGGGCAAGTCATGTTCAAACACCAGTTTAAGGCTGGTTAAGTGGTATTGGGTGTAGGGTCTACACCCTTCTGCCCAGGGTTTATCCTGAGATCCTGAGGGGATGGGTCCATGACCCAGGAGCTCAGCTAACCCTAAAAGTAACCACTAAGCCTGCCCCAAATGCTAACCTAAACCCTGACCTGACCCTAACCCTGACCCTGACTGTGATCCTGACCTGAACCCTAAACCTAAACCTAAGGCTGACACTGATCCTGATGTGGACCATGAACCTAAACCTAACTCTGACATTACCATAATCATGACTCAAACCTAACCATGACCCTGACCCTGACCCTAATCCTAACCCTGACGCTGACCTAACACTGACCCTAACCCTAACCCTGACCGTGACTGTGAGCCTGACCCTAACCATAAACATAAAGGCAATTCTAACCATGACCCTAATATGGACACTGAACCTAAACCGAACACTGACCCTAAACCTAACACTAACCACTACCCTAAACCAAACCCTAACCCTGACCTTACGCTATCTAACGCTAACACTAAACATAACCCTACTTCTAACTCTAAACCTAACCCCAATCACAAACCCTACTGCCAAAACCTAACTGTGACACTGAACCAAAAATTGACCCTAAACCAAAGCCTGACCCTAAAACTGACACTGGCCCTGAACTTCACGTGACCCTGACCCTGACCCTAAGCCTAACCATGACACTAACACTGACCATTACATAATCCTGTCCCTGACCCGATTGTGGACTTTAATCCAACACCTGAACCTAACAGTAAACCTGACACTGGCGCTAAACTTCACACTGACCCTGACCCAGACCATGACCATAAAACTACCCTGACACTAACAGTCACCCAGACCCTGACCTGAACACTAAACCTGACCGTGACTGTGAGCATGACCCTAACTCTAACCCTAAATGTAGCCCTGACCCTGACACTAACACGGGCCCTCCCCCGAATCCTATCGCTGAAGCTAACCCTAACACTAACCCATAACCCTACCATGGACCCTGATCCTAACAAGTTCTAAAGCTAACTGTCAACCAAACGCTAACCCTAACACTAACCCTAAACTTTAACAATAACCCTGACCATATACCTGACTATGATCATAACCCTAACCCTGAACTTTGCCTATACCAGACCCTAACCCTAAACCTGACCCTGGCCCTGACTCTAAACCTAACATGACCCTAACAATGACCACTATATAACCGTGTCGCTGACCCGAATGTGGACTTTAAACCAATATCTGATCCTGACCGTAAACCTGACACTGGCCCTAGAATTCACCCTGACCCTGACCCAGGCAAAGACCATAAACCTAACCCTGACACTAACAGTGACCCTGACCCTGACCCTAACACTAACCCTGATACTGAATGTGAGCCTGACCCAAACTATAATCCTAAACGTAACCCTGACCCTGACACTAACACGGTCCCTGACCCGAAACCTAATCCTGAACCTAATCCTAAAACTAATGCCTAACATTGTCCCTGACACTGATCAAAACAAGTCTTACCCTAACACTCAACCTACCTCTAACCCTAACCCTAATCCCACTTTAACAATAATCCTGACCATCTCCCTGACCCTGATCATAACCCTAACTCTGAACTTAACCTTAAACCTGACCCTGGCCTTGACCTTAATACTGACCCTAACCCTGACTGTAACCTAAATCTGACACAATCCGTGATCCTGAAAAGAATCGTAACCCTAAAGCTAACCCTGATCCTGAACCTACTCATAAAACAGAACCTAAACATAAAGCTGACCTTACCATAACCATGAACCTAACCCTGACGCTGACCCTAACCCTGACACTAAACCTGACCCACACCTAACCCTGACCCTGACATGAACCTTGCCCCCAAACCAAAACTAGAACCTGACCCTAAATCTAACCATGACCCTGAACCTGACCCTAAACCTAACCGTCAACCTAACACTGACCCTGAACCTGACTCTGACCGTAACGCTAACCGTGACCCTACTGAGAGCCTGACCCTAAACCTAACCATGAACCTAACCCTAACACTGACCCCTACCCTAAGCCTTGCGCTAACCCTGACCCCAATGACGTCTAACACTAACCTTGACCCTACGTCTTTCTTAACCCTAACCCTAACACTAACCTAGTCTAAAACCAGCGCATTCCTTCCAGCGGGGACAACAGCTGCACCCAGGCTTCCCACAGGCTGGGTGGAGGCTGTATGCGGGTCACTGGATGGGCCCTGCATTGAGTGGAGTGTGAGCCTTGAACAGCTTGGGGACTGGCGGCTCAGGGAGCTCTGGTGCAGCAGGAAGTTCGGTAAGGAGCCCCCAAGCAGTGGTGAACTCACTACCGTGATGACAGAGCACAACGGATTTGGAACCCACGTATCCAGGCACCCCATTACAGAGAAAACCCCCCTGCCCAGATCATTTCAAGGCACAACCTAAAGAAAGCGACATGTTCTTCTGCTGTACTGAAGCCGAGAGGATGCAGGGAGAAGATAGCTCGCCCGCCAGACACGTCCCCTCCCTGTCAGGTCATATCAGATTTCCCCAACGCCTCAGGCCCTTTGGCCAATAAAATCAAAAGGTGACACGAGGGGGCTCAGAGTCAGAGAGTCCCACACCTTCTGATCCACCGGTGTAGCCCTTGGTCTCCTCACCGTCTCTGTGTGTGTGTGTGTGTGTGTGTGTGTGTGCCTCTGGGTGTCTGTGTGTCTGTGTGTAAAGAAGACCTGGCCATGCCATCGTGGATGGAGATACCCCAAGCAGGATCAGGCTAATGAGGGGTTAGATGTCTGTCTGGTGGGCAAGTCATGTTCACAGCCCAGTTTAAGGCTGGTTAAGTGGGATCGGGTGTAGGGTCTACACCCTTCTGCCCAGGGTTTATCCTGAGACCCTGAAGGGATGGGTCCATGACCCAGGATCGGGCTAACCCTAACAGTAACCACTAACCCTGACCTTACACTGACTGTGAGCCCGCCCCAAACCCTATCCCAAGCCATGACCCTGACCCTGACCCTGACTGTGATCCTGACCCTAACCCTAAACCTAAACCTAAGCCTGACACTGACCCTGATGTGGACCCTGAACCTAAACTTAACTCTGACATTACCGTAACCATGACTCATACCTAACCATGACCCTGAACCTGACCCTAATCCTAACCCTGACGCTGACCTAATACTGACCCTAAACCTGACCGTGACTGTGAACCTGACGCTAAACCTAAACCTAAAGGTAACTCTAACCATGACCCTAATACAGACCTTGAACCTAAACCTAATGCTGACCCTGACCCTAACAATAACCCCTACCCTAAACCAACCTATACCCTGACCTTACGCTGTCTAACCCTAACCCTAACCATATCCCTACTTCTAAATCTAACCTTAACCCCAATCCCAAACCCTATCACCAAAGCCTAACAGTGACACTGAACCGAACATTGACCCTAAACCAAAGCCCAAACCTAAGCCTGACCTTGGCTATGACCTTCACCTAATCCTGACCCTGAGCCTAATCTTAACCATGACACTAAACTGACCACTACATAACCCTGTCCTTGACCCGAATGTAGACTTTAAACCAATACCTGAACCTAACCATAAACCTGACACTGGCGCTAAACTTAATGCTGACCCTGACCCAGACCATGACCATAAACCTAACCGTGAGCCTCACAGTGATTCCGACCCTGACCTGAACACTAAACCTGAGCCTGACTTTTAGCCTGACCCTAACTCTAACCCTAAATGTAACCCAGACACTGACACTAACACAGGCCCTACAAGAATCCTATTGCTGAAACTAACTCTAACACTAACCCCTAACCTACCACTGACCCTGACCCTAACACGTTCTAACCCTAACCATCAACCTTCGCTAACTCTAATACTAAACCTAAACTTTAACAATAACCCTGACACTATACCTGACTATGATCATAACCCTAACTCTGAACTTTGCTTCTACCAGACCCTGACCCTAAACCTGACCCTGGCCTTGACCCTAAACCTAACCATGACCCTAAATGACCACTACATAACACTGTCCCTGACCCAAATGTGGACTTTAACCATATACCTGAACCTGACTGTAAACCTGACACTGGCCCTGGACTTAACCCTGACCCTGACCCAGGCAAAGACCATGAACCTAACCCTGACCCAAACAGTGACCCTGACCCTGACTCTGACACTAACCCTGGCACTAAATGGGAGCAGGACCCTAACTCTAACCCTAAATGTAACCGTGACCCTGACACTAACATGGGCCCTGACCCGAAAATAACGCTGAACCTAACCATAAAACTAACGCCAGGGGTTAGATGCCTGGTGGGCAGGTCATGTTTACATCCCAGTGTAATGCTGGATAAGTGGGATCGGGTGTGGGGTCTACAGCCTTCTGCCCAGGGTTTATCCTGAGAACCTAAAGGGAGGGGACAATGAACCAGGAGTGGGGCGAACCCTAACAGTAACCACTGACCCTGACCCTGACCCTTACACTGTGAGCCTGCTCCAAACCCTAACCCGAACCCTGACCCTGACCCTGACCCTAACCCTGACCGTGATCCCGACCTGAACCCTAAACCTAAACCTCAGCCTGATGCTGACCCTGATCCGGACCCTGAACCTAAACCTAAGTCTGAGATAACCTAACTATGACTCATCCCTAACGGGACCCTACCTGAACCTAATCCTAATCCTGACGCTAACCTAACCCTGACCCTAACCCTAACCCTGTCCGTGACCGTGTGCCTGACCCTAAACCTAACCCTAAAGGTAACCCTAACCCTGACCCTAATATGGACCCTCAAACCAAACCGAATGTTGACCCTGACAATAACACTAATCCCTACCCTAAACCAAACCCGAACGCTGACCTTATGCTGTCTAACCCTAACCCTCACCATACCACTAATTCTAACTCTAACCGTAACCCCATCCCAAAATTTTCCCCTAAACCTAAATGTGACCATGAACCGAACATAAAGCAAAGCCTGAACCTAAACCTGACCCTGGCCCTGACCTTCACCTAAACTGACCCTGACGCTAATCCTAACCATGACAATAACACTGACCACTACATAACCCTGTCCCTGACCCGAATGTGGACTTTAAACCAATACATGATCCTGAAGCTAAACCTGACACTGGGCCTAAACTTCACCCTGAACCTGACCCAGACCATGACAATCAACCTAACACTGACCCTAACAGTGACCCCGACCCAGACCTGAACACTAAACCACACCCTGACTGTGAGCCTGACCCTTACTGTAACCCTAAACTTAACCCTGACCCTGACACTAACAAGGGCCGTACCCTGACACCTAACGCTGAACCTAACCCTAAAACTAACCCCTAACATTATCCCTGACACTGACCCTAACCCGGTCTAACCCTAACCCTCAACCTACCTCTAACCCTAACCCTAACCCCACTTTAACAATAATCCTGACCCTCTCCCTGACCCTGATCATAACCCTAACTCTGAACTTTGCCTATGTCAGACCTTAACCTTAAACCTGACCCTGGCCTTGACCTTTTTTTTTTTTAAAGATTTTATTTATTTATTTGACAGAGAGAGATCACAAGAAGGCAGAGAGGCAGGCAGAGAGAGGGGAGGATACAGGCTCCCTGCTGAGCAGACAGCCCAATGCGGGACTCGATCCCAGGACCCTGAGTTCATGACCTGAGCCGAAGGCAGCTGCTTAACCCACTGAGCCACCCAGGCGCCCATGGCCTTGACCTTAACACTGACCCTAACCTGACTGTAAACCTAACTCTGACCCAATCCGTGATCCTGAACAGAATCGTAACCCTAAAGCTAACCCTGATCCTGAACCTACTCATAAAACAGAACCCAAACATAAAGCTGACCTTACCATAACCATGAACCTAACCCTGACGCTGACCCTAACCCTGACACTAAACCTGTTCCCAAACCTAACCCTTACCCTGACATGAACCTTGCCCCCACACCAAAACTTGAACCTGACCCTAAACCTAACCGTCATCCTAACACTGAACCTGTCCCTGACCTTGACTGTAATGCTAACCGTGACCCTACTGTGAGCCTGACCCTAAACCTAACCATGAACCTAACCCTAACCCTGACCCTACCCTAAGCCTTATGCTAACCCTGACCTCAACGACGTCTAACCCTAAGCCTGACCCTAAGTCTTTCTTAACCCTAACCCTAACACTAACCTAGTCTAAACCCAGTTTTGTTCCCTCCAGCAGGGACAACCCCTGCACCCAGGCCTCCCAGGGGCTGGGAGGAGGCTATATGGGGGTCACTGGATGGGCACTGCGTTGAGTGGAGTGTGAGCCTTGAGCAGCTTGGGGACCGGAGGCTCAGGGAGCTCTGGTGCAGCAGGAAGTTCGGTAAGGAGCCCCCAGGAAGTCGTGACCTCACTTCCCTGATGACAGAGCCCAACGGAATTGGAACCCACGTATCCAGGCACCCCATTACAGAGAAAACCCCCCTGCCCAGCTCATTTCTAGGCACATCCTAAAGGAAGCGACATGTTCTTCTGATGTACTGAAGCTGAGAGGATTCAGGGAGAAGAGAGCTCGCCGGCCAGACAAGTCCCCTCCCTGGCAGGTCATATCAGGTTTCCCCAACGCCTCAGGCCTTTGGCTAATAAAATCAAAAGGAGACATGAGGGGGCTCAGAGTCAGAGAGTCCCACACCTTCTATTCGACCGGTGTAGCCCTAGGTCTCCTCCCCGTCTTGTGTGTTTGTGTGTGTGTGTGTGTGCCACTGGGCTTCTGTGTCTGTGTGTAAAGAGGACCTGGCCATGACATCGTGGATGGAGATGCCCCAAGCAGGATCAGGCTGATGAGGGGTTAGATGTCTGGTGGGTAAGTCATGTTCACACCCCAGTTTAAGGCTGGTTAAGTGGGATCGGGTGTAGGGTCTACACTCTTCTGCCCAGGGTTTATCCTGAGACCGTGAAGGGATGGGTCCATGACCCAGGAGCGGGGCTAACCCTAACAGTAACCACTAACCGTGACCCTGACACTGACTGTGAGCCTGCCCCAAACCCTAACCCGAACCCTGACCCTGACCCTGACCCTAACCCTGACCGTGATCACGACCTGAACCCAAAACCTAAACCTAAGCCTGACGCTGACCCTTATCCGGACCCTGGAACTAAACCTAACTCTGAGATAACCTAACTATGGCTCATCCCTAACCATGACCCTGACCCTGACCCTAATCCTAACCCTGACGCTGAACTAACACTGACCCTAACACTAACCCTGACCGTGACTGTGTGCCTGACCCTAAACCTAACCATAAAGGTAACCCTAACCCTCACCCAAATACAGACCCTGAACCTAAACCGAATGCTGACCCTGAACCTAACACTAACTACCTACCCTAAACCAAACCCTCACCCTGAACTTACGCTGTCTAACCCTAACCCTCACGATAACACTACCTCTAACTCTAACCCTAACCCCATCCCAAACTTTTCCCCTAAACCTAACTGTGAACCTGAACCGAACATAAAGCAAAGCCTGAACCTAAACCTGACCATGGCCCTGACATTCACGTGACCCTGACCCTGACCATAATTCTAACCATGATCTTAACACTGACCACTACATAACCCTGTCAGTGACCCGAATGTGGACTTTAACCAATACCTGATCCTGACGCTAAACCTGACACTGGCCCTAAACTACACCGTGGCCCTGACCCAGACCATGACCATCAACCTAAACCTGACCCTAACAGTAACCCCGACCCAGACCTGAACACTAAATCAGAACCTGACTGTGAGCCTGACCCTTACTGTAACTCTAAACGTAACCCTGACCCTGAAACTAACACGGGCCGTACCCCGAATCCTATCGCTGAAGGTAACCCTAACACTAACCCCTAACCCTATCTCAGACCCTGACCCTAACCAAGTCTAACCCTAAACCTCAAACTAACTCTAACCCTAACACTAACCCTAAACTTTAACAATAACCCTTACCCTATACCTGACTATGATCATAACCCTAACCCTGAACTTTGCCTCTACCAGACCCTGACCCTAAACGTGACCCTGGCCCTGACCCTAAACCTAACCATGACACTAACACTGACCACTACATAAACTTGATCCTGACCCAAATGTGGACTTTGAAGCAATATCGGATCCTGACCCTAAACCAGACACTGGCCCTAAACTTCACCCTGACCCTGACCCAGGCCATGACCATAAACCTAACTCTGACCAAAACAGTGACCCTAACCCTGACCCAAACACTAACCCTAACACTGAATGTGAGCCTGACCCTAACTCTACCCCTAAACGTAACCCTGACCCTGACACTAACGTGGGCCCTACCCCGAATCCTATCCCTGATCCTAACCCTAACACTAAACCCTAACCCTACTACGGACCCGGACCCTAATGAGGTCTAACCCTAACCCTCAACCTAACTTTAACACTAAACCTAACCCTAAACTTTAACAATAAACCGGACCCTATGCCTGATTACGATCATTACCCTTAACTGGACTTTGCCTATAGCAGACCCTGACCCTAAATCTGACCCTAGCCCAGAACATAAACCTAACCATAACCCTAACAATGACCACTAAATAATCCTGTCCCTGACCCGAATCTGGACTTTAAACCAATACCTGAACCTGACCGTAAACCTAAAACTGGCCCTAGACTTCACCCTGAACCCGACCCAGGCAAAGACCAGAAACCTAAGCCTGACCCTAACAGTGACCCTGACCCTGAAACTAACACTAACCCTGACACTGAATGTGAGCCTGAACACATCTCTAACCATAAATGTAACCCTGAACCTGACACTAACACGGGCCCTGACCCGAAACCTAACGCTGAACCTAACCCTAAATCTAACCCCTAACATTATCCCTGACACTGACCCTACCCCGGTCTAACCCTAGCCCTCAACCTACCTCTAACCCTAACCCTAACCCCACTTTAACAATAATCCTGACCCTCTCCTAGACACTGATCATAACCCTAACTCTGAACTTTGCCTATGTCAGAAGTGAATCTAAAACCTGACCCTGGCCTTGACCTTAACACTGACCCTAACGCTGACTGTAAACCTAACTCTGACCCAATCTGTGATCCTGAACAGATTAGTAACCCTAAAGCTAACCCTGATCCTGAACCTACTAATGAAACAGAACTGAAACATAAAGCTGACCTTACCATAAGCATGAACCTAACCCTGAACCTGACCCTAACCCTGACACTAAACCTATCCCAAACCTAACCCTGACCCTGACATGAACCTTGCCCCCCAACCAAAACTTGAACCTGACCGTAAATCTGACCATGACCCTGCCTGGACATAAACCTAACTGTCAGCCTACACTGACCCTGACCCTGACTCTGACTGTAACGCTAACCCTGAACCTACTGTGATCCTGACCCTAAACCTAAACATGAACCTAACCCTAACCCTGACCCCTACCCTAAGCCTTACGCTAACCCTGACCCCAAAGACGACTAACCCTAACCCTGACCCTACGTCTTTCTTAGCCCTAACCCTAACACTAAACTGGTCTAAACCCAGCTCTGTTCCCTCCAGCGGGGAAAACAGCTGCACGCAGGCCTCCCAGGGTCTGGGAGGAGGCTGTATGTGGGTCAATGGATGGGCACTGCATTGAGTGGAGTGTGAGCCTTGAGCAGCTTGGGGACCGGCGGCTCAGGGAGCTCTGGTGAAGCAGGAGGTTCGGTAAGGAGCCCCCAGGCAGTGGTGGCCTCACATCCCTGACGACAGAGCCCAACGCAATTGGAAACCATGTATCCAGGCATCCCATTACAGAGAAACGACCTCCCCAGCTCGATCGAGGCACATCCTAAAGAAAGCACCACGTTCTTCTACTGTACTGAAGCCCAGAGGATGCAGGGAGAAGTGAGCTCGCCCGCCAGACACGTCCCCTCCCTGGCAGGTCATATCAGGTTTCCCCAACGTCTCAGGCCCTTTGGCAAATAAGATCAAAAGTAGACACCAGTGGGCTCAGAGTCAGAGAGTCCCACACCTTCTGATCTATGGGTGTAGCCCTAGGTGTCCTCCTTGTCTCTGCGTGTGTGTGTGTGTGTGTGTGTGCCTCTGGGTGTCTGTGTGTCTGTGTGTAAAGAGGACCTGGCCATGCCATCGTGGGTGGAGATGCCCCAAGCAGGATGAGGCTGATATGGGGTTAGATGTCTGGTAGGTAAGTCATGTTCACACCCCAGTTTAAGGCTGCTTAAGTGGGATTGGTTGTAGGGTCTACACCCTTCTGCCCAGGGTTTATCCTGAGACCCTGAATGGATGAGTCCATGACTCAGGAGCGGGGTTAACCCTAACAGTAACCACTAACCCTGAACCTGACACTGACTGTGAGCCTGCCCCAAACCCTAACCCAAGCCCTGACCCTGACTCTGACCCTGACCATGACTGTGATCCTTACCTGAACACAAAACAAAACCTAAGCCTGGCAAGGACCCTGATGTGGACCCTAACCTAAACCTAACTATGACATTACCGTAAATATGACTAATACCTAACCATGACCCAGACCCTGACCCTAATCCTAACCCTGACACTGACCCTAACCCGGTCTAATCCTAACCCTCAACCTACCTATAACCCTAACCCTAACCCCACATTAACAATTACCCTGACCTTCTCCCTGAACCTGATCATAACCCCAACTCTGAACTTTGCCTACGTCAGAACTTAACCTTAAAACTGACCCTGGCCTTGACCTTAACAGTGACCCTAACCCTGACTGTAAACCTAACTCTGACCCAATCCGTGATCCTGAACAGATTAGTAACCCTAAAGCTAACCCTGATCCTGAACCTACTCATGAAACAGAACAAAAACATAAAGCTGACCTTACCATAACCATGAACCTAACCCTGACGCTGACCCTAACCCTGACACTAAACCTGTCCCAACCTAACCGTGACCTGACATGACCTTGCCCCCAAACCAAAACTTGAAACTGACCCAAAAACTGACCATGACCCTGAACCTGACCCTAAACCTAACCTTGAGCCTAAACTGAACCTGAGCCTGACTCTGACCGTAATGCTAACCCTGAACCTACTGTCATCCTGACCTAAACCTAACCATGAACCTAACCCTAACCCTGACCCCTACCCTAAACCTTATGCTAACCCTGATCCCAAAGACGTCTAACCCTAACCCTGACCCTAAGTCATTCTTAACCCTAACCCTAACACTAATCTGGTCTAAACCCAGCTCTGTTCCCTCCAGTGAAGAAGACAGCTGCACGCAGGACTCCTAGGGGCTGGGGGGAGGCTGTATGGGGGTCACTGGATGGGCACTGCATTGAGTGGAGTGTGAGCCTTGAGCAGCTTGGGGACCAGCAGCTCAGGGAGCTCTAGTGGAGCAGGAAGTTCGGTAAGGAGCCCCCAGGCAGTGGTGACCTCACTTCCCTGACGACAGAGCCCAACGGAATTGGAACCCACGTATCCAGGCACCCCATTACAGAGAAAACCGCCATGCCCAGCTTATTTCTAGGCACATCCTAAAGGAAGCGACATGTTCTCTGTTGTACTGAAGCCGAGAGGATGCAGGGAAAAGAGAGCTCTCTGCCAGACACGTCCCCTACTTGGCAGGTCATATCAGGTTTCCCCAATGCCTCAGGCCCTTTGGCTAATAGAATCAAAAGGTGACACCAGGGGGCTCAGAGTCAGAGAGTCCCACACCTCTTATCCACTTGTGTAGCCCTAGGTCTCCTCCCTGTCTCTCTGTGTGTGTGTGTGTGTGTGCGTGTGCCTCTGGGTGTCTGTGTGTCTGTGTTTAAAGAGGACCTGGCCATGCCATCCTGGGTGGAGATGCCCCAAGCAGGATCAGGCTGACGAGGGGGTAGATGTCTGGTGGGCAAGTCATGTTCAAACCCCAGTTTAATGATGGTTAAGAGGGATCGCGTGTAGGGTCTACACCCTTCTGCCCAGGGTTTATCCTGAGACCCTGAAGGGATGGGTCCATGACCCAGGAGCAGGGCTAACCCTAACAGTAACCACTAACCCTGACCCTGACACTGATGTGTGCCTGCCCCAAACCCTAACCCAAGCCCTGACCCTGACTCTGACCCTGACCCTGACCTGAACCCTAAACCTAAACTTAAGCCTGACACTGACCCTGATGTGGACCCTGAACCTAAACCTAACTCTGACATTACCGTAACCATGACTCAAACCTAACCAGGACCCAGACCATGACACTAACACGGGCCCTCCCACGAATCCTATCGCTGAACCCAAATCTAACACTAACCCCTAACCCTACCACGGACCCTGACGCTAACAAGTTCTAACCCTAACAGTCAACCTAACGCTAACCCTAACACTAACTCTATACTTTAACAATAACCCTGACCCTATACCTGACTATGATCATAACCCTAACCCTGAAATTTGCCTATACCGGACCCTGACCCTAGCTCTGAGCCTAAACCTAACCATGACCTTAACACTGACCACGACATAATCATGAGGCTCAACCGAATGTGGACTTTAAATCAATACCTGATCCTGACCGTAAACCTGACACTGGCCCTAGACTTCACCATGACCCTGACCCAGACCATTACCATAAATCTAACCTTGATCCTAACAGTGACCCCGACCCTGACCTGAACACTAAACCAGACCCTGACTGTGAGCCTGACCCTAACTCTAAACCTAAACGTAACCCTGACCCTGACACTAACACGGGCGCTGACCTGAAACCTAACACTGAACCTAACCCTAAAACTAACCACTAACATTATCCTTGATATGAACCTAACCCGGTCTAACCCTAACCCTCAAAATACCTCTAACCCTAACCCTAACCCCACTTTAAAAATAATCCTGACCGTCTCCCTGAACCTGATCATAACCCTAACTCTGAACTTTGCCTATGTCAGACCTTAACCTTAAACCTGACCCTGGCCTTGACCTTAACACTGACCCTAACCCTGACTGTAAACCTAACTCTCACCCAATCCGTGATCCTGACAGAATCTTAACACTAAAGCTAACCCTGATCCTGAACCTACACATAATACAGAACCTAAACATAATGCTGACCTTAACATAACCATGAACTTAACCCTGACCCTGACCCTAACCCTGATACTAAATCTGTCCCAAACCTAACCCTGACCCTGACATGAACCTTGCCCCCAAAACAAAACTTGAACCTGACCCTAAATCTGACCATGACCCTGAACCTGACCCTAAACCTAACCGTCATTAACACTGAACCTGACCCTGACTTTGACCATAACCCTAACCGTGACCTTACTGTCAGCCTGACCCTAAACCTAACCATGAACCTAACCCTAACCCTGACCCCTACCCTAAGCCTTACGCTAACCCTGACCCCAATGACGTCTAACCCTAACCCTGATCCTAAGTCTTTCTTAACCCTAACCCTAACACTAACCTAGTCTAAACCCATCTGTGTTCCCTCAGCGGGGACAACAGCTGCACCCAGGCCTCCCAGGGGCTGGGGGGAGGCTGTATGGGGGTCATTGGATTGGCACAGCATTGAGTGGAGGGTGAGCCGTGAGCAGCTTGGGGACCGGCGGCTTAGGGAGCTCTGGTGCAGCAGGAAGTTTGGTAAGGAGCCCCCAGGCAGTGGTGACCTCACTTCCCTGAAGACAGAACCCAACGGAATTGGAACCTTTGCTCCAGGCACCCCATTACAGAGAAAACCCCCCAGCCCAGCTCATTTCAAAGCACATCCTAAAGAAAGCGTCATGTTCTTCTGCTGTACTGAAGCCGAGAGGATGCAGGGAGAAGAGAGCTCGCCCTCCAGACACGTCCCCTCCCTGGCAGGTCATATCAGGATTCCCCTACGCCTCTGGCCCTTTCACTAATAAAATCAAAAGGTGACATGAGGGGGCTCAGAGTCAGAGAGTCCCACACCTTCTGATCGACCGGTGTAGCCAAGGTCTCCTCCCAGTCTCTGTGTGTGTGTGTATGTGTGTGTGTGTGTGTGTGCGCGCGCCTCTGGGTGTCTGTGTATCTTTACGTAAAGAGGACCTGGCCTTTGCATCGTGGGTGGAGATGCCCCAAGCAGGATCAGGCTGATGAGGGGTTAGATGTCTGGTGGGCAAGTCATGTTCACACCCCAGTTTAAGGCTGTGTAGGTGGGTCACGTGGAGGGTCTACACCCTTCTGCCCAGAGTTTTTCGTGTGACCCTGAAGGGATGGGTACATGACCCAGGAGCCGGGCTCACCATAAGAGTAACCACTAACCCTGACCCTGACACTGACTGTGAGCCTGCTCCAAACCTGAAACCAAGCCCTGACCCTGACCCTGGCTGTGATGCTGACCTGAACCCTAAACCTAAACCTAAGCCTGACACTGACCCTGATGTGGACCCTGAACCTAAACCTAAGATTGATATTACTAAACCATGAGTTATACCTAACCATGACCCTGAAACTGACCCTAATCCTAACCCTGATGCTGACCTAACCCTGACCCTAACCCTAACCCTGACCGTGACTGTGAGCCTGACGCTAACCCTAAACCTAAAGGTAACTCTAACCATGACCTTGAACTTGAACCTGAACCTAAATCTGACCATGACCCTGAGTGACCCTAAACCTAACCCTTATCCTAACACTGACCCTGACACTGACTCTGACCATAACGCTAACAGTGACCCTACTGTGAGCCTGACCCTAAACCTAACCATGAACCTAACCCTAACCTGACCCCTACACTAAGCCTAACGCTAACACTGACCCCAAAGACGACTAACCCTAACCAACACCCTAAGACTTTCGTAACCCTAACCCTAACACTAACCTGGTCTAAACCCAGCTCTGTTCCCCTGGCGGGGACAACTGCTGCACCCAGGCCTCCCAGGGGTTTGGAGGATGCTATATGGGGGTCAATATATGGGCAATGCATTGAGTGGAGTGTGAGCCTTGACCAGCTTGGGGACCAGTGGCTCAGGGAGTTCTGCTGGAGCAGGAAGTTCGGTAAGGAGCCCCCAGGCAGTGGTGACCTCACTTCCCAGACAACAGAGCCCAATGGAATGGGAACCCACGTATCCAGGCACCCCTTTACAGAGAAAACCCGACTGCCAAGCTCATTTCTAGGCACATCCTAAAGAAAGTGTCATGTTATTCTGCTGTACTGAAGCCCAGAGGATGCATGGAGAAGAGAGCTCGCCTGACAGACAGGTCCCTTCCCTGGCAGGTCATATCAGGTTTACCAACGATACAGGCCCTTTGGCTAATAAAATCAAAAGGTGACAACACGGGGCTCACAGTCAGAAACTCCCACACCTTCTGTTCCATCGGTGTAGCCCTAGGTCTCCTCCCCGTCTATGTGTGTGTGTGTGTGTGTGTGTGTGTGTGTGCGTGTGTGTGCGTGTGTGTGCCTCTGGGTGTTTGTGAGTCTGAGTGTAAAGAGGAGGTGGCCATGCCATCGTGGGTGGAGATGCCCCAAGCAAGATCAGGCTGATGAGGGGTTAGAGGTCTGGTGGGAAAGTCATGTTCACTCCCCAGTTTAAGGCTGGTTACGTGGTATCGGCTGTAGGGTTTATCCTACCCAGGGTTTATCCTGAGACCTTGTAGGGATGGGTCCATACACAGGAGCGGGGCTAACCCCAACAGTAACCACTATCCCTGACCCTGACACTGACTGTGAGCCTGCACCAAATCCTAACCCAAGCCTTGACCCTGACCCTGAACCTGACCGTGACTGTGATCCTGACCTGAACCCAAAACCTATAACTAAGCCTGACACTCACCCTGATGTGGACCCTGAACCTGAACCTAATGCTGATATTACTGTAACCAAGACTCATACCTAACCATGACTCTGACCCTGACCATAATCCTAACCCTAACGCTGACCTAAACCTGACCCTAACCCTAAACCTGACCACGACTGTGAGCCTGACGCTAGCCCTAAACCTAAAGGTAACTCTAACCATGACCCTAATACGGACCCTGAACCTAAACCTAACGCTGACCCTGACCCTAACATTAACCCCTACCCTAAACCAAAGCCTAAACCTGACCTTACACTGTCTAACCCTAAACCTAACCATAACCCTACTTCTAACTCTAACCCTAAACCCAATCCCAAACCCTACCGCCGAAACCTAACTGTGACACTGAACCGAACATTGACCCTAAACCAAAGCCTGACCCTAAACCTGACCCTGGCTCTGACTTTCACCTGACCCTGACCGTGACCCTAATCCTAACCATGACACTAACACTGACCACCACATAATTTTGTCCCTGACCCGAATGTGAACTTTAAATCAATACTTGAACCTGACCCTAAACCTGACACTGGTGCTAAACTTCACCCTGACCCTGACACAGACCATGGCCATAAACCTAACCCTGACCCTTACAGTGACCCCAACCCTCACCTGAACACTAAACCTGACCCTGACTGTGAGCCTGATCTTAACTCTAACCCTAAATGTAACACTGACACTGACACTAACTCGGGCCCTCCCCCAAATCCTATCGCTGAACCTAACCCTAACACTAACCCCTAACCCTACCACAGACCCTGTCCCTAATAAGTTCTAAACATTATCGTCAAACTAATGTTAACCCTAACACTAACCCTAAACTTTAACAATAACCATGACCTTATACCTGACTATGATCATAACCCTAACCCTGAAATTTGCCTATACCAGACGCTGACCCTAAACCTGACCCTGGCGTGAGCCTAAGTCTAACCATGACCCTAACACTGACCACTACATAACCCTGTCCCACCCTAATGTGGACTTTAAACCAATACCTGATCCTGACTGTAAACCTGACACTGGCCCTAGAATTCACCCTGAACCTGACCCAGGCAAAGACCAGAAACCTAACCCTGACCCTAACAGTGACCCTGACCCTGACCCTAAAAATAACCCTGACACTGAATGGGAGCCTGACCCTAACTCTAACCCTAAACGTAACCCTGACCCTGACACTAACACGGGCCCTGACCCGAAACCTAACGCTGAACCTAACCCCAAAACAAACCCCTAACATTATCGCTGATACTGACCCTAACCGGGTCTAACCCTAACCTGCAACCTACCTCTAACCCTAACCCTAACCCCACTTTAACATTAATCCTGACTCTCTCCCGGACCCTGAACATAATCCTAACTCTGAACTTTGCCTATATCAGAACTTAAGCTTAAACCTGACCCTGGCCTTGACCATAACACTGACCCTAACCCTGACTGTAAACCTAACTCTGACCCAACCTGTGATTCTGGACAGAATCTTAACCTAAAGCTAACCCTGTTCCTGAAACTACTCATGAAACAGAACCTAAACATAAAGCTGACCTTACCATAACAATGAACCTAACCCTGACCTTGACCCTAACCCTGACACTAAACCTGTGCCAAACCTATCCCTGACCCTGAGATGAACCTTGTCCCCAAAACAAAACTTGAACCTGAACCTAAATCTGACCATAACACTGCCTGACACTAAACCAAACCGTTACCCTAACACTGACACTGACACTGACTCTGACCGTAACGCTAACAGTGACCCTACTGTGAGCCTGACCATAAACATAACCATGAACCTAACCCTAACCCTGACCCCTACCCTAAGCCAAACGCTTACTCTGACCCCAAAGACGACTAACCCTAACCATCACCCTAAGTCTTTCTTAAACCTAAACCTAACACTAACCTGGTCTAAACCCAGCTCTGTTCCCTCTGCAGGGGACAACAGCTGCACCCAGGCCTCCAGGGGTTTGGGGTGGCTATATGGGGGTCACTGGATGGTAATGCATTGAGTGGAGTGTGAGCCTTGACCAGCTTGGGGACAGGTGCCTCAGGGAGCTCTGCTGGAGAAGGAAGTTCGGTAAGGAGCCCCCAGGCAGTGGTGACCTCACTTCCCTGACAACAGAGCCCAACGGACTTGGAACCCAAGTATCCAGGCACCCCTTCACAGAGAAAACCCGACTGCAAAGCTCATTTCTAGGCACATCCTAAAGAAAGCGTCATGTTCTTCTGCTGTACTGAAGCCCAGCGGATGCAAGGAGAAGAGATCTCACCTGACAGACAGGTCCATTCCCTGGCAGGTCATTTCAGGTTTCCCAACACCCCAGGCCCTTTGGCTAATAAAATCAAAAGGTGACAACATGGGACTCACAGTCAGAGACTCTCACACCTTCTGATCCACGGGTGTAGCCCTAGGTCTCCTCCCCGTCTATGTGTGTGTGTGTGTGAGTGTGTGCGTGTGTGTGCGTGGGTGTGCCTCTGGGTGTTTGTGAGTCTGAGTGTAAAGAGGAGCTGGCCATGCCATCGTGGGTGGAGATGCCCCAAGAAGGAACAGGCTGATGAGGGGTTAGAGGTCTGGTGGGCAAGTCATGTTCACACCCAGTTTAAGGCTGGTTACGTGAGATCGGCTGTAGGGTCTACACCCTTCTGCCCAGGGTTTATCCTGAGACCTTGAAGGGATGGGTCCATACCCAGGAGCGGGCTAACCCCAACAGTAAACCACTAACCCTGACCCTGACACTGACTGTGAGCCTGCGCCAAATACTAACCCAAGCCCTTAACCTGACCCTGACCCTGACTGTGATCCTGACCTGAACCCTAAACCTATACCTAAGCCAGACACTCACCCTGATGTGGACCCTGAACCTAAACCTAAACCTAATGTTGATATTACTGTAACCAAGACTCATACCTAACCATGACTCTGACCCTGACCCTAATCCTAACCCTGATGCTGAACTAACCCTGACCCTAACCCTAAACCTGACCGCGACTGTGAGCCTGACGCTAACCCTAAACCTAAAGGTAACTCTAACCATGACCCTAATACGGACCCTGAACCTAAACCTAACGCTGATCCTGACCCTAACACTAACCCCTACCCTAAACCAAACCCTAACCCTGAATTTACGCTGTCTAACCCTAACCCTAACCATAACCCTACTTCTAACTCTAACCCTAAACCCAATCCCAAACCCTACCACCAAAACCTAACTGTGACACTGAGCCGAACATTGACCCTAAACCAAAGCTTAACCCTTAACCTGACCCTGGCCCTGACTTTCACCTGACCCTGAACCTGACCTTAATCCTAACCATGACACTAATACTGACCACTACATAATCTTGTCCCTGACCCGAATGTGGACTTTGAACCAATACCTGAACCTGACCCTAAACCGGACACTGGCGCTAAACTTCACCCTGACCCTGACACAGACCATGAGGATAAACATAACCCTGACGCTTACAGTGACCCAGATCCTCACCTGAACACTAAACCTGACCCTGACTGTGAGCCTGATCTTAACTCTAACCCTAATGTAACCCTGACCCTGAGACTATCACGGGCCCTCCCCCGAATCCTATCGCTGAACCTAACCTTAACACTAACCCCTAACCCTACCAAGGACCCTGTCCCTAACAAGTTCTAAACCTAATCGTCAAACTAACGCTAACCCTAACACTAACCCCAAACTTTAACAATAACTATGACACTATACCTGACTATGATCATAACTCTAACCCTGAAATTTGCCTATACCAGACCCTGACCCTAAACCTGCCCCTGGCGTGAGCCTAAACCTAACCATGACCCTAACACTGACCACTACATAACCCTGTCGCTCAGCCGAATGTGGACTTTAAACCAAACCTGATACTGACCGTAAACCTGACACTGGCCCTAGACTTCACCCTGACCCTGACCCAGGCAAAGACCAGAAACCTAACCCTGACCCTAACAGTGACCCTGACCCTAGCCTAACAATTACCCTGACATTGAATGTGATCCCGACCCTAACTCTAACCCTAAACGTAACCCTGACCCTGACACTAACACGGGCCCGGATCTGAAACCTAACGCTGAACTTAACCCTAAAACTAACCCCTAACATTATCGCTGACACTGACCCTAACCGGGACTAACCCAAACCAGAAACCTACCTCTAACCCTAACCCTAACCCCACTTTAACAATAACCTGACCCTCTCCCTGACCCTGATCATAACCCTAACTGTGAACTTTGCCTATGTCAGACCTTAACCTTACCTGACCCTGGCCTTGACCTTAACACTGACCCTAACCCTGAGTGTAAACCTAACTCGGACCCAATCTGTGATTCTGGACAGAATCTTAGACCTAAAGCTAACCCTGTTCCTGAACCTACGCATAAACAGAACCTAAACATAAAGCTGACCTTACCATAACCATGAACCTAACCCTGACCCTGACCCTAACCAGGGGGCTCAGAGTCAGAGAGTCCCACACCTTCTGATCCACAGGTGTAGCCCTAGGTCTTCTCCCCGTCTCTGTGTGTGTGTGTGTGTGTGTGTGTGTGTGTGTGTGCGTGTGTGCCTCTGGGTGTTTGTGTATCTGTGTGTAAAGAGGAACTCGCCATGCCATCGTGGGAGGAGATGCCCCAAGCAGGATCAGGCTGATAAGGGTTTAGATATCTGGTGGGCAAGTCATGTTCACACCCCAGTTTAAGGCTGGTTAAGTGGGATCGGGTGTAGGGTCTACACCCTTCTGCCCAGGGTTTATGGAGCAGGAAGGTTTGTGGAGCAGGAAGTTCGGTAAGGAGCCCCCAGGCAGTGATGACCTCACTTCCCTGATGACAGAGCCCAACGGATTTGGAACCCACGTATCCAGGCACCCCATTACAGAGAAAACGCACCTGCCCAGCTCATTTCTAGGCACATCCTAAAGGAAGCGACATGTTCTTCTGCTGTACTGAAGCTGAGAGGATGCAGAGAGAAGAGAGCTCGCCCGCCAGACACGTCGCTCCCTTCAGGTCATATCAGTATTCCCCAAGGCCTCAAACCCTTTGGCTAATAAAATCAAAAGGTGACACCAGGGGACTCAGAGTCAGAGAGTCCCACATCTTCTGATTGACGGGTGTAGCCCTAGGTCTCCTCCCCGTTTCTGTGTGTGTGTGTGTGTGTGTGTGTGAGTGTGTGCATCTGGGTGTCTGTGTATCTGTGTGTAAAGAGGAACTCGCCATGCCATCGTGGGAGGAGATGCCCCAAGCAGGATCAGGCTGATAAGGGTTTAGATATCTGGTGGGCAAGTCATGTTCACACCCCAGTTTAAGGCTGGTTAAGTGGGATCGGGTGTAGGGTCTACACCCTTCTGCCCAGGGTTTATCCTGAGACCCTGAACGGATGGGTCCATGACCCAGGAGCGGGGCTAACCCTAACAGTAACCACTAATCCTGACCCAGACCCTGACACTGACTGTGAGCCTGCCCCAAATCCTGACCCATGCCCTGACCCTGACCCCGAACCGGACGCTGACTGTGATCCTGACCTGAACCCTAAACCTAAACCTAAGCCTGACACTGACCCTGATGTGGACCCTGAACCTAAACCTAACTCTGACATTATCGTAACCATGACTCAAACCTAACCAGGAACCTGACCCTGAACCTAATCCTAACCCTGATGCTGACCTAACCCGGACCCTAACCCTACCCCTGACCGTGACAGTGTGCTTGACCCTAACCCTAAACCTAATGGTAACTCTAACCATGACCCTAATAAGGACCCTGAACCATGAACCTAACCCTGACCCTGACCCTAACCCTGACACTAAACCTGTCCCAAACCTAACCCTGACCCTGACATGAAACTTGCCCCCACACCAAAACCTGAACCTGACCCCAAACCTGACCATGACCCTGAACCTGACCCTAAACCTAACCGTCACCCTAACCCTGACCCTGACCCTGACTCTGAGCGTAACGCTAACCCTGACACTACTGTGAGCCTCACCCTAAACCTAAGCATGAAACTAACCCTAACCCTGACCCGTACCCTAAGCGTTACATAACCCTGAACCCAACAATGTCTATCCCTAACCCTGACCCTAAGTCATTCTTAACCCTAACCCTAACAGTAACCTGGTCGAAACCCAGCTGTGTTCCCTCCAGCGGTGACAAAAGCTGAACCCAGGCCTCCCAGGGGCGGGCGGAGGCTGTATGGGGGTGACTGGATGGGCACTGCATTGAGTGGAGTGTGAGCCTTGAGCAGCTTGGGGACCGGCGGCTCAGGGAACTCTGGTGAAGCAGGAAGTTCGGTAAGGAACCCCCAGGCAGTGGTGACCTCACTTCCCTGATGACAGAGCCCAACGTAATTGGAACCCACATATCCAGGCACCCCATTACAGAGAAAACCGTCATGCCCAGCTCATTTCTAGGCACATGCTAAAGGAAGCAAAATGTTCTTCTGCTGTACTGAAGCCAAGAGGATGCAGGGAGAAGAGAGCTGGCCCGTTAGACAGGTCCCCTCCCTGGCAGGTCATATCAGGTTTCCCCAACGCCTCAGGCCCTTTGGCTAATAAAATCAAAAGGTCACACTAGGGGGCTCAGAGTCAGAGAGTCCACACCTTCTGATCAACCGGTGTAGCCCTAGGTCTACTCCCCCCCTCTCTCTGTGAGTGTGTGTGTGTGTGTGTGTGTGTGTGTGTGTGTGCGCGCGCGCGGCTCTGGGTGTCTGTGTGTCTGTGTGTAAAGAGGACCTGGCCATGCCATCATGGGTGGAGATGCCCCAAGCAGGATCAGGCTGATGAGGGGTTAGATGTCTGTTGGGCAAGTCATGTTCACACCCCAGTTTAAGGCTTATTAAGTGGGATCAGGTGTAGAGTCTATACCCTTCTGCCCAGGGTTTATACTGAGACCCTGAAGGGATGGGTCTATGACCCAGAAGAGTGGCTAACACTAACAGTAACCACTAACCCTGATCCTGACACTGACTGTGAGCCTGCCCCAAACCCAAACCCAATCCCTGACCCTGACCCTGACCCACACACTGGCTGTGATGCTGACCAGAACCCTAAACCTAAACCTAAGCCTGACACTGACCCTGATGTGGACCCTGACCTAAAACTAACTCTGACATTACCGTAATTATGACTCATACCTAAACATGACCCGGACCCTGACCCTGATCCTAACCCTGACGCTGACCTAACACTCACCCTAACCCTAACCCTGACCGTGACTGTGATCCTGTCCCTAACCCTAAAACCTAATGGAAACTCTAACCATGACCCTAATAAGGACCCTGAACCTAAACCTAACACTGACCCTGACCCTAACAATAACCCCTACCCTAAACCAAAACCTAACCCTGACCTTATGCTGTCTAACCCTACACTACCATAACCCTACTTCTAACTCCAAACGTAACCCCAATCAGAAAACCTAAGTCCAAAACCTAATGTGACACGGAACCGAACATTGACCCTAAACCAAAGCCTGACCCTAAAACTGACCTTGGCCATGACCTTCACCTGACCCTGACACTGACCCTAATCCTAACCATGACACTAACACTGACCACTACATAACCCTGTCCCTGACCCAAATGTGGACTTTAAACCAAAACCTGAACATGACACTAAACCTGACACTGGCACTAAACTTCACCCTACCTTGACCCAGACCATGACGATAAAGTAACCCTGACCCTAACAGTGACTTCGACCCTGAACTGAACACTAAACCTGACCCTGATTGTGAGCCTGACCCTAACTCTAACCCTAAATGTAACCCTAACCCTACACAAACACGGGCCCTCCCCCGAATCCTATCTCTGAACCTAACCCTAACACTAACCCCTAACCCTACCACGGACCCTGACCCTAACAAGTTCTAACCCTAACCGTCAACCTAACGCTAACCCTAACACTAACCCTAAACTTTAACAATAACCCTGACCCTATACCTGACTATGATCATAACCCTAACCCTGAAATTTGCCTATACCAGACGCTGATCATAAACCTGGCCGAGAACTTTACCTATACCAGACCGTGACCCTAAACCTGACCCTGGCCCTAACCCTAAACCTAACCATGACCCTAACAATGACCACTATATAAGCCTGTCCCTTACCCGAATCTGGACTTTAAACCAATACCTGAACCTTACCGTAAACCTGACACTGGCCCTAGACTTCACCCTGACCCTGACCCAGATAAAGACCATAAACCTAACCCTGACCCTAACAGTGACCCTGACCCTGACCCTAACACTAACCCTGACACTGAATGGGAGCCTGACCACAACTCTAACCCTAACCGTAACTCTGACCCTGACACTAACACGGGCCCTGAACCGAAACCTAACGTTGAACCTAACCCTAAAACTAACACCTAACATTATCCGTGACAATGACCCTAACCCGGTCTAACCCTAACCCTCACCTACCTCTAACCATAACCGTAAGGACACTTTACCAATAAACCTCACCCTCTCCCTGACCCTGATCATAACCCTAACTCTGAACTTTGCCTATGTCGGACCTTAACCTTAAACCTGACCCTGGCCTTGACCTTAACACTGACCCTAACCCTGACTGTAAACCTAACTCTGACCCAATCCGTGATCCTGAACAGATTAGTAACCCTAAAGCTAACCCTGATCCTGAACCTACTCATAAAACAGAACCTAAACATAGAGCTGACCATACCATAACCATGAACCTAACCCTGACTCAGACCCTAACCCTGACACTAAAATGGTCCCAAACCTAACCCTGTCCCTGACATGAACCTTGCCCCCAAACCAAAACATGAACCTGACCCTACATCTGACCATAACCCTTAACCTGACCTTAAACCTAACCGTCACCCTAACACTGACACTGACCCTGACTCTGACCATAACACTAACCCTTATACTACTGTGAGCATGTCCCTAAACCTAACCATGAACGTAAACCTAACCATGACCCCTACCCTAAGGCATCCGCTAACCCTGACGCCAACAACGTCTAACCCTAACCCTGACCCTAAATATTTCGAAACCCTAACCCTAACAATAACCTAGTCTAATCCCAGCTCCGTTCCCTCAGCTGGAACAATAGCTGCACCCAGGCCTCCCAGGGGCGGGGGGAGGCTGTATGGGGGTCATTGGATGGGCACTGCATTGAGTGGATTGTGAGCCCTGAGCATCTTGGGGACCGGTGGCTCAGGGAGCTCTGGTGCAGCAGGAAGTGTGGTAAGAGGCGCCCAGGCAGTGGTGACCTCACTTCCCTGACAACAGAGCCCAACGGAATTGGAACCCACGTATCCTGGCACCCCATTACAGAGAAAACCCGCCTGCCCAGCTCATTTCTAGGCACATCCTAAAGGAAGCGACATGTTCATCTGCTGTATTGAAGCCTAGAGGATGCAGGGAGAAGAGAGCTGGCCCTCCAGACATGTCCCATACGTGGCAGGTCATATCAGGTTTCCCCAACGCCTCAGGCCCTTTGTCTAATAAAATCAAAACGGGACCCCAGGGGGCTCAGAGTCAGAGTGTCACACACCGTCTGATCGACCGGTGTAGCCCTAGGTCTCCTCCCCGTCTCTGTGTGTGCGTGCGTGTGCACGGCTCTGGGTGTCTGTGTGTCTGTGTGTAAAGAGGACCTGGCCATGCCATCATGGGTGGAGATGCCCCAAGCAGGATCAGGCTGATGAGGGGTTAGATGTCTGGTGGGAAAGTCATGTTCACACCCCAGTTTAAGGCTGGTTAAGTGGGATGGGGTGTAAGGTCTACACCCTTCTGCCCACGGTTTATCTTGAGACCCTGAAGGGATGGGTCAATGACAACTAACAGTAACAGTAACACTAAAAGTAACCACTAACCCTGACCCTGACACTGACTTTGAGCCTGCCCCAAACCCTAACCCAAGCCCTGACCATGACACTGACCCTGAACCTGACTGTGATCCTGACCTGAACCGTAAACCTAAACCTAAGCCTGACACTGACCCTGATGTGGACCCTGAACCTAAACCTACCTCTTACATTACCGTAAACATGACTCATACCTAACCATGACCCTGACCCTAACCCTATTCCTAACCCTGACGCTGACCTAACCCTGACCCTAACCCTACCCCTACCGTGACTGTGAGCCTGACGCTAACCCTAAACCTAAACATAACTCTAACCATGGCCCTCTACAGACCCTGAACCTAAATCTAACGCTGACCCTGACCCTAACACTAACCCCTACCCTAAACCAAACCCTAACCCTGACCTTACGCTATCCTTAACCCTACCATAACCCTACTACTAACTCTAACCGTAACCCAAATCCCAAACCCTACCACCAAAACCTAACTGTGACACTGAGCCTTACGCTAACCCTGACCCCAACGACGTCTAACCCTAACCCTCTGCCTGTGTTCCGTTCACTTGTGATCTTTCTTTGTCAAATAAATAATAAATAAATTCTTAACAAAAAAAGAATGACTCTACTTTTAAATAATAGCTTAAAAGGGGCACCTGGGTGGCTCAGTGGGTTAAAAAGACTTGTAGACCAGTGGATTAGAGTGCCCAGATATGGACCATCAACTCTATGGTCAAAAAATCTTTGACAAAGCAGAGAAAATTACACAGTGGAAAAAAGACAGCCTCTTCAATCAATGGTGCTGGAAAAATTGGACAGCTATTTATGGAAGAATGACACTCAACCATTCTCATACCATACATAAAGATAAATTCGAAATGGACAAACGACCTCAACGTGAGGCAGGAATCTATCAAAATCCTATAGGAGAACATAGGCAGGAACCTCTTGGACACTGGCCACAGCAAATTCTTTCAATACATGTCCCCAAAGACAAAGGAAACAAAAGCAAAAATGAACTTTTGGGACTTCATCAAGATCAAAAGTTTCTGCACAGCAAAGGATACCGTCAACAAAATGAAGAGACAACCCACGGAATGGGAGAAGATTTTCACAAATGACATTACAGATAAAGGGCTGATATCCAAGATCTATAAAGAACTCCTCAAACTCAACACACACAAAACAGATAATCATGTCAAAAAATGGGCAGAAGACATGAACAGACACTTCTCCAAAGAAGACATACAAATGGCAAACAGATGCATGAGAAAATGTTCATCATCATTAGCCATCAGGGAGATTCAAATCAAAAGCACATTGGGATACCACCTTACACAGTTAGAATGGCCAAAATTAACAAGGAAATAAACAACAAGTGTTGGAGAGGATGTGGAGAATGGGGAACCCTCTTACACTATTGGTGAGAATGCCAGTTGGTGCAGCTACTTTGGGATACAGTGTGGAGACTCCTTAAGAAATTAAAATTGACCCTGCAATTGCACTACTGAGTATTTACCCCTAAGATACAGATGCAGTGAAAAGAAGGGACATCTGTACCCTAATGTTTATAGCAGCAATGGCCACAGTCATTAAACATTGGAAAGAACCAAGATGACCTTCAATGGATGAACGGATAAAGAAGATATGATCCATTATTACAATGGAGTATTATGCTTCCTTCTGAAAGGAAGGATACCCAACTTTTGTATCAACATGGACGGGACAGGAGGAGATAATCCTGAGTGGAATAATTCAAGCAGAGATTGTCAATTTCCATATGGTTTCACTTAATTGTGGAGCATAAAGAATAACACAGAAGACACTGGGTGATCAAGAGGAGAAGTGAGTGGGGGGAAATTGGAGGGGGAGACAAACCATGAGAGACTCTGAGAAACAAACTGAGAGTTTTTAGGGGAGGGGGCAGAGGGTTGGGTAAGCCTGTTAATGGGAGTTATGGAGGGCACATATTGCATGGAGCACTGGGTGTGGTGCATAAACAGTGAATTTTGGAACCCTGAAAAAAATAAAATAAAAATGACAACAACTCCTTTTCCCAACATGTGGTAGGAGTCCCCCAAATGATTGGAAGCAGCCTCCATTAGAGATCAATCCACTGCATGTTGAAGGTCCTCCCACTTCAAAAAGACCAGGAAATATCCAATCCCAAAACAAAGTAAGGGCCAGCTCCACCTCATGGAATACCACCTGCTCTCCCTTAGATAGTGTGCTGTTGCTTTAATAAACCTGCCTTCTGCTTTCTCTTGGGCATTGATCTCTAATTCTCACAGGCCAACAATAAAAATAATGATGGTTTACCATTACAATTCATAGAAAAGGAGGTACAGGGAAATTGAATGAAAGGGAATAACAAAGTAGGTTCATAAGTCAATCTTCCTTGTAAAAAAATTAACCTGAAAGTGCGTTTCTGCCACCTCTTTCCTGTTTGATATGATAAAGAATGACCACGATACATGAATTAGAGTTCGGGATTTTGAAAAGCATAATAGCTTTATACCAACACTTGAGCTTTTATTTATTTATTTATTTATTTATTTATTGCTAACAAGATAGGTCGATTTGATGTGCAGTTCCTGACAACCAACCTCAGAAGAAATTCCATCTTCATGAGAAGTCAGAAAGAACCACAAACCAAACCTCAAAATAGATTCAAAGAGAAAATACTCTTAAAAAAATTTCCCTTCCTGGGGCACCCGAGTGGCTCAGTGTGTTTGGCTCACTGGGCCTTTGCGTTCGGCTCAGGTCATGATCCTAGGGTCCTGGGATTGAGCCCCATGTCTGGCTCTCTACTCAGCAGGGAGCCTGCTTCCACTTCTCTCTCTGCCTGCTCTCTGCCTACTTGTGATCTCTGTCTGTCAAATAAATAAATAAAATCTTTTAAAAAAATGTCCCTTGGGCACCTGGGTGGCAGAGTGAGTTAAAGCCTCTGCCTTCGGCTCAGGTCATGATTCCAGGGTCCTGGGATCGAGCCCCACATCAGGCTCACTCCTCAGCAGGGAGCCTGTTTCTTCCTCTCTCTCTGCCTGCCTCTCTTCCTACTTGTGATCTCTATCAAATTAATAAATAAAATCTTTAAAAATAAAATTTCCCTTCCTATCAGAAGCAGACCAAACCACTAACAAATTCCCCAGAAAGCTTCATCTAAAAGGTTGTACTTTCTTCAGACACCCAGCAGGACCTTCTTCTCTGGGCCTGGTATTTCTTCAATGGCCTATTCCAGAGAATAAGACACTAAACTACTGGGAGTCAAGATGGCGGAGAAGTAGCAAGCTGAGACTGCTTCAGCTAGCCGGAGATCAGCTAGATAGCTTATCTAAAGATTGCAAACACCTGAAAATCCATCGGCAGATCGAAGAGAAGAAGAACAGCAATTCTGGAAACAGAAAAACAACCACTTTCTGAAAGGTAGGACTGGCGGAGAAGTGAATCCAAAGCGACGGGAAGATAGACCCCGGGGGGAGGGGCCGGCTCCCGGCAAGCGGCGGAGCAACCGCGCACAAAATCAGGACTTTTAAAAGTCTGTTCCGCGGAGGGACATCGCTCCAGAGGCTAAACCGGAGCGAAGCCCACGCGGGCTCAGCGTGGCCTCAGGTCCCGCAGGGTCACAGAAGGATCGGGGGTGTCTGAGTGTCGCAGAGCTTGCGGGTATTGGAACGGGAAAGCCGGCTACAGAGACAGAGCCGACAGTAAGCTCGCAGCTCCGTGTTACCTTGAACCGGTCGCAGGCTCGGTGAGCTCGGAGCGCGGCCGGAGGTCAGGCAGACGGGAGTAACTGGGCGCTGTTCTCTGAGGGCGCACTGAGGAGTGGGGCCCTGGGCTCTCGGCTCCTCCGGGCCGGAGACCAGGAGGCCGCCATTTGTATTCCCGTCCTCTGGAACTCTACGGAAAGCGCTCAGGGAACAAAAGCTCCTGAAAGCAAACCCGAGCTGATTACTCACCCCGGCCCCGGGTAAGGGCGGTGTAATTCCGCCTGGGGCAAAGACACTTGAAAATCACTACAACAGGCCCCTCCCCCAGAAGATCAACAAGAAATCCAGCCGAGACCAAGCTCACCTACCAAGGAGTGCGGTTTCAATACCAAGGAGAGCAGCAGAATTCCAGAGGAGGAGAAAGCCAAGCACGGAACTCATGGCTTTTTTCCTGTGATTTTTTTTAGTCTTGCAGTTAATTTAATTTTTTCTTTTTCATTTTTTTTTTTTTTTTCTTTTTCTCGCCTTCGGGTAAAATTTTTTTTTTTTTTTTTAACTGTTACCTTTTTCTTTTTTAACGATTTTTTACTAGTTTATCTAATATATATATATTTTTTTTTACATTTTTCTTAGGTGTTTTCTTTTTAAAAAAAAAATTCTTTTCTTTTTTTTTTTTTTTTTTTTTTTTTTTCTTTTTTCTTTCTTCCTTTTTGAACCTCTTTTTATCCCCTTTCTCCCCACTCACGATTTTGGATCTCTTCTAATTTGGCTAAAGGATATTTTCCTGGGGTTGTTGCCACCCTTTTAGTATTTTACTTGCCCCTTCATTTACTCTTATCTGGACAAAATGACAAGACGTAAAAATTCACCACAAAAAAAAGAACAAGAGGCAGTACCGAAGGCTAGGGACCTAATCAATACAGACATCGGTAATATGTCAGATCTAGAGTTCAGAATGACAATTCTCAAGGTTCTAGCCGGGCTCGAAAAAGGCATGGAAGATATTAGAGAAACCCTCTCGAGAGATATAAAAGCCCTTTCTGGAGAAATAAAAGAACTAAAATCTAACCAAGTTGAAATCAAAAAAGCTATTAATGAGGTGCAATCAAAAATGGAGGCTCTCACTGCTAGGATAAATGAGGCAGAAGAAAGAATTAGTGATATAGAAGACCAAATGACAGAGAATAAAGAAGCTGATCAAAAGAGGGACAAACAGCTACTGGACCACGAGGGGAGAATTCGAGAAATAAGTGACACCATAAGACGAAACAACATTAGAATAATTGGGATTCCAGAAGAAGAAGAAAGTGAGAGGGGAGCAGAAGGTATACTGGAGAGAATTATTGGGGAGAATTTCCCCAATATGGCAAAGGGAACAAGCATCAAAATTCAGGAGGTTCAGAGAATGCCCCTCAAAATAAATAAGAATAGGCCCACACCCCGTCACATAATAGTAAAATTTACAAGTCTCAATGACAAAGAGAAAATCCTGAAAGCAGCCCGGGAAAAGAAGTCTGTAACATACAATGGTAAAAATATTAGATTGGCAGCTGACTTATCCACAGAGACCTGGCAGGCCAGAAAGAGCTGGCATGATATTTTCAGAGCACTAAACGAGAAAAACATGCAGCCAAGAATACTATATCCAGCTAGGCTATCATTGAAAATAGAAGGAGAGATTAAAAGCTTCCAGGACAAACAACAACTGAAAGAATTTGCAAATACCAAACCAGCTCTACAGGAAATATTGAAAGGGGTCCTCTAAGCAAAGAGAGAGCCTACAAGTGGTAGATCAGAAAGGAACAGAGACCATATACAGTAACAGTCACCTTACAGGCAATACAATGGCACTAAATTCATATCTCTCAATAGTTACCCTGAATGTGAATGGGCTAAATGCCCCTGTCAAAAGACACAGGGTATCAGAATGGATAAAAAAACAAAACCCATCTATATGTTGCCTCCAAGAAACACATTTTAAGCCCGAAGACACCTCCAGATTTAAAGTGAGGGGGTGGAAAAGAATTTACCATGCTAATGGACATCAGAAGAAAGCAGGAGTGGCAATCCTTATATCAGATCAATTAGATTTTAAGCCAAAGACTGTAATAAGAGATGAGGAAGGACACTATATCATACTCAAAGGGTCTGTCCAACAAGAAGATTTAACAATTTTAAATATCTATGCCCCCAACGTGGGAGCAGCCAACTATATAAACCAATTAATAACAAAATCAAAGAAACACATAAACAACAATACAATAATAGTAGGGGACTTTAATATTCCCCTCACTGAAATGGACAGGTCATCCAAGCAAAAGATCAGCAAGGAAATAAAGGCCTTAAATGACACACTGGACCAGATGGACATCACAGATATATTCAGAATATTTCATCCCAAAGCAACAGAATACACATTCTTCTCTAGTGCACATGGTACATTCTCCAGAATAGATCACATCCTCGGTCCTAAATCAGGACTCAACCGGTATCAAAAGATTGGGATCATTCCCTGCATATTTTCAGACCACAATGCTCTAAAGCTAGAACTCAACCACAAAAGGAAGTTTGGAAAGAACCCAAATACATGGAGACTAAACAGTATCCTTCTAAAGAATGAATGGGTCAACCGGGAAATTAAAGAAGAATTGAAAAAAATCATGGAAACAAATGATAATGAAAATACAACGGTTCAAAATCTGTGGGACACAACAAAGGCAGTCCTGAGAGGAAAATATATAGCGGTACAAGCCTTTCTCAAGAAACAAGAAAGGTCTCAGGTACACAACCTAACCCTACACCTAAAGGAGCTGGAGAAGGAACAAGAAAGAAACCCTAAGCCCAGCAGGAGAAGAGAAATCATAAAGATCAGAGCAGAAATCAATGAAATAGAAACCAAAAAAACAATAGAACAAATCAACGAAACTAGGAGCTGGTTCTTTGAAAGAATTAATAAAATTGATAAACCCCTGGCCCGACTTATCAAAAAGAAAAGAGAAAGGACCCAAATAAATAAAATAATGAATGAAAGAGGAGAGATCACAACTAACACCAAGGAAATACAAACTATTATAAGAACATACTATGAGCAACTCTACGGCAATAAATTTGACAATCTGGAAGAAATGGATGCATTCCTAGAAACATATAAACTACCACAACTGAACCATGAAGAAATAGAAAGCCTGAACAGACCCATAACCAGTAAGGAGATTGAAACAGTCATTAAAAATCTCCAAACAAACAAAAGCCCAGGGCCAGACGGCTTCCCGGGGGAATTCTACCAAACATTTAAAGAAGAACTAATTCCTATTCTCCTGAAACTGTTCCAAAAAATAGAAATGGAAGGAAAACTTCCAAACTCATTTTATGAGGCCAGCATCACCTTGATCCCAAAACCAGACAAGGATCCCACCAAAAAAGAGAGCTATAGACCGATATCCTTGATGAACACAGATGCGAAAATACTCAACAAAATACTAGCCAATCGGATTCAACAGTACATTAAAAAGATTATTCACCACGACCAAGTGGGATTTATTCCAGGGCTGCAAGGTTGGTTCAACATCCGCAAATCAGTCAATGTGATACAACACATCAATAAAAGTAAGAACAAGAACCATATGATACTCTCAATAGATGCTGAAAAAGCATTTGACAAAGTACAACATCCCTTCCTGATCAAAACTCTTCAAAGTGTAGGGATAGAGGGCACATACCTCAATATCATCAAAGCCATCTATGAAAAACCCACCGCAAATATCATTCTCAATGGAGAAAAACTGAAAGCTTTTCCACTAAGGTCAGGAACACGGCAGGGATGTCCATTATCACCACTGCTATTCAACATCGTACTAGAGGTCCTAGCCTCAGCAATCAGACAACAAAAGGAAATTAAAGGCATCCAAATCGGCAAAGAAGAAGTCAAATTATCACTCTTCGCAGATGATATGATACTATATGTGGAAAACCCAAAAGACTCCACTCCAAAACTGCTAGAACTTATACAGGAATTCAGTAAAGTGTCAGGATATAAAATCAATGCACAGAAATCAGTTGCATTTCTCTACACCAACAGCAAGACAGAAGAAAGAGATATTAAGGAGTCAATCCCATTTACAATTGCATCCAAAACCATAAGATACCTAGGAATAAACCTAACCAAAGAGACACAGAATCTATACTCAGAAAACTATAAAGTACTCATGAAAGAAATTGAGGAAGACACAAAGAAATGGAAAAATGTTCCATGCTCCTGGATTGGAAGAATAAATATTGTGAAAATGTCTATGCTACCTAAAGCAATCTACACATTTAATGCAATTCCTATCAAAGTACCATCCATCTTTTTCAAAGAAATGGAACAAATAATTCTAAAATTTATATGGAACCAGAAAAGACCTCGAATAGCCAAAGGGATATTGAAAAAGAAAGCCAACGTTGGTGGCATCACAATTCCGGACTTCAAGCTCTATTACAAAGCTGTCATCATCAAGACAGCATGGTACTGGCACAAAAACAGACACATAGATCAATGGAACAGAATAGAGAGCCCAGAAATAGACCCTCAACTCTATGGTCAACTAATCTTCGACAAAGCAGGAAAGAATGTCCAATGGAAAAAAGACAGCCTTTTCAATAAATGGTGCTGGGAAAATTGGACAGCCACATGCAGAAAAATGAAATTGGACCATTTCCTTACACCACACACAAAAATAGACTCAAAATGGATGAAGGACCTCAATGTACGAAAGGAATCCATCAAAATCCTTGAGGAGAACACGGGCAGCAACCTCTTCGACCTCTGCCGCAGCAACATCTTCCTAGGAACAACGCAAAAGGCAAGGGAAGCAAGGGAAAAAATGAACTACTGGGATTTCATCAAGATCAAAAGCTTTTGCACAGCAAAGGAAACAGTTAACAAAATCAAAAGACAACTGACAGAATGGGAGAAGATATTTGCAAACGACATATCAGATAAAGGACTAGTGTCCAGAATCTATAAAGAACTTAGCAAACTCAACACCCAAAGAACAAATAATCCAATCAAGAAATGGGCAGAAGACATGAACAGACATTTCTGCAAAGAAGACATCCAGATGGCCAACAGACACATGAAAAAGTGCTCCATATCACTTGGCATCAGGGAAATACAAATCAAAACCACAATGAGATATCACCTCACACCAGTCAGAATGGCTAAAATCAACAAGTCAGGAAATGACAGATGCTGGCGAGGATGCGGAGAAAGGGGAACCCTCCTACACTGTTGGTGGGAATGCAAGCTGGTGCAGCCACTCTGGAAAACAGCATGGAGGTTCCTCAAAATGTTGAAAATAGAACTGCCCTATGACCCAGCAATTGCACTATTGGGTATTTACCCTAAAGATACAAATGTAGTGATCCAAAGGGACACATGCACCCGAATGTTTATAGCAGCAATGTCCACAATAGCCAAACTATGGAAAGAACCTAGATGTCCATCAACAGATGAATGGATCAAGAAGATGTGGTATATATACACAATGGAATACTATGCAGCCATCAAAAGAAATGAAATCTTGCCATTTGCAACAACATGGATGGAACTAGAGCGTATCATGCTTAGCGAAATAAGTCAAGCAGAGAAAGACAACTATCATATGATCTCCCTGATATGAGGAAGTGGTGATGCAACATGGAGGCTTAAGTGGGTAGAAGAATAAATGAAACAAGATGGGATTGGGAGGGAGACAAACCATAAGTGACTCTTAATCTCACAAAACAAACTGAGGGTTGCCGGGGGGAGGGGGTTGGGGAGAAGGGGGTGGGATTATGGACATTGGGGAGGGTATGTGATTTGGTGAGTGCTGTGAAGTGTGTAAACCTGGTGATTCACAGACCTGGGGATAAAAATATATGTATATAAAAAATATATGTTTATAAAAAATAAAAAATAAAAAAAAAAAAAAAAAAAAAGACACTAAACTACTGAGCGCCAAGGGCCTCAGAACCACGAAAGAGATGATGAGGGGCACAAAGTATGCCTCTGGTCACCAAGAGGGTATGTTAACGTTTGCTGCTTTTCTGCATTTTTCAAAGCTGAGTTTTTAGCTGGTGGCAGCTCCTTTAGGATAAATTGCTGATACCGTATAGTAAAAGCTATTATATGATCTTTTACAAACCATTTGCTATCTTTGCAATCTCATGTGCCAAGACAGACACGGATTATTTAAAACCCTGAAGAGAGTGCTATTGCATTTAAATTGCCTGTAACCTTCGTATAATAGATTTATGATTGATGATAGATTTAGTTAAAATATAACTGTTTTAAATATTTATTCTTAGTAAACGATTTCAAACTATGCTCATTTAAGTAAGTTGGTGCATAATCCCATTTCTATTAAAACATAGTGCAAGGACCAATGCCACGCTTCCGCAAGAACTCCAAGCTCTTTTTCTAGAATGGCCATATGCGTATGTATCAGGCATCCTCTTTTCACTCCATTGAGGAGCACCTACCATGGAGGTCATGTAATAACCAATAACCAAAAAACAAACAAAAAACCCAAACATCCAGGTCGAAGTGATTCGCGCGTGCCATCATGCAATGGCGGACCCTGCCTGGAGACTAGGAGACTGCTCAAAGAGATCGCTGGCAGGCATCTCAGCCCAGGCCTGTGCTGGGGAAGCTGGTTCCCGGCTTTGGGCACAATCAGGAAGCCAGCGAAGTGACCCGGAGTGCAGCTGGGTTTAGGGCTGATGATCTTTTCGCAGCCAGGCAGCACTCCGACACCCGCTCCGGGAGCCAGGCTAGGAGGCTGCCCAGCGCTGGCGCTGGCCACGCTCGCAGGCCCCCAGGGCTTCGCCGGCGCCCGTGCCCGGGCCCACGCCTCAGGGCTGAGGGGGAGGGGGGCGCGGGCGGCCCGGAGAAGGGGCTTTGCTAATTGCGGAAGCGGGAAGTGAGCTCGCGGAGGACTCGGCAGAGAGTCTGAGAGGAGGTGGAGGGGCTGGCAGAGGAGGGGCTCTCAGCGCCATGGTGCTGTGCTGCGGCCTAGTCAGGACTCAGGACCCCCTTCCTCGCCGCCCCTGCACTCCCGCGCTCCAGCCCAGCCCCTGAGGCTGCGCTGTCCCGCTCCCGTGGCCCGCTGCCCCGCCCCGCCCCATGGCTTCTCCGGAAGACCCTCTGCGAGCAGGTAAAGTGACACCGCGCCACGCCCTCATCTGGAGCAGAAAGCGCGGGCCGCGAGCTCGCGGGGGTGTTGGGACCCAGCCTCCCGCGACCCCCGGGGCAGCAGGACCACCCCGGACGACACACCGCACCCGGGACCCCACGGAATCGGGCCAGGGACGGAGCCATGCGAGGTGCCCCCCCGCCAGCGAGCGAAATAGCCCCCATCATTTGGCACCCCCACGCTGGGTGCTGAGGACCCCCTTCCCTCATCCCGAGCCTTGGACCCGCCACTTTTGTTCTGGACTTGGGATCCCAGGTGGAAACTAGTCCCTCAGACCTACCTGGCAGCAAGGAGCGCAGGGAGGGATTCTCGGGTTTTCCACCCTGGCTCTTCCTCTCTCCACATTCACATGCCTTCTGGCCTCCCTCTCCTCACCACATTGTCACTTTTATTAAATGGTTTTGTTCTGCATGTTGACCCACAGAGCGATTCCATGAATGAATATACTGGAAACTAAGTCGGAGCCCACCTGTGAGAGCCCACCTGTGGAGGCCTTTCATTAGAATGGTCTCTGGTTCTAGCCTCAGTTCAGAATACTGTGTGTACCTGAGGACCGAGTCCAGATGTTTCTTTCATCTCTGACTTGAATTTGAATCCTAACGTCACTATGACCTGGGAAGCCGAGGTCCACAGCATCTTCATCTGAAATTCCACTAGAGCTCCCATTTACCTAGTACCCAGCCTGAGTCTGTTTTCCACTACTGTCAGGGTTCCAGAAGTTCATGCACTGCCCACCACTGACAGTAGGGGCATCTCTCTGTCCAGATTTTCCCTTTACATAAGGAGGTCAGTTACAGGAGATTAGGGCCCACTCTAACGACCTCACTGTAATGTGATTGCATCTGTAAGGACTCTAGTTCCAAGTAAGGTCACGTTCTGTGGTACCAGAGATAAGGACAGCAGCAAGGTTTCTGGGGGTAATGCAAGGTCAGCTCTTAACAGTCCACTCACTGGCTCCCCAAATTCGTGTCCTTCCCGTGTGCAAAATAACTTCACCCAATGCCCTCCAAAGCACTAATCATGCCAGAATCAACTCAAAATCTGAAATCTCATCTGTCCGCCTCCACTGAAAGACCTAGATCTCACCCAGACCATGGGACCTGAGGACTGCATCCAGAAGCCACAGTCTCCTGGTAAAGCTTCCCATCAGGTCCTGACATCACCCTCATTCATCCCAGCAGCCGAGGGCCTACAGTTCCCAGAGACAGTTTCTCAGAGGAAGTTTGAAGACCACCTCAGAGGACGTTCTTTGGGAGTGAATGAAGAGGGAAGGGGGTCAGAGACTCCTGCCATTCCCAGGGCACCCAGAACCCAGAGAGTGAGGCCTTGGGTGCTTTCTAGTGACAGATTCAAGGCAATTCTTTGACTTTGGGACTTCAGAGTTAACTTAGTTTTCATTTGTGATTATTATTTTTGTGTGGGGTTCATAGCTTTTCTTTTGACCTATGGCTGTTTTCACTCCCGGTTCTGAAGAAGCCCCTAAATCCTAACCCTGTTGAGGACTCTGAAAGCTCTCAGAGCAGCAGTACTGGGGGACAGTGTGGACACATGGTTTGGTTTCTCCTCTGGCCTGATTCTGCGGCAGCCCCGCTCTGTCCTCCTAAGACTTCAGAGCAATAGCTGAATAAGTGGAGAAAGGACCAGGGGTCAGGAAGGTGGCCACCGAAGAGTGACTTCTCTGGAGGGTGGCTGAGCTAGTGAGTGAGAGTGTTTGTCCAGCTCTGCCTGCAGTCTGGATGGAGCTGAACAGGGGCCAGGGAAGGGGAGGAGGAGCAGAGAGCAGGGACAAAGGGACCAAAGAGGAGATTCAGACGAAGGGAAGTAATTGGGAGGAGAGAAGAAACTCTAGAAGACAGGCATGTAGAAAGGAAAAGGGATGAAGTGGGCATCGGGAAAGGGCACCACCAGGGATGGAGAGAGGGGAAGGGAAGAGGGAGGGAGGGAGGAAAGGGGAAAGGAAGAAGGGAGGAGTCAGCACGCCAGGGCTCCCCCTGCATCTGAAGAAGAGGTGCCTGGTCGCTCTTGTCAAACAGGGTGCTCACTCTTTGGTCCCAGTTTCTGCTTCCAGTGCTCTTGGGCTTTGCAGCAAATTAATGACATATATAAAATTATAGGGAAATGACACCTTCTGTTCCATTATGAGTACAGCTTTTAAAATGGTCTCATGAGGCAGGGATTCTAACCATTGGCTGCGCAAGGCATGAGGCCTGTTAGTGATTCTATTTTTTCCTCTGCAGAATGGGTCTTTCTACATTCCAGGTCCTTTCTACCCCCAAAAATAATGCAGCGATTCTCTCAGTGAGTTGTACATTTGGTTTAAACAGCCAACTGTCTCTTAAAAGGGACTTTTGTTTAAAGTCCTTTAAAAAAAAAAAGTCCTTTCAAAAAAATATTTTTTTTTAATTTTTTTATTTTTTAATCCCATATGTTTACTCTGATCCTGGAACTTTGTCACTTTAACTTTCTCTTTTGATTAAAATAATCTTCATCATCAGCACCTACTGCTCTCCTCTCCTGGTGGTCTCTCCAGAAGGGGTCTTCTCTAGCTCTACTACCAGGAGATGGGCACTTCCCCTCTACCCGTGTTGCCGGACCAACCTTACCTATCCTGCAGGGTCAGGTCGGCCTGGCCTTTTATCTGTTTTTCTCTTCTGAGTGGTTAGTTTTTCATAGATTCCGTGCTTTGCTTTTGTCAGGATTTACCCTGGACTTTCAAAACCCTTTTCTTGTGCCAGTGAAGCCTAGGAAACAGTCCTGATGAGAGAACCACGAACTCGAACAGATCATGTTTATCCTGAATGTTCTGTCCAAAATGAAAAATACATTTCTGAGGAGCCTCGAGATCTCTGAGAAGGGAAGTTTCACCAAATCTGTCATGTAGGGGAATCAATTCCGATTCTGTGTCAATTTTCCTACTTTCCCAGCTAATAATTCTCTACCTCAGAAAGCCCACTCTCAACCGTTTCCTCTCTCAAAGGCAGTTGCTCTTAGAGTCTGCACATGGCACTTGGGGCCTGCTGGTCGTTGGCTACTGCCCTCTGTACCTTGGGTCTAACAGCTGCGGGGCATCAAGATGAGAACGTCTCTTGTTCTAAGACTTAATATAGTTTGGGGCACTTGGGAAGCAATATTCACTTTTTAAGTTGATCCAAGTGTTCGACCTTTTTTAATTATTCTAGTTCCACTGTTTACTTGTTCTAAGATTTGTGCTCCCCCCCCCCATTTTAATATGTCTTAAGGTGGCATTCACCTTGCACTTGAGGATATATCTTAGTTTAACTGACAGCATTTTTCTTTCTTAGTCGAACATAAACTATAGTGCATCTTACCCTTGATGAAAGCTCGGATGCAATTAAATACTCTATTATGGTTATGATTCTGATATTTGAAATCCTCCGGTAGTTCCCTGTGCCCCTACAGTGTAGTACCTCACCTCGGCATAGCATACAAACAATCTCAGCCCCAGTTTTAACCCCGGGGCTCAGCCTCCATCCCCAGGTGATGCTGTGAGATCAGCTGTCCGTTGTCATGAACGTGCTGTAGCTTCCCGAATGCACTGTGCTGCCTCCTGGCACTTTGAAACTTGACACTCTCATCCTCATTCTTTGCTTTGCCCTTGTCCATCACCTCCCCTGAAAATCAGTTCCTAAGTGGCTTTTCCCAGCTCCAACCTACCCTTGGCAGTCTTTTATCTCCCTGTGGTAAAGACTGTCACACTGCACCATGGACATGCCCATTGTCCCACTGAGAAGAGAAAAGGGACAGTGAGGGCCCCCCAGCATTTGCAGCTTTAGTGCAGAGCCCCATGCCTGGCTTGCAAGAAATGCCAGATCATGAAGACAAACGGAGATCATCCTCTGGCTAAAACCAGCTCTTCTTTACCTACCGCAGGATCTGGATCAATAAAGAGCAGCCAGTTATTATTGCTGTTTTTCTAGGGATTGTTTCCCCATATATTTCCCAGGTCTTTACTCTTTTTATAGCACTTTAATTCAGGCTTCAACCACTTCCTAGTCTGATCAGGTGAAATCATTTTCCTTCCCATACCCTCGATGTATTTCACACCTAGTAATTCTTTTTTAAAAAAACTTATTTACCCATTTGACAGATCACAAGTAGGTAGAGAGAAAGACAGAGGGGGGGGGGGATGCAGGCTCCCCGCTGAGCAGAGAGCCCGATGTGGCGCTCCATCCCAGGACCCTGATATCATGACCTGAGCCGAAGACCGAGGCCTAAAGCACTGAGCCACCCAGGAGCCACATATCTGGTAATTTATAATCAACGTGGATTTGCTGCATCAAATAGTTCCTTCTTCTTCAAATATAAATATGTAAATATATTGATTAAATCACGCGCATGTCTTAGTTGAATGTCATACCTTTAGTAGCAAACTTGAAATATTGGCCATTGGTTTTGATTTTTGTTTTGGTTTGTTTTGGTTCGGTTTTTGTAATTTTAAAAATCCCTCCAGTCCTTGGCTCTGTCTGACCTGATTGCTTTCAGCTGTTTCTGCAACAAAGGTGTCCGGGTAGCGAAAACTCTCATTGTTTACAGTGGCGCCCCCTTCTGAACACTTTGTTCATAAAAAGCTTTTTTTTTTTTTGTTGATTATGGTAAATATGGAACAACAATGAGGTATTTCAAAGAGGTGAACCACAGATAAATTTCTCTAAGGGTAGGGTGAGGGTTACTCAAAAAGGAACTTGACAAGGCTTTTAAAGATATCAACAATCATTATAACATAACGTGACTGATTGTTACCGTGCTCTTAACTGGGCAAACACTTGTTGGCTTCCAAGATAAACTAACGTAGTTGACATGGTTCTAGCGGCCTTCTAGCACAGGGTCTCATGAGGCAGGGATTCTAGCCACTGGCTGTGCAAGGCATGAGGCCTGTTAGTGATTCTATTTTTTCCTCTGCAGAATGGGTCTTTCTACATTCCAGGTCCTTTCTACCCCAATAAATAATGCAGCGATTCTCTCAGTGAGTTGTACTTTTGGTTTAAACAGCCAACTGTCTCTTAAAAAGGACTTTTGTATAAAGTCCTTTAAAAAAAAAAAGTCCTTTCAAAAAAATTTTTTTTTTTTTTTTTTTTTTTTACTTTTTAATCCCATATGTTTACTCTGATCCTGGAACTTTGTCACTTTAACTTTCTCTTTTGATTAAAATAATCTTCATCATCAGCACCTACTGCTCTCCTCTCCTGGTGGTCTCTCCAGAAGGGGTCTTCTCTAGCTCTACTACCAGGAGATGGGCACTTCCCCTCTACCCGTGTTGCCGGACCAACCTTACCTATCCTGCAGGGTCAGGTCGGCCTGGCCTTTTATCTGTTTTTCTCTTCTGAGTGGTTAGTTTTTCATAGATTCCGTGCTTTGCTTTTGTCAGGATTTACCCTGGACTTTCAAAACCCTTTTCTTGTGCCAGTGAAGCCTAGGAAACAGTCCTGATGAGAGAACCACGAACTCGAACAGATCATGTTTATCCTGAATGTTCTGTCCAAAATGAAAAATACATTTCTGAGGAGCCTCGAGATCTCTGAGAAGGGAAGTTTCACCAAATCTGTCATGTAGGGGAATCAATTCCGATTCTGTGTCAATTTTCCTACTTTCCCAGCTAATAATTCTCTACCTCAGAAAGCCCACTCTCAACCGTTTCCTCTCTCAAAGGCAGTTGCTCTTAGAGTCTGCACATGGCACTTGGGGCCTGCTGGTCGTTGGCTACTGCCCTCTGTACCTTAGGTCTAACAGCTGCGGGGCATCAAGATGAGAACGTCTCTTGTTCTAAGACTTTATATAGTTTGGGGCACATGGGAAGCAATAATCACTTATTTTGTTGATCCAAGTGTTCGACCTTTCTTAATTATTCTAGTTCCACTGTTTACTTGTTCTAAGAATTGTCCCCCCCCATTTTAATATCTCTTAAGGTGGCACTCACGTTGCACTTGATGACATATCTTAGTTTTACTGACAGCATTTCTCTTAGTCGAACATAAATTATAGTGCATCTTACCCTTGATGAAAGCTCGGATCCAATTAAATACTCTATTATGGTTACGATTCTGATATTGAAATCCTCTGGTAGCTCCCTGTCCCCCCACAGTGTAGTACCTCACCTCCTCGGCATAGTATACAAACCATCTGACCCCCAGTGTTAACCCCGGGGCTCAGCCTCCATCCGCAGGTGATGCTGTGAGATCAGCTGTCGGTTGTCATGAACTTGCCGTAGTTTCCCGAATGCACTGTGCTGCCTCCTGGCACTTTGAAACTTGACGCACTCATCCTCACTCTTTGCTTTGCCCTTGTCTATCACCTCCCCTGAAAATCAGTTCATAAGTGGCTTTTCCCAGCTCCAAACTACACTTGGCAGTCTTTTATCTCCCTGTGGTAAAGGCTGTCACACTGCACCATGGATATGTCCGTTGTCCCCTTGAGAAGAGAAAAGGGACAGTGAGGGCCCCCCAGAATTTGCAGCTCTAGTGCAGAGCCCCATGCCTGGTTTGCAGGAAATGCCAGATCATGAATACAAACAGAGATCATCCTCTGGCTAAAACCAGCTCTACTTTGCCTACCGCAGGATCTGGATCAATTAGGAGCAGCCAGTTATTATTGCTGTTTTTCTAGTGATTTTTTTCCCCATACATTTCCCAGGTCTTTTCTCTTTTTATAGCACTTTAATTCAGGCTTCAACCACTTCCTAGTCTGATCATGTGAAATCATTTTCCTTCCCATACCCTCGATGTATTTCACACTTAGTAATTCTTTTTTTAAAGATCTTATTTACCCATTTGACAGATCACAAGTAGGTAGAGAGGCAGGCAGAGAGAGAGGGGGAAGCAGGCTCCCCGCTGAGCAGAGAGCCTGATTTGGGGCTCCATCCCAGGACCCTGTAATCATGACCTGAGCCGAAGGCAGAGGCCTAAACCACTGAGCCACCCAGCAGCCCCATATCTGGTAATTTTTAATCAACGTGGATTTGCTGCATCAAATAGTTCCTTCTTTTTCAAATATAAATATATAAATATATTGATCAAGTCACACGCATGTCTTAGGAGAATGTCATACCTTTAGTAGCAAACTTGAAATCTTGGCCATTGGTTATGATTTTTGTTTTGGATTGATTTGGTTTGGTTTTGTGTAATTTTAAGAATCCCTCCAGCCCTTGACTCTGTCTGACCTGATTGCTTTCAGCTGTTTCTGCAACAAAGTTGTCCTGGCAGCGAAAACTCTCATTGTTTACAGTGGCGCCCCCTTCTGAACACTTTGTTAATAAAAGGTTTTTTTTTTGGGGGGGGGGGTATGGTAAATTTGGAACAACAATGAGGTATTTCAAAGAGGTGAACCACAGATAAATTTCTCTAAGGGTGGGGTGAGGGTTACTCAAAAAGGAACTTGACAAGGCTTTTAAAGATATAGACAGTCATTATAACATAACGTGACTGATTGTTACCGTGCTCTTAGCTGGGCAAACACTTGTTGGCTTCCAAGATAGACTAACATAGTTGAGATGGTTCTAGCGGCCTTCTAGCACAGGGTCTCATGAGGCAGGGATTCTAGCCACTGGCTGTGCAAGGCATGAGGCCTGCTAGTGATTCTATTTTTTCCTCTGCAGAATGGGTCTTTCTACATTCCAGGTCCTTTCACCCCAATAAATAATGCGGCGATTCTCTCAGTGTTTTGTACTTTTGGTTTAAGCAGCCAGCTGTCTCTTAAAAAGGACTTTTCTTTAAAGTCCTTTAAAAAAACGTCCTTTTGATGAGGGAGCATGAGGCTGGCTGAGAACAGAGCAGGGGCTGTGCCTTGCACCCCTTCTCTACCCATTCCCCTTGGTAATATGTGTGACATTTCACAGGCACCCCTGACTGCCCTAAAAGAAGAGCAAATGGTTATCTTGCAGAGATCACAGTCCTGCAAGGCAGGAGTCTCTCTTGGTTTACAAATGTCCTTGACATTTACAACAAAGAAGTTGCCTTATCAATAGCCCAATTTCCAAAGATACATAACTCAGTTCCTCAAGCCCTCCCCTCCATAAAAAAAACCGAAGGAGATGCAGGTAGAAGGAAAAGTAAATAAAGTTAAATTTCTTTTAAGACCTAAATATCGCTAACAAGGACGTTTGATAGCAGGAATGTAACATTCCACCAGGAGACTCCCAATTGAATTTATGTTAGTGCCTCATTAGAGGGAAAGTGGCCTTGGCTTGATAGTAACCAGGCCTTCCATATCCTGACAGTCTTCTTTATCCCAATAGCCCTTCTGAACAACCCTTTGTCCTCACCTACCCAACTCCTGTGTATATAACCAGCCACTCCTCACATGCCTGGGGCAGCAGCTCTTCCTGCCCATGGGTCCTGTCCCCGTGCTTTAATAAACCACCATTTTGCACCAAAGATGTCTTAAGAATTCTTTCTTTAGTCGTCAGTTCTGAACCTCACCCCACCAAACATGACTTAGGATCTGGAAATTCATCAATTTCAAAAAAAAAAAAATCTTTTTTTTCATTTTTTATTTTTTAATCCCATATGTTTACTCTGAATCTGGAACTTTGTCATTTCGACCTTCTCTTTTGATTAAAATATTCTTTGTCCTCCCCCCCCCCATTTTAATATCTCTTAAGGTGGCACTCAGCTTGCACTTGAGGACACTTCTTAGTTTAACTGACAGCATTTCTCTTTCTTAGTCGAACATAAACTATAGTGCATCTTAACTGATGAAAGCTAGGATGCAATTAAATACTCTATTATGGTTACTATTCTGATATTTGAAATCCTCCTTTAGCACCCTGTGCCCCTTCAGTGTAGTACCTCACCTCCTAGGCATAGTATACAAACCATCCCAGCCCCAGTGTTAACCCCGCGGCTCAGCCTCCATCCGCAGGTGATGCTGAGATCAGCTGTCGGTTGTCATGAACTTGCTGTAGTTTCCCGAATGCACTGTGCTGCCTCCTGGCACTTTGAAACTTGACACTCTCATCCTCATTCTTCGCTTTGCCCTTGTCTATCACCTCCCCTGAAAATCAGTTCCTAAGTGGCTTTTCCCTGCTCCAACCTACCCTTGGCAGTCTTTTATCTCTCTGTGGTAAAGCCTGTCACACTGAACCGCGGACATGCCCGTAGTCCCGCTGAGAAGAGAAAAGGGACAGTGAGGGCCCCCCAGAATTTGCAGCTCTAGTGCAGAGCCCCATGCCTGGCTTGCAGGAAATGCCAGGTCATGAAGACAAACAGAGATCATCCTCTGGCTAAAACCAGCTCTTCTTTGCCTACCGCAGGATCTGGATCATTAAAGAGCAGACAGTTATTAATGCTATTTTTCTAGGGATTTTTTCCCCATATATTTCCCAGGTCTTTACTCTTTTTATAGCACTTTAATTCAGGCTTCAACCACTTCCTAGTCAGATCAGCTGAAATCATTTTCCTTCCCATACCCTCGATGTATTTCACACTTAGTAATTCTTTTTTTAAAGATCTTATTTACCCATTTGACAGATCAGAAGTAGGAAGAGAGGCAGGCAGAGAGAGAGGGGGAAGCAGGCTCCCCGCTGAGCATAGAGCCTGATGTGGGGCTCCATCCCATGACCCTGAAATCATGACCTGAGCCGAAGTCAGAGGCCTAAACCACTGAGCCACCCAGGAGCCCCATATCTGGTAATTTTTAATCAACGTGGATTTGCTGCATCAAATAGTTCCTTCTTCTTCAAATATAAATATATAAATATATTGATCAAATCACACGCATGTCTTAGGAGAATGTCATACCTTTAGTAGCAAACTTGAAATCTTGGCCATTGGTTTTGATTTTTGTTTTGGTTTGATTTGGTTCGGTTTTTGTAATGTTAAAGATCCCTCCAGCCCTTGGCTATGTCTGACCTGAATACTTTCAGCTGTTTCTGCAACAAAGTTGTCCTGGCAGCGAAAACTCTCATTGTTTACAGTGGCTCCCCCTTCTGAACACTTTGTTTATAAAAAGCTTTTTTTTGGGGGGGGTATGGTAAATGTGGAACATCAATGAGGTATTTCAAAGAGGTGAACCACAGATAAATTTCTCTAAGGGTGGGGTGAGGGTTACTCAAAAAGGAACTTGACAAGGCTTTTAAAGATATCGACAGTCATTATAGCATAACGTGACTGATTGTTACCGTGCTCTTAACTGGGCAAACACTTGTTGGCTTCCAAGATAGACTAACATAGTTGAGATGGTTCTAGCGGCCTTCTAGCAAAGGGTCTCATGAGGCAGGGATTCTAGCCACTGGCTGTGCAAGGCATGAGGCCTGTTAGTGATTCTCTTGTTTCCTCTGCAGAATGGGTCTTTCTACATTCCAGGTCCTTTCACCCCAATAAATAATGCAGCGATTCTCTCAGTGAGTTGTACTTTTGGTTTAAACAGCCAACTGTCTCTTAAAAAGGACTTTTGTATAAAGTCCTTTAAAAAAAAAAAGTCCTTTCAAAAAAATCTTTTTTTTTTAAATTTTTTTATTTTTTAATTCCATATGTTTACTCTGATCCTGGAACTTTGTCATTTTGACCTTCTCTGCTGATTAAAATATTTTTCATCATCAGCACCTACTGCTCTCCTCTCCTGGTGGTCTCTCCGGAAGGGGTCTTCTCTAGCTCTTCTAGCAGGAGATGGGCACTTCCCCTCTACCCCTGTTGCCGGACCAACCTTACCTATCCTGCAGGGTCAGGTCGGCCTGGCCTTTTATCTGTTGTTCTCTTCTGAGTGGTTAGTTTTTCATAGATACCGTACTTTGCTTTTGTCAGGATTTACTCTGGACTTTCAAAACCCTTTTCTTGTGCCCATGAAGGCTAGGAAACAGTCCTGATGAGAGAACCAGGAACTCGAACAGATCATGTTTATCCTGAATGTTCTGTCCAAAATGAAAAATACATTTCTGAGGAGCCTCAATACCTCTGAGAACGGAAGTTTCACCAACTCTGTCATGTAGGGGCATCAATTCCGATTCTGTGTCAGTTTTCCTACTTTCCCAGCTAATAATTCTCTACCTCAGAAAGCCCACTCTCAACCGTTTCCTCTCTCAAAGGCAGTTGCTCTTAGAGTCTGCACATGGCACTTGGGGCCTGCTGGTCATTGGCTACTGCCCTCTGTACCTTGGGTCTAGCAGCTGCAGGGCATCAAGATGAGAACGTCTCTTGTTCTAAGACTTAATATAGTTTGGGGCACATGGTAAGCAATAATCACTTTTTAAGTTGATCCAAGTGTTCGAACTTTCTTAATTATTCTAGTTCCACTATTTACTTGTTCTAAGATTTGTCCTCCCCCCCAATTTTAATATGTCTTAAGGTGGCATTCACGTTGCACTTGAGGATATATCTTAGTTTAACTGGCAGCATTTCTCTTTCTTAGTCGAACATAAACTATACTGCATCTTACCCTTGATGAAAGCTAGGATGCAATTAAATACTCTATTATGGTTATGATTCTGATATTTGAAATCCTCCAGTAGCTCCCTGTGCCCCCACAGTGTAGTACCTCACCTCCTAGGCATAGTATACAAACCATCTCAGCCCCAGTTTTAACCCCGGGGCTCAGCCTCCATCCGCAGGTGATGCTGTGAGATCAGCTGTCGGTTGTCATGAACTTGCTGTAGTTTCCCGAATGCACTGTGCTGCCTCCTGGTACTTTGAAACTTGACACACTCATCCTCATTCCTCGCTTTGCCCTTGTCTATCACCTCCCCTGAAAATCAGTTCCTAAGTGGCTTTTCCCAGCTCCAACCTACCCTTGGCAGTCTTTTATCTCCCTGTGGTAAAGCCTGTCACACTGAACCGCGGACATGCCCGTAGTCCCGCTGAGAAGAGAAAAGGGACAGTGAGGGCCCCCCAGAATTTGCAGCTCTAGTGCAGAGCCCCATGCCTGGCTTGCATGAAATGCAAGATCATGAAGACAATCGGAGTTCATCCTCTGGCTAAAACCAGCTCTTCTTTGCCTACCGCTAGATCTGGATCATAAAAGAGCAGCCAGTTATTAATGCTGTTTTTCTAGGGATTTTTCCCCATATATTTCCAAGGTCTTTACTATTTTTATAGCACTTTAATTCAGGCTTCAACCACATCCTAGTCTGATCAGGTGAAATCATTTTCCTCCCCGTACCCTCGATGTATTTCACAACTAGTAATTCTTTTTTAAAAAATCTTATTTACCCATTTGACTGTTCACAATTAGGTAGAGAGAAAGACAGAGGGGGGGATGCAGGCTCCCCGCTGAGCAGAGAGCCTGATAGGCTCTCCATCCCAGGACTCTGTAATCATGACCTGAGCCGAAGGCAGAGGCCTAAACCACTGAGGCACCCAGGAGCCCCATATCTGGTAATTTATAATCAACGTGGATTTGCTGCAATAATAGTTCCTTATTCTTCAAATATAAATATATAAATATATTGATCAAGTCACGCGCATGTCTTAGGAGAATGTCATACCTTTAGTAGCAAACTTGAAATCTTGGCCATTGGTTTTGATTTTTGTTTTGGTTTGATTTGGTTCGGTTTTTGTAATTTTAAAAATCCCTCGAGCCCTTGGCTCTGTCTGACCTGATTGCTTACAGCTGTTACTGCAAAAAAGCTTTCCGGGCAGCGAAAACTCTCATTGTTTACATTGGCGCCCCATTCTGAACACTTTGTTTATAAAAAGCTTTTTTTTTTTTTTTTTTTTTTTTTTTTTGGCTATGGTAAATGTGGAACAACAGTGAGGTATTTCAAAGAGGTGAACCACAGATAAATTTCTCTAAGGGTGGGGTGAGGGTTACTCAAAAAGGAACTTGACAAGGCTTTTAAAGATATCGACAGTCATTATAGCATAACGTGACTGATTGTTACCGTGCTCTTAACTGGGCAAACACTTGTTGGCTTCCAAGATAGACTAACGTAGTTGACATGGTTCTAGCGGCCTTCTAGCACAGGGTCTCATGAGGCAGGGATTCTAGCCACTGACTGTGCAAAGCATGAGGCCTGTTAGTAATTCTATTTTTTCCTCTGCAGAATGGGTCTTTCTACATTCCAGGTCCTTTCTACCCCAATAAATAATGCAGCGATTCTCTCAGTGAGTTGTACTTTTGGTTTAAACAGCCAACTGCCTCTTAGAAAGGACTTTTGTACTCGCAGAAACAGCTCCCTGAAATAACGGGGAGTTAGACGCCGTCTTCCTCCAGGATGTGGAAGCTTGGAGGAGGCACGGGGTTTAAGGGGAAGGGGTGGGGAGAGTCCCCCAAAGTCCCTATTCAGTGCATGGGCGGTGTGCAGGGATACTGTCACCTCTCCTTTCCTGTGGAGAAAGCACTGGGCTTGTCCGCGATTCCGCCTGAGCGCCAGAGTAAAAGGCCAAGCGATGCCTACACCGGGAGATGGTAGTGTGTATAGGGTGCCATCCTAGGCTCCGCACGCTACTGCAGGGTTGTGGCTGTGTCTGCTTAGTTTGGCCTGGCAGGGTGAATCCAGCACGCGAACAAGGAGCCCGGTAAAAAAGGCCCAAGAGGCACCAGCTCTCCCGCAGCTCTTCTTCCGTGATGCGACTGAAGCCATGCTGAGGAAGCAGCGGCGAAGTGATGTTCGCTCCAAGCTAAAGCCTCTGCGAAAGCACAGCATTCGCTGAGAAATGTTCTACGGGCTACTGCTGCTTGCCTGAGCCCTGTGTAGCGGTGGGAGAAACCCGCATACTGCGAAAGCCTCTTTGCCTTGTCATCTGCCCTTGGAAAGCACAGCATTCATGGGAAATCTGAGTTGGGTATGGGAATGCTGCTGCTGCTTGCTGAGCTAGTCTCCGCCTCACGGTGGAAGATACCCGCATGGAGCGAAATACTCTTTGCCCTAGCATTCCCTCTGCCTGAGAGAGAAGCGTGGTTGCACACGTCGGTCACCGCGCTCCCCAGGAGCAAGTGTGGGAAGGCACGGCACGCCGCCCACAGAGAAGAGAAGGAGCCGTTGGCCTTGGGGTCATGAAATGCTCGGGAAGCAGCATAGCGTGCCGTGGCACGATCAACAGGGCGGTGGCAAGACAAGTGTCCCCCGCTCCCTGTCCAGAGAGATGGAAGCCTGGCTGCTAAGGAGACATGAGGGGACGTCTAGGGCAGGGGCGTGTGCTCCACTCTGAGGAAGGAGTCTGGGAAGAAGGCAGGCCTGTCCTGTGCCTCTGGTCCCAAGGGGACAGCATCTTCTTGGCCACCTGTCCCAAGGGCAGACTTGGGCTTGCCACCAGGTGCCATACCCGTAACTCGCAGAAACAGCCCGATGGAGAAACGGGCAGTCAGATGCCGTCTTCCACCAAGATGTGGCAGTGATGTGGGTGGCAGGGAGTGTGCCAAGGAAGGAATGGAGACTGTCCCCCACAGTTCCCCATCCCAGTGCACGGGCCGTGTGCAGGGATCCTGTCACGTCTCCTTTCCTGTGGTGAAAGCACTGGTCTAGTCGGCGAGTCCGCCTGAGCGCCAGAGTAAAAGGCCAAGCGATGCCTACACGGGGAGATAGTAGTGTGTATAGGGTGCAATCCTAGGCACCGCACGCTGCTGCAGGGTTGTAGCTGTGTCTGCTTAGTTCGGCCTGGCAGGGTGAATCCAGGACGCGAACAAGGAGCCCGGGTAAAAAGGACCAAGAGGCACCAGCTCTCCCGCAGCTCTTCTTCCGTGACGCGACTGAAGCCTTGCTGATGAAGCAGTGGCGAAGTGATGTTCGCTCCAAGCCAAAGCCTTCGCGAAAGCACAGTATTCGCTGAGAAATGTTCTGCGGGCTGCTGCTGCTTGCCTGAGCCCTGTCTCGCGGTGGGAGAAACCCGTATAGAGCGAAAGCCTCTTTGCCTTGTCATCTGCCCTTGGAGAGCACAGCATTCGTTGTGAAATCTGACTTGGATTTGGGGATGCAGGTGCTGCTTGCTGAGCTAGTCTCCACGGCACGGTGGAAGATACCCGCATGGAGCGAAATACTCTTTGCCCTAGCATCCCCTCTGCCTGAGAGAGAAGCGTGGTTGCACACGTCTATCACCGCGCACCCCAGGAGCAAGGGTGGGGAAGGCACGGCACGCCGCCCCCAGTTAAGTGAAGGAGCCGTTGGCCTCTGGGTCGGGAAACGCTCGGGAAGCAGGATAGCCTGCCATGGCACGAACAGCAGGCCGGTGGCAAGACAAGTGTCCCCCGCTCCCTGTCCAGAGAGATGGAAGCCTGGTTGCTAAGGAGACATGAGGGGACGACTAGGGCACGGGCGTGTGCTCCACTCTGAGGAAGGAGTCTGGGCAGAAGGCAGGCCTGTCCTGTGCCTCTGATCCGAAGGGGACAGCATCTCCTTGGCCACCTATCCCAAGGGCAGACTTGGGCTTGCCACCAGGCGCCATACCCACAACTCGCAGAAAAAACTCCATGGAGAAACGGGCAGTCAGATGCCGTCTTCCACCAAGATGTGGCAGCTTGTGGGTGGCAGGGAGTGTGCCGAGGATGGAGTGGAGACTGTCCCCCACAATTCCCCATCCCAGTGCACGGGCCGTGTCCAGGGATCCTGTCTCCTCCTCTCTCTGTGGTGAAGGCACTGGCCTAGACCCCAGTCTGCCTGAGCGCCGGAACAAAAAGCAAAGCCTTACCTACCCCAGGAGATGGTAATAGGCATAGAGTGCCATGCTAGGCCACGCACGCTGCTGCAGGGTTGTGACTGTGTCTGCTTAGATCGGCTTAGCAAGGTGAACCCCGGGCGCAAACATGGAGCCCGGGAAAGCAAGGCCCAAGAGGCACCAGCTCTCCCGCGGCTTTTCTTCCCTGCCGCGACAGAGCGAACGACCAAAGCCTTGCTGAGGAAGCAGCAGCGAAGTGCGGTTTGCGCCAAGCTGAAAACCTCTGGGAAAGCATAGCAGTTGCTGGGAAATCAGAGTCGGTTCTGTGGTCTCTTCTGCTGCTTGCCTGAGCCCAGTCTCGCGGTGGGAGATACCCGCATACAGCGAAAGCCTCTTTGCCCGGGCATCTCCTCTGGGAAGGCACAGCATTCGTTGGGAAATCAGAATCGGAAGTGTGTCATGCTGCAGCTGATGCCTGAGCTAGTCTCCGCAGCATGGTGGAAGATACCCGCATGGAGCGAAATCCTCTTTACCCTAGCACCCCACTGCCTGAGAGAGAAGCGGGCTTGCGCCTGTGGAAAGAGCCTTAAGGAAAGGGACACGTCTTTCACTGTGCTCCCCAGGAGCATGTCTGTGGAAGGTGCAGCACGCTGCGAAGGGAGAAGAGCAGGAGCCGTTGGCCTTCTGGTCTCGAAATGGTGCCGAAGCCGGAGAGCCGGCCCTGACAGGCACAGGGGCCGGTGGCAATACAGGTGTCACCCGCTCCCTGTGCAGAGAGACGGAAGCCTGGCTGCTCCGGAGAGAGGAGGGGATGAGTAGGGCAGGGCGCGTGCTCCACACTTAGGAAGGAGTCTGGGCAGAAAGCATGCGTGTCCTGAGCCTCTGGGCCCAAGGAGACAGCAGCGCTTTGGCCACCTGTCCCTGGGGCAGACATGCGCTAGCCACCAGCCGCCTACGCTGAACTCGCAGAAACAGCTCCCTGAAATAACGGGGAGTCAGACGCCGTCTTCCTCCAGGATGTGGAAGCTTTGAGGAGGCACGGGGCTTAAGGGGAAGGGGTGGGGACAGTCCCGCAAAGCTCTCTATTCAGTGCACGGGCGGTGTGCATTGATCCTGTCACCTCTCCTATCCTTTGGGGAAAGCACTGGGCTAGTCCGCGAGTCCGCCTTAGAGCCAGAGTAAAAGGCCAAGCGATACCTACACCGGGAGTTGGTAGTGTGTATAGGGTGCCATCCTAGGCTCCGCACGCTACTGCAGGGTTGTGGCTGTGTCTCCTTACTTCGGCCTGGCAGGGTGAATCCAGCACCACAACAAGGAGCCCGGTAAAAAAAGGCCCGAGAGGCACCAGCTCTCCCGCAGCTCTTCTTCCCTGATGCAACTGAAGCCATGCTGAGTAAGCAGCGGCGAAGTGATCTTCGCTCCAAGCTAAAGCCTCTGCGAAAGCACAGCATTCGCTGAGAAATGTTCTACGGGCTGCTGCTGCTTGCCTGAGCCCTGTGTAGCGGTGGGAGAAACCCGCATACAGCGAAAGCCTCTTTGCCTTGTCATCTGCCCTTGGAAAGCATAGCATTCATTGGGAAATCTGAGTTGGGTATGGGGATGCTGCTGCTGCTTGCTGAGCTAGTCTCCGCGCACGGTGGAAGATACCCGCAGGGAGCGAAATACTCTTTGCCCTAGCATCCCCTCTGCCTGAGAGAGAAGCGTGGTTGCACACGTAGGTCACCGCGCTCCCCAGGAGCAAGTGTGGGGAAGGCACAGCACGCCGCCCACAGAGAAGAGAAGGAGCCGTTGGCCTCTGGGTCGGGAAAGGCTCGGGAAGCAGGGTAGCCTGACATGGGACGAACAGCAGGCCGGTAGCAAGACAAGAGTCCCCCGCTCCCTGTCCGGAGAGATGGAAGCCTGGCTGCTAAGGAGACATGAAGGATAACAAGGGCAGGGGAGTGTGCTCGACTCTGAGGAAGGAGTCTGGGAAGAAGGCAGGCCTGTCCTGTGCCTCTGGTCCCAAGGGGACAGCATCTTCTTGGCCACCTGTCCCAAGGGCAGACTTGGGCTTGCCACCAGGTGCCATATCCGTAACTCGCAGAAACAGCCCGATGGAAAAACGGGCAGTCAGATGCCGTCTTCCACCAAGATGTGGCAGCGATGTGGGTGGAAGGGAGTGTGCCAAGGAAGGAGTGGAGACTGTCCCCCACAGTTCCCCATCCCAGTGTACGGGCCGTGTGCAGGGATCCTGTCACGTCTCCTTTCCTGTGGTGAAAGCACTGGTCCAGTCCGCGAGTCCGCCTGAGCGCCAGAATAAAAGGCCAAGCGATGCCTACACCGAGAGATGGTAGTGTGTATAGGGTGCCATCCTAGGCACCGCACGCTACTGCAGGGTTGTGGCTGTGTCTGCTTAGTTCGGCCTGGCAGGGTGTATCCAGTACACGAACATGGAGCTTGGGGAAAAAGGCCCAAGAGGCACTAGCTCTCCTTCAGCTCTTCTTCCCTGACGCGGCTGAAGCCTTGCTGAAGAAGCAGCGGCGAAAAAATGTTCTGCGGGCTGCTACTGCTTGCCTGAGCCCTGTGTAGCGGTGGGAGAAACCCGCATACAGCGAAAGCCTCTTTGCCTTGTCATCTGCCCTTGGAAAGCACAGCATTCGTTGGGAAATCTGAGTTGGGTTTGGGGATGCAAGTGCTGCTTGCTGAGCTAGTCTCCATGGCACGGTGGAAGATAACCGCATGGAGCCAAATACTCTTTGCCCTAGCATCCCCTCTGCCTGAGAGAGAAGCTTGGTTGCACACATCTGTCACTGCGCTCCCCTGGAGCAAGTTTGGGGAAACACGGCAAGCCGCCCACAGAAAAGAGAAGGAGCCGTTGGCCTTGGGATCATGAAATTTTCGGGAAGCAGGAGAGCCTGCCGTGGCTCGAGTAGAAGGCCTGTGGAAGACAAGTGTCCACCGCTCCCTGTCCGGAGAGATGGAATCCTTGTTGCTATGGAGACATGAAGGGACGACTAGGGCACGGGCTTGTGCTCCACTCTGAGGAAGGAGTCTGGGCAGAAGGCAGGCCTGTCCTGTGCCTCTGGTCCGAAGGGGACAGCATCTCCTTGGCCACCTGTCCCAAGGGCAGACTTGGGCTTGCCACCAGGCGCCATACCCACAACTCGCAGAAACAACTCCATGGAAAACGGGCAGTCAGACGCTGTCTTCCACCAAGATGTGGCAGCTTGTGGGTGGCATGGAGTGTGCCGAGGATGGAGTGGAGACTGTCCCCCACAGTTCCCCATCCCAGTGCACAGGCCGTGTCCAGGATCCTGTCGCCACCTCTCTCCTGTGGTGAAGGCACTGGCCCAGACCCCGAGTCAGCCTGAGCGCCGGAACAAAAAGCAAAGCCTTACCTACCCCAGGAGATGGTAATAGGCATAGAGTGCCATGCTAGGCCACGCACGCGACTGCAGGGTTGTGACTGTGTCTGCTTAGATCGGCTTAGCAAGGTGAACCCCGGGCGCAAACTTGGAGCCCGGGAAAGCAAGGCCCAAGAGGCACCAGCTCTCCCGCGGCTTTTCTTCCCTTCCGCGACAGAGCGAACGACCAAAGCCTTGCTGAGGAAGCAGAGGCGAAGTGCGGTTTGCGCCAAGCTGAAAACCTCTGGGAAAGCAAAGCAGTCACTGGGAAATCAGAGTCGGTCCTGCGGTCTCTTCTGCTGCTTGCCTGAGCCCAGTCTCGCGGTGGGAGATACCCGCATACAGCGAAAGCCTCTTTGCCCGGGCATCTCCTCTGGGAAGGCACAGCATTCGTTGGGAAATCAGAATCGGATGTGTGTGATGCTGCACCTGAATGCCTGAGCAAGTCTCCGCAGCAAGGTGGAAGATATCCGCATGGAGCGAAATCCTCTTTGCCCTAGCACCCCTCTGTCTGAGAGAGAAGCGGGCTTGCGCCTGTGGAAAGAGCCTTAAGGAAAGGGACACGTCTTTCACTGCGCTCCCCAGGAGCATGTCTGTGGAAGGTGCAGCACGCTGCCCAGGGAGAAGAGCAGGAGCCGTTGGCCTTCTGGTCTCGAAACGGTGGCGACGCCGGAAAGCCGGCCCTGGCAGGCACAGGGGCCGGTGGCAATACAAGTGTCACCCGCTCCATGTGCAGTGAGATGGTAGCCTGGCTGCTCCGGGGAGAGGAGGGGATGAGTAGGGCAGGGCGCGTGCTCCACACTTAGGAAGGAGTCTGGGCAGAAAGCATGCGTGTCCTGAGCCTCTGGGCCCAAGGAGACAGCAGCGCTTTGGCCACCTGTCCCTGGGGCAGACATGCGCTAGCCACCAGCCGCCTACGCTGAACTCGCAGAAACAGCTCCCTGAAATAACGGGGAGTCAGACGCCGTCTTCCTCCAGGATGTGGAAGCTTGGAGGAGGCACGGGGCTTAAGGGGAAGGGGTGGGGACAGTCCCGCAAAGCTCCGTATTCAGTGCACGGGCGGTGTGCATGGATCCTGTCACCTCTCCTATCCTTTGGGGAAAGCACTGGGCTAGTCCGCGAGTCCGCCTTAGAGCCAGAGTAAAAGGCCAAGTGATGCCTACACCGGGAGTTGGTAGTGTGTATAGGGTGCCATCCTAGGCTCCGCACTCTACTGCATGGTTGTGGCTGTGTCTGCTTACTTCGGCCTGGCAGGGTGAATCCAGCACCACAACAAGGAGCCCGGTAAAAAAGGCCCGAGAGGCACCAGCTCTCCCCAAGCTCTTCTTCCCTGACGCGACTGAAGCCTTGCTGAGGAAGCAGCGGCGAAGTGATGTTTTCTCCAAGCCAAAGCCTCTGCGAAAGCACAGCATTCGCTGAGAAATGTTCTACGGGCTGCTGCTGCTTGCCTGAGCCCTGTGTAGCGGTGGGAGAAACCCGCATACAGCGAAAGCCTCTTTGCCTTGTCATCTGCCCTTGGAAAGCACAGCATTCGTTGGGAAATCTGAGTTGGGTATGGGGATGCTGCTGCTGCTTGCTGAGCTAGTCTCCGCGGCACGGTGGAAGATACCCGCATGGAGCGAAATACTCTTTGCCCTAGCATCCCCTCTGCCTGAGAGAGAAGCGTGGTTGCACACGTCGGTCACGTGCTCCGCAGGAGTGTGGGGAATGCACGGCACGCCAACAGAGAAGAGAAGGGGCCGTTGGCCTTGGGGTAGTGAAACGCTCGGGAAGCAGGATAGCCTGCCATGGCACGAACAGCAGGCTGGTAGCAAGACAAGTGTCCACCGCTCCCTGTGCGGAGAGATGGAAGCCTGGCGTCTAAGGAGACATGAAGGGATAACTAGGGCAGGGGAGTGTGCTCCACTCTGAGGAAGGAGTCTGGAGAGAAGGCAGGCCTGACCTGTGCCTCTGGTCCCAATGGGACAGCATCTCCTTGGTCACCTGTCCCAAGGGCAGACTTGTGCGTTCCACGAGGCGCCATACCCGCAACTCGCAGAAACAACCCCATGGAGAAACGGGCAGTCAGATGCCGTCTTCCACCAAGATGTGGAAGCGATGTGGGTGGCAGGGAGTGTGCCGAGGATGGAGTGGAGACTGTCCCCCACAGTTCCCCATCGAGTGCACGGGCCGTGTACAGAGATCTTATCGCCTCCTATCTCCTGTGGTGAAGGCACTGGCCTAGACCCCGAGTCTGCCTGAGCGCCGGAACAAAAAGCAAAGCCTTACCTACCCCAGGAGATGGTAATAGGCATAGAGTGCCATGCTAGGCCATGCACGCTGCTGCAGGGTTGTGACTGTGTCTGCTTAGATCGGCTTAGCAAGGTGAACCCCGGGCGCAAACTTGGAGCCCGGGAAAGCAAGGCCCAAGAGGCACCAGCTCTCCCGCGGCTTTTCTTCCCTGCCGCGACAGAGCGAACGACCAAAGCCTTGCTGAGGAAGCAGCAGCGAAGTGCGGTTTGTGCCAAGCTGAAAACCTCTGGGAAAGCAAAGCAGTCACTGGGAAATCAGAGTCGGTTCTGCGCTCTCCTCTGCTGCTTGCCTGAGCCCAGTCTCGCGGTGGGAGATACCCGCATACAGCGAAAGCCTTTTTGCCCGGGCATCTCCTCTGGGAAGGCACAACATTCGTTGGGAAATCAGAATCGGAAGTGTGTGATGCTGCAGCTGAATGCCTGAGCTACTCTCCGCAGCATGGTGAAAGATACCCGCATGGAGCGAAATCCTCTTTGCCCTAGCACCCCTCTGCCTGAGACAGAAGCGCGCTTGCGCCTGTGGAAAGAGCCTTAAGGAAAGGGACACGTCTTTCACTGCGCTCCCCAGGAGTATGTCTGTGGAAGGTGCAGCACGCTGCCCAGGGAGAAGAGCAGGAGCCGTTGGCCTTCTGGTCTGGAAACGGTTGCGAAGCAGGAGAGCCGGCCCTGACAGGCACAGCGGCTGGTGGTAATACAAGTGCCACCCGCTCCCTGTGCAGAGAGACGGAAGCCTGGCTGCTCCGGAGAGAGGAGGGGATGAGTAGGGCAGGGCGCGTGCTCCACACTTAGGAAGGAGTCTGGGCAGAAAGCATGCGTGTCCTGAGCCTCTGGGCCCAAGGAGACAGCAGCGCTTTGGCCACCTGTCCCTGGGGCAGACATGCGCTAGCCACCAGGCGCCTACGCTGAACTCGGAGAAACAGCTCCCTAAAATAACGGGGAGTCAGACGCCGTCTTCCTCCAGGATGTGGAAGCTTGGAGAAGGCACGGGGTTTAAGGGGCAGGGGTGGGGACAGTCCCCCAAAGCTCCCTATTCAGTGCACGGGCGGTGTGCATGGATCCTGTCACTTTTCCTTTCCTTTGGGGAAAGCACTGGGCTAGTCCCTGAGTCCGCCTGAGCGCCAGAGTAAAAGGCCAAGCGATGCCTACACCGGGAGATGGTAGTGTGCATCGAGTGCCATCCTAGGCTATGCAGGCTACTGCAGGGTTGTGGCTGTGTCTGCTTAGTTCGGCCTGGCAGGGTGATTCCAGCACGCGAACAAGGAGCTCGGTAAAAAAGGCCCAAGAGGCACCAGCTCTCCCGTAGCTCTGGGCAGTAGGCAGGCCTGTTCTGTGCTTCTGGTCCCAAGGGCACAGCCTCTCCTTTGACAACAGTCCGTAAGGCAGACTTGGGCTTGCTACCAGGCACCATACCCTGAATTCGCACAAACAGCTCCCTGGAGAAACGGGCAGTCAGATGCCATCTTCCTCCAAGATGTGACATCGTTGTCGTTGGCAGGGGGTGTGCCGGAGGAGTGGCGACAATCCCCCAAAGCTCCCCAATCTATTGCACAGGCGGTGTTCAGGGATCCTGTCGCCTCTCCTCTCCTGTGTGGAAGGCACTGGCCTTGACAATGAGTCCGCCTGAGGGCCAGTGCAAAAGTCCAAGCGTTGCCTACACTGGGAGATGGTAGTGTGCATAGATTACCATCCTAGGCCACGCACGCGGCTGCAGGTTTGTGGCTCTGTCTGCTTACTTCGGCCTGGTTGGGTGAATCCAGGGCGTGAACATGGAACCCTGGAAAGCAAGGCCCAAGAGGCACCAGCTCTCCCACGGCTTCTCTTCCCTGAGGCAACAAAGCGGACGCCCAAAGCCTTGCTGAGGAAGCAGCAGCGAAGTGCGGTTCGCACCAAGCTGAAAATCTCTGCATAAGTTTAGCAGTCGCTGGGAAAGCAGAGTTGGTTCTGTGAGCTGCTGTTGCTGCTTGCCTTAGCCTAGTATTCGCAGCATGGCGGGAGAAACCCTCATAGAGCGAAAGCTTCTTTGCCCGGGCATCCCCTCTAGGAAAGCACATCATTCTTTGGGAAAACAGAGTCGGGTCTGTGGGATGCTGCTGCTGCTTGCCTGAGCTAATCTCCACAGCACAGTGTAATAAACCCGGATGGAGCGAAATACTCTTTGCTTGGTCATCCCCTCTGCCTGAGAGAGAAGCGTGGTTAAGCCTGTGGAAAGAACCTTAAGGAGAGGGACACGTCTGTCACTGCAGAGCGACGGAATCCTGGCTGCTAAGGAGACACGAGGGGAAGATTAGGGCAGGGGAAAGGGCTCCACTCTGAGGAAGGAGTCTGGGCAGAAAGCATGCCTGTCCTGAGCCTCTGGGCCCAAGGAGACAGCAGCTTTGGCCACCTGTCTCTGGTGGAGACATGGGCTTGCTACCAGGCGCCTACCCTGAACTCGCAGAAACAGCTCCCTGAAAGAACTGGCAGTCATATTCCGTCTTCCTCCAGGATGTGGAAGCGTTCGCAAAGGCACGGGGTGTCCAGGGAAGGATTGGGGACAGTCCCCCACAGCTCCCCATGCTAGTGCGCGGGCGGTGTGCAGGGATCGTGACGCCTCTCCTCTCCTGTGGGGAAGGCACTGGCTTGGTCCCCGAGTCTGCCTGCGCGCCAGAGCAAAAAGCCAAGCTTTGCCTATGCCAGGAGATGGTAGTGGGCGTAGAGTGCCATCCTAGGGCGTGCACGATTCTGCAGGGTTGTGACTGTGTCTTAGTTCACCTAGGCAGTGTGAACCGAGGTGCTAACATGGAGCCCGGGAAAACAAAGCCCAAGAGGCACCAGCTCTCCCACAGCTCTTCTTCCCTGACGGGACCGAGCGAACGCCCAAAGCCTTGTTGAGGAAGCGGCAGCGAAGTGCGGTTCACGCCAAGCTGAAAACCTCTGCGAAAGCATATCAGTCACTGGGAAATCAGAGTCGGTTCTGTGGGCTGCTCTTGCTCCTTGCCTTAGCCTAGTATTCGCAGCAGAGTGGGTGAAACCCGCATAGAGCGAAAGCCTCTTTGCCCGGGCATCCCCTCTGGGAAAGCACAGCATTCTTTGGGAAATCAGAGTCTGGTCTGTGGGATGCTGCTGCTGCTTGCCTTAGCTAGTCTCCACAGCTCGTTGTAATAAACCCGCATTGAGCAAAATCCTCTTCGCCCGTGCATCCCCCTCTGCCAGAGAGAGCACCTGTCGAAACAGCCTTAACGAAAGGGACACGTCTGTTACCGCGCTCCTCAGGAGCATGTCTGCATAACGCGCAGCACGCCGCCCTGGGAGAAGTGAAGGAGCTGTTGGCTTTGCTGTCGGGAAACGGTGGTGAAGCAGGAGAGCCTGCCATAGCAGGAACAGCAGGCAGGTAGCAAGACTAGTGTCACCCGCTCCCTGTGCGGATAAAATGAAGCCTGGCGGCTGAGGAGACACGAGCGGCTAAGGAGACATGAGGGCGCTCGTGATCCTCTCTGAGGAAGGAGTCTGGGCAGAAGGCAGGCCTGTCCTGTTCCTCTGGTCCCAAGGGGCCAGCATCTCCTTGGACACCTGTCCCTAGGGCAGACTTGGGTTTGCCACCAGGCGCAATACCCGGAACTCAGAGAAACAGCTCCCTGGAGAAAGAGGCAATCAGAGGCATTCTTCCTCCAAGATGTGGCAGCGTTCGCGGAGGCACGGGGTTTCCGGGGAAGGAGTGGGGGACAGTCCCCCACAGCTCCCCATCCCAGTGCATGGGCGGTGATCAGTGATCCTGTTGCCTCTTTCCTGTGGAGAAGGCACTGGCCTAGTCCCCGAGTATGCCTGCGCGCCAGGGCAAAAGGCCAAGTCACCGGAGATGGTAGTGTGCATAGAGTGCAATCCTAGGCCTCACATGCTTCTGCAGGGTTGTGGCTTTGCTTAGTTTGGCCTGGCAGTGTGAACCCAGGGCGGGAACATGGAGCCCAGGAAAACAAGGCCCAAGAGGCACCAGCTCTCCCACGGCTCTTCTTCTCTTAAGCGACAGAGCTAATGCCCAAAGCTTTGCTGAGGAAGCAGAGGCGAAGTGCAGTTCGCGCCAAGCCCAAAAACTCTGCAAAAGCAGAGTAGGTGCTGGGAAATCAGAGTCGGTTCTGTGGGCTGCTGTTGCGGCTTGACTTAACCTAGTATTCACAGAACGGTGGGAGAAACCCGCATAGAGCAAAAGCCTCTTTGTACGTGCATCCCCTCTGGGAAAGCACAGCATTCTTTGGGAAATCTGTGTCAGTTCTGTGGGATGCTGATGCCGCTTGTCTGAACATAGTCTCCGAAGCATGGTGGGAGAAACCCGTATGGAGCGAAATCCTCTTAGCCCGGTCATCCCCTCTGCCTGAGAGAGAAGTGTGGTTGCACCTGTGGAAACAGCCTTCAGGAAAGGGACACGTCTGTCACTGTGCTCCCCAGGAGCATGTCTGGGAAAGGCGCAGCAACGCCGCCCTGGGAGAAGAGAACGAGCCATTGGCCTTGTTGTTGGGAAACGGTCGTGAACCAGGAGAGCCTGCCATGGCAGGAACAGCGGGCGGGTGGCAAGACAAGTGTCACCACAGTCTATGATGACACTTTTGAGTCAAGGTTCATCTACTCTACAGATGAGACTGTAAAATTTTTAAAGGCAACATGTTTAAAGGCAACATCATGAAAGAAGGTTTGGTGGATTGCTTTGATTTTCTATTCATGGTATCAGATGAGTTTAAGGGAGCATAATCCAATAAAAAATTAAAATTAATTTTAAAAAATAAGAAAAAAACATTTTAATGTCTTTGCCTTTGTGATTCCTGCAAATGAAACTACAAGAAAGGACTGAGAACATTTTCTTTTTTTCGATTTGTTTTTCTTCAATTTGGACCTCCTTCTTAGGTCTCTGATCAAAGAATGCTACACAGACTCTGTAGTGTAGAAAGGACAAAATATCATATTACAAAATATTCCATTCCTATCCTTTTGTATACCCAGAACAATAAGTTAATATATGTGCTGCCAAAGGAGCACACCAGAGCTATAAGTTAAGTGAAGATTGTACTGGGAAGATGAAACATTCCATAAAATGAGTGGGTTTTGAATGGGACATGAAGGGCGGACTTGTGAGTTAAGAAAAAATATATATATAAAGACTTAATGAAGGTTTAATTAAAGCATAATAACTATGCTGTATTCCTAAAATATATTAAAATGATGATATGGAAATACCTTGCCTAGTACTTAATATCTCACAGAGTAACATCAAAGCACCTATTAATCCATTCTACTAACAGCTGTTCCTCTTTGTTTCACTTTACATAACATGTGATGGATTGACATTTGTAGAAATGAGGAAACATGGAAGAAAGTGAACAATTAGAAAGGACCAAAATACAGTAATAAACCAGGTAAATAACCAGTGAATATTATTATAGTAAATATATGCACATTTATAAACTGAGAATTTTCAGGAGTGACAGCCAATGTAGAAGATCGAGATGGTGTTATAGAAAATTCCATAAAACCCTTTGCATTAGTTTAACAGCCTGGTATAATATTTAGAAATATGTGTAATTTCTTTGAGCAGTTAAGCATAGAAAAACATGGCTGAAATAATGATAAACACTTAACATTTACTTACATTTTTGTTTATTTTTATCCTTTAATGCCCATCTTGTGTTCATAATGTCCTAAGTATTTGTGGTTGTTGGATCAAAGTAAATTTGAAAATTTCCATGGGGAGGGGAAATGGTATCTGTTTGTAAAACAAAACAAAACAAAACAAAAACACAGGGCACCTTTCCTATGGTTGTGAGCTGCCCTTCCCTTACTGCTCAATGCATTTTCATTAACACCCACCTCACAGTCCATAGGCAGCTATCTGTGTTCCCATCTTTAAGAAATTTTATCCTACAAGTCTTTTCTCATGACCTATTACATAAATCAAACAGACATTCAACCTCTTGGAATGGAATCAGAAACCCACAAAGCTGACTGCTGTCAGGACTCATAAGGAAGGCAATTAATAAATTTATTATTTAGGAGAGGAGTTGTTTGCTTTCCAAAAATCCATGCAAAGTTGGAATGTTATCCGGAGTGTATATCAAACAGACGAAGCAAAAAATGTCTTTTTATCTCAGGTTCACCCATTTGACAATCATTATATTTTCTCCTTTATCTCTGGTTTGGTCAGCTATGCTAGTGTCAGAACACTTAATTCATTCAGTCAATCAACAAAGACCTATTTAGTACTAATTTTTTGTGGGTGGGATGAATAAGACAAATATTTGCCACAATGGAGCATATGATCTAGAGTTTAAAATTTATATTTGAATTACTTACATACCACCACATACATGAATTACATACTTACCAACACAAATGTAAACAACACTTATAAAATTGATAATGCTAAGGAGAAAACCTTAAAAGCAATAAAATTGATATGTCTATTAGTAGAAATAAAAAATAGTCATATATTAACTAAAGTAAAATTTAGGGCTCCCTGGGTGACTCAATCAGTTAAGCAGCTGCATTTGGCTCAGGTCATGATCCCAGGGTCCTGGGATTAAGACCTGCATCGGGCTCACTGCTGGGTAATAAGCCTGCCTCTCGATCTTCCTCTGCCTGCCACTCTGCCAACTTGAGCTCTCTCTCTCTCTCTGTCAAATAAACAAATAAAATCTTTAAAAAAAAGATAAATATAAAGTAACACTTACTGGAGATTTGGGGATGGTGATGTCATCAAGATGGCAACATGGATGCATGGATGGCTCCTTATTTATTGCGAAAGGTAAATGTATAGTCAAAACCAGATTCTCTAATATTGTAATGGTGATATATAAATCATTTAGTAGTCTAGTTTAAAAGTTAAAAAAACAAGCCTATTAAAAATAACTATAACTGCAATCATTTGTTATTGAAAGTACAATATTAAAATGATCTAAAATGTAAAATCATCAATAACCTATTGTTATAGAAGTATAAATTTTCTGTAAACTATTGAAGTTCAGTTGTTTAAAAAATAAAATGGAATGTTATAACTAACGTATTTTATATAAGCTTAATGGTAAATATAAAAAATATGTAGTAGATTCACAAAAGATTTTGATAAAGAAGTTAAAACATACTGCCACAAAAAGTCATCAGATTACAAACAAAGAGAACAAGACAGGAAATAAAGAGCAGAGCATCTACAAAAGAGAAAACAGAAACACTGGGGAAAGAAAAAAAATTTAACAAAGGGAGGGGAAGGCAAACCATAATACACTTAACTATAAGTAACAAACTGTTTCTGGAGGGGAGATGGGCAGGGGAATGGGCTAAGCCAGTAATAATTATTAGGAGGTCACTTGTGATGAGCATTGATGAGCATATGTAAATGATGAATTACTAAATTCTACTCCTGAAACTAATATTACACTATATATTAACTAAAATTTAAATAAATAATGAAACATAAAAAGAATGAAAGGCAATAGTTAAGTCCTTACCTATCCATAATTACTTTAACTGTAAGTGAATGGAATCATCAGTTGGAAGACATAGAAAGGCTAGAATAGATTAAAAAAACAAACAAAAAACACAAGATCCAACAATATGTTGCATATAAAAGAATCACTTTAGCTTTAAGGACACACATGGGCAGAGAGTAAAGGGATGGAAAAAGATATTCCAAGCTAATGATAACAAAAAAAAACAAGGGTGGCAATAACTATAACAGACAAAATAGGGTTTATATAAGCTAAAAATCACCACAGGAGTCAAAGAAGGTCATTATACAATAAGAAAAGTTTCATCAATTCATCAATACAGTAATTGTAAATATCATGTACCTAATATTGAGCCACATAAATATATAAAACAAATACTAACAAAACAAAAAGGAGAAATAAATACCAATACAATAATATCTGGGGACAATAATACCCCACTCTTACCTATGGATAGATCATCCAGACAGAAAATCAATAAGAAAATAGTGAATTTAGACACTATGCCTGGACAACTGGGTGGCTCAGTCAGTTAAGCCTTTGCCTTTGGCTCAGGTCGTGATCCCAGGGTCCTGAGATAGAGTCCCACATTGGGCTCCCTGCTCAGGAGGGGGTCTTCTCACTCTGTCTCTGCGCTTGCCCCTTGCTCATTCTCTCTGCCCTGCTCTCTCTCAAACAAACAAACAAAACAAACAAACAAACAAGAACTATGTCAAATGAACCTAACATATTTACAGGATATTCCATCCAATAGTATAATAAATATTTTTCTCAAACACATGTGGAAAATTTTCTAGGATAGATCACATTTTAAACCGCAAAACAAGAGTGCCCCTAAAATCAATAATATAGAAAGCATATCAAGTATATTTCCAGCCAAAATAATATGAAACTAGAAATCAATACAGAAGGAAATTTGGAAAATTTACAAATACACAGACATACACATTTTTAAACAAACAAAAAATCAAAAAAAGAAGAAAAAGTGGGAATAAAAATACATCTTGAGTAAAATTAAAAAATATATACCAAAAAATTATGAGAAGCAGCAAGGCAGTTATAAAAGGAAATTTTATAGCTATAAATGTATATAAAAATATTTCAAATAAAGAACTTAATATAAAAGTTCAAAAAAATACAAAAAGAACAAAGTAAACTTAAAAGTAGAAAAAGGAAGGAAAAAATAAAAATTAGGGCAGAAATAAATGAAATATAGAATTAAAAAACTAGAAAGTCTTTTTTAAATGGTAAATAAAATTAAACTTGGTAATGGTAAATAAAAAAAAAAAGACAGCTATCCAGAATAGATCACATCCTTGGTCCTAAATAAGGACTCAACCGTTATCAAAAGATTGAGATCATTCCCTGCATATTTTCAGACCACAATGCTCTAAAGCTAGAACTCAACCACAAAAGGAAGTTTGAAAAGAACCCAAATACATGGAGACTAAAGAGCATCCTTCTAAAGAATGAATGGGTCAACCGGGAGATTAAAGAAGAATTGAAAAAAATCATGGAAACAAATGATAATGAAAATACAACGGTTCAAAATCTGTGGGACACAACAAAGGCAGTCTTGAGAGGAAAATATATAGCGGTACAAGCCTTTCTCAAGAAACAAGAAAGGTCTCAGGTACACAACCTAACCCTACACCTAAAAGAGCTGGAGAAAGAACAAGAAAGAAACCCTAAGCCCAGCAGGAGAAGAGATATCATAAAGATCAGAGCAGAAATCAATGAAATAGAAACCAAAAAAACAATAGAACAAATCAACGAAAGTAGGAGCTGGTTCCTTGAAAGAATTAATAAAATTGATAAACCCCTGGCCCGACTTATCAAAAAGAAAAGAGAAAGGACCCAAATAAATGAAATCATGAATGAAAGAGGAGAGATCACAACTAACACCAAAGAAATACAAACTATTATAAGAACATACTATGAGCAACTCTATGCCAATAAATTTGACAATCTGTAAGAAATGGATGCATTCTAGAAACATATAAACTACCACAACTGAACCAGGAAGAAATAGAAAACCTGAACAGACCAATAACCTGTAAGGAGATTGAAACAGTCATTAAAAATCTCCAAACAAACAAAAGCCCAGGGCCAGACGGCTTCCTGGGGGAATTCTACCAAACATTTAAAGAAGAACTAATTCCTATTCTCCTGAAACGGTTCCAAAAAATAGAAATGGAAGGAAAACTTCCAAACTCATTTTATGAGGCCAGCATCACCTTGATCCCAAAACCAGACAAGGATCCCACCAAAAAAGAGAGCTATAGACCAATATCCTTGATGAACACAGATGCAAAAATACTCAACAAAATACTAGCCAATAGGATTCAACAGTACATTAAAAGGATTATTCACCACGATCAAGTGGGATTTATTCCAGGGCTGCAAGGTTGGTTCAACATCCGCAAATTAGTCAATGTGATACAACACATCAATAAAAGAAAGAACAAGAACCATATGATACTCTCCATAGATGCTGAAAAAGCATTTGACAAAGTACATCATCCCTTCCTGATCAAAACTCTTCAAAGTGTAGGGATAGAGGGCACATACCTCAATATCATCAAAGCCATCTATGAAAAACCCACCGCAAATATTCTCAATGGAAAAAACTGAAAGCTTTTCCGCTAAGGTCAGAAACATGGCAGGGATGTCCATTATCACCACTGCTATTCAACATAGTACTAGAGGTCCTAGCCTCAGCAATCAGACAACAGAAGGAAATTAAAGGCATCCAAATCGGCAAAGAAGAAGTCAAATTATCACTCTTCGCAGATGATATGATACTATATGTGGAAAACCCAAAAGACTCCACTCCAAAACTGCTAGAACTTATACAGGAATTCAGTAAAGTGTCAGGATATAAAATCAATGCACAGAAATCAGTTGCATTTCTCTACACCAACAGCAAGACAGAAGAAAGAGAAATTAAGGAGTCAATCCCATTTACAATTGCAGCCAAAACCATAAGATACCTAGGAATAAACCTAACCAAAGACGCACAGAATCTATACTCAGAAAACTATAAAGTACTCATGAAAGAAATTGAGGAAGACACAAAGAAATGGAAAAATGTCCCATGCTCCTGGATTGGAAGAATAAATATTGTGAAAATGTCTATGCTATCTAAAGCAATCTACACATTTAATGCAATTCCTATCAAAGTACCATTCATCTTTTTCAAAGAAATGGAACAAATAATTCTAAAATTTATATGGAACCAGAAAAGACCTCGAATAGCCAAAGGGATATTGAAAAAGAAAGCCAACGTGGGTGGCATCACAATTCCGGACTTCAAGCTCTATTACAAAGCTGTCATCATCAAGACAGCATGGTACTGGCACATAAACAGACACATAGATCAATGGAACAGAATAGAGAGCCCAGAAATAGACCCTCAACTCTACTTTTCGACAAAGCAGGAAAGAATGTCCAATGGAAAAAAGACAGCCTCTTCAATAAATGGTGCTGGGAAAATTGGACAGCCACATGAAGAAAAATGAAATTGGACCCTTTCTTTACACCACACACAAAAATAGACTCAAAATGGGTGAAGGACCTTAGTGTGTTAAAGGAATCCATCAAAATCCCTGAGGAGAACACAGGCAGCAGCCTCTTCGACCTCAGCCGCAGCAACATCTTCCTAGGAACAATGCCAAAGGCAAGGGAAGCAAGGGCAAAAATGAACTATTGTGATTTCATCAAGATCAAAAGCTTTTGCACAGCAAAGGAAACAGTTAACAAAATCAAAAGACAACTGACAGAATGGGAGAAGATATTTGCAAACGACATATCAGATAAAGGACTAGTGTCCAAAATCTATAAAGAACTTAGCAAACTCAACACCCAAAGAACAAATAATCCAATCAAGAAATGGGCAGAGGACATGAACAGACATTTCTGCAAAGAAGACATCCAGATGGCCAACAGACACATGAAAAAGTGCTCCATATCACTCGGCATCAGGGAAATACAAATCAAAACCACAATGAGATATCACCTCACACCAGTCAGAATGGCTAAAATCAACAAGTCAGGAAATGACAGATGCTGGCGAGGATGCAGAGAAAGGGGAACCCTCCTCCACTGTTGGTGGAAATGCAAGCTGGTGCAACCTCTCTGGAAAACAGCATAGAGGTTCCTCAAAATGTTGAAAATAGAACTGCCCTATGACCCAGCAATTGCACTACTGGGTATTTACCCTAAAGATACAAACGTAGTGATCCAAAGGGGCACGTGCACCCGAATGTTTATAGAAGCAATGTCCACAATAGCCAAACTATGGAAAGAACCTAGATGTCCATCAACAGATGAATGGATCAAGAAGGTGTGGTATATATACACAATGGAATACTATGCATCCATCAAAAGAAATGAAATCTTGCCATTTGCGACAACATGGATGGAACTAGAGCGTATCATGCTTAGTGAAATAAGTCAAGCAGAGAAAGACAACTATCATATGATCTCCCTGATATTAGGAAGTGGTGATGCAACATGGGGGCTTAAGTGGGTAGGAGAAGAGTAAATGAAACAGGATGGGATTGGGAGGGAGACAAACCATAAGTGACTCTTAATCTCACAAAACAAACTGAGGGTTTCTGGGGGGAGGGGGTTTGAGAGAAGGGGGTGGGATTATGGACATTGGGGAGGGGTATGTGCTTTGGTGAGTGCTGTGAAGTGTGTAAACCTGGTGATTCACAGACCTGTACCCCTGGGGATAAAAATATATGTTTATAAAAAATAAAAAATTAAAAAAAAGACAGCTAGACTAACTCAGAAAAAAGAGAGAAGATTCAATAAAATCGGAAATGAAAAAGGAGACATTATAACAGATACCACAGAAATATAAAGGATAAAAGACAGTTAAATGCCAGCGAATCAAAAGCCTAGAGGAAATGGACAAATTCCTAGGCACATACAACCTATCAAGACTGAATCATAAGGACATAAAAATGTGAACAGACCAATAAGGGGTAAGGAGATTGAATCCGTAATAAAAACCTTCTAACAAATAAAAGTCCAGATCAGATGATTTCCACAGTGAATTCTACCAAACATTTTAAGGCAAAATAATACAAATACTTTTAAAACCCTTCCCAAAGAGTTGAAGAGGTTGAAATACTCCGAGCTACATTTTACAAGCCGGCATTATCTTGATATCAAAACCAGACAGGAGCACTACAAAAGCAAAACAAAACAAAACAAAAACAAACAAACAAACAAACAAACAAAAATAAAGCAGCAACAAAAAGAACTACTGGATAATATTCCTGATAAATAAAAATGTAAAAATTCTCTACAAAATGCTACAAAACTGAATTCACCAGCACATATCAGTAAATGTGATGCATTATATTAATAGAATGATCAATAAAAACTCATATGATCAACTCAATATATGCAGAAAAGGCATTTGACAAAATTCAACACACCCTTTCATAATAAAAATACTCACCAAACTGGGTACAGAAAGAATACACATCAACATAATAAAAACCACATATTCCGTGGAAGGATTCAAGATGGTGGAGAAGTAGCAGGCTGAGACGACATCAGGTAGCAGGAGATCAGCTAGATAGCTTATCTAACCATTGCAAACACCTACAAATCCAATGGGAGATCAAAGAGAAGGAGAGCAACAATTCTAGAAACAGAAAATTGATCACTTTCTGAAAGGTAGAGCCGGCAGAAAAGTGAACCCGAAGAACAGGAAGGTAGACCACGGGGGGGTGGGTGCAGCTCCCGGCAAGCGGTGGAGCAACGGAGCACAAAATCAGGACTTTTTAAAAGTTTGATCCACTGAGGGATATCACCCCAGAGGCTAAACCAGAGTGAAGCCCAAGTGGGCTCAGCATAGACCCAGGTCCCTCAGGGTCACAGAAGGACCAGGGGTATCTGAGTGTCACAGAACTCACAGGTATTAGAGTGGGGAAGCCGGCTACAGAAACAAAGCTGAGGAGTGAGCTCTCAACCCAGGGTTACTTTGAACCAGGCATAGGCAGGATGAGCTTGGAGCATGGCCAAGGGCCAGGGAGACGGGAGTAATTGAGCTCTTTTCTCCAAGCATGGCCAGAGGCCAGGGAGATGAGAATGACCAAGGACTTTTCTCCAAGTAAGAGTGACAGAGCGCTTTTCTCCAAGCATGGCCAGAGGCTGGGAAGATGGGAGTGATTAAGCACTTTTCTCTAAGGGTGCACTGAGGAGCGGGGCCTTGAGCTCTCCACTACTCTGGGCAGGATTGTGAGACCGCCATTATCATTCTATCATCCAGAACTCTACGGAAAGCCTTCAGGGAACAAAAGCTCCCGGATTACTTAGCCTTACCCCAGGTAAGGGCAGGACAAATCCATCTCGGGCAAAGACACTTGAGAATCAATACAACAGGCCCCTTGCCAGAAGACCAACAAGAAACCCAGCCAAGATCAACTTCACTTAGTAAGGAGAACAGTGGAATTCCAGAGGAGGAGAAAGCAAAACAAGGAATTCGTGGCTTTCTCCCAATGATTCATTAGTCTTGCAGTTATATTTTTTTTTCTTTTTTCTTCTGCTAATTTTTTTAAACTTTTACACTTTCCCCTTTTAATGATTTTTAACTAGTTTATTTTTAAAATACCTTACAAAAAATAATAATCTATTTTGAACCTTCATTTTTATAGTCATATTTTATCCTCCATTGTACCTAACTATATATTTTTTTACACATAGGGTTTTTTCTTTTAAAAAATTTGGGGTATAACTTCTCCTAATAGAACAAAATATACCCTAAATCTATCTCCAAGATTGTTCTAGTGTCCAGCCTGAGCAAATTCACTCCAGTTTATTTTTCTTTATTGTCCCAACCAACTTGCTCTATCAACTTATTTTTTAGAAATTAAATTTATTTATCATTTTTTAAAGATTTTATTTATTTATCAGAGAGAGGGGGGGAGAGAGTGAGCACAGGCAGACAGAATGGCAGGCAGAGGCAGAGGGAGAAGCAGGCGCCCTGCCGAGCAAGGAGCCCGATGTGGGACTCGATCCCAGGACGCTGAGATCATGACCTGAGCCGAAGGTAGCTGCTTAACCAACTGAGCCACCCTGGTGTCCCTTTTTTCCTCATTTTTATAGGTTTATTCCATCCCTTCATTGTGCCTACCCTTATATGTTTTTCATCCTTTAAAATCTTGGGAGGTAGTTTCTTCTAAGAGACCCAAATACTCCCAAAATTAAGTGAATGACCCTGTTCTAGTCACAAGTCTAGTATATATATATATATTTTCTTTTTTAATATTTTTTCCTTTTTTTCTTTTTTTTAAACCTTTTTTCCCCCTTGAACTTCTTTTTTATCCCCTTTCGTTCTCCCACAACTTGGGTCTCTTCTGATTTTGTTAAAGCACATTTTCCTGGGGTCTCTACCACCTTATTAGCATTTTATTTGCTCCTTTATGTATTCTTATCTGCTCAAAATGACAAGGTGGAAAAACTCACCACAAGAAAAAGAACAAGAGGCAGTACCAAAGGCTAGGGACCTAATCAAAACAGACATTGGTAATATGATAGAACTAGAGTTTAGAATGACAACTCTCAAGGTTCTAGCTGGGCTCGAAAAAGGCATGGAAGTTATTAGAGAAACCCTCTCCAGAGAGATAAAAGCCCTTTCTGGAGAAATAAAAGAACTAAAGCCTAACCAAGTTGAAATCCAAAGAGCTGTTAATGGGGTGCAATAAAAAATGGAAGTTCTTACTGCTAGGATAAATGAGGCAAAAGAATTAGTGATATGGAAGACCAAATGATGGAGAATAAAGAAGCTGAGCAAAAGAGAGACAAACAAATACTGGACCACGAAGAGAGAATTTGAGAGATAAGTGAACCCATAAGATGACACAACATTAGAATAATTGGGATCCCTGAAGAAGAAGAAAGAGAGAGGGGAGCAGAAGGTATATTGGAGAGAATTTTGTAGAGAATTTCCTTAATATGGCAAAGGGAACAAACATCAAAATCCAGGAGATGCAAAGAATGACCCTCAAAATCAATAAAAATAGGTCCACACCCCGTAACCTGATAGTAAAATTTACAACTGTTAACAACAAAGAGAAAATCCTGAAAGCAGCCTGGGAAAAGAAGTCTGTATTGTACAACAGTAAAAACATTTGATTGGCAGCAGACTTATCCACAGAGACCTGGCATACCAGAAAGAACTGGCATGATATATTCAGTGTTAAATGAGGAAAACATGCAGCCAGGAATACTATATCCAGCTAGGCTATCATTGAAAATAGAAGGAGAGATTAAAAAGCTACCAGGACAAACAAAAGCTGAAAGAATTTGCAAACACCAAACCAACTCTCCAGGAAATATTGAAAGGGGTCCTCTAAGCAAAGAGAGAGCCTAAAAGTAGTAGATCAGAAAGGAACAGAAACAATATACAGTAGCAGTCACATTATAGGCAATACAATGCCACTAAATTCATATCTCTCAATAGTTACCCTGAATGTAAATGGCCTAAATGCACCAATCAAAAGACACAGGGTATCAGAATGGATAAAAAGCAAAACCCATCAATATGCTGCCCAAGAAACTCATCATAGACCCGAAGACACCCCCAGATTTAAAGAGAGGGTGTGGAAAACAATTTACCATGCTAATGGACATCAGAAGAAAGCTGGGGTGGCAATCCTTATATCAGATCAATTATATTTTAAGCCAAAGACTATAATAAGTGATGAGGAAGGACACTATATCATACTCAAAGGGTCTGTCCAACAAGAAGACCTAACAATTTTAAATATCTATGTCCTGAACATGGGAGCAGCCAACTATATAAACCAATTAATAACAAAATCAAAGAAACACATCGACAATAATAAAATAATAGTAGGGGAATTTAACGCTCCCCTCATTGAAATGGACAGATCATCCAAGCAACAGATCAACAAGGAAAAAGGCCTTAAATGACACACTGGACAAGATGGACATCAAAGGTATATTCAACACATTCCATCCCAAAATAACAGAATACACATTCTTCTCTAGTGCACATGGAACATTCTCCAGAATAGACCACATCCTGGGTCATAAATCAGATCTCAACCATTATCAAAAGATTGGGATCATCCCCTGCATATTCTCAGACCACAATGCTCTGAAACTAGAACTCAATCACAAGAGGAAATTTGGAAAGAACACAAATACATGGAGACTAAACAGCATTCTTCTAAAAAATGAATTGGTCAACCAGGAAATTAAAGAAGAATTGAAAAAAATTCATAGAAACAAATGATAATGAAAACAAAAGTGTTCAAAATCTGTGCTGAGAGGAAAATATAAAGCTGTACGAGCCTTTCTCAAGAATCAAGAAAGATATCAAATACAAAACATAACCCTACACCTAAAGGGGTCAGAGAACAACAAAGAAAGCCTAAACCCAGCAGGAGAAGAGGAATAATAAAGATCAGAGCAGAAATCAATGAAATAGAAACAAACGAACAAAAAAACACACAAACAAAACAAAACAAAACAAAAAACCAATAGAACAAATCAACGAAACTAGGAGCTGGTTCTTTGAAAGAATTAATAAGATTGATAAAGAAAGAGAAAGGACCCAAATAAATAAAATCATGAATGAGAGAGGAGAGATCACAACCAACAGCAAAGAAATACAAACAATTATAAGAACATGCTATGAGCAACTCTACGCCAACAAATTCAACAATCGGGAAGAAATGGATACATTCCTAGAGACATATAAACTACCACAACTGAACCAGGAAGAAATAGAAAACCTGAACAGACCCATAACCAGTATGGAGATTGAATCAGTCATCAAAAATCTCAAAACAAACAAAAGCCCCGGGCCAGATGGCTTCCCAGGGGAATCCTACCAAACTTTTAAAGAAGAATTAATTCCTATTCTCCTGATACTGTTCCAAAAAAATAGAAATGGAAGGAAAACTTCCAAACTCTTTTTTTTCTGAGGCCAGCATCACCTTGATCCCAAAACCAGACAAGGATCCCATCAAAAAAGAGAACTACAGACCAATATCCTTGATGAACACGGATGCAAAAATTCTCACCAAAATACTAGCCAATAAGATTCAACAGTACATTAAAAGGATTATTCACCACGACCAAGTGGGATTTATTCCAGGGCTACAAGGTTGGTTCAACATCTGCAAATCAATCAATGTGATACAACACATTAATAAAAGAAAGAACAAGAACCATATGATACTCTCCATAGATGCTGAAAAAGCATTTGGCAAAGTGCAGTGTCCCTTCCTGATTAAAACTCTTCAAAGTGTAGGGATAGAGGGCACATATTATCAATATTATCAAAGCCATCTATGAAAAACCCACTGCAAATATCATTCTCAATGGAGAAAAACTGAATACTTTTCCGCTGAGGTCAGGAACACGGCAGGGATGTCCGTTATCACCACTGCTATTCAACATCGTACTAGAAGTCCTAGCCTCAGCAATCAGACAACAAAAAGAAATTAAAGGCATCCAAATTTTGCCAAATTGGCAAAAGAGAAGTCAAACTATCCCTGTTTGCAGACGATATGACACTGTATGTGGAAAGCTTAAAGGACTCCACTCCAAATCTGCTATAACTTGTATAGGAATTCTGTGAACTGTCAGGATATAAATCAATGAACAGAAATTGGTTGCATTTTTTTTATACCAACAAGACTGAAGAAATAGAAATTAAGGAGTGAATCCCTTTTACAATTGCACTCAAAACCCTAAGATACCTAGGAATAAACCTAACCAAAGAGACAAAGAATCTATACTCAGAAAACTCTAAAGTATTCATGAAAGAAATTGAAGAAGACAGAAAGAAATGGAAAAATGTTCTATGCTCCTGTATTGGAAGAACAAATATTGTGAAAATGTCTATGCTACCTAAAGCAATCTACACATTTAATGCAATCCCTATCAAAATCCCATCCATTTTTTTCAAAGAAATGGGATAAATCATCCTAAAATATATATGGAACCAGAAAATATCTCGAATAGCCAGAGGAATATTGAAAAAGAAAGCCAAAGTTGTTGGCATCACAATTCCAGACTTTAAGCTCTATTACAAAGTTGTCATCATCAAGATAGTAGGGAACTGTCCCCAAAACAGACATAGATCAATGGAACAGAATAGAGAGCCCAGAAATACACCCTCAACTCTATGGTCAACTAATCTTCAACAAAGCAGGAAGGAATGTCCTATGGAAAAGAGACAGCCTCTTCAAAAAATGGTGTTGGGAAAATTGAACAGCCACATGCAGAAAAATGAAGTTGGACCTTTTCCTTACACCATACATGAAAATAGACTGGAAATGGATGAAGAAGCATAATGTGAGAAAGGAATCCATCAAAATCCTTGAGGAGAGAACAGGTAGCAACCTCTTTGACCTCAGCAGCAGCAACTTCTTTTAAATAAATAAAATCTTAAAAAAAAAAAAACTCAGGGCAAAGTCATTATGTTGTTGTTGTTGTTGTTGTTTACCTCTGAAAAACACAGCAAGATATTACTACCTATTAGAATATATACTACCAAAAAATTGAAACTAACAAATTTTGGTAAATATTGGGTAAAATGCGGAACTTATGCACTGTGATAGGGATATAAATTTGTATGGAAAACAGTATGGAGATTATTCATATTATTAAAAGTAAAATTACCATATGATTCAGTAATCCCACCTCTAGGTATATATCTAAAGGAAACGAAGTCACTATTCAAAGACATATCTGCACTCTTATGTTCATTATAAAATTAACTCTAAGCAAGAGATGGAAATAACTTCAGTATCCATTAATGGATGAATGAATAAAAAAGTATGGTAAATATATACTATGGAATACTACTTAACCATGAAAAATTAAGAAATACTGCCATTTACAACAGCATGGATGGATCTTGAAGGTATTATACTAATTGAAATATTTCAAAGATTTTACATATTTTTTTAATTTATGTATTATGCTATCCCTTACATACAGAATCTGAAGGAAAAGCAAACTAATGGAAACTTAGAGTTGAGTTGACAAGAGGTGAACCTGGGGTGGAATAAGGTGGTCAAAGGGTACAAACTTGCAACTATAATATGACAAAGTTCTGGGGATCTAATGTACAGCATGAGGATCATAGTTAATAATATATACATACTTTTTTATTGTGCTTCCCTTTATTAAACTTTGCATATATCACATTCTTACAAGTTGAAAGTTTATAGCAATCTTGTATAAAATAGGTCTGCTGCCACCATTTTTCTAAACATTTGTTCATTTTGTGTCTCTCTGTCACATGTTGGTAATTCTTGCAATATTTCAAGTTTTTTCATTATTATTGTATTTGTTATGGTGATCTGTGATCAGTAATTATGACCCACTGAAATCTCAGAACTAATTTACTTAAGGTATATACATTGTTTTTCCTTAAAGACATAATGCTTTTGAACAGTACAGTATAGTGTTTATTTTTTATATGCACTGGGAAACATAATTTTTATTTGCACTGGGAAACCAAAAAAAATAATAATGATTTGACTTAGTTAATTGAGATAATCGCTTTATTGAGGCAGTCTGGAACAAATCCCACAAGACCTCTGAAGTTCATCTCTACTGTACTATATACATAAAAGTTGCTAAGAGAGTAGATCTTAAAATTCCTTACCATACATGCATAAAAAACAGTGGCAACTATATGAGATAGTAGATGTATTAACATTTTTATGTAGATTATATTGCAATACAGATGTATGCCAATTTATCAAATTGTACAAAATTTACGCAATGTTAAATGTTTGCAGTGTTATAAGAAATCATTTCTTAAATTTACAAATTACAATATGTCAATTATTTTTCAATAAAGCTGGAAAAAACTTTTTGTAGAATTAATCTATTTTTCAAAAAAGGAATTAAGGAAGTAGAAACTGCAACTAACTCTGAAATAATGATATACAACATCCATTTTAGTTATATACACTGTGACAAACACTATTAGTTAGTTTACAATGAAGGAATACTTATGAAGCATGAAGGATGGTCTATAAATAAGGCTGAAAGAGCTCAGTTTTAAGGTTTAAATTTAAAATCTTCTTTTGAAATACTAAACTGACCACCCATTTTTCCAAACATAAATGTCTTAACTGCATGAATTTATTTCATACAACTCTATAATCTAGTTTCATAAGAAAGCAGCATGCAAATTTTGAATAAGACAGACTTGCTTAAGTTTCTTTATGTTCAACAGTAAAGGACACTTCCCTAAAAATAAATAGAAGAAAAATCAGCATATTTATTATGATAATTATTATTCATAATGAGATGCATATTGAATTAAGGAATATATATCCTCAGAGGGGGTAAAGTAAAATGAAATTTATTTTGGTAAATGTGTCTATGAATAGTCAATACAATACCTCAATATAAATGAATATTATCATTTTGAACAATTTAATTACTATTATTAGAATTATTATAAGTATAAAAATAGCTATCATTTTAGCATGGAATAAGAGACTCTCATGCTCCATGCTTCATTACATCCACACAACAACTCTGCATAATAAGTATTATCATCACCATTTCATGGGTGACAAAACTGAGGCTAACACATTTAGATAACTGGTTTATGATTACATGGCTGATAAAGATGCATCACACTAATTTAGGCTTCATGATTTCAGAATTGTACTCTTTCCACTGCACATTCTATTACTCTGTAAATACTTGGCTTGTTTTCATTTAGTTCTTTAATTTTATTCATGTGGCGATGGCTTAAAGCTTCACTTAAAGGAAGCGTAAAAAATTCATTTCGCCAAAAGCTCCCAAGAATTAAAAATGTCATGGATCTAATGTAGACATGGATATCATTAGTTAATGGGTAACTATATATTTTCCATTCTAGTGAGATAAAAATCAGAGTATTTTTCTAAGTTTTAGTCTCTGAGTGTTCAAAAGGACTTTGTTAAAAAAGAAATATTTAGAGAAAGGTGATCAAAAGTCTGGATCAGGTCACCTTAAGATAAATATTAGGAAACTGAGGAAACAAATGGAGATTTGAACACTGAGCTATGATATAATGAATGGTTTAAAGTATTTAGTAGAGCATAGAAAAGCCCTTTGAAGCCTGGTCTTAGCCTAGCATTGCAGGTTCTGGGATATCTGTCTATCTATCATGTACTTATCTATCTATCTATCTATCTAGATATAAATTTGAAAACTTTTTTAGACAGGAGGGGATGAGGTGGGCAGGGCGCGTGCTCCTCTCTTAAGAAGGACTCTGGGCAGAAAGCATGCCTTTCCTGAGCCTCTGGGCCCAAGGAGAGGTGAACATGGCACCCCCGAAAGCAAGGCACAAGAGACACCAACTCTCCCGAAGCTCTACTTCCCTGACACGAAAGAAGCCTTGCTGAGGAAGCAGCAGAGAAGTGCTGTTCGCTCCAAGCCAAAGCCTCTGCGAAAACACAGCATTCGCTGAGAAATGTTCTGCGGGCTGCTGCGGCTTGCCTGAGCCCAGTCTCACGGTGGGAGAAACCCGCATACAGCGAAAGCCTCCTTGCCTGGGCATCTCCCCTGGGAAAGCACAGCGTTCCTTGGGAAATCAGAGTTGGGTTTAGGGATGCTGATGCTGCTTGCCTGGGCTAGTCTCTGCAGCTCAGTGGAAGATACCCGCATGGAGCGAAATACCCTTTGCCCTAGCATCCCCTCTGCCTGAGAGAGAAGCCATGTGTGGGGAAGGCGCAGCATGCCGCCCCCGGAGAAGAGAAGGAGCCGTTGGCCTTGGGGTCGGGAAATGCTCGGGAAGCAGGATAGCCTGCCGTGGCACGAACAGCAGGCCGCTGGCAAGACAAGTGTCACCCGCTCCCTGTGTGGAGAGATGGAAGCCTGGCTGCTAAGGAGACATGAGGGGACGTCTAGGGCAGGGTCACGTGCGCCACGTTAAGGCAGGAGTCTGGGCAGAAGGCACGCCTGTCCTGTGCCTCTGGTCCCAAGGGGACAGCATCTCCTTGGCCGGTGTCCCAAGGGCAGACTTGCGCGTGCCACCAGGTGCCATCCCGGAATTCGCAGAAACAGCCCCATGGAGAAATGGGCAGTCAGATGCCATCTTCCACCAAGATGTGGCAGGGAATTGGGTGGCAGGGCGTGTGCCAGGGAAGGAGTGGAGACAGTCCCCCACAGTTCCCCATCCCAGTGCACGGGTCGTGTGCAGTGATCCTGTTGCCTCCTCTCCCCTGTGGTGAAGGACTGGACTAGACCCCGAGTCTGCCTGAGCACCGGACAAAAGGCAAAGCCTTACCTACCCCAGGAGATGGTAATAGGCATAGAGTGCCATGCTAGGCCACGCACGCAACTGCAGGGTTGTGACTGTGTCTGCTTAGATCGGCTTAGCAAGGTGAACCCTGGGCGTGAACTTGGAGCCCGGGAAAGCAAGTGCCAAGAGGCACCAGCTCTCCCGCGGCTCTTCCCTGCCGCGACAGAGCGAAAACCCAAATTCTTGCTGAGGAAGCAGCAGTGAAGTGCGGTTCATGCCAAGCTGAAAACCTCTGCAAAAGCATAGCAGTCGCTGGGAAATCAGAGTCGGTTCTGTGGGCTGCTGTTGCTGCTTGCCTTAGCCTAATATTCATAGCAGGATGGGAGAAACACGCATAGAGCGAAAGCCTCTCTGTCCGGCATCCCCTCTGGGAAAGCACAGCATTCTTTGGGAAATCAGAGTCCAGTCTGAGGGATGCTCCTGTTTGCCTGAGCTGGTCTGCACATCATGGTGTAATAAACCCGCATGGAGCGAAATCCTCTTTTCCTGGGCATCCCCTCTGCCTGAGAGAGAAGTGCGGTTGCGCCTCTGGAAAGAGCCTTAAGGAAAGGGACACGTCTTTCACTGCGCTCCCCAGGAGCATCTGTGGAAGGTGCAGCACGCTGCCCAGGGAGAAGAGCAGGAGCTGTTGGCCTTCTGGTCTGTAAACGGTTGCGAAGCAGGAGAGCTGGCCCTGGCAGGCACAGCGGCCGGTGGCAATACAAGTGTCACCCGCTCCCTGTGCAGAGAGAGTGAAGCCTGGCTGCTAAGGAGAGAGGAGGGGATGAGTAGGGCAGGGCGAGTGCTCCACTCTTAAGATGGAGTCTGGGCAGAAAGCATGCCTGTCCTGAGCCTCAGGGCCGAAAGAGATAGCAGCTCCTTGGCCACCTGTCCCTGGGGCAGACATGCTCTAGCCACGAGGCGCCTACCCTGAACTCGCAGAAACAGCTCCCTGAAATAATGGGGAGTCAGATGCCGTCTTCCTCCAGGATGTGGAAGCTTGGAGGAGGCACAGGGTTTAAGGGGAAGGACTGGGGACAGTCCCCCAAAGCTCCCTATTCAGTGCATGGGTGGTGAGCTGGGATCCTGTCACCTCTCTTTTCCTGTGGGGAAAGCATTGGCCTAGTCCGCGAATTCGCCTGAGAGCCAGAGTAAAAGTCCAAGTGATGTCTACACTGGGAGATGGTAGGGTGCATTGAGTGCCATCCTAGGCTACGCATGCTACTGGAGGGTTGTAGCTGTGTCTGCTTAGTTCGGCCCGGCAGGGTGAACCCAGGATGCGAACATGGAGCCCGGGAAAGCAAGGCCCAAGAGGCACCAGCTCTCCCAAAGCTCTTCTTCCCTGACGTGACTAAAGACTTGCTGAGGAAGCAGCAGCGAAGTGCTGTTCGCTCCAAGCCAAAGCCTCTGCGAAAGCACAGCATTCGCTGAGAAATGTTCTGCGGGCTGCTGCTGCTTGCCTGAGCCCAGTCGCGCAGTGGGAGAAACCCGCATACAGCGAAAGCCTCTTTGCCTGGGCATCTCCCCTGGGAAAGCACAGCGTTCCTTGGGAAATCAGAGTTGGGTTTGGGGATGCTGCTGCTGCTTGCCTGAGCTAGTCTCTGCAGCTCGGTGGAAGATACCCGCATGGAGCGAAATACCCTTTTCCCTAGCATCCCCTCTTCCTGAGAGAGAAGCCACGTGTGGGGAAGGCGCAGCATGCCGCCCCCTGAGAATAGAAGGAGCCGTTGGCCTTGGGGTCGGGAAAAGCTCGGGAAGCAGGATAGCCTGCCGTGGCACGAACAGCAGGCCGCTGGCAAGACAAGTGTCACCCGCTCCCTGTGCGGACAGATGGAAGCCTGGCTGCTAAGGAGACATGAGGGGACTAGGGCAGGGTCGCGTGCTCCCCTCTGAGGAAGGAGTCTGGGCAGAAGGCACGCCTGTCCTGTGCCTCTGGTCCCAAGGGGACAGCATCTCCTTGGCCACCGGTCCCAAGGGCAGACTTGGGCTTGCCACCATGTGCCATACCCAGAACTCGCAGAAACAACCCCTTGGAGAAACGAGTGCACTATCTAAAAAGAGATCAGTGAACTTGGACTAGAGTTAGTAGACATGGAAGAAAATAAAATATTACAGAGAAGAATACTCTGTGGTCCACAACCTAAACGGGCTGGGATTCCCATCATTTGGATTCCTGTAGCTTTACAAAAGTCAATTAAAATTTTGTATCTCTGATTAAAGTTGATTCCCCAGTACTTTTTCAAACATCTCTTGTAAAGTATTGTTTCCCAGAAAAAAAGGGATTTTGCACATGTATCTGCCTTTGTCTCTGGTCATGATCTCAGTCAGGATCCTGGGATTGAGCTCCATATCGGGCTTCCTGCTCATTAGGAAGTATACTTCTCAGTCTCCCTCTGCATCTACCTCCCCCTGCCCCACTCATGCTCTCTCTCTCAAATAAATAAATACAATCTTTAATTTTTTAATTAAAAATAAGATAAATAAAATAACATAAAAAGTCTGGTCTTACTGCCCCATTTAGCTTCTTTTTTTTTTTTTGAGTTGTATTTAAAGCAGCATGAGAGAAGATGGGGCTCTCAAACTTAAAAAAAAAAAAAGGAAAAAATTGAGTTTTGTTGGATTTAAGATCTTGTCTGCTAGACAAAAACGTTGTCTTTGTTAACATGTGAAAATTAACAAAAGAGAATAAGATAGAATTCTAATAATTTTTGTAGAAATTAAAAATTTTCTCCAACCCAATTACATAGATACCCATTAAGTAAATTCATTCCAATGTCCCAAACCAACCTTTTCTAATAGTAATGCATCTGTGTAAACAGGGTCAACCCAAGGAATAAATAAATATTATTAATTTTTTCCTGTCTTTTCCACAGTCACATCTGGGTATATTGGTAGCAAGCCAATTATCTATAAGACATGATATCATAAGGAGAGTATTCTGTCCATTTGGGACAACTGAAAATCATTGTATTTTTATCTTGGTGCAGTAACTTGAGATGACAAAGTATGGGTTATGAATATATTTTATTTTTTTTTACTGGGAAGAAGAGATTAGAGATATTGGTTATCCAAAAGAGACTGACAGGTGTTGATAGTAGCCAGGTCAATATCCATCTACTTTTTCCTTTAATATCAGAAAGCACTGAGGGATTGACAACAAGGAAACTTAAAACAACATCAAATATTTTATTGTCTCTTTTCTAGTTATATTGTAACCATATGACAAAGTATCAGTTGTACAAGCTATCATTCTCTTTTACCTCTATCTTTCTGCCAGAAATGTGGGCTTAATAGTGAGAACCCCAACAGCAATTTTTGCAACTGTGAATAAAAAGCCATGAAAACCTCTAAGATAGTTCACTTAACTTTCTTATTTTTATTTTTATTTTTATTTTTTTTGAAAGATTTTCATTTATTTATTTGACAGAGAGAGGTTACAAGTAGGCAGAGAGGCATGCAGAGAGAGAGAGGAGGAAGCAGGCTCCCTGCTGAGCAGAGAGCCTGATGCGGGACTAGATCCCAGGACCCTGAGATCATGAACCGAGCCGAAGGCAGCGGCTTAACCCACTGAGCCACTCAGGCACCATCACTTGACTTTCTTAAGACTCTGAACCAACACCAGAAAACACTCTCTGTAGTCTTCTTGTTAAATGAAAAAATATGGTTAAACCACTTTTGACAGTCTACTACATACAGCAAAATGTAAATCTTAATTGAAATATGTCCTCTCAGCTGTGCTTAAGCAACTGAGTCCTGAGCTTTTCAGGTTTTCAGTCTGAAAGAGTACACCTCTGGTGCTCTGAAAGGGAAGACAAAGGACACCCTGTTCTCCATATAAATCAAAGAAGAGAAATCTGTGCATTTAAGTGGGCCATATAAAATTTATCAAGTAATTACCTCCTAACTCCTTCCTATCCAAATTACCTGATATGCTCTCCCTACTCCTTTATTCCACGTTACTGCCTTTTCCAGGATTCTGTCTCACATCACAACATGTCTTCTGTTATTTCCTTCTTGCAAGCTAGTTTTGTGTTCTCCATCTAAAAAAATCAACAATCATTGTGTATTTCAATTCCCATTTTCCTCAAATGCATTGATTCCTCTTATCTATTACTCTTTTCTCATACTCAGTGTCTTTGTCTTTATGGGGTTTGTACTTTGCTTTTCCCCATCCTTTACTGCCATTATATAATCAAATCTAATAACTTCTTAGAGAAAGTTAAAAATTCCTGCATAGCCACACGTGAACACAAAGTCACTGATTTTTAGCAAACCTATAAGATAGACATCCATTCAATTTTTTTTTGTTAAGATTTTTTAATTTATTTGACAGAGAGAGTTGACAAGCAGGCAGAGAGGCGGGCAGAGGGAGAGGAGGAAGCAGGCTCCCTGCTGAGCAGAGAGCCCGATTTGGGGCTCGGTCCCAGGATCCTGGGATCATGACCTGAGCCGAAGACAGTGGCTTAACCCACTGAGCCACCCAGGCGTCCCTCCATTCAATTTCTTAACTGAGTCTCAAATGCATCCTGAGTTCTAACCTAAACCTAAGTTCTACTTCTTACACGTTGCTATATGACCAAATTCTTTCAGTTCAGTATTTTGTAACATTTAAATATTAATCAATTGATGCTTTGTCTGTGTATTTCTATGAAAATAATGGGAATACTGTAGATTTATTGTTATATTTATAGATTTATAATCAAAGTTTCATCAGTTGAAGTTTTTGGAAATTTCAGATATAATGATTAACCTAAAATGATACTGCCTCAAATCCCTCTGATATCAAGGCCCAACACCTGATTATAGCCAAACCTGTGGTGGATAGTTCCATGGGAAATTGCAGTTACTTAACACTGATAGCATCTCATGTTCTCTCTCTCATTTTAGAATGTGTCCAACACAACCCAAAAGTGTAGGAGGAGAGTTAATGTCCTCTGAGGACAGCTCTCTGTGAAGTGGAAATAAGAACCATAGATAAAATTGTCAGTTTTCAGGTCTTCATGAGGACAACTTAAAGAAGTTTCTCAGGATCTTTCAGTAAAAGCAAGCCTTCATTTTCTTTCAACAACAATTATATCAACAATGTACCTCTTTGACAAAGTTGCTTCTTCACTGTTATCACTTTCCCATTCTTTTCTACCTTGGATAATCTCCCAGATAAACTAACAGTACTCAAATCCTTTGTCCTACTCTTTGCTCTCAGGTTATCCTGGAGCCAAAAGACTTAGATTAATATCAAGTTCTGAATGGGATCTTAGAGCTATTTCTGTCCAGATTTTCATAAACATAGAGACCTTTGAATTATCAGGCTATAAATAAGTTCTAAATAGAGGGGGCAAAAGCAAAACGTTGAAATTTTTATGTTTGATTTTTAATCATGATTAATTGACTTTATTGATTATTAAAAATACTAACATTATAAAAGTGTGGATCTTTGTAAAACAATGTCATAATGTAAGAAATAGGTTGCATAGTCCTTTGGAGAATATTAAACCAAGTGTTCAGGTGCCATCTAATTTCTTGTTTAATCCAGAACTTTGGTGTGCATTATCTTGAGGAATAGGATTTTGAAGTCCAGACAGTCTAACAGAAAAACTGACCCATATGTGTGTGTTTATATTTCTGCATTTGTTGTAAAAATCAAAGTGTGATTGCCGGTTTAAAATGGTAAAACTAATAATGTTCATGGACTCTAGTATAAATTTTCTAATTGTATGGGAAGAATCCAATAAACATAGAATTAATTGATTTGCAAATCCTCCAAGAGCTACAGGATCAGGTAGTGGTATGTTCTGATTCAACAGCATCATAATGCAGCATTTTATATGTGTGGCTACCGGATATTTTCATGAATGTTTGCTAGCTAGTCAGCCAATACAGAGAAATATTAGGTAGGGTAATTACACACAGTTGTGTTTAATAAAATGAAAGAAAATTATCAAATGACACTAATAATAATAATCCTATAGCAGGCTAAATAATTCAATGATAATTACAAGTATTAATCTAGCTTTCTTCCCTGATTATGACTCTTCTCTCCTTTATCATAATGAGAGTAGCAGATTGTCTGCAATGAATTGTGAAAACCCAGCAGTGACTTTGGCAGTGAAGGCCTCCCATCAATTTTGATAGGTTAAAATAATTCTGGTTGGTCTTGAGCAAATGTGTCGATTTTTTTTTTTTCTGTGTGTGTCATAAAAGAAAGAAGCAATAGTAAATTCTTGCTGTTATTCCATGGAGCCAATAAAATCATACTGCCAACAAGAGGCTGTTGACACTGTAAGTGTAGTTAACTGTCTTGAAATACTAGGCCTGGAAATCAAATTCCAATATTTCACATAACCTCTTTTTTTTTTTTTTAAAGAAAATAAAAAAACAAAACAAAACAACTATACTGCTTACATTTAGGGCCCAGCTGTTGAGTAACTATTTTTGAACATGTCTATTGTAATTGTATATATATATATTTTTTTTTCTGTGCAATAAATTCATTTAGAAATAAATTTGGATTGCAAATTATTTTGGGGGAGGCATGGTATTTATGGCTAGTCTTAAAAGTAAAAAGGACTAAAAGAAAGAAGAAAAACATTTTTTATTACAGCATTTTACATCTGTCCAAAGTACTTATTTACTATAATACTGACTAATGTATAATACTGTACACAAAGAAAGAAGTTAAATGAGTTATTTCAGTCGAAGTATAGCTGGCCATTTTAAAACTTACCACTGAATCTTTCTGGTATGAAATGTGATATCTGGCAATCTGGTCCAGTTCATTACATCAGGTCATTTGTATGTTCTTATTACCATTTTGATAGCATAGCACATTTTATAACCCAGACATTTTACAATGGAACTATGATGCATGTATTTTCAAAAGTATAGACATACATGAAGCTATGAGGTCAAAAAAGATGAATGTCCGTAGTACCATATAGACTCAACAAATAAAAGTGTCCAAGGCTCTAAGTGAGATTTATGAATATTGTGTAAGTTTAGACCAACATGTGGTTTTGATATACATAATCTGTTCTTAAATTAGAATTACAGTCGTTGAGTACAGTGTTGAAAATGGCAGATAGATTTTAGCTATCTTTGCTCACTAGGGAAAATGGAAAAATGTTTAGTTTGGTCAGATTTTCACTTAACTTCTGAAAAATCTTACGTTTGAGAGAACCCTTCTGAAATAAGTATCCTTAAAGACATAACCCCTTTGGCACAAGTTTTCAAGAAACTTGTTTGATGTTGTAGACAATCATAATATGGCACATGTACTGTTCTAGATGTTTCATGCCAATAATATGTAAGGCATACCAAGGCTACATATACATATAGAGATGTTCCTCAGCTTACAACGGGGCTATGTACAGAGAAACACATAAAAAATTGAAAATGCATTTAATACCCCTAAACTATCAAATATCATAGCTTACCTTAAGCTTATTTAAACATACTCAGAACACTTACATTTGCCTGCATTTGGGCAAAATCATCTTAAGCAAAGCCTATTTTATAACAAAGTATCAAATATCACCTGCAATTTATTAAATATTACACAAAAAAAGAAGAATGGTTATATATAGAATGGTTGTAAGAATATCAGGTGTTCACCCCTGTAATCTTCTAGCTGACTGGGAGCTGTGGCTCACTGCCCCTGCCAGCATCACAAGACGGCACCATACCACATGTCACTGGCCCTTTTTATAAAGACCCAAATACAAGATTCAAAGTACAGTTTCTACTGAATCACTTTCACTTTCACATCATTGCCAAATATATCGTAAGTTGAATCATTGTAAATCAGCAGCCATCTGATTTGAAAGTTAAATCACAGTCACCCATATACACACAAAAAAAAGGCCTTCATGTAGGGCCATCTATGTATCTCTAAACAACATAGCATGACATATCAACGGCAAAAAATGGATGTGAAGGGGACAATTGCTTTGCGTCAGTACTCTGAGCAGTAACATACATGGCCTTACTCACCCAGCAGAACTCCAGAGCTAGCTGATGGCAAGGAATTTTGCAAATTTTTGCTGAACAGCTTAAGCACTATTATTTTTAACTTAGTGTGCATATCTGTTTTCTCAAGATATGTTAATGTATTTTATTGACTTATTACAAAACCAAATAATTTCCTCTTATTTAAGTGGCAGGTAAATAGAATTCTTTTTAATTTAAATCAAATGGCTTTTTAGGGAAAATATACTAAAAATTCTGAAACTTGTATTGCTTATGAATCTTTTATTGGAATCCTTATCAAGTTGTATTTTTCAAGTTTTTCCTAAATAATATTCAATGAATTGAAAATATTTTTTGGATTTTACTCAAGGCTATTAACACACAATTTCACTTTGTTAAATATAGTGCTAAACGTTCAACCAAAACGTTGTGTCTTTTTTTTTCCACTACCACATCCTCCATCTACTGACTGGATTCTCTCCCCAACTAGCACATATATACCCTTGTCTATCTTTAGGATAAGTAAGGGTCATCTTTTGTCTTTATTCTATTCCTCGTATGCTTCTGAACTTGTTGAATTTTAATATAGTCACACCATAAGCATCACATATTTGATTCCCCTTTCAATAGTAAACAGTGCACAACCAGAGCATACCTTCAAAGCTATCAATAGACTTACTCTGATATATTATTTTTGTATTTTTGTAAATTAAAATAATTAAATTATAGAACAAGAGTTTCAGGTGGTAGGTGTTGTAAGTTTTACCCAAACTGACTTTTGTCAAACTCGTTTTTGTCATCATATATGTCAAGTAGTTTTCTCAGGTTTATTTTTAGAATATCCTTGTATAATGAATATTTACACTGATATCTAGTATAAAAATCTTGCAATTTATTTTAGAAACATTAAGATATTGAAAATCAATCTATTTCTTTAATTCATTAAAGACATTTTTGGCTTGTTTCCAGTACTTTCTTACTGGTTAAAAAATGAATTTGAAGTAGTCTGAATTTCATTATTATATGGCACTTTCCCTTTGATGAATGCAAAGACGATATTCTATATTAGCTATCTGAGAAGAATTTATTTTTTTTAATTTTATTTATTTGTAAGAGAGAGAGTGAGAGAGAGCACAAGCATGGGGAGCAGCAGGGTGAGGGAGAAGCAAACTCCCGGCTAATCAGGGAATCTGTTGCAGAACTGAGTCCCAGGACCCTAAGATCAAGACCTGAGCTAAAGGCTCAGGCTTTTAACTGACTGAGCCACCCAGGTGTCCCAATCTGAGAAGAGTTCTGTATGTTATTCATATTCATATGAAGTTTAAAGTCTAGGTAATTAACTTAATATTTTAGTGGCTATTACATAGATAGCACTATGTTCCAGGCAGAGAGTAAGAAAGAAATATTAAATCAACCATATTCTATGCCTTCTAAATGAAAATAATTAATCAATCATAATAAATCCTTCTATTTATGGAATATCAACTTATAAGCTTTCCTCCATATGAACAATGCCAAATACCAGAATAAAGGGTCATCTAGTACAAATAAAGGATAGAATTAAAGAATTCTGGTAAGCCATTTAATTTTGAAAAATGGTGCTATATTGTTGCTGAGTTGTGGTTTTCAGTTACATAATATCTGATAAGTGTAGAAGTAACATGAGTGTTATGTGAGATGAGAAATGGTTTATAATTAAAATATTTTTAAAAGTACAGATAAGTACAAATTTGTAAACATAGCATTATGGAGGAATAAAAAAAAATGATTGCTACGCACTCTAAAGTGAATAAATCTTGGAAAGTTAATAGAGAAGTAAAACAAGGACAGTGCGAAAGTATGGTACATTTTTATGAAGTTCAAACAAATTCTGTGAAACCATAGATGGATTTAAAGATACTATTATGTATCAAATATTGTAAAAATTAAGAAAGGAAATAGCAAACATAAAATAACCAAAGCATACAAACTTGGGTAGATACAATAGTTGTGATCATGTTCTACTTCATAAAGAGATGAGTTAATAGATAAATAGAAGTAACTAGACTTTTTAGAAGTTACTAAAACTTTGCCTGTTATTTCTTAGTAATATAAAATATATGGTTTTCTAACAAAAACGCTTATCTTAAAAATATTTAAAAATAAATTTCAGGCTACTCATAAGGTTCTATTTACTTTTCCACTGAAGGAAAAGCTGGTTGTTGTAGTTGTAGTTGTTTGTTTGTTTTAGTCTCCTCCTACTTTTTATTATTATAATGTGGAATGAGGAATGTTAGATTGAAAAGTGAATTATTTTATAGACAAAAATCATTACTTGATTCACCTCCTGGTACAGCAGATGGAACTCCTGAAAACATGCCCTTTTGCCTTACAGAAGAGTAACAGTTATGCTTACTTCTGAAACATGCTTGGGGTGGCCCTAAATAGTGACACCATAGTAAACATTTTGAATATTTGCAATTAATTTTTATAGTCATAGGGCTCCAAAAGGCACTGCTGGTATCATAGCAGGTATTTCAATAGAGCTAAAAGTTGCCTGGCTGTTTAAAAATATTAACAAGGCACAAGACATGGCAGAAGTATTGTCCTCAGATATTATTTTTTTCCATATGCTCCTGATTCCAGACATGACAAGTTATTTTTTTAAAATTTTTTATACGAGATTTTATTTATTTATTTGACAGAGATCACAAGTAGGCAGGGTCAGGCAGAGAGAGAGGAGGAAGCACGCTCCCTGCTGAGCTGAGAGCCCGATGTGGGACTGAATCCAAGGATCCTGGGATCATGACCTGAGCCGAAGGCAGAGGCTTTAACCCACTGAGCCACCCAGGCGCCCCCATGACAAGTTATTTTTTTTTAAAGATTTGACAGAGAGAGATTACAAGTAGGCAGAGAGGCAGGCAGAGATAGAGAGGAGGTATCAGGCTCCCCGATGAGCAGAGAGCCCGATGTGAGGCTCCATCCCAGGACCCTGAGATCATGACCTGAGCTGAAGGCAGCGGCTTAACCCACTGAGCCACCCAGGCGCCCGACAAGTTATTTTTGATAGATATATATACAATGTATTTTCCAGTTATAAGAAAAATGGTTCTGCTATTTTTAAGGTTTTTAAAAAATTACATAATTTTTTTAAATTAAAATTTTATTTTTTAATGTTTTACTTTTCTTTTCTTTTTTTTAAAGATTTTATTTATTTATTTGACAGACAGAGATCACAAGTAGGCAGAGAGGCAGGCAGAGAGAGAGAGAGAGAGAGAGAGAGAGAAGCAGGCTTCCTGCGGAGCAGAGAGCCCGATGCAGGGCTCGATCCCAGGACCCTGAGATCATGACCCGAGCCAAAGGCAGCAGCCCAAACCACTGAGCCACCCAGGCGCCCCAATGTTTTACTTTTCAATATACTACTTAGAATATAAAACCTAATCCATTTTGTAAGAAGTTTACCATTTAAAAAATGGTAATTTTCTCATTGTGTCTTCCCCTCTCATTGCTTTATTTTGAATAAAAAATTTCACAATAAACATAACTGATGCTTTCCTTTTGATGGTCCCTCTGTTGGTCATATTGTATATGAGCCATGACAATTAGTTTTACAAAATTTATTGATGTTTGTTGATATGTTTTATCATAACTAATTTTCCCTCCCTTATCTAGATTCCCCAGCTTTCAGACAGGTGGAAAATTCAATAAAACATACCCAAGGGATGTATCAAGTACTTCTTAGCCATTCTCTCAGATCCTTGAGGTCTCATTTTGCCTAGGGATTTGCAATAGGTTCTGCCAGAGGCACCACTGTAACAACTGATGCCCATGGACTATCTCCTTCTAAGCTCAAGAGATCACTGGTTTCCAAGTTTATCTATACAATTAATGCATTCCAGCAAGTTCTTTTTTTTTTTTTTACTATTAACAAACTTATTTTAAAGTTTATATGGAGAGGCAAAGACTCACAATAGTCAACATAGTGTTGAAAAAGAACGAAGACTGAGGACTGACTTCAAAGATTACCATAACGATGGGGTGCCTGGGTGGCTCAGTGGGTTAAGCCTCTGCCTTCGGCTCAGGTCATGATCCCAGGGGCCTGGGATTGAGTCCTGCATTGGGCTCTCTGCTCAGCAGGGAGCCTGCTTCTCCTCATCTCTCTCTCTCTGTCTGTCTCTCTGCCTATTTGTGATCTCTCTCTCTATCAAATAAATAAATAAAATCTTAAGAAAAGTATACCATAACGATAATTGTAAGCAAGATATTGTAATACCACAGAAAGACTAGATTAAAGGAACGGAATATATATTATCAATTATATTTTATATTTAATATAAAAGCAAAAGCAATACAAGAGAGCAAAATACAATCTTTTAAACAAATGGTTCTGGAGTAATGGTGAAGCTAAATGTAAAAATATAAAATAAAAATAAAATAAAATAATAAAATAAAATAAAATAAATCCAGGCAGATATACACTCTTCACAAGAATTAACTCAGATTGGATTATAAACCTAAACATGAAAAATGTAGAAGGTAATATAGAAGAAAATTTAAATGACCTTGGTTTTGGAAATAACTTTAGCTACAAAAGCACAAGCAGCACAAGCACTGAATTTAAAAATGTCTACTCTGTGAAACACAATGCCAAGAGAATGAAAAGGCAAAGCACAGACTATGAGAAAAAATTTGCAAAATACACATCTGGCAAAGGACTGTTAATCAAAAATACACAAAGACCCCTTAAAACTCAACAATGGGGGAAAAACCTGATTAAAAATGAGCCAAAGTCCTTAGCCGATACCTCACAAAAGAAAATATTACAGATGGCATATAAGCATATAAAAAGATGCTTCACATCATATGTCATCCGGAAAATGCAAATTAAAACAAAAAAGAGACACCAGTACATACCCAGAATCCAGAACACTGACAACAGAACACGAAATGTTGGTGAGGATGTGGAGCAACAGGAATGTTCTTCCATGTCTATTGAGAATAAAGAATGGAAAACAACTTGGCAGTTTCTTACAAAACTAAACAGATTCTTGCCAGATGATTCAGCAGTAGCAGTTCTTGGTATTTATCCAAAGAAGATGAAATCTATACCCACAAAGATGTCTATAGTAGTTTTATTCATAACTGACAAAAGCTTGGAAGCAACCAAGATATCCTTCTATAGGTGAAAGGTCAAATAAAGTGTAGTACATGCAAACAATGGAATATTATTTAATGCTACAGAAATGAATTACCACGCCATGAAAAGATATGGATATAAATATTTAATAAATATTTGATTTTAGGCTTCTACCAGTCTATCAATAGTATTAGTATATTTTAACAGTGAATGCTCAGCATTCACGAATTTACCTAATAAAATGTTTGGGGTTCAATATTTTAAATACTTCAACCTCTATGATTATATTCCTAATAATTTTGAATTAGGGTAAATAAACCTTAATTTTTTGTAACTTGTTTCTTATTGCAAAAGAGCTCAATGAAATTTTAGAAAATAAAAATTTACAAAAAAAAGTTTAGTTTACTATTGCCAAATAATTTAAAACTTTACCTTATATTCAAATACATATATTTTAATAAATTGATATATATGCTACTAAAACCAAAAACTTTTAGTTATATTAGATTTCATATCATGCAATCAATGCCAGAAAGCCATCTGGCGATGACTTTTCTTAAATAGAGTTAAGATGGGTGTTATTACAATGCAAGATGGAAACAAAGATAGTATAACAATTTAGTGTTACATAACTTTTCTGTTTTGATCAAGTTACTAATCTACAAAAGGCTTTTATCGGTGACAGACTTGGGAATTTAACAAAACTTTTAAACTAGCATGTGCGACTCATTCCTAGAAAACAACACAATCAATAACACATTATTAAATTAAATCATGACTGCTTCTCCATTTGAATAAAAAAGGTAGCAACCCCAATAAGTTTATTGAACAGGAAAAGTTGAAATGCTATAATGCTCCTAAATGATCCAGTCATGAATTACAAAAAAAGGATATAAATTACCAAAGTGTTTGTATAATTGGAATGTAAAACTGCCCATTATCGTTCAATAGTGTAGTCTTGTACAAGAACTCTATAAAAGAACTCCACTTCTAAACCGTGGAAAATATGTTCCCTTTCCCCCTATATACAACTATTAAGCCATTCATTTAGCTTTTAAAATATCCACTTAATACAGGCTTTTTACTCATTGGAACAGGCAGCAGGGTTCTATTCTTATTGCTTACATCTGAAGGATAGACTTCTAGCGTAAGAGGTAAAGCCCACAAAGGAGCCCAATAATAACAACAAAATACAGTTTAGTGAGCCCTTACAATCTGCCAGCTACCTTTCTGAGAATACTTCAATTAATAAAACATATAAAATACCTGACCACAAAGAGCTTACATTCTTTTGAAATACAATAGTGAAATAAGCCAATAATAGAGGGGCACCTCGGTGGCTCAGTCCATTGAGTGACTGCCTTTGGCTTGGGTCATGATCTCAGGGTCCTGGGATATAACTCCCCAGCAAGCTTTCTAGGCAGTGGGGTGTTTTCTTCTTCCTCTGCGCCCCCTCCCAATTCTCTCTCTCTCTGTCTCCAATAAGAAAATAAACCAGTAATAGAATAATGATTGATGGTTGATGGTGATAAGTGTTACAAAGAAATACAAGAAAGGAAAAAGCCATTGGAGAATGCTGGGAGGAAAGTTAATTTTATTTTGTGTTGGGTGGTTATATCTCATTTATGAGATGTTATTTGCACAAAGACCCAGGAAATGAAGGAGGGTGTTTATACACATATTAAAGGAAAAGATTGCTCTAGGCAGAGCAAGTAAGTATATAGACTTTGTGTGAACAGCTGGTCTGTTACTTTTGAGGAAAAGCAAGGACGCCAATGAGGAGTTCATAGTGGTGGAGAGAGGTAAGAACGTATTGATGCGTGACCTTCTAGTACATTGAAACGCCTTCAGTTTTTATTCAATATGAAAGGGGAAGATACCAAAAGACTTTCAACAGCAGAATAAAATCATCTGACTTGATTTTTAGGTTAAGTTGCTGTACCAAAATAAATTTGCAGGGAGAAAGGAGTGCAGTATGTGTGGAAGTGGTGTTATCAATCAAGTCAATAATTCAGGAACATATGATGGTGATTTTAGCATGCTGGGTGATAATAGAAGTGGTGAGGTATGGTTTTTATTTTGTATATATTTGGATGGTGAATATTCTGGTGAACAGGATGGAGTATGTGCAGGACAGACAATATCAACATTTATTTTACCTGCACAAACAGAAGGGTGGAGTCTTCATTCCCTGATATGGAGAGAACTCTGAGTTCAAATGTTCTTTCTGACTAAATGGCATAGTGATGATGAGGATTTAGTCAGACAGTGAAAGAGAGCAGTAAGCATAGTGTTAAGCGGTAAGACATTATAATACATTTGAACATCAAAAAACGTTGGGTTGGATCATCTGTTTATGTGAGTAAATAAATAAATAAAGCTTCCTGGGGTTCTGATAGAGGTAAAGAAGACTACTATATGATCCAAAGGGGCACGTGCACCAAATGTTTATAGCAGAAATATCCACAATAGCCAAACTATGGAAAGAACCTAGATGTCCATCAACAAATGAATGGTATATATATATGATGGAATACTATGCAGCCATCAAAAGAAATGAAATCTTGCCATTTGCAATGACATGGATGGAACTAGAGGGTATTATGCTTAGCAAAATAAGTCAACCAGAAAAAGACACTATCATATGATCTCGCTGATATGAGGAAATGGAAGTGCAATATGGGGGACAGGAAAAGAGTAAATGAAACAAGTTGGGATCGGGAGGGAGACAAACCATAAGAGACTCTTAATCTCACAAAACAAACTGAGTTGCCGGGGGGGTGGGGAGGGTAGGGAGAGGGTGGTGGGGTTATGAACATTGGGGAGGGTATGTGCTGTGGTGAGTGCTGTGAAGTGTGTAAACCTGGCGGTTCACAGACCTGTACCCCTGGGGCTAATAATACATTATATGTTAATTAAAAAAGAAGAAGAAGAAGAAGACTACTATAAATCAAATGCTATGGTTTTCAGCAAAGAGTGTGTAATCAGGCATATTTTATTAAAGTAACCAAGTAAAATGATGGTCGAAAATTGGAATAACAGAAAACATAAATATCAGAGATTTTAAAAAGAGATATGGGATAGTGTAGAGAATATAGTCAATGATATTATAATAGTGTTATATGGTGACAGATTGTGGCTATATTTGTAGTGATCATAGAATAATGTATGAAGATATTGAAAGCCTGAAACCAATGTAACACTGAATATCAACTATACTCAAATAAAAGAATAGTAAAAATAAAACATTTTAATTTAAAAAGATAAAAAGAGGGACAAGAATTTGAAAAGTGAACTTCAAAAAGAGTAAAGATGAGGCTAAGACATACTCTGAACCTTGAGGAAAACACCATTTTGAAAATTCTTCCCATTTTGAGAAAATTCAAATGAATCAATACCATAAAAGAACCCATTTTAACTGAGAGATGTAATGAATGCTCAAGAAATAATTTTATGACAGGATAACTCTTCCCTATGAAACAGCATACAGAAACCAGGGGAAACACCTGGAAGCAAAATAAACTATCCTGAAAATAAGAATTAGGAAAAAGATAAATGATGAAAGATAAGAAAATTAGACCTGCGACAGAGACCTAGTGAAGAGAACTTTTAGCTTGTGGTTTAATGTTTTTGAGAATAATCTAGAGTTCATAACTGCCTTGAGGCAGGCTGGTTGTCGGCAGTTTAGGCAGAACCCTAAGACAGGCCTACTTTGGGCAGGTGGTGTTGGAGGAGGCCATTGGGCTGGACAAAAACAAATCCAACCATTTGACTAAAGTGTCTGTGAAGATGTTGAAGTCAGATGCAACAGAGAAAGGCCTGTCAAACCTAATCTCAGAAATGGAGATGATGAAGATGATTGGACAGCACAAGGACAGCATCAACCTGCTGGGTCCTGCACACAGGACGGTCCTTTGTACACTCTCATGGAATATGCCTCCAAAGACAACATACAGGAGTACCTGCAGGCCCAGAGGCCTCCTGACCTGGAGTACTGTTACAATATCAGCCACAATGCAGCAGAGCAACTCTCCTCCAAGGACCTGGTATCCTGTGCCTATCAGGTAGCCTGAGGCATGGAGTACCTTGCCTCCAAGAAGTGCATACACCAAGACCTGGCCACCAGGGAAGTGGTGGTGACAAAGGACAACATGATGAAGATCTCAGACTTCAGCCTTGCCAGAGATATCACCACATCAGTTACTATAAAAAGACAACCAACAGTGGACTGCCTGTGAAGTGGATGGTCCCTAAGGCCATGTTTGACCAGATCTACATCCACCAGAGTGACTTCTGGTCTTTTGGGGTGATCCTGTGCAAAATTTTCACTCTGGAAGCCTCCCATATCCTGGAGTGCCTGTGGAGGTGGTTTTCAAGCTGCTGAAGGAGTCATTTGATGGATAAGCCAATAAGTGCACCAGGGAGTTATACACAGTAATGAGGGGTGGCTGGCATGTGGTTCCTTCAAGCTGCTGGTAGAAGACCTGGATCATACTGTGGCCTTGACCTCCAACCAGGAGTACCCGGACCTGTCCTTGGCCCTGGAACAATACTGTCTATGCTTTCCCAACACCCAAAGCTCCACCTGCTCCTCAGAGAAGAATTCCACCTTCTCTCATGTGCCGTTGCTCAGGGAGGCCTATCTGCCATGACACCCAGCCCAGCTTGCCAATGGTGGACTCAAATGACTAGTATCCGTATTATTCCTGTCCAGATTCCGTCATAAGCTGTAACCCTTACCCCCCACGCTCCCTGCAAGCCTCACTGCCTTCTCCTTTGTCCCTTTCCTACTGGCAGGAGCCAGCTGCCTACCTGAGGCCTTCACCCCTTGAAGTTCACCTCTCTTCCCCTTCCTCTTCCTCCTCCTTACAACCTGCTCATGAAAGAAAGGCACAGAGAGGCAGGTACTTGCTCGTGGCTACTTCCTTCCCTCCCATATGTTGGACCAAGACCCCTCCCTGGCATCTGGTACTGCCTGGACATCGAGGGAGTGAGTGGGAGATGAGGCATGCCAGTGAAAGCTGTCGGAGCTTTCCTGTTTTGGTTTTGTCTGCTTAGCATAACATGTAAGACTGAGTTCTGGTGGCAGGGACCTTGTCCTTGGGGCTATAGCACTAGCGAGGGGAGGTCAACTGCTGTGGGCCTTGGCTAATAGCAACCCCTGCTCCAGAGATATGGTGCCAAGGGCTTATTAATTTTGATACTAATTTGCTTTGCTGACCAAATACCTGGTATCAAAAGATGGGAAGGCAAAGACTGGAAGCAGTGTTGTGACCATGGGGTCCAGCCCCAAACTATGAAGAAAACACGAAGTGTATAAATCTGAGTAAGTATATATTTACACACCTTTGTAAATAGGTTGTTATCAAAGATTTAATCAATGGGTATTATGCTCCTCGTGGCTGGGAAGCATCAGTTGCCATATATTAAAAACAAAGAAAAGAGGTGTCTGGGTGGCTTCCTCCATAAGTGTCCCTTCTTTTCAGGTCATGATCCCAGGGTCCTGGGATGGAGCACCACATCAGGCTCTCTGCTCAGTGGGAAACCTGCTTCTCCTTTGCCCTCTGCCCTGCTTATAGTTCCTCTTCCTGTCTCTCTGTCTGTCAAATAAATTAAATATTTAAAAAAAAACAAACAAAATGTTTTTAAAAGGTCTTTTTTTTTTTTTAATTTTCTAGGGGTGCCAGGATGACTCAGTTGTTTAAGCAGATGTTTGCCTTTGGCTGAGGTCATGATTCCAGTGTACAAGGATCCAGCCCTGCATGGGACTACTTGCACCCCCAAGGAGCTTGCTTCTTCCTCTCCCTCTGCACGTGATTTACCCTGCTTGTGCGCTTCCTCTCTCTCTCTCTCTCTCTCACTGTCAATAAACAAAATAAAATCTTTTACTAAATACATAAATAAATAAATAAATTTCTAAACCTACTTTTAGTTTAGGTCCCTTAACAAAAATTGCTACTGATTCATTAAAAAAAAAAAAAGAAAAGATAATTTAGAAAGATGCTTCCAGAGCTAAAAAGCTGGGTTTTTTTCTGGATTAAATATAGAAGTGCTTTATAAAGTAAAGGAAAAAATATGCTATATTAACACTAATCACACTATAACTTTGGTGGTTATATCAAGATAATGAAAAGTGATTTTAAAGCAAATTTCATTATCAGACATAAAGATCAAGTCTAAATTACAGAAGAGTAAAAGGATGAATTCCTCAGGGAGTATAATAATTCTTGACTTTTAATACTTAATAACAGATTTGGGGATATATAGGGAAAAACTAAGAACAAAAATCATAACTTCTACCTTAGAAGAGAAATGGAAAAAAATTGCAACACCTTTATTTTAAGATTATATAGACAAATGGTCATCAAATTGGTAAGATATGTAAGACTTGAACAAAATTATCAACTAACTAGATACGCTTGATATTTCAGAACACTCCCAACAACCGAAGACTACATATATCTTAAGCCATGATTTTCTTTGCAAAGGTCAACATTGATAATGTTCTAGTCATACCTCCGTGTACCAGGAAAGAAGTAGTATATTTCTTGAAAGACACAGCTATCAAAGCTCCATTGAGAAACTGTAAAGATGGAGAAGGGATTTGCAAATTATATATCTGATAATGGACATCTACTCTGATTATTAAAAAATGAATAAAAATAAAAAACCTTAGTAATAACCAAGCAGAGTATCCAATTTTACATGTGAAGAAAATTATTGAAGAGACATGTCACCAAAAGGATATGGATAGCTTTTAAGCACATGACAAATTTCTCAACATTTAGACATTAAAGAAATACAAATTAAAATCATAATGAGACATGCTTACATATCTATTAGAATGGCTAAAATTATAAAGGCTAATTGTACTTCGTCTGAGCTAGATTGAGAAGCAACAAAAAATCTAAACTGTTCTTGGCATATATCATGATACCACCACTTTGGAAAATAGTTTGGAAATTTTTTTAAATGCAAAATATGTTGCAGTTACACGAATAGCCATTTTAATTCTAGGCATTTAACCAAGAGAAACAAACCCTATGTTCATACAAGGACTTGTTTATGAATTACATAGCAGCTTTATTTTTAAGAATTGAAAACAGTGGAAATGTTCATCAATGTCCATCAATAGAGCAAAGACAAATTATGATCTATTCATTAAAGAGATTACTATTCAACATCAAAATGAACTATTTACAACTGGAGATTCTCAAAGTAATGCTGCTGAGAAAAGAAATGCCAGGCAATGAATAGTATATACTGTGTGATTCCATGACTATAAAAAAATCTAGAAAATACAAATTTATATATAGTCACAGTCATCAAATATATTGGTGTGATTTTAGTGCCTTCTTCTGTGCTCCCATAGCTTCCTACACTTGGATCTCCGAGCATTTGTTAAACCATGTGAAAATATGAACTCTTTTTCTTTATTCTGTCTTACTAGAATAAGAATCCTTGAAATTTTATGGACATTTGAACTCTCAGTTATTAGCAGAAATTCTATCACACAGTAAGTTTCCAAATATAAAAGCCAGAATTTTACAATGACTTCTAAGCTTTTACATGATCTAGCCACTCATTTAACCTCTGTGACCTCATTCCCTGCTACTCTTCAGTGACTCACAGTGGCCTCCTTGCTATTCCTCAGATATGCCAGGCATGATCCAACCTTATGGCCTTCAAGATAGCCAATTCCTTTGTCTGGAGTGACCTTATTGCTGATAGTTCTTGGCAAATTCATCACCTTTCCATACCTTTGTTCAATTGTCAGCTTCATTGTAACTACCCTGATCTTCCTATTAAAATTCTTAACTCCCCATCCCCTGCCTAGCAACCTTGATTTTTCTCACCCTGATCGAATTTTTCTTTTTCCCCTTGTACTCATCATTTTTGAATGCACTATGCAATTTTTATTAAGATTTATAGCTTTTAATTGTCTCACCCATTAAAATAAACGTTCTACAAAGCCAAGTATTTCATTTACCAGTGTAGTCTGAAGTAATAACTGCCATATAATAGGTTCAGTAAACAATTGGTAAATTTCAGAAAAAATTAATGTTGAGGGTATACTGAATTTTATAAGTCATTTCAATATTTTTTTTCCAAAAAATAAACTATGTAAAACATACCTTAAATTTACTTTCAAAATATTTTATAGCATATAATGGACAAAATAAGACCAAAAAAAAAGACAAAAGCCTTAAAGAAACAATCATATAAATAACCATTTCAAACCTACTTAAAAATTGCATAATACCACACTCCTAGATCCTCTCTGAATGCTCTAAAATAACCCTTCAAAGGAAATACATTTTTAAAATAACAAATTTTTTGACAAATAATTTAATAAAATAAAAGTTTCATTCATCTATGTAGATCATAATAAATGTTTTTAATAAGCATGAAATTATAACTCTGAAGTGTGCTAAAATGAAACCACCTGCTAAGGGTGAGAGAACAAAAATAAACATCATTTTTCCAAATAAGAGGAATTTATTACCTTTGAATCAAAGCATGTGGATTTGTTCAAACTGGCAATAAAGGAATATGGAAACACAAATCATAGAAAGTCATATTTTAGATTTCTAAAAGACTTCAAAGTGAAGAGTATACATTTTTTAAATGCTACATAATGCTACATAATGACAAGATGACAGGGTGTGACAAATAGCATTTTAAAGCTCTACGGAACGGAAGGTGTCATTTCCCTATAATTTTATATATGTCATTAATTTACTATATCTGGATACAACACATTACCAAACAGATGTTCATCAAAGACTAAATCATTTTTAATGGAACATAATAATTTGAACCTACATTTATTAATCATTTTTTTCGATCTAACATTTATAGTGTCACTAAACATTTTATCAGTTGTCGACAAAATTTTAAAAAAACAGGATAAAAAGTCGTGTTTCGAAAAGTAGATTTTCTTTGAAATTTGCGTTTAAATGAAAATATTTGCTGATATTTTTAAAACTTTAAATGTAATTTTATATATATCTGACCTATCAGATGATATAAAATTTTTGGAGAAAATATGACTTATTTTTTTGATCTTGGTTGAAGGTATTAATAAAGAGCAACTGTTTGTATTATTTGTATTGTGATATCTTAGTTAATAAACACGAATAACTGGTATGAAATATGTTTTTTAAAAAATTTTATTTATTTACTTGACAGAGATCACAGGAAGGCAGAGAGGCAGGCAGAGAGAGAGGAATGGAAGCAGGCTCCCTGCTGAGAAGAGAGCCCACTGTGGGACTCAATCCCAGGAACCTGGAATCATAACCTGAGCCGAAGGCAGAGATTTTAACCCATTGAGCCACCCTGGTGCCCTAAAATAGATTTTTTTTTATATAGAATTATAGTTCTTGCCAAAATATGGAACTAGCTGGAACTGAATGCCTCCTTCAAAGTCAGCTCTGGAGAAATTATGCAAGTGTAATAGGAAACTATTTTAGATATTAACCAAAAACAAAGAAATGATGATAAATTCCTTAAAAGACTCAAAGTTGCTCTTGACTGGTATGTTTCAAGCTCTATTCCTGGTTTGAGGACAGTTTTTAACAGGCCTGTCACTGTAGAAATCAGCTGGATGTTTAGAGGTGATCAGAACTGTACAAAAACCTTGAAGGGGTAAAGACTCGAAAATTCTTCAGAGAGATTAGCTCCCGAAGGCATTATTCATCCATACATTTTCCTCCAAACAATTAAGACTGATGGATGAGGGGCACCTGAGGGGCTCTCTCATCACGTGGGTCGTGGGTTAAGCCTCTGCCTTCATCTCAAGTCATGGTCTCTGGGTCCTGGGATCCAGCCCCACATCGGGCTCTGCTCAAAAGGAAGCCTGCTTCCCTCCCTGCTTGCCTGCCTCTCTGCTTACTTGTGATCTCTCTCTCTCTCTCTCTCTCTGTGTGTCCAATAAATAAATAAAATCTTTAAAAAAGGCTGATGGATGCTAAATTATGAAAACTCCTCCCTCCAAATGATGCTTCTTCATAAGGATTTAAGAATTTAAAATTGAAACTTGTTCGTAGGATTTATCTTATAGAATAACATCAAGTGAAGGCAGTTATTATTAGTTCTGAAGTATTTGTGATTCTGAATTCTTGGCCTCATTAGTAAATTTATTTTTTAGAAATTATTATTTAATATATAATAATATATATAATATACTATATGTAACATATATAACATATATAATATATATAGTAAATTCATTCATTCATTTATTATTTATTTATTTATTATTATTATGTATTTATTTATTAACTCAAACACAAGAAAATGAATGACCTGATTGAAAAATTGGCAAGGACTGGAACAGACACCTCACTGAAGAAGATATTGAGATGGCAATAATGATATGAAAAGATGCTGTGATGATCCACAGCATGTCTAATTAAGGAATTGTAAATTAAAAGAACAAAGAGGGGCGCCTGGATGGCTCAGTGGGTTAAGCCGCTGCCTTTGGCTCAGGTCATGATCTCAGGGTCCTGGGATCGAATTCCACGTTGGGCTCTCTGCTCAGCAGAAGCCTGCTTCCCTTTCTCTCTCCCTCTGACTGCCTCTCCGTCTTCTTGTGATCTCTCTCTGTCAAATAAATAAATAAAATCTTTTTAAAAAATAAATAAATAAATAAAACAATGATATATCACTACACATCTATTAGAATGGCTAAAATCCAAAATACTGACAACATAAAATGCTTTTGACGATGAGGAACAAGAGAAACTCTCATTCATTCTGGTGAGAACACCAAAATGGTGCTACCACTTTGGAAGACAGTTGGGCAGTTTCTTACAAAACTAAACATATTCTTACCATATGATCCAGCAATCGTGCTCCTTGGTACTCACCCAAAAGAGCGAAAACTTTGTGTACACAGAATCCTGCATATAAACCTGTGTTTGTAACAGCTTTACCCATACGTGTCAAGAGTTGGAAGTAACCAAGATGTCCTTCAGGAGGAGAATGGATAGATAAACTGTGGTCCATTGAAACAATGGGATGTGATTCAGCGATAAAGAGAAATAGCTATCAAGCAATGAAAAGACATGGAACAAACTTAAAATCCGTCATAATAAGTGAAAGAAGTCAATTTGAAAAAGCTTCATGTTGCAAGGTTCCAACTATATGACCTTCTAGAAAAGGCAGAACTATGCAAATGGTATAAAGGTCAGCGGTTTGTAGCAGTTAGGAGAGGAGCAGGATGAACAGGCAGAGCACAGAGGATTTTTAGGCCAGTGAAAATGTTCTGTATGACATGCATGATATTTTAGATATATATCGCTACACAGTTGTCAAAATGCATAAGATACTATACCAAGAGTGAACTCTATGAGAAAAGGTTTTTTTAAGATTTTATTTATTTGACAGGCAACAAAGCAGGCAGAGAGGCAGGCGGGGAAAGCAGGGGTTGGGGGAAAGCAGGCTCCCTGCCAAGCAGAGAGTCTGGTCTGGGGCTCGATGCCAGGACCGTGAGATTATGACCTGAGCCGAAGGCAGAAGCCTTAACCCACTGAGCCACCCTGGTGACCCACCAAGAGTGAACTCTAATGTAAACTGTGGACTTTGGGGTGATAATGATGTGTCAGTGTAGGGTCAGTGAGCATGAAAAATTATCACCGTGGTACAGGATGTGGATAATGGGGAAGGCTGTGTGTATGTGGGGAAAGGGAATTTTACTTTGATCCCCAAACTACTCTAAAAAATGCAGTCTGTTAAAAAAACTTTATAATGCAATATAATACAAAACAAGAATGCATATCAAGAGAGAAATAATGTTTAAAGGGAACGAAGAACTTCAGTAATGTGTACCTAGGGATTTTGATTGCACATTTGTAGGAAGTTCACATTGTCATTAGCAATTGTTTATCTGTGAAGTAGAAGTAACATAAAGAGTGATGAAAACTCAAAAATGCAACATTAAAAAAATGCCATCTATGGGCTTTTAAAAAATGGAACAAAATTTGCTTGGCTTTTTAAGCTTTGTGGGGAATGAAGGGACAGAATTTAAATTCAGCTTTATAAAAGATTGGATAATATGTTTCTACAAAGAAGGCTCCTCTGAGTAACATAGAAATGAACATGGTAGCAGAAAGTGGAAAAAAGGTTACATCTCTTGTGAGCTCACGTTCTCTGAAACCCTGTCACTTGATGGAGACAATAACTGTTTGATGAATAGCAAATGGTAGTATTTCAGATTCCCGGGATTTTCACTAAGAATCGTGAATGGATTTTTTAAAAATATGTAAAGAATGTCTACAGTGCAAGTACCTGCAAGTAACTGACATTTTGGAGAGAATATTTTAATCAGCAGAGAAGGTCAAAATGACAAAGTTCCAGGATCAGAGTAAACATATGGAATTAAAAAATAAAAAATTTTAAAAAAGAATTTTTGAAAGGACTTTTTTTTAAAAGGACTTTAAACAAAAGTCCTTTTTAAGAGACAGTTGGCTGTTTAAACCAAAAGTACAACTCAATGAAAGAATCGCTGCATTATTTATTGGGGTAGAAAGGACCTGGAATGTAGAAAGACCCATTCTGCAGAGGAAAAAATAGAATCACTAACAGGCCTCATGCCTTGCACAGCCAGTGGCTAGAATCCCTGCCTCATGAGACCCTGTGCTAGAAGGCCGCTAGAACCATCTCAACTATGTTAGTCTATCTTGGAAGCCAACAAGTGTTTGCCCAGTTAAGAGCACGGTAACAATCAGTCACGTTATGTTATAATGATTGTCGATATCTTTAAAAGCCTTGTCAAGTTCCTTTTTGAGTAAACCTCACCCCAACCTTAGAGAAATTTATCTGTGGTTCACCTCTTTGAAATACCTCATGGTTGTTCCACATTTACCATAGCCAAAAAAAAAAAAAAAAAAAAAAAAAAAAAAAAAAAAAAAAAAAAGCTTTTTATAAACAAAGTGTTCAGAAGGGGGCGCCACTGTAAACAATGAGAGTTTTCGCTGCCCGGACACCTTTGTTGCAGAAACAGCTGAAAGCAATCAGGTCAGACAGAACCAAGGGCTGGAGGGATTTTTAAAATTACAAAAAACGAACCAAATCAAACCAAAACAAAAATCAAAACCAATGGCCAAGATTTCAAGTTTGCTACTAAAGGTATGACATTCTCCTAAGACATGCGCGTGACTTGATCAATATATTTATATATTTATATTTGAAGAAGAAGGAACGATTTGATGCAGCAAATCCACGTTGATTAAAAATTACCAGATATGGGGGCTCCTGGGGGGCTCAGTGGATTAGGCCTCTGCCTTCGGCTCAGGTCATGATCTCAGTGTCCTGGGATCGAGTCCCGCATCGGGCTCTCTGCAGAGCAGGGAGCCTGCTTCCTCTTCTCTCTCTCTTTGCCTGCCTCTCCATAATTGTGATCTCTCTCTGTCAAATAAATAAATAAAATCCTTAAAAAAAAACAATTACTAGGTGTGAAATACATCGGGGGTATGGGAAGGAAAATGATTTCACCTGATCTGACTAGGAAGTGGTTGAAGCCTGAATTAAAGTGCTATAAAAAGAGTAAAGACCTGGGAAATATATGGGGAAAAAATCCCTAGAAAAACAGCAATAATAACTGGCTGCTCTTTATTGAACCAGATCCTGCGGTAGGCAAAGAAGAGCTGGTTTTAGCCAGAGGATGATCACCGTTTGTCTTCATGATCTGGCATTCCTGCAAGCCAGGCATGGGGCACTGTACTAGAGCTGCAAATGCTGGGGGGCCATCACTGTCCCTTTTCTCTTCTCAGGGGGACAACGGGCATGTCCATGGTGCAGTGTGACAGGTTTTACCACAGGGAGATAAAAGACTGCCAAGTGTAGGTTGGAGCTGGAAAAAGCCACTTAGGAACAGATTTTCAGGGGAGGTGATAGACAAGGGCAATGCGAAGAATGAGGATGAGTGTGTCAAGTTTCAAAGTGCCAGGTGGCAGCACAGTGCATTCGGGAAACTATAGTAAGTTCATGTCAACCGACAGCTGATATGGCAGCATCATCTGGGGATGGAGGCTGAGCCCCGGGGTTAACACTGGGGCTGAGATGGTTTGTATACTATGCCGAGGAGGTGAGGTACTACACAGTGGGGGCACAGGGAGCTACCGGAGGATTTCAAATATCAGAATCGTAACCATAATAGAGTATTTCATTGCATCCTAGCTTTCATCAAGGGTAAGATGCACTATAGTTTATGTTCAACTAAGAAAGAGAAATGCTGCCAGTTAAACTAGGATATGTCCTCAAGTGCAAGGCGAGTGCCACCTTAAGAGATATTAAAATGGGTGGGGGAGACAAATCTTAGAACAAGTAAACTGTGGTACTAGAATAATTAAGAAAGTTCGAACACTTGGATCAACAAAAAAAAAGTGATTATTGCTTACCATGTGCCCCAAACTATATTAAGTCTTAGAACAAGAGACGTTCTCATCTTGATGCCCCGCAGCTGTTAGACTCAAGGTACAGAGGGCAGTAGCCAACGACCAGCAGGCCCCAAGTGCCATGTGCAGACTCTAAGAGCAACTGCCTTTGAGAGAGGAAACGGTTGAGAGTGGGCCTTCTGAGGTAGAGAATTACTAGCTGGGAAAGTAGGAAAATTGACACAGAATTGGAATTGATGCCTCTCCATGACAGAGTTGGTGAAACTTCCCTTCTCAGAAATCTTGAGGCTCCTCAGAAATGTATTTTTCATTTTGGATGGAACATTCAGGATAAATATGATCTGTTCGAGTTCCTCTTCTCTCATCAGGACTGTTTCTTAGGCTTCACTGGCACAAGAAAAGGGTTTTGATAGTCCAGGGTCAATCCTGCCAAAAGCAAAGCACAGTATCTATGAAAAACTAACCACTCAGAAGAGAACAACAGATAAAAGGCCAGGACGACCTGACCCTGCAGGTTAGGTTAGGTTGGTCTGGAAACAGGGGTAGAGGGGAAGTACCCATCTCCTGCTAGAAGAGCTAGAGAAGACCCCTTCCGGAGAGACCACCAGGAGAGGAGAGCAGTAGGTGCTGATGATGAAGAATATATTAATCAGCAGGGAAGGTCAAAATGACAAAGTCCTTTTTAAGAGACAGTTGGCTGTTCAAACCAAAAGTACAACTCACTGAGAGATTCGCCGCATTATTTATTGGGGTAGAAAGGACCTGGAATGTAGAAAGACCCATTCTGCAGAGGAAAAAATAGATTCACTAACAGGCCTCATGCCTTGCACAGCCAGTGGCTAGAATCCCTGCCTCATGAGACCCTGTGCTAGAAGGCCGCTAGAACCATCTCAACTATGTTAGTCTATCTTGAAGCCAACAAGTGTTTGCCCAGTTAAGAGCACGGTAACAATCAGTCACGTTATGTTATAATGATTGTCGATATCTTTAAAAGCCTTGAAATACCTCATTGTTGTTCCACATTTAAGACACAATGAAGAAATAAAATTGACAATGAGTTCCAGATTTTAAAAGTCACTTGCCATTCAATCCAAATTGTGAGTTTTATCGGTTACCGAACACTTTATAATGCACCCCCAGTAATTTTACAGAGATTATTTTTTTCTTACCAATTCTTGATTATTCTGTCTTGCAATGCAGAGAAAGCTAACTAATTTAAAATAAACTCCGTTAATTTTGATTGTTATAAACTTAAAATTGATTAATTTCCATATACAGTGTTTAAAATATTCACAATTTACATTAAATATATATTCTGTGTATACCTTGGAAAAATTATACTGCAAATTGAAATTAAAATGATGTTGTATATAGCTGCAAGAAGCCACCTGTCCCATTTCATCTTACTATATAAGTTGTGTCAGGTAATTTATAAAATCCCTACTGCATAACAAATCTATTTTTTGTTGGAATGGGTAGTAATGTTTGTTCTTATTTCTAAATAATATTTGGTCTATGAGTGCATCTGCAATTGTATTTTTCCTAAGTGGCTTCATGGTCTTGAACTGAGAAAGCTCAGATCATTAAACATCAAAATAATATAATTTGACATAATTAGACATCAAGGAAATGCAATTAAAATGACACTGAGATATCACTACACACTTATCAGAATGGCTAAAATAAAATATAATGACAAGACCAAAAGAAAAATATATACCATTTGATGATACACAATGGCAAGTTGTACCATAACTTAACCATCTCAGACTAGTGTAGTGTTAAATTTGTTTTTCTAAGCAATGTTTTGGGTCATTTACCACTTTTCAAGGATTTAAAGTGCTATCATTTTACTTAAAACTGTGAAATTTGGTCAGATTTAAATTTCAATTTATGTTAAAACATTCTGTAAACTGTGTTAAACTTTGACATTTGTTCCCTCAGTTCAGTGAATAACACTATATCATATTTTGAAAAATACACTAATTTTCATTTTGAAAAATATCCCTTTTTCCTCTTATGGTAATTATTAATATGAATTAATAGTAGAATTTGATATGGTTCCATATGACCATAAATACTTTATTGTATATTATCAAATTTAATAATGAATATAATGTACTTCTTTTGACAAGTTTTAAAGACCAGTCTACTCTAAAAAAAAAAAAAATGGAGACGCACTTCTTCAGTTCACACAAATTTCATTTTATTATATATAACCTCCGATAGATTTCAACAAATCATAATTTATTAAAATTATGTCTATTTAAAAATCTCATAGAAGAGTAAAACCATCAAAAATAAAAATAAACACGCACAACACACACACATCACCCATGTAGTGGCAAATCACAATTGCTGTAACAATACATTAGACATTCCACAGTTAAGGGCTATCAAAATTTCCATCAGTGACAAAAAGATTTGTATCCAAATGGACTGATTTTCCAGAATCCAAGAAAAAGTCTCCTAGGGTTTATTTAAAGATAAATATTTGAACAAATACTTCTTAAATTTAGGAAATTCAGAACATACGATTAAAGAATATTTGCAGTGCAGACTATATTCAATCCTTCCTTCAAAATGTGCCTTTGAGTACATAATTCTGTTTTCTCTATCTAAATTGAGCTGTCCTCCAAGAAAGTTTTCTAAAATGTGTGTCTCTGTGTGATAAATGTTCTAAGACCTAACATGCTTCATTGTATTTTTACTGTGCTCTCAAATTTAATCAATAATTTGGCTTGATGTATAATATCTAGTTTCAAATATCTTTTGCATCTATACAAACACCCAGCTGTCTCCTTTATATGCTATTACTATTGAGAATTCTGCTGTCAGTATTATTCTTGTACATTTTAGGTGATCTGTTCTTCTCTTGGGCATCATTTATGCTCTTCTCTGTTTTTGATATTCTTAAAGCTCACCATAATATATATGAGTGGTTTTTTAAAGATTTTATTTATTTATTTGACAGAGAGAAATCACAAGTAGTTGGAAAGGCAGGCAGAGAGAGAGAGAGGAGGAAGCAGGCTCCCTGCTGAGCAGAGAGCCCCATGCGGGACTGGATCCCAGTACCCTGAGATCATGACCTGAGCCGAAGGCAGCGGCTTAACCCACTAAGCCACCCAGGCGCCCTATATGAATGGTTTTTTGTGTGTGTGGTTTTTGTTTTGTTTTGTTTCTGATTTCTCATGTTTGGCATCATTTTAAGTCTGGTATCTTTTATCTTTCTTTAATTCTCCAAAATTTATCTCAGTACTTATTTAAATATTTTCTTTATTTTTTTCTCTTCTGCTGCATTTGGGCAGAAGTCATTAATTTGTTTGTTTGTTTGTTTTTCCCAACTCACTTATTCATTTTACAGCTATATTCATCTTAGTCTCCATTTATTGTATTCTTTATTTCAACAATTTTCACTTAATTTATATTCACAGTATAGTATCTTTCTTTTCTTTGTATATGTATATCATTATTTTATCATATACTTTTAAGCTATTTCAAAAAATATTTTATTTATATATTTGACAGTGAGAAATCACAAGTAGGCAGAGAGGTGGGCAGAGAGAGAGGAAGGGAAGCAGGCTACCTGCTGAGCAGAAAGCCTGATGTGGGGCTTGATCCCAGGACCCTGAGATCATGACTTGAACCGAAGGCAGCGGCTTAACCCACTGAGCCACCCAGGTGACCCTTTTAAGCTATTTTTTAAAAGTACAGTCATTCTCTTTTTTTTTTAATATTTTATTTATTTATTTAATTGACAGAGAGAGATCACAAGTAGACGGAGGGAAGGCAGAGAGAGAGAGAGAGAGAGAGAAAGAGAAGCAGACTCTCTGCTGAGCAAAGAGCCTGATGCAGGATTTGATCCCAGGACCCTGAGATCATGACCTGAGCTGAAGGCAGTGGCTTAATCCACTGAGCCACCTAGGCGCCCCTAAGCTATTTTTTAAATTCCTGTTCCAATAACACTTGGATTGCCATATCAAGTTAACCACATCATCTTTTTTAGGTAAGTAATTGTACTTTTAATGTGCATAGTTATTTTGGTCCATGAGTTCAGCTCCTCTTAGGATCATCAAATCTCTGTAAAGTCTGGGTATGCTAGGATTTTCTAAGCAACAATAAAATACATTGAAACCTGGTAGCTTAATTATAATAATGTTTTCTTTCTCAATCATTCACAATAGCATTACATTCTGAGTAGCTTCCTTCTATTTTGCAGCTATAGTGTTTGGAAAAACTTGAATTGTGATATCACTGTGATAATGTGAATTAGTCAGGGTTTTTCAGAGAATAGGGAAGAGAAAAAAAAAGGAAGATATTCTCCAGGGCCAACTCTAGAAGTGACTATTAAAACATCTGTCCAAATTCAATTGAAAAAAACTCAGAAATGCCATCTCCAGTGAAATACAAAGAAGAGTATATATAGTACTGGGCACACACATCTCATTTGACGCAATGATGTACATCAATGAAAGACTGAAGGTCAATAACCACTCCATGGGAGAATTTAAAAATAAATTTACTAATGAGGCCAAGAATTCAGAATCACAAATGCTTCAGATCTATTAATAACTGCCTGCACTTGATGTTATTCTGTAACATAAATCCTACGATCAAGTTTCAATTTTAAATTCTTACAATTTTAAATTCTTAAATCCTTATGAAGAAGCATCATTTGGAGGGAGCAGTTTTCATAATTTATCATCCATCAGCCTTTTTTTTAAGATTTTATTTATTTATTGGACACAGAGAGAGAGAGAGAGAGAGAGAGAGAGAGATCACAAGTAAGCAGAGAGGCAAGCAAGCAGGGAGGGAAGCAGGCTTCCTTTTGAGCAGAGCCCGATGTGGGGCTGGACCCCAGGACCCAAAGACCATGACTTGAGATGAAGGCAGAGGCTTAACCCACGACCCACGTGATGAGAGAGCCCCTCAGGTGCCCCTCATCCATCAGTCTTAATTGTTTGGAGGAAAATGTGTGGATGAATAATGCCTTAGGGAGCTAATCTCTCTAATCTCTCTAAATTTTTTTCTAAAGAATTTTCAAGTCTTTACCCCTTCAAGGTTTTTGCACAGTTCTGATAGCCTCTAAATATCCAGCTGATTTCTACAGTGACAGGCCTGTTAAAAACTGTCCTCAAACCAGGAATAGAGCTTGAAACATACCAGTCAAGAGCAACTTTGAGTCTTTTAAGGAATTTATCATCATTTCCTTGTTTTTGGAAATAGTTCTATATTACACTTGCATAATTTCTCCAGAGCTGACTTTGAAGGAGGCATTCAGTTCCAGCTAGTTCCATATTTTGGCAAGAACTATAATTCTATATAAAAAAAGAACATATTTTAGGGTGCCTGGGTGGCTCAGTGGGTTAAAATCTCTGCCTTCGGCTCAGGTTATGATTCCAGGTTCCTGGGATTGAGCCCCACAGTGGGCTATCTTCTCAGCAGGGAGCCTGCTTCCATTCCTCTCTCTCTGCCTGCCTCTCTGCCTTCCTGTGATCTCTGTCAAATAAATAAATAAAATTTAAAAAAAACATATTTTATACCAGTTATTCATGTTTATTAACTAAGATATCACAATACAAATAATACAAACAGTTGCTCTTTATTAATACCTTCAACCCAGATCAAAAAAATAAGTCATATTTTCTCCAAAAATTTTATATCATCTGATAGGTCAGATATATATAAAATTACATTTAAAGTTTAAAAACTATCAGCAAATATTTTCATTTAAATGCAAATTTCAAAGAAAATCTACTTTTCCAAACACGACTTTTTATCCTATTTTTTTTTTAAATTTTGTTGACAACTGCTAAATTGTTTAGCGAGACTATAAATGTTAGGTCGAAAAAATGATTGATAGATGTAGGATCAAAATATTATGTTCCATTAAAAATGAATTAGTCTTTGATGAACATCTGTTTGGTAATATGTTGTATCCAGATACAGTAAATTAATGACATTTATAAAATTATAGGGAAATGACACCTTCCGTTCCATTATGAGTAGAGCTTTTAAAATGCTATTTGTCACAACCTGTCATCTTGTTATTATGTAGCATAATATAGCATTTAAAAAATGTATACTCTTCACTTTGAAGTCTTTTAGAAATCTAAAATATGACTTTCTATGATTTGTGTTTCCATATTCCTTTATTGCCAGTTTGAACAAATCCACATGCTTTGATTCAAAGGTAATAAATTCCTCTTATTTGGAAAAATGATGTTTATTTTTGTTCTCTCACCCTTAGCAGGTGGTTTCATTTTAGCACACTTCAGAGTTATAATTTCATGCTTATTAAAAACATTTATTATGATCTACATAGATGAATGAAACTTTTACTTTATTAAATTATTTGCCAAAAAATCTGTTATTTTAAAAATGTATTTCCTTTGAAGGGTTATTTTAGAGCATTCAGAGAGGATCTAGGAATTTTTAAGTAGGTATGAAATGGTTATTTATATGATTGTTTCTTTAAGGCTTATGTATATTGTCCATTATATGCTATAAAATATTTTGAAATTAAATTTAAGGTATGTTTTACATAGTTTATTTTTTGGAAAAAAATATTGAAATGACTTATGAAATTCAGTATACTCTCAACATTAATTTATTCTGAAATTTACCAATTGTTTACTGAACCTATTATATGGCAGTTATTACTTCAGACTACACTGGTAAATGAAATACTTGGCTTTGTAGAACTTTTGTTTAAAGTGGGAGACAATTAAAAGCTATAAACCTTAATAAAAATTGCATAGTGCATTCAAAAATGATGAGTACAATGGGGAAAAAGAAAAATTCGATCAGGGTGAGAAAAATCAAGGTTGCTAGGCAGGGGATGGGGAGTTAAGAATTTTAATAGGAAGATCAGGGTAGTTACAATGAAGCTGACAATTGAACAAAGGTATGGAAAGGTGATGAATTTGCCAAGAACTATCAGCAATAAGGTCACTCCAGACAAAGGAATTGGCTATCTTGAAGGCCATAAGTTTGGATCATGCCTGGCATATCTGAGGAATAGCAAGGAGGCCACTGTGAGTCACTGAAGAGTAGCAGGGAAAGAGGTCACAGAGGTTAAATGAGTGGCTAGATCATGTAAAAGCTTAGAAGTCATTGTAAAACTCTGGATTTTATATTTGGAAATTTACTGTATGATAGAATTTCTGCTAATAACTGAGAGTTCAAATGTCCATAAAATTTCAAGGATTCTTTTTCTTGTAAGACAGAATAAAGAAAAAGAGTTCATATTTTCACATGGTGTAACAAATGCTCGGAGATCCAAGTGTAGGAAGCTATGGGAGCACAGAAGAAGGCACTAAAATCACACCAATATATTTGATGACTGTGACTATATATAAATTTGTATTTTCTAGATTTTTTTATAGTCATGGAATCACACAGTATATACTATTCATTGCCTGGCATTTCTTTTCTCAGCAGCATTACTTTGAGAATCTCCAGTTGTAAATAGTTCATTTTGATGTTGAATAGTAATCTCTTTAATGAATAGATCATAATTTGTCTTTGCTCTATTGATGGACATTGATGAACATTTCCACTGTTTTCAATTCTTAAAAATAAAGCTGCTATGTAATTCATAAACAAGTCCTTGTATGAACATAGGGTTTGTTTCTCTTGGTTAAATGCCTAGAATTAAAATGGCTATTTGTGTAACTGCAACATATTTTGCATTAAAAAAAAAATTCAAACTATTTTCCAAGTGGTGGTATCATGATATATGTCAACAACAGTCTAGATTTTTTGTTGCTTCTCAATCTAGCTCAGATGAAGTACAATTAGCCTTTATAATTTTAGCCATTCTAATAGATATGTAAGCATGTCTCATGATTTTAATTTGTATTTCTTTAATGTCTAAATATTGAGAAATTTGTCATGTGCTTATATCCTTTGGGTGACATGTCTCTTCAATACTATTCTTCACATGTAAAATTGGATACTCTGTTTGGTTATTAGTAAGGTTTTTTATTTTTATTCATTTTTTAATAATCAGAGTAGATGTCCATTATCAGATATATAATTTGCAAATCCCTTCTACATCTTTACGGTTTCTCAATGGAGCTTTGATAGCTGTGTCTTTCAAGAAATATGCTAATACTTTCCTGGTACACGGAGGTATGACTAGAACAATATCAATGTTGACCTTTGCAAAGAAAATAATGGCTTAAGATATATGTCGTCTGCAGCTGTTGGGAGTGTTCTGTAATATCAAGGATATCTAGTTAGTTGATAATTTTGTTCAAATCTTACATATCTTACCAATTTGATGAACATTTGTCTATATAATCTTAAGATAAAGGTGTTGCAATTTTTTTCCATTTCTCTTCTAAGGTAGAAGTTATGATTTTTGTTCTTAGTTTTTCCCTATATATCCCCAAATCTGTTATGTGTATTAAAAGTCAAGAATTATTATACTCTCTGATGAATTCATCCGTTTACTCTTCTGTAATTTTGACTTGATCTTTATGTCTGATAATGAAATTTGCTTTAAAATCACTTTTCATTATCTTGATATAACCACCAAAGTTATAGTGTGATTACTGTTAATATAGCATATTTTTTCTTTTACTTTTTAAAGCACTTCTATATTTAATCCTGAAAAAAATAAACAGCTTTTTAGCTCTGGAAGCATCTTTCTAAATTATCTTTTCTTTTTTTTTTTAATGAATCAGTAGCAATTTTTGTTAAGGGACCTAAACTGAAAGTAGGTTTAGAACTTTATTTATTTATGTATGTATTTAGTAAAAAATACATACATATTTATGTATGTATTTATTGACAGCGAGAGAGAGAGAGAGAGAGAGAGAGAGAGAGGAAGCGCACAAGCAGGGTAAATCACGTGCAGAGGGAGAGGAAGAAGCAAGCTCCTTGGGGGTGCAAGTAGTCCCATGCAGGGCTGGATCCTTGTACACTGGAATCATGACCTCAGCCAAAGGCAAACATCTGCTTAAACAACTGAGTCATTCAGGCACCCCTAGAAAATTTAAAAAAAAGAAGACCTTTTAAAAACATTGTTTGTTTTTTTTTTAATATTTAACTTATTTGACAGACAGAGAGACAGGAAGAGGAACTATAAGCAGGGCAGAGGGCAAAGGAGAAGCAGGTTTCCCACTGAGCAGAGAGCCTGATGTGGGGCTCCATCCCAGGACCCTGGGATCATGACCTGAAAAGAAGGGACACTTATGGAGGAAGCCACCCAGACACCTCTTTTCTTTGTTTTTAATATATGGCAACTGATGCTTCCCAGCCACGAGGAGCATATTACCCATTGATTAAATCTTTGATAACAACCTATTTACAAAGGTGTGTAAATATATACTTACTCAGATTTATACACTTCGTGTTTTCTTCATAGTTTGGGGCTGGACCCCATGGTCACAACACTGCTTCCAGTCTTTGCCTTCCCATCTTTTGATACCAGGTATTTGGTCAGCAAAGCAAATTAGTATCAAAATTAATAAGCCCTTGGCACCATATCTCTGGAGCAGGGGTTGCTATTAGCCAAGGCCCACAGCAGTTGACCTCCCCTCGCTAGTGCTATAGCCCCAAGGACAAGGTCCCTGCCACCAGAACTCAGTCTTACATGTTATGCTAAGCAGACAAAACCAAAACAGGAAAGCTCCGACAGCTTTCACTGGCATGCCTCATCTCCCACTCACTCCTTCGATGTCCAGGCAGTACCAGATGCCATGGAGGGGTCTTGGTCCAACATATGGGAGGGAAGGAAGTAGCCACGAGCAAGTACCTGCCTCTCTGTGCCTTTCTTTCATGAGCAGGTTGTAAGGAGGAGGAAGAGGAAGGGGAAGACAGGTGAACTTCAAGGGGTGAAGGCCTCAGGTAGGCAGCTGGCTCCTGCCAGTAGGAAAGGGACAAAGGAGAAGGCAGTGAGGCTTGCAGGGAGCGTGGGGGGTAAGGGTTACAGCTTATGACGGAATCTGGACAGGAATAATACGGATACTAGTCATTTGAGTCCACCATTGGCAAGCTGGGCTGGGTGTCATGGCAGATAGGCCTCCCTGAGCAACGGCACATGAGAGAAGGTGGAATTCTTCTCTGAGGAGCAGGTGGAGCTTTGGGTGTTGGGAAAGCATAGACAGTATTGTTCCAGGGCCAAGGACAGGTCCGGGTACTCCTGGTTGGAGGTCAAGGCCACAGTATGATCCAGGTCTTCTACCAGCAGCTTGAAGGAACCACATGCCAGCCACCCCTCATTACTGTGTATAACTCCCTGGTGCACTTATTGGCTTATCCATCAAATGACTCCTTCAGCAGCTTGAAAACCACCTCCACAGGCACTCCAGGATATGGGAGGCTTCCAGAGTGAAAATTTTGCACAGGATCACCCCAAAAGACCAGAAGTCACTCTGGTGGATGTAGATCTGGTCAAACATGGCCTTAGGGACCATCCACTTCACAGGCAGTCCACTGTTGGTTGTCTTTTTATAGTAACTGATGTGGTGATATCTCTGGCAAGGCTGAAGTCTGAGATCTTCATCATGTTGTCCTTTGTCACCACCACTTCCCTGGTGGCCAGGTCTTGGTGTATGCACTTCTTGGAGGCAAGGTACTCCATGCCTCAGGCTACCTGATAGGCACAGGATACCAGGTCCTTGGAGGAGAGTTGCTCTGCTGCATTGTGGCTGATATTGTAACAGTACTCCAGGTCAGGAGGCCTCTGGGCCTGCAGGTACTCCTGTATGTTGTCTTTGGAGGCATATTCCATGAGAGTGTACAAAGGACCGTCCTGTGTGCAGGACCCAGCAGGTTGATGCTGTCCTTGTGCTGTCCAATCATCTTCATCATCTCCATTTCTGAGATTAGGTTTGACAGGCCTTTCTCTGTTGCATCTGACTTCAACATCTTCACAGACACTTTAGTCAAATGGTTGGATTTGTTTTTGTCCAGCCCAATGGCCTCCTCCAACACCACCTGCCCAAAGTAGGCCTGTCTTAGGGTTCTGCCTAAACTGCCGACAACCAGCCTGCCTCAAGGCAGTTATGAACTCTAGATTATTCTCAAAAACATTAAACCACAAGCTAAAAGTTCTCTTCACTAGGTCTCTGTCGCAGGTCTAATTTTCTTATCTTTCATCATTTATCTTTTTCCTAATTCTTATTTTCAGGATAGTTTATTTTGCTTCCAGGTGTTTCCCCTGGTTTCTGTATGCTGTTTCATAGGGAAGAGTTATCCTGTCATAAAATTATTTCTTGAGCATTCATTACATCTCTCAGTTAAAATGGGTTCTTTTATGGTATTGATTCATTTGAATTTTCTCAAAATGGGAAGAATTTTCAAAATGGTGTTTTCCTCAAGGTTCAGAGTATGTCTTAGCCTCATCTTTACTCTTTTTGAAGTTCACTTTTCAAATTCTTGTCCCTCTTTTTATCTTTTTAAATTAAAATGTTTTATTTTTACTATTCTTTTATTTGAGTATAGTTGATATTCAGTGTTACATTGGTTTCAGGCTTTCAATATCTTCATACATTATTCTATGATCACTACAAATATAGCCACAATCTGTCACCATATAACACTATTATAATATCATTGACTATATTCTCTACACTATCCCATATCTCTTTTTAAAATCTCTGATATTTATGTTTTCTGTTATTCCAATTTTCGACCATCATTTTACTTGGTTACTTTAATAAAATATGCCTGATTACACACTCTTTGCTGAAAACCATAGCATTTGATTTATAGTAGTCTTCTTCTTCTTCTTCTTTTTTAATTAACATATAATGTATTATTAGCCCCAGGGGTACAGGTCTGTGAACCGCCAGGTTTACACACTTCACAGCACTCACCACAGCACATACCCTCCCCAATGTTCATAACCCCACCACCCTCTCCCTACCCTCCCCACCCCCCCGGCAACTCAGTTTGTTTTGTGAGATTAAGAGTCTCTTATGGTTTGTCTCCCTCCCGATCCCAACTTGTTTCATTTACTCTTTTCCTGTCCCCCATATTGCACTTCCATTTCCTCATATCAGCGAGATCATATGATAGTGTCTTTTTCTGGTTGACTTATTTTGCTAAGCATAATACCCTCTAGTTCCATCCATGTCATTGCAAATGGCAAGATTTCATTTCTTTTGATGGCTGCATAGTATTCCATCATATATATATACCATTCATTTGTTGATGGACATCTAGGTTCTTTCCATAGTTTGGCTATTGTGGATATTTCTGCTATAAACATTTGGTGCACGTGCCCCTTTGGATCATATAGTAGTCTTCTTTACCTCTATCAGAACCCCAGGAAGCTTTATTTATTTATTTACTCACATAAACAGATGATCCAACCCAACGTTTTTTGATGTTCAAATGTATTATAATGTCTTACCGCTTAACACTATGCTTACTGCTCTCTTTCACTGTCTGACTAAATCCTCATCATCACTATGCCATTTAGTCAGAAAGAACATTTGAACTCAGAGTTCTCTCCATATCAGGGAATGAAGACTCCACCCTTCTGTTTGTGCAGGTAAAATAAATGTTGATATTGTCTGTCCTGCACATACTCCATCCTGTTCACCAGAATATTCACCATCAAAATATATACAAAATAAAAACCATACCTCACCACTTCTATTATCACCCAGCATGCTAAAATCACCATCATATGTTCCTGAATTATTGACTTGATTGATAACACCACTTCCACACATACTGCACTCCTTTCTCCCTGCAAATTTATTTTGGTACAGCAACTTAACCTAAAAATCAAGTCAGATGATTTTATTCTGCTGTTGAAAGTCTTTTGGTATCTTCCCCTTTCATATTGAATAAAAACTGAAGGCGTTTCAATGTACTAGAAGGTCACGCATCAATACGTTCTTACCTCTCTCCACCACTATGAACTCCTCATTGGCGTCCTTGCTTTTCCTCAAAAGTAACAGACCAGCTGTTCACACAAAGTCTATATACTTACTTGCTCTGCCTAGAGCAATCTTTTCCTTTAATATGTGTATAAACACCCTCCTTCATTTCCTGGGTCTTTGTGCAAATAACATCTCATAAATGAGATATAACCACCCAACACAAAATAAAATTAACTTTCCTCCCAGCATTCTCCAATGGCTTTTTCCTTTCTTGTATTTCTTTGTAACACTTATCACCATCAACCATCAATCATTATTCTATTACTGGTTTATTTTCTTATTGGAGACAGAGAGAGAGAGAATTGGGAGGGGGCGCAGAGGAAGAAGAAAACACCCCACTGCCTAGAAAGCTTGCTGGGGAGTTATATCCCAGGACCCTGAGATCATGACCCAAGCCAAAGGCAGTCACTCAATGGACTGAGCCACCGAGGTGCCCCTCTATTATTGGCTTATTTCACTATTGTATTTCAAAAGAATGTAAGCTCTTTGTGGTCAGGTATTTTATATGTTTTATTAATTGAAGTATTCTCAGAAAGGTAGCTGGCAGATTGTAAGGGCTCACTAAACTGTATTTTGTTGTTATTATTGGGCTCCTTTGTGGGCTTTACCTCTTACGCTAGAAGTCTATCCTTCAGATGTAAGCAATAAGAATAGAACCCTGCTGCCTGTTCCAATGAGTAAAAAGCCTGTATTAAGTGGATATTTTAAAAGCTAAATGAATGGCTTAATAGTTGTATATAGGGGGAAAGGGAACATATTTTCCACGGTTTAGAAGTGGAGTTCTTTTATAGAGTTCTTGTACAAGACTACACTATTGAACGATAATGGGCAGTTTTACATTCCAATTATACAAACACTTTGGTAATTTATATCCTTTTTTTGTAATTCATGACTGGATCATTTAGGAGCATTATAGCATTTCAACTTTTCCTGTTCAATAAACTTATTGGGGTTGCTACCTTTTTTATTCAAATGGAGAAGCAGTCATGATTTAATTTAATAATGTGTTATTGATTGTGTTGTTTTCTAGGAATGAGTCGCACATGCTAGTTTAAAAGTTTTGTTAAATTCCCAAGTCTGTCACCGATAAAAGCCTTTTGTAGATTAGTAACTTGATCAAAACAGAAAAGTTATGTAACACTAAATTGTTATACTATCTTTGTTTCCATCTTGCATTGTAATAACACCCATCTTAACTCTATTTAAGAAAAGTCATCGCCAGATGGCTTTCTGGCATTGATTGCATGATATGAAATCTAATATAACTAAAAGTTTTTGGTTTTAGTAGCATATATATCAATTTATTAAAATATATGTATTTGAATATAAGGTAAAGTTTTAAATTATTTGGCAATAGTAAACTAAACTTTTTTTTGTAAATTTTTATTTTCTAAAATTTCATTGAGCTCTTTTGCAATAAGAAACAAGTTACAAAAAATTAAGGTTTATTTACCCTAATTCAAAATTATTAGGAATATAATCATAGAGGTTGAAGTATTTAAAATATTGAACCCCAAACATTTTATTAGGTAAATTCGTGAATGCTGAGCATTCACTGTTAAAATATACTAATACTATTGATAGACTGGTAGAAGCCTAAAATCAAATATTTATTAAATATTTATATCCATATCTTTTCATGGCGTGGTAATTCATTTCTGTAGCATTAAATAATATTCCATTGTTTGCATGTACTACACTTTATTTGACCTTTCACCTATAGAAGGATATCTTGGTTGCTTCCAAGCTTTTGTCAGTTATGAATAAAACTACTATAGACATCTTTGTGGGTATAGATTTCATCTTCTTTGGATAAATACCAAGAACTGCTACTGCTGAATCATCTGGCAAGAATCTGTTTAGTTTTGTAAGAAACTGCCAAGTTGTTTTCCATTCTTTATTCTCAATAGACATGGAAGAACATTCCTGTTGCTCCACATCCTCACCAACATTTCGTGTTCTGTTGTCAGTGTTCTGGATTCTGGGTATGTACTGGTGTCTCTTTTTTGTTTTAATTTGCATTTTCCGGATGACATATGATGTGAAGCATCTTTTTATATGCTTATATGCCATCTGTAATATTTTCTTTTGTGAGGTATCGGCTAAGGACTTTGGCTCATTTTTAATCAGGTTTTTCCCCCATTGTTGAGTTTTAAGGGGTCTTTGTGTATTTTTGATTAACAGTCCTTTGCCAGATGTGTATTTTGCAAATTTTTTCTCATAGTCTGTGCTTTGCCTTTTCATTCTCTTGGCATTGTGTTTCACAGAGTAGACATTTTTAAATTCAGTGCTTGTGCTGCTTGTGCTTTTGTAGCTAAAGTTATTTCCAAAACCAAGGTCATTTAAATTTTCTTCTATATTACCTTCTACATTTTTCATGTTTAGGTTTATAATCCAATCTGAGTTAATTCTTGTGAAGAGTGTATATCTGCCTGGATTTATTTTATTTTATTTTATTATTTTATTTTATTTTTATTTTATATTTTTACATTTAGCTTCACCATTACTCCAGAACCATTTGTTTAAAAGATTGTATTTTGCTCTCTTGTATTGCTTTTGCTTTTATATTAAATATAAAATATAATTGATAATATATATTCCGTTCCTTTAATCTAGTCTTTCTGTGGTATTACAATATCTTGCTTACAATTATCGTTATGGTATACTTTTCTTAAGATTTTATTTATTTATTTGATAGAGAGAGAGATCACAAATAGGCAGAGAGACAGACAGAGAGAGAGAGATGAGGAGAAGCAGGCTCCCTGCTGAGCAGAGAGCCCAATGCAGGACTCAATCCCAGGCCCCTGGGATCATGACCTGAGCCGAAGGCAGAGGCTTAACCCACTGAGCCACCCAGGCACCCCATCGTTATGGTAATCTTTGAAGTCAGTCCTCAGTCTTCGTTCTTTTTCAACACTATGTTGACTATTGTGAGTCTTTGCCTCTCCATATAAACTTTAAAATAAGTTTGTTAATAGTAAAAAAAAAAAAAGAACTTGCTGGAATGCATTAATTGTATAGATAAACTTGGAAACCAGTGATCTCTTGAGCTTAGAAGGAGATAGTCCATGGGCATCAGTTGTTACAGTGGTGCCTCTGGCAGAACCTATTGCAAATCCCTAGGCAAAATGAGACCTCAAGGATCTGAGAGAATGGCTAAGAAGTACTTGATACATCCCTTGGGTATGTTTTATTGAATTTTCCACCTGTCTGAAAGCTGGGGAATCTAGATAAGGGAGGGAAAATTAGTTATGATAAAACATATCAACAAACATCAATAAATTTTGTAAAACTAATTGTCATGGCTCATATACAATATGACCAACAGAGGGACCATCAAAAGGAAAGCATCAGTTATGTTTATTGTGAAATTTTTTATTCAAAATAAAGCAATGAGAGGGGAAGACACAATGAGAAAATTACCATTTTTTAAATGGTAAACTTCTTACAAAATGGATTAGGTTTTATATTCTAAGTAGTATATTGAAAAGTAAAACATTGGGGCGCCTGGGTGGCTCAGTGGTTTGGGCTGCTGCCTTTGGCTCGGGTCATGATCTCAGGGTCCTGGGATCGAGCCCTGCATCGGGCTCTCTGCTCCGCAGGAAGCCTGCTTCTCTCTCTCTCTCTCTCTCTCTCTCTCTGCCTGCCTCTCTGCCTACTTGTGATCTCTGTCTGTCAAATAAATAAATAAAATCTTTAAAAAAAAGAAAAGTAAAACATTAAAAAATAAAATTTTAATTTAAAAAAATTATGTAATTTTTTAAAAACCTTAAAAATAGCAGAACCATTTTTCTTATAACTGGAAAATACATTGTATATATATCTATCAAAAATAACTTGTCGGGCGCCTGGGTGGCTCAGTGGGTTAAGCCGCTGCCTTCAGCTCAGGTCATGATCTCAGGGTCCTGGGATGGAGCCCCACATCGGGCTCTCTGCTCATCGGGGAGCCTGATACCTCCTCTCTATCTCTGCCTGCCTCTCTGCCTACTTGTAATCTCTCTCTGTCAAATCTTTAAAAAAAAATAACTTGTCATGGGGGCGCCTGGGTGGCTCAGTGGGTTAAAGCCTCTGCCTTCGGCTCAGGTCATGATCCCAGGATCCTTGGATTCAGTCCCACATCGGGCTCTCAGCTCAGCAGGGAGCGTGCTTCCTCCTCTCTCTCTGCCTGACCCTGCCTACTTGTGATCTCTGTCAAATAAATAAATAAAATCTCGTATAAAAAATTTTAAAAAAATAACTTGTCATGTCTGGAATCAGGAGCATATGGAAAAAAATAATATCTGAGGACAATACTTCTGCCATGTCTTGTGCCTTGTTAATATTTTTAAACAGCCAGGCAACTTTTAGCTCTATTGAAATACCTGCTATGATACCAGCAGTGCCTTTTGGAGCCCTATGACTATAAAAATTAATTGCAAATATTCAAAATGTTTACTATGGTGTCACTATTTAGGGCCACCCCAAGCATGTTTCAGAAGTAAGCATAACTGTTACTCTTCTGTAAGGCAAAAGGGCATGTTTTCAGGAGTTCCATCTGCTGTACCAGGAGGTGAATCAAGTAATGATTTTTGTCTATAAAATAATTCACTTTTCAATCTAACATTCCTCATTCCACATTATAATAATAAAAAGTAGGAGGAGACTAAAACAAACAAACAACTACAACTACAACAACCAGCTTTTCCTTCAGTGGAAAAGTAAATAGAACCTTATGAGTAGCCTGAAATTTATTTTTAAATATTTTTAAGATAAGCGTTTTTGTTAGAAAACCATATATTTTATATTACTAAGAAATAACAGGCAAAGTTTTAGTAACTTCTAAAAAGTCTAGTTACTTCTATTTATCTATTAACTCATCTCTTTATGAAGTAGAACATGATCACAACTATTGTATCTACCCAAGTTTGTATGCTTTGGTTATTTTATGTTTGCTATTTCCTTTCTTAATTTTTACAATATTTGATACATAATAGTATCTTTAAATCCATCTATGGTTTCACAGAATTTGTTTGAACTTCATAAAAATGTACCATACTTTCGCACTGTCCTTGTTTTACTTCTCTATTAACTTTCCAAGATTTATTCACTTTAGAGTGCGTAGCAATCATTTTTTTTTATTCCTCCATAATGCTATGTTTACAAATTTGTACTTATCTGTACTTTTAAAAATATTTTAATTATAAACCATTTCTCATCTCACGTAACACTCATGTTACTTCTACACTTATCAGATATTATGTAACTGAAAACCACAACTCAGCAACAATATAGCACCATTTTTCAAAATTAAATGGCTTACCAGAATTCTTTAATTCTATCCTTTATTTGTACTAGATGACCCTTTATTCTGGTATTTGGCATTGTTCATATGGAGGAAAGCTTATAAGTTGATATTCCATAAATAGAAGGATTTATTATGATTGATTAATTATTTTCATTTAGAAGGCATAGAATATGGTTGATTTAATATTTCTTTCTTACTCTCTGCCTGGAACATAGTGCTATCTATGTAATAGCCACTAAAATATTAAGTTAATTACCTAGACTTTAAACTTCATATGAATAGGAATAACATACAGAACTCTTCTCAGATTGGGACACATGGGTGGCTCAGTCAGTTAAAAGCCTGAGCCTTTAGCTCAGGTCTTGATCTTAGGGTCCTGGGACTCAGTTCTGCAACAGATTCCCTGCTTAGCCGGGAGTTTGCTTCTCCCTCACCCTGCTGCTCCCCATGCTTGTGTTCTCTCTCACTCTCTCTCTTACAAATAAATAAAATTAAAAAAAATAAATTCTTCTCAGATAGCTAATATAGAATATCGTCTTTGCATTCATCAAAGGGAAAGTGCCATATAATAATGAAATTCAGACTACTTCAAATTCATTTTTTAACCAGTAAGAAAGTACTGGAAACAAGCCAAAAATGTCTTTAATGAATTAAAGAAATAGATTGATTTTCAATATCTTAATGTTTCTAAAATAAATTGCAAGATTTTTATACTAGATATCAGTGTAAATATTCATTATACAAGGATATTCTAAAAATAAACCTGAGAAAACTACTTGACATATATGATGACAAAAACGAGTTTGACAAAAGTCAGTTTGGGTAAAACTTACAACACCTACCACCTGAAACTCTTGTTCTATAATTTAATTATTTTAATTTACAAAAATACAAAAATAATATATCAGAGTAAGTCTATTGATAGCTTTGAAGGTATGCTCTGGTTGTGCACTGTTTACTATTGAAAGGGGAATCAAATATGTGATGCTTATGGTGTGACTATATTAAAATTCAACAAGTTCAGAAGCATACGAGGAATAGAATAAAGACAAAAGATGACCCTTACTTATCCTAAAGATAGACAAGGGTATATATGTGCTAGTTGGGGAGAGAATCCAGTCAGTAGATGGAGGATGTGGTAGTGGAAAAAAAAAGACACAACGTTTTGGTTGAACGTTTAGCACTATATTTAACAAAGTGAAATTGTGTGTTAATAGCCTTGAGTAAAATCCAAAAAATATTTTCAATTCATTGAATATTATTTAGGAAAAACTTGAAAAATACAACTTGATAAGGATTCCAATAAAAGATTCATAAGCAATACAAGTTTCAGAATTTTTAGTATATTTTCCCTAAAAAGCCATTTGATTTAAATTAAAAAGAATTCTATTTACCTGCCACTTAAATAAGAGGAAATTATTTGGTTTTGTAATAAGTCAATAAAATACATTAACATATCTTGAGAAAACAGATATGCACACTAAGTTAAAAATAATAGTGCTTAAGCTGTTCAGCAAAAATTTGCAAAATTCCTTGCCATCAGCTAGCTCTGGAGTTCTGCTGGGTGAGTAAGGCCATGTATGTTACTGCTCAGAGTACTGACGCAAAGCAATTGTCCCCTTCACATCCATTTTTTGCCGTTGATATGTCATGCTATGTTGTTTAGAGATACATAGATGGCCCTACATGAAGGCCTTTTTTTTGTGTGTATATGGGTGACTGTGATTTAACTTTCAAATCAGATGGCTGCTGATTTACAATGATTCAACTTACGATATATTTGGCAATGATGTGAAAGTGAAAGTGATTCAGTAGAAACTGTACTTTGAATCTTGTATTTGGGTCTTTATAAAAAGGGCCAGTGACATGTGGTATGGTGCCGTCTTGTGATGCTGGCAGGGGCAGTGAGCCACAGCTCCCAGTCAGCTAGAAGATTACAGGGGTGAACACCTGATATTCTTACAACCATTCTATATATAACCATTCTTCTTTTTTTGTGTAATATTTAATAAATTGCAGGTGATATTTGATACTTTGTTATAAAATAGGCTTTGCTTAAGATGATTTTGCCCAAATGCAGGCAAATGTAAGTGTTCTGAGTATGTTTAAATAAGCTTAAGGTAAGCTATGATATTTGATAGTTTAGGGGTATTAAATGCATTTTCAATTTTTTATGTGTTTCTCTGTACATAGCCCCGTTGTAAGCTGAGGAACATCTCTATATGTATATGTAGCCTTGGTATGCCTTACATATTATTGGCATGAAACATCTAGAACAGTACATGTGCCATATTATGATTGTCTACAACATCAAACAAGTTTCTTGAAAACTTGTGCCAAAGGGGTTATGTCTTTAAGGATACTTATTTCAGAAGGGTTCTCTCAAACGTAAGATTTTTCAGAAGTTAAGTGAAAATCTGACCAAACTAAACATTTTTCCATTTTCCCTAGTGAGCAAAGATAGCTAAAATCTATCTGCCATTTTCAACACTGTACTCAACGACTGTAATTCTAATTTAAGAACAGATTATGTATATCAAAACCACATGTTGGTCTAAACTTACACAATATTCATAAATCTCACTTAGAGCCTTGGACACTTTTATTTGTTGAGTCTATATGGTACTACGGACATTCATCTTTTTTGACCTCATAGCTTCATGTATGTCTATACTTTTGAAAATACATGCATCATAGTTCCATTGTAAAATGTCTGGGTTATAAAATGTGCTATGCTATCAAAATGGTAATAAGAACATACAAATGACCTGATGTAATGAACTGGACCAGATTGCCAGATATCACATTTCATACCAGAAAGATTCAGTGGTAAGTTTTAAAATGGCCAGCTATACTTCGACTGAAATAACTCATTTAACTTCTTTCTTTGTGTACAGTATTATACATTAGTCAGTATTATAGTAAATAAGTACTTTGGACAGATGTAAAATGCTGTAATAAAAAATGTTTTTCTTCTTTCTTTTAGTCCTTTTTACTTTTAAGACTAGCCATAAATACCATGCCTCCCCCAAAATAATTTGCAATCCAAATTTATTTCTAAATGAATTTATTGCACAGAAAAAAAAATATATATATATACAATTACAATAGACATGTTCAAAAATAGTTACTCAACAGCTGGGCCCTAAATGTAAGCAGTATAGTTGTTTTGTTTTGTTTTTTTATTTTCTTTAAAAAAAAAAAAAAGAGGTTATGTGAAATATTGGAATTTGATTTCCAGGCCTAGTATTTCAAGACAGTTAACTACACTTACAGTGTCAACAGCCTCTTGTTGGCAGTATGATTTTATTGGCTCCATGGAATAACAGCAAGAATTTACTATTGCTTCTTTCTTTTATGACACACACAGAAAAAAAAAATCGACACATTTGCTCAAGACCAACCAGAATTATTTTAACCTATCAAAATTGATGGGAGGCCTTCACTGCCAAAGTCACTGCTGGGTTTTCACAATTCATTGCAGACAATCTGCTACTCTCATTATGATAAAGGAGAGAAGAGTCATAATCAGGGAAGAAAGCTAGATTAATACTTGTAATTATCATTGAATTATTTAGCCTGCTATAGGATTATTATTATTAGTGTCATTTGATAATTTTCTTTCATTTTATTAAACACAACTGTGTGTAATTACCCTACCTAATATTTCTCTGTATTGGCTGACTAGCTAGCAAACATTCATGAAAATATCCGGTAGCCACACATATAAAATGCTGCATTATGATGCTGTTGAATCAGAACATACCACTACCTGATCCTGTAGCTCTTGGAGGATTTGCAAATCAATTAATTCTATGTTTATTGGATTCTTCCCATACAATTAGAAAATTTATACTAGAGTCCATGAACATTATTAGTTTTACCATTTTAAACCGGCAATCACACTTTGATTTTTACAACAAATGCAGAAATATAAACACACACATATGGGTCAGTTTTTCTGTTAGACTGTCTGGACTTCAAAATCCTATTCCTCAAGATAATGCACACCAAAGTTCTGGATTAAACAAGAAATTAGATGGCACCTGAACACTTGGTTTAATATTCTCCAAAGGACTATGCAACCTATTTCTTACATTATGACATTGTTTTACAAAGATCCACACTTTTATAATGTTAGTATTTTTAATAATCAATAAAGTCAATTAATCATGATTAAAAATCAAACATAAAAATTTCAACGTTTTGCTTTTGCCCCCTCTATTTAGAACTTATTTATAGCCTGATAATTCAAAGGTCTCTATGTTTATGAAAATCTGGACAGAAATAGCTCTAAGATCCCATTCAGAACTTGATATTAATCTAAGTCTTTTGGCTCCAGGATAACCTGAGAGCAAAGAGTAGGACAAAGGATTTGAGTACTGTTAGTTTATCTGGGAGATTATCCAAGGTAGAAAAGAATGGGAAAGTGATAACAGTGAAGAAGCAACTTTGTCAAAGAGGTACATTGTTGATATAATTGTTGTTGAAAGAAAATGAAGGCTTGCTTTTACTGAAAGATCCTGAGAAACTTCTTTAAGTTGTCCTCATGAAGACCTGAAAACTGACAATTTTATCTATGGTTCTTATTTCCACTTCACAGAGAGCTGTCCTCAGAGGACATTAACTCTCCTCCTACACTTTTGGGTTGTGTTGGACACATTCTAAAATGAGAGAGAGAACATGAGATGCTATCAGTGTTAAGTAACTGCAATTTCCCATGGAACTATCCACCACAGGTTTGGCTATAATCAGGTGTTGGGCCTTGATATCAGAGGGATTTGAGGCAGTATCATTTTAGGTTAATCATTATATCTGAAATTTCCAAAAACTTCAACTGATGAAACTTTGATTATAAATCTATAAATATAACAATAAATCTACAGTATTCCAATTATTTTCATAGAAATACACAGACAAAGCATCAATTGATTAATATTTAAATGTTACAAAATACTGAACTGAAAGAATTTGGTCATATAGCAACGTGTAAGAAGTAGAACTTAGGTTTAGGTTAGAACTCAGGATGCATTTGAGACTCAGTTAAGAAATTGAATGGAGGGACGCCTGGGTGGCTCAGTGGGTTAAGCCACTGTCTTCGGCTCAGGTCATGATCCCAGGATCCTGGGACCGAGCCCCAAATCGGGCTCTCTGCTCAGCAGGGAGCCTGCTTCCTCCTCTCCCTCTGCCCGCCTCTCTGCCTGCTTGTCAACTCTCTCTGTCAAATAAATTAAAAAATCTTAACAAAAAAAAATTGAATGGATGTCTATCTTATAGGTTTGCTAAAAATCAGTGACTTTGTGTTCACGTGTGGCTATGCAGGAATTTTTAACTTTCTCTAAGAAGTTATTAGATTTGATTATATAATGGCAGTAAAGGATGGGGAAAAGCAAAGTACAAACCCCATAAAGACAAAGACACTGAGTATGAGAAAAGAGTAATAGATAAGAGGAATCAATGCATTTGAGGAAAATGGGAATTGAAATACACAATGATTGTTGATTTTTTTAGATGGAGAACACAAAACTAGCTTGCAAGAAGGAAATAACAGAAGACATGTTGTGATGTGAGACAGAATCCTGGAAAAGGCAGTAACGTGGAATAAAGGAGTAGGGAGAGCATATCAGGTAATTTGGATAGGAAGGAGTTAGGAGGTAATTACTTGATAAATTTTATATGGCCCACTTAAATGCACAGATTTCTCTTCTTTGATTTATATGGAGAACAGGGTGTCCTTTGTCTTCCCTTTCAGAGCACCAGAGGTGTACTCTTTCAGACTGAAAACCTGAAAAGCTCAGGACTCAGTTGCTTAAGCACAGCTGAGAGGACATATTTCAATTAAGATTTACATTTTGCTGTATGTAGTAGACTGTCAAAAGTGGTTTAACCATATTTTTTCATTTAACAAGAAGACTACAGAGAGTGTTTTCTGGTGTTGGTTCAGAGTCTTAAGAAAGTCAAGTGATGGTGCCTGAGTGGCTCAGTGGGTTAAGCCGCTGCCTTCGGCTCGGTTCATGATCTCAGGGTCCTGGGATCTAGTCCCGCATCAGGCTCTCTGCTCAGCAGGGAGCCTGCTTCCTCCTCTCTCTCTCTGCATGCCTCTCTGCCTACTTGTAACCTCTCTCTGTCAAATAAATAAATGAAAATCTTTCAAAAAAAATAAAAATAAAAATAAAAATAAGAAAGTTAAGTGAACTATCTTAGAGGTTTTCATGGCTTTTTATTCACAGTTGCAAAAATTGCTGTTGGGGTTCTCACTATTAAGCCCACATTTCTGGCAGAAAGATAGAGGTAAAAGAGAATGATAGCTTGTACAACTGATACTTTGTCATATGGTTACAATATAACTAGAAAAGAGACAATAAAATATTTGATGTTGTTTTAAGTTTCCTTGTTGTCAATCCCTCAGTGCTTTCTGATATTAAAGGAAAAAGTAGATGGATATTGACCTGGCTACTATCAACACCTGTCAGTCTCTTTTGGATAACCAATATCTCTAATCTCTTCTTCCCAGTAAAAAAAAATAAAATATATTCATAACCCATACTTTGTCATCTCAAGTTACTGCACCAAGATAAAAATACAATGATTTTCAGTTGTCCCAAATGGACAGAATACTCTCCTTATGATATCATGTCTTATAGATAATTGGCTTGCTACCAATATACCCAGATGTGACTGTGGAAGAGACAGGAAAAAATTAATAATATTTATTTATTCCTTGGGTTGACCCTGTTTACACAGATGCATTACTATTAGAAAAGGTTGGTTTGGGACATTGGAATGAATTTACTTAATGGGTATCTATGTAATTGGGTTGGAGAAAATTTTTAATTTCTACAAAAATTATTAGAATTCTATCTTATCCTCTTTTGTTAATTTTCACATGTTAACAAAGACAACGTTTTTGTCTAGCAGACAAGATCTTAAATCCAACAAAACTCAATTTTTTCCTTTTTTTTTTTTTAAGTTTGAGAGCCCCATCTTCTCTCATGCTGCTTTAAATACAACTCAAAAAAAAAAAAAAAAGAAGCTAAATGGGGCAGTAAGACCAGACTTTTTATGTTATTTTATTTATCTTATTTTTAATTAAAAAATTAAAGATTGTATTTATTTATTTGAGAGAGAGAGCATGAGTGGGGCAGGGGGAGGTAGATGCAGAGGGAGACTGAGAAGTATACTTCCTAATGAGCAGGAAGCCCGATATGGAGCTCAATCCCAGGATCCTGACTGAGATCATGACCAGAGACAAAGGCAGATACATGTGCAAAATCCCTTTTTTTCTGGGAAACAATACTTTACAAGAGATGTTTGAAAAAGTACTGGGGAATCAACTTTAATCAGAGATACAAAATTTTAATTGACTTTTGTAAAGCTACAGGAATCCAAATGATGGGAATCCCAGCCCGTTTAGGTTGTGGACCACAGAGTATTCTTCTCTGTAATATTTTATTTTCTTCCATGTCTACTAACTCTAGTCCAAGTTCACTGATCTCTTTTTAGATAGTGCACTCGTTTCTCCAAGGGGTTGTTTCTGCGAGTTCTGGGTATGGCACATGGTGGCAAGCCCAAGTCTGCCCTTGGGACCGGTGGCCAAGGAGATGCTGTCCCCTTGGGACCAGAGGCACAGGACAGGCGTGCCTTCTGCCCAGACTCCTTCCTCAGAGGGGAGCACGCGACCCTGCCCTAGTCCCCTCATGTCTCCTTAGCAGCCAGGCTTCCATCTGTCCGCACAGGGAGCGGGTGACACTTGTCTTGCCAGCGGCCTGCTGTTCGTGCCACGGCAGGCTATCCTGCTTCCCGAGCTTTTCCCGACCCCAAGGCCAACGGCTCCTTCTATTCTCAGGGGGCGGCATGCTGCGCCTTCCCCACACGTGGCTTCTCTCTCAGGAAGAGGGGATGCTAGGGAAAAGGGTATTTCGCTCCATGCGGGTATCTTCCACCGAGCTGCAGAGACTAGCTCAGGCAAGCAGCAGCAGCATCCCCAAACCCAACTCTGATTTCCCAAGGAACGCTGTGCTTTCCCAGGGGAGATGCCCAGGCAAAGAGGCTTTCGCTGTATGCGGGTTTCTCCCACTGCGCGACTGGGCTCAGGCAAGCAGCAGCAGCCCGCAGAACATTTCTCAGCGAATGCTGTGCTTTCGCAGAGGCTTTGGCTTGGAGCGAACAGCACTTCGCTGCTGCTTCCTCAGCAAGTCTTTAGTCACGTCAGGGAAGAAGAGCTTTGGGAGAGCTGGTGCCTCTTGGGCCTTGCTTTCCCGGGCTCCATGTTCGCATCCTGGGTTCACCCTGCCGGGCCGAACTAAGCAGACACAGCTACAACCCTCCAGTAGCATGCGTAGCCTAGGATGGCACTCAATGCACCCTACCATCTCCCAGTGTAGACATCACTTGGACTTTTACTCTGGCTCTCAGGCGAATTCGCGGACTAGGCCAATGCTTTCCCCACAGGAAAAGAGAGGTGACAGGATCCCAGCTCACCACCCATGCACTGAATAGGGAGCTTTGGGGGACTGTCCCCAGTCCTTCCCCTTAAACCCTGTGCCTCCTCCAAGCTTCCACATCCTGGAGGAAGACGGCATCTGACTCCCCATTATTTCAGGGAGCTGTTTCTGCGAGTTCAGGGTAGGCGCCTCGTGGCTAGAGCATGTCTGCCCCAGGGACAGGTGGCCAAGGAGCTGCTATCTCTTTCGGCCCTGAGGCTCAGGACAGGCATGCTTTCTGCCCAGACTCCATCTTAAGAGTGGAGCACTCGCCCTGCCCTACTCATCCCCTCCTCTCTCCTTAGCAGCCAGGCTTCACTCTCTCTGCACAGGGAGCGGGTGACACTTGTATTGCCACCGGCCGCTGTGCCTGCCAGGGCCAGCTCTCCTGCTTCGCAACCGTTTACAGACCAGAAGGCCAACAGCTCCTGCTCTTCTCCCTGGGCAGCGTGCTGCACCTTCCACAGATGCTCCTGGGGAGCGCAGTGAAAGACGTGTCCCTTTCCTTAAGGCTCTTTCCAGAGGCGCAACCGCACTTCTCTCTCAGGCAGAGGGGATGCCCAGGAAAAGAGGATTTCGCTCCATGCGGGTTTATTACACCATGATGTGCAGACCAGCTCAGGCAAACAGGAGCATCCCTCAGACTGGACTCTGATTTCCCAAAGAATGCTGTGCTTTCCCAGAGGGGATGCCGGACAGAGAGGCTTTCGCTCTATGCGTGTTTCTCCCATCCTGCTATGAATATTAGGCTAAGGCAAGCAGCAACAGCAGCCCACAGAACCGACTCTGATTTCCCAGCGACTGCTATGCTTTTGCAGAGGTTTTCAGCTTGGCATGAACCGCACTTCACTGCTGCTTCCTCAGCAAGAATTTGGGTTTTCGCTCTGTCGCGGCAGGGAAGAGCCGCGGGAGAGCTGGTGCCTCTTGGCACTTGCTTTCCCGGGCTCCAAGTTCACGCCCAGGGTTCACCTTGCTAAGCCGATCTAAGCAGACACAGTCACAACCCTGCAGTTGCGTGCGTGGCCTAGCATGGCACTCTATGCCTATTACCATCTCCTGGGGTAGGTAAGGCTTTGCCTTTTGTCCGGTGCTCAGGCAGACTCGGGGTCTAGTCCAGTCCTTCACCACAGGGGAGAGGAGGCAACAGGATCACTGCACACGACCCGTGCACTGGGATGGGGAACTGTGGGGGACTGTCTCCACTCCTTCCCTGGCACACGCCCTGCCACCCAATTCCCTGCCACATCTTGGTGGAAGATGGCATCTGACTGCCCATTTCTCCATGGGGCTGTTTCTGCGAATTCCGGGATGGCACCTGGTGGCACGCGCAAGTCTGCCCTTGGGACACCGGCCAAGGAGATGCTGTCCCCTTGGGACCAGAGGCACAGGACAGGCGTGCCTTCTGCCCAGACTCCTGCCTTAACGTGGCGCACGTGACCCTGCCCTAGACGTCCCCTCATGTCTCCTTAGCAGCCAGGCTTCCATCTCTCCACACAGGGAGCGGGTGACACTTGTCTTGCCAGCGGCCTGCTGTTCGTGCCACGGCAGGCTATCCTGCTTCCCGAGCATTTCCCGACCCCAAGGCCAACGGCTCCTTCTCTTCTCCGGGGGCGGCATGCTGCGCCTTCCCCACACATGGCTTCTCTCTCAGGCAGAGGGGATGCTAGGGCAAAGGGTATTTCGCTCCATGCGGGTATCTTCCACTGAGCTGCAGAGACTAGCCCAGGCAAGCAGCATCAGCATCCCTAAACCCAACTCTGATTTCCCAAGGAACGCTGTGCTTTCCCAGGGGAGATGCCCAGGCAAGGAGGCTTTCGCTGTATGCGGGTTTCTCCCACCGTGAGACTGGGCTCAGGCAAGCCGCAGCAGCCCGCAGAACATTTCTCAGCGAATGCTGTGTTTTCGCAGAGGCTTTGGCTTGGAGCGAACAGCACTTCTCTGCTGCTTCCTCAGCAAGGCTTCTTTCGTGTCAGGGAAGTAGAGCTTCGGGAGAGTTGGTGTCTCTTGTGCCTTGCTTTCGGGGGTGCCATGTTCACCTCTCCTTGGGCCCAGAGGCTCAGGAAAGGCATGCTTTCTGCCCAGAGTCCTTCTTAAGAGAGGAGCACGCGCCCTGCCCACCTCATCCCCTCCTGTCTAAAAAAGTTTTCAAATTTATATCTAGATAGATAGATAGATAGATAAGTACATGATAGATAGACAGATATCCCAGAACCTGCAATGCTAGGCTAAGACCAGGCTTCAAAGGGCTTTTCTATGCTCTACTAAATACTTTAAACCATTCATTATATCATAGCTCAGTGTTCAAATCTCCATTTGTTTCCTCAGTTTCCTAATATTTATCTTAAGGTGACCTGATCCAGACTTTTGATCACCTTTCTCTAAATATTTCTTTTTTAACAAAGTCCTTTTGAACACTCAGAGACTAAAACTTAGAAAAATACTCTGATTTTTATCTCACTAGAATGGAAAATATATAGTTACCCATTAACTAATGATATCCATGTCTACATTAGATCCATGACATTTTTAATTCTTGGGAGCTTTTGGCGAAATGAATTTTTTACGCTTCCTTTAAGTGAAGCTTTAAGCCATCGCCACATGAATAAAATTAAAGAACTAAATGAAAACAAGCCAAGTATTTACAGAGTAATAGAATGTGCAGTGGAAAGAGTACAATTCTGAAATCATGAAGCCTAAATTAGTGTGATGCATCTTTATCAGCCATGTAATCATAAACCAGTTATCTAAATGTGTTAGCCTCAGTTTTGTCACCCATGAAATGGTGATGATAATACTTATTATGCAGAGTTGTTGTGTGGATGTAATGAAGCATGGAGCATGAGAGTCTCTTATTCCATGCTAAAATGATAGCTATTTTTATACTTATAATAATTCTAATAATAGTAATTAAATTGTTCAAAATGATAATATTCATTTATATTGAGGTATTGTATTGACTATTCATAGACACATTTACCAAAATAAATTTCATTTTACTTTACCCCCTCTGAGGATATATATTCCTTAATTCAATATGCATCTCATTATGAATAATAATTATCATAATAAATATGCTGATTTTTCTTCTATTTATTTTTAGGGAAGTGTCCTTTACTGTTGAACATAAAGAAACTTAAGCAAGTCTGTCTTATTCAAAATTTGCATGCTGCTTTCTTATGAAACTAGATTATAGAGTTGTATGAAATAAATTCATGCAGTTAAGACATTTATGTTTGGAAAAATGGGTGGTCAGTTTAGTATTTCAAAAGAAGATTTTAAATTTAAACCTTAAAACTGAGCTCTTTCAGCCTTATTTATAGACCATCCTTCATGCTTCATAAGTATTCCTTCATTGTAAACTAACTAATAGTGTTTGTCACAGTGTATATAACTAAAATGTATGTTGTATATCATTATTTCAGAGTTAGTTGCAGTTTCTACTTCCTTAATTCCTTTTTTGAAAAATAGATTAATTCTACAAAAAGTTTTTTCCAGCTTTATTGAAAAATAATTGACATATTGTAATTTGTAAATTTAAGAAATGATTTCTTATAACACTGCAAACATTTAACATTGCGTAAATTTTGTACAATTTGATAAATTGGCATACATCTGTATTGCAATATAATCTACATAAAAATGTTAATACATCTACTATCTCATATAGTTGCCACTGTTTTTTATGCATGTATGGTAAGGAATTTTAAGATCTACTCTCTTAGCAACTTTTATGTATATAGTACAGTAGAGATGAACTTCAGAGGTCTTGTGGGATTTGTTCCAGACTGCCTCAATAAAGCGATTATCTCAATTAACTAAGTCAAATCATTATTATTTTTTTTGGTTTCCCAGTGCAAATAAAAATTATGTTTCCCAGTGCATATAAAAAATAAACACTATACTGTACTGTTCAAAAGCATTATGTCTTTAAGGAAAAACAATGTATATACCTTAAGTAAATTAGTTCTGAGATTTCAGTGGGTCATAATTACTGATCACAGATCACCATAACAAATACAATAATAATGAAAAAACTTGAAATATTGCAAGAATTACCAACATGTGACAGAGAGACACAAAATGAACAAATGTTTAGAAAAATGGTGGCAGCAGACCTATTTTATACAAGATTGCTATAAACTTTCAACTTGTAAGAATGTGATATATGCAAAGTTTAATAAAGGGAAGCACAATAAAAAAGTATGTATATATTATTAACTATGATCCTCATGCTGTACATTAGATCCCCAGAACTTTGTCATATTATAGTTGCAAGTTTGTACCCTTTGACCACCTTATTCCACCCCAGGTTCACCTCTTGTCAACTCAACTCTAAGTTTCCATTAGTTTGCTTTTCCTTCAGATTCTGTATGTAAGGGATAGCATAATACATAAATTAAAAAAATATGTAAAATCTTTGAAATATTTCAATTAGTATAATACCTTCAAGATCCATCCATGCTGTTGTAAATGGCAGTATTTCTTAATTTTTCATGGTTAAGTAGTATTCCATAGTATATATTTACCATACTTTTTTATTCATTCATCCATTAATGGATACTGAAGTTATTTCCATCTCTTGCTTAGAGTTAATTTTATAATGAACATAAGAGTGCAGATATGTCTTTGAATAGTGACTTCGTTTCCTTTAGATATATACCTAGAGGTGGGATTACTGAATCATATGGTAATTTTACTTTTAATAATATGAATAATCTCCATACTGTTTTCCATACAAATTTATATCCCTATCACAGTGCATAAGTTCCGCATTTTACCCAATATTTACCAAAATTTGTTAGTTTCAATTTTTTGGTAGTATATATTCTAATAGGTAGTAATATCTTGCTGTGTTTTTCAGAGGTAAACAACAACAACAACAACAACATAATGACTTTGCCCTGAGTTTTTTTTTTTTTAAGATTTTATTTATTTAAAAGAAGTTGCTGCTGCTGAGGTCAAAGAGGTTGCTACCTGTTCTCTCCTCAAGGATTTTGATGGATTCCTTTCTCACATTATGCTTCTTCATCCATTTCCAGTCTATTTTCATGTATGGTGTAAGGAAAAGGTCCAACTTCATTTTTCTGCATGTGGCTGTTCAATTTTCCCAACACCATTTTTTGAAGAGGCTGTCTCTTTTCCATAGGACATTCCTTCCTGCTTTGTTGAAGATTAGTTGACCATAGAGTTGAGGGTGTATTTCTGGGCTCTCTATTCTGTTCCATTGATCTATGTCTGTTTTGGGGACAGTTCCCTACTATCTTGATGATGACAACTTTGTAATAGAGCTTAAAGTCTGGAATTGTGATGCCAACAACTTTGGCTTTCTTTTTCAATATTCCTCTGGCTATTCGAGATATTTTCTGGTTCCATATATATTTTAGGATGATTTATCCCATTTCTTTGAAAAAAATGGATGGGATTTTGATAGGGATTGCATTAAATGTGTAGATTGCTTTAGGTAGCATAGACATTTTCACAATATTTGTTCTTCCAATACAGGAGCATAGAACATTTTTCCATTTCTTTCTGTCTTCTTCAATTTCTTTCATGAATACTTTAGAGTTTTCTGAGTATAGATTCTTTGTCTCTTTGGTTAGGTTTATTCCTAGGTATCTTAGGGTTTTGAGTGCAATTGTAAAAGGGATTCACTCCTTAATTTCTATTTCTTCAGTCTTGTTGGTATAAAAAAAATGCAACCAATTTCTGTTCATTGATTTATATCCTGACAGTTCACAGAATTCCTATACAAGTTATAGCAGATTTGGAGTGGAGTCCTTTAAGCTTTCCACATACAGTGTCATATCGTCTGCAAACAGGGATAGTTTGACTTCTCTTTTGCCAATTTGGCAAAATTTGGATGCCTTTAATTTCTTTTTGTTGTCTGATTGCTGAGGCTAGGACTTCTAGTACGATGTTGAATAGCAGTGGTGATAACGGACATCCCTGCCGTGTTCCTGACCTCAGCGGAAAAGTATTCAGTTTTTCTCCATTGAGAATGATATTTGCAGTGGGTTTTTCATAGATGGCTTTGATAATATTGATAATATGTGCCCTCTATCCCTACACTTTGAAGAGTTTTAATCAGGAAGGGACACTGCACTTTGCCAAATGCTTTTTCAGCATCTATGGAGAGTATCATATGGTTCTTGTTCTTTCTTTTATTAATGTGTTGTATCACATTGATTGATTTGCAGATGTTGAACCAACCTTGTAGCCCTGGAATAAATCCCACTTGGTCGTGGTGAATAATCCTTTTAATGTACTGTTGAATCTTATTGGCTAGTATTTTGGTGAGAATTTTTGCATCCGTGTTCATCAAGGATATTGGTCTGTAGTTCTCTTTTTTGATGGGATCCTTGTCTGGTTTTGGGATCAAGGTGATGCTGGCCTCAGAAAAAAAAGAGTTTGGAAGTTTTCCTTCCATTTCTATTTTTTTGGAACAGTATCAGGAGAATAGGAATTAATTCTTCTTTAAAAGTTTGGTAGGATTCCCCTGGGAAGCCATCTGGCCCGGGGCTTTTGTTTGTTTTGAGATTTTTGATGACTGATTCAATCTCCATACTGGTTATGGGTCTGTTCAGGTTTTCTATTTCTTCCTGGTTCAGTTGTGGTAGTTTATATGTCTCTAGGAATGTATCCATTTCTTCCCGATTGTTGAATTTGTTGGCGTAGAGTTGCTCATAGCATGTTCTTATAATTGTTTGTATTTCTTTGCTGTTGGTTGTGATCTCTCCTCTCTCATTCATGATTTTATTTATTTGGGTCCTTTCTCTTTCTTTATCAATCTTATTAATTCTTTCAAAGAACCAGCTCCTAGTTTCGTTGATTTGTTCTATTGGTTTTTTGTTTTGTTTTGTTTTGTTTGTGTGTTTTTTTGTTCGTTTGTTTCTATTTCATTGATTTCTGCTCTGATCTTTATTATTCCTCTTCTCCTGCTGGGTTTAGGCTTTCTTTGTTGTTCTCTGACCCCTTTAGGTGTAGGGTTATGTTTTGTATTTGATATCTTTCTTGATTCTTGAGAAAGGCTCGTACAGCTTTATATTTTCCTCTCAGCACAGATTTTGAACACTTTTGTTTTCATTATCATTTGTTTCTATGAATTTTTTTCAATTCTTCTTTAATTTCCTGGTTGACCAATTCATTTTTTAGAAGAATGCTGTTTAGTCTCCATGTATTTGTGTTCTTTCCAAATTTCCTCTTGTGATTGAGTTCTAGTTTCAGAGCATTGTGGTCTGAGAATATGCAGGGGATGATCCCAATCTTTTGATAATGGTTGAGATCTGATTTATGACCCAGGATGTGGTCTATTCTGGAGAATGTTCCATGTGCACTAGAGAAGAATGTGTATTCTGTTATTTTGGGATGGAATGTGTTGAATATACCTTTGATGTCCATCTTGTCCAGTGTGTCATTTAAGGCCTTTTTCCTTGTTGATCTGTTGCTTGGATGATCTGTCCATTTCAATGAGGGGAGCGTTAAATTCCCCTACTATTATTTTATTATTGTCGATGTGTTTCTTTGATTTTGTTATTAATTGGTTTATATAGTTGGCTGCTCCCATGTTCAGGACATAGATATTTAAAATTGTTAGGTCTTCTTGTTGGACAGACCCTTTGAGTATGATATAGTGTCCTTCCTCATCACTTATTATAGTCTTTGGCTTAAAATATAATTGATCTGATATAAGGATTGCCACCCCAGCTTTCTTCTGATGTCCATTAGCATGGTAAATTGTTTTCCACACCCTCTCTTTAAATCTGGGGGTGTCTTCGGGTCTATGATGAGTTTCTTGGGCAGCATATTGATGGGTTTTGCTTTTTATCCATTCTGATACCCTGTGTCTTTTGATTGGTGCATTTAGGCCATTTACATTCAGGGTAACTATTGAGAGATATGAATTTAGTGGCATTGTATTGCCTATAATGTGACTGCTACTGTATATTGTTTCTGTTCCTTTCTGATCTACTACTTTTAGGCTCTCTCTTTGCTTAGAGGACCCCTTTCAATATTTCCTGGAGAGTTGGTTTGGTGTTTGCAAATTCTTTCAGCTTTTGTTTGTCCTGGTAGCTTTTTAATCTCTCCTTCTATTTTCAATGATAGCCTAGCTGGATATAGTATTCCTGGCTGCATGTTTTCCTCATTTAACACTGAATATATCATGCCAGTTCTTTCTGGTATGCCAGGTCTCTGTGGATAAGTCTGCTGCCAATCAAATGTTTTTACTGTTGTACAATACAGACTTCTTTTCCCAGGCTGCTTTCAGGATTTTCTCTTTGTTGTTAACAGTTGTAAATTTTACTATCAGGTTACGGGGTGTGGACCTATTTTTATTGATTTTGAGGGTCATTCTTTGCATCTCCTGGATTTTGATGTTTGTTCCCTTTGCCATATTAAGGAAATTCTCTACAAAATTCTCTCCAATATACCTTCTGCTCCCCTCTCTCTTTCTTCTTCTTCAGGGATCCCAATTATTCTAATGTTGTGTCATCTTATGGGTTCACTTATCTCTCAAATTCTCTCTTCGTGGTCCAGTATTTGTTTGTCTCTCTTTTGCTCAGCTTCTTTATTCTCCATCATTTGGTCTTCCATATCACTAATTCTTTTGCCTCATTTATCCTAGCAGTAAGAACTTCCATTTTTTATTGCACCCCATTAACAGCTCTTTGGATTTCAACTTGGTTAGGCTTTAGTTCTTTTATTTCTCCAGAAAGGGCTTTTATCTCTCTGGAGAGGGTTTCTCTAATAACTTCCATGCCTTTTTCGAGCCCAGCTAGAACCTTGAGAGTTGTCATTCTAAACTCTAGTTCTATCATATTACCAATGTCTGTTTTGATTAGGTCCCTAGCCTTTGGTACTGCCTCTTGTTCTTTTTCTTGTGGTGAGTTTTTCCACCTTGTCATTTTGAGCAGATAAGAATACATAAAGGAGCAAATAAAATGCTAATAAGGTGGTAGAGACCCCAGGAAAATGTGCTTTAACAAAATCAGAAGAGACCCAAGTTGTGGGAGAACGAAAGGGGATAAAAAAGAAGTTCAAGGGGGAAAAAAGGTTTAAAAAAAAGAAAAAAAGGAAAAAATATTAAAAAAGAAAATATATATATATATACTAGACTTGTGACTAGAACAGGGTCATTCACTTAATTTTGGGAGTATTTGGGTCTCTTAGAAGAAACTACCTCCCAAGATTTTAAAGGATGAAAAACATATAAGGGTAGGCACAATGAAGGGATGGAATAAACCTATAAAAATGAGGAAAAAAGGGACACCAGGGTGGCTCAGTTGGTTAAGCAGCTACCTTCGGCTCAGGTCATGATCTCAGCGTCCTGGGATCGAGTCCCACATCGGGCTCCTTGCTCGGCAGGGCGCCTGCTTCTCCCTCTGCCTCTGCCTGCCATTCTGTCTGCCTGTGCTCACTCTCTCCCCCCCCTCTCTGATAAATAAATAAAATCTTTAAAAAATGATAAATAAATTTAATTTCTAAAAAATAAGTTGATAGAGCAAGTTGGTTGGGACAATAAAGAAAAATAAACTGGAGTGAATTTGCTCAGGCTGGACACTAGAACAATCTTGGAGATAGATTTAGGGTATATTTTGTTCTATTAGGAGAAGTTATACCCCAAATTTTTTAAAAGAAAAAACCCTATGTGTAAAAAAATATATAGTTAGGTACAATGGAGGATAAAATATGACTATAAAAATGAAGGTTCAAAATAGATTATTATTTTTTGTAAGGTATTTTAAAAATAAACTAGTTAAAAATCATTAAAAGGGGAAAGTGTAAAAGTTTAAAAAAATTAGCAGAAGAAAAAAGAAAAAAAATATATAACTGCAAGACTAATGAATCATTGGGAGAAAGCCACGAATTCCTTGTTTTGCTTTCTCCTCCTCTGGAATTCCACTGTTCTCCTTACTAAGTGAAGTTGATCTTGGCTGGGTTTCTTGTTGGTCTTCTGGCAAGGGGCCTGTTGTATTGATTCTCAAGTGTCTTTGCCCGAGATGGATTTGTCCTGCCCTTACCTGGGGTAAGGCTAAGTAATCCGGGAGCTTTTGTTCCCTGAAGGCTTTCCGTAGAGTTCTGGATGATAGAATGATAATGGCGGTCTCACAATCCTGCCCAGAGTAGTGGAGAGCTCAAGGCCCCGCTCCTCAGTGCACCCTTAGAGAAAAGTGCTTAATCACTCCCATCTTCCCAGCCTCTGGCCATGCTTGGAGAAAAGCGCTCTGTCACTCTTACTTGGAGAAAAGTCCTTGGTCATTCTCATCTCCCTGGCCTCTGGCCATGCTTGGAGAAAAGAGCTCAATTACTCCCGTCTCCCTGGCCCTTGGCCATGCTCCAAGCTCATCCTGCCTATGCCTGGTTCAAAGTAACCCTGGGTTGAGAGCTCACTCCTCAGCTTTGTTTCTGTAGCCGGCTTCCCCACTCTAATACCTGTGAGTTCTGTGACACTCAGATACCCCTGGTCCTTCTGTGACCCTGAGGGACCTGGGTCTATGCTGAGCCCACTTGGGCTTCACTCTGGTTTAGCCTCTGGGGTGATATCCCTCAGTGGATCAAACTTTTAAAAAGTCCTGATTTTGTGCTCCGTTGCTCCACCGCTTGCCGGGAGCTGCACCCACCCCCCCGTGGTCTACCTTCCTGTTCTTCGGGTTCACTTTTCTGCCGGCTCTACCTTTCAGAAAGTGATCAATTTTCTGTTTCTAGAATTGTTGCTCTCCTTCTCTTTGATCTCCCATTGGATTTGTAGGTGTTTGCAATGGTTAGATAAGCTATCTAGCTGATCTCCTGCTACCTGATGTCGTCTCAGCCTGCTACTTCTCCACCATCTTGAATCCTTCCACGGAATATGTGGTTTTTATTATGTTGATGTGTATTCTTTCTGTACCCAGTTTGGTGAGTATTTTTATTATGAAAGGGTGTGTTGAATTTTGTCAAATGCCTTTTCTGCATATATTGAGTTGATCATATGAGTTTTTATTGATCATTCTATTAATATAATGCATCACATTTACTGATATGTGCTGGTGAATTCAGTTTTGTAGCATTTTGTAGAGAATTTTTACATTTTTATTTATCAGGAATATTATCCAGTAGTTCTTTTTGTTGCTGCTTTGTTTTTGTTTGTTTGTTTGTTTGTTTGTTTTTGTTTTGTTTTGTTTTGCTTTTGTAGTGCTCCTGTCTGGTTTTGATATCAAGATAATGCCGGCTTGTAAAATGTAGCTCGGAGTATTTCAACCTCTTCAACTCTTTGGGAAGGGTTTTAAAAGTATTTGTATTATTTTGCCTTAAAATGTTTGGTAGAATTCACTGTGGAAATCATCTGATCTGGACTTTTATTTGTTAGAAGGTTTTTATTACGGATTCAATCTCCTTACCCCTTATTGGTCTGTTCACATTTTTATGTCCTTATGATTCAGTCTTGATAGGTTGTATGTGCCTAGGAATTTGTCCATTTCCTCTAGGCTTTTGATTCGCTGGCATTTAACTGTCTTTTATCCTTTATATTTCTGTGGTATCTGTTATAATGTCTCCTTTTTCATTTCCGATTTTATTGAATCTTCTCTCTTTTTTCTGAGTTAGTCTAGCTGTCTTTTTTTTAATTTTTTATTTTTTATAAACATATATTTTTATCCCCAGGGGTACAGGTCTGTGAATCACCAGGTTTACACACTTCACAGCACTCACCAAAGCACATACCCCTCCCCAATGTCCATAATCCCACCCCCTTCTCTCAAACCCCCTCCCCCCAGAAACCCTCAGTTTGTTTTGTGAGATTAAGAGTCACTTATGGTTTGTCTCCCTCCCAATCCCATCCTGTTTCATTTACTCTTCTCCTACCCACTTAAGCCCCCATGTTGCATCACCACTTCCTAATATCAGGGAGATCATATGATAGTTGTCTTTCTCTGCTTGACTTATTTCACTAAGCATGATACGCTCTAGTTCCATCCATGTTGTCGCAAATGGCAAGATTTCATTTCTTTTGATGGATGCATAGTATTCCATTGTGTATATATACCACACCTTCTTGATCCATTCATCTGTTGATGGACATCTAGGTTCTTTCCATAGTTTGGCTATTGTGGACATTGCTTCTATAAACATTCGGGTGCACGTGCCCCTTTGGATCACTACGTTTGTATCTTTAGGGTAAATACCCAGTAGTGCAATTGCTGGGTCATAGGGCAGTTCTATTTTCAACATTTTGAGGAACCTCTATGCTGTTTTCCAGAGAGGTTGCACCAGCTTGCATTTCCACCAACAGTGGAGGAGGGTTCCCCTTTCTCTGCATCCTCGCCAGCATCTGTCATTTCCTGACTTGTTGATTTTAGCCATTCTGACTGGTGTGAGGTGATATCTCATTGTGGTTTTGATTTGTATTTCCCTGATGCCGAGTGATATGGAGCACTTTTTCATGTGTCTGTTGGCCATCTGGATGTCTTCTTTGCAGAAATGTCTGTTCATGTCCTCTGCCCATTTCTTGATTGGATTATTTGTTCTTAGGGTGTTGAGTTTGCTAAGTTCTTTATAGATTTTGGACACTAGTCCTTTATCTGATATGTCGTTTGCAAATATCTTCTCCCATTCTGTCAGTTGTCTTTTGATTTTGTTAACTGTTTCCTTTGCTGTGCAAAAGCTTTTGATCTTGATGAAATCACAATAGTTCATTTTTGCCCTTGCTTCCCTTGCCTTTGGCATTGTTCCTAGGAAGATGTTGCTGCGGCTGAGGTCGAAGAGGCTGCTGCCTGTGTTCTCCTCAGGGATTTTGATGGATTCCTTTAACACACTAAGGTCCTTCACCCATTTTGAGTCTATTTTTGTGTGTGGTGTAAAGAAAGGGTCCAATTTCATTTTTCTTCATGTGGCTGTCCAATTTTCCCAGCACCATTTATTGAAGAGGCTGTCTTTTTTCCATTGGACATTCTTTCCTGCTTTGTCGAAAAGTAGAGTTGAGGGTCTATTTCTGGGCTCTCTATTCTGTTCCATTGATCTATGTGTCTGTTTATGTGCCAGTACCATGCTGTCTTGATGATGACAGCTTTGTAATAGAGCTTGAAGTCCGGAATTGTGATGCCACCCACGTTGGCTTTCTTTTTCAATATCCCTTTGGCTATTCGAGGTCTTTTCTGGTTCCATATAAATTTTAGAATTATTTGTTCCATTTCTTTGAAAAAGATGAATGGTACTTTGATAGGAATTGCATTAAATGTGTAGATTGCTTTAGATAGCATAGACATTTTCACAATATTTATTCTTCCAATCCAGGAGCATGGGACATTTTTCCATTTCTTTGTGTCTTCCTCAATTTCTTTCATGAGTACTTTATAGTTTTCTGAGTATAGATTCTGTGCGTCTTTGGTTAGGTTTATTCCTAGGTATCTTATGGTTTTGGCTGCAATTGTAAATGGGATTGACTCCTTAATTTCTCTTTCTTCTGTCTTGCTGTTGGTGTAGAGAAATGCAACTGATTTCTGTGCATTGATTTTATATCCTGACACTTTACTGAATTCCTGTATAAGTTCTAGCAGTTTTGGAGTGGAGTCTTTTGGGTTTTCCACATATAGTATCATATCATCTGCGAAGAGTGATAATTTGACTTCTTCTTTGCCGATTTGGATGCCTTTAATTTCCTTCTGTTGTCTGATTGCTGAGGCTAGGACCTCTAGTACTATGTTGAATAGCAGTGGTGATAATGGACATCCCTGCCATGTTTCTGACCTTAGCGGAAAAGCTTTCAGTTTTTTCCATTGAGAATATTTGCGGTGGGTTTTTCATAGATGGCTTTGATGATATTGAGGTATGTGCCCTCTATCCCTACACTTTGAAGAGTTTTGATCAGGAAGGGATGATGTACTTTGTCAAATGCTTTTTCAGCATCTATGGAGAGTATCATATGGTTCTTGTTCTTTCTTTTATTGATGTGTTGTATCACATTGACTAATTTGCGGATGTTGAACCAACCTTGCAGCCCTGGAATAAATCCCACTTGATCGTGGTGAATAATCCTTTTAATGTACTGTTGAATCCTATTGGCTAGTATTTTGTTGAGTATTTTTGCATCTGTGTTCATCAAGGATATTTGTCTATAGCTCTCTTTTTTGGTGGGATCCTTGTCTGGTTTTGGGATCAAGGTGATGCTGGCCTCATAAAATGAGTTTGGAAGTTTTCCTTCCATTTCTATTTTTTGGAACCGTTTCAGGAGAATAGGAATTAGTTCTTCTTTAAATGTTTGGTAGAATTCCCCCAGGAAGCCGTCTGGCCCTGGGCTTTTGTTTGTTTGGAGATTTTTAATGACTGTTTCAATCTCCTTACAGGTTATTGGTCTGTTCAGGTTTTCTATTTCTTCCTGGTTCAGTTGTGGTAGTTTATATGTTTCTAGAATGCATCCATTTCTTACAGATTGTCAAATTTATTGGCATAGAGTTGCTCATAGTATGTTCTTATAATAGTTTGTATTTCTTTGGTGTTAGTTGTGATCTCTCCTCTTTCATTCATGATTTCATTTATTTGGGTCCTTTCTCTTTTCTTTTTGATAAGTCGGGCCAGGGGTTTATCAATTTTATTAATTCTTTCAAAGAACCAGCTCCTACTTTCGTTGATTTGTTCTATTGTTTTTTTGGTTTCTATTTCATTGATTTCTGCTCTGATCTTTATGATATCTCTTCTCCTGCTGGGCTTAGGGTTTCTTTCTTGTTCTTTCTCCAGCTCTTTTAGGTGTAGGGTTAGGTTGTGTACCTGAGACCTTTCTTGTTTCTTGAGAAAGGCTTGTACCGCTATATATTTTCCTCTCAAGACTGCCTTTGTTGTGTCCCACAGATTTTGAACCGTTGTATTTTCATTATCATTTGTTTCCATGATTTTTTTCAATTCTTCTTTAATCTCCCGGTTGACCCATTCATTCTTTAGAAGGATGCTCTTTAGTCTCCATGTATTTGGGTTCTTTTCAAACTTCCTTTTGTGGTTGAGTTCTAGCTTTAGAGCATTGTGGTCTGAAAATATGCAGGGAATGATCTCAATCTTTTGATAACGGTTGAGTCCTTATTTAGGACCAAGGATGTGATCTATTCTGGATAGCTGTCTTTTTTTTTTTATTTACCATTACCAAGTTTAATTTTATTTACCATTTAAAAAAGACTTTCTAGTTTTTTAATTCTATATTTCATTTATTTCTGCCCTAATTTTTATTTTTTCCTTCCTTTTTCTACTTTTAAGTTTACTTTGTTCTTTTTGTATTTTTTTGAACTTTTATATTAAGTTCTTTATTTGAAATATTTTTATATACATTTATAGCTATAAAATTTCCTTTTATAACTGCCTTGCTGCTTCTCATAATTTTTTGGTATATATTTTTTAATTTTACTCAAGATGTATTTTTATTCCCACTTTTTCTTCTTTTTTTGATTTTTTGTTTGTTTAAAAATGTGTATGTCTGTGTATTTGTAAATTTTCCAAATTTCCTTCTGTATTGATTTCTAGTTTCATATTATTTTGGCTGGAAATATACTTGATATGCTTTCTATATTATTGATTTTAGGGGGACTCTTGTTTTGCGGTTTAAAATGTGATCTATCCTAGAAAATTTTCCACATGTGTTTGAGAAAAATATTTATTATACTATTGGATGGAATATCCTGTAAATATGTTAGGTTCATTTGACATAGTTCTTGTTTGTTTGTTTGTTTTGTTTGTTTGTTTGAGAGAGAGCAGGGCAGAGAGAATGAGCAAGGGGCAAGCGCAGAGACAGAGTGAGAAGACCCCCTCCTGAGCAGGGAGCCCAATGTGGGACTCTATCTCAGGACCCTGGGATCACGACCTGAGCCAAAGGCAAAGGCTTAACTGACTGAGCCACCCAGTTGTCCAGGCATAGTGTCTAAATTCACTATTTTCTTATTGATTTTCTGTCTGGATGATCTATCCATAGGTAAGAGTGGGGTATTATTGTCCCCAGATATTATTGTATTGGTATTTATTTCTCCTTTTTGTTTTGTTAGTATTTGTTTTATATATTTATGTGGCTCAATATTAGGTACATGATATTTACAATTACTGTATTGATGAATTGATGAAACTTTTCTTATTGTATAATGACCTTCTTTGACTCCTGTGGTGATTTTTAGCTTATATAAACCCTATTTTGTCTGTTATAGTTATTGCCACCCTTGTTTTTTTTTGTTATCATTAGCTTGGAATATCTTTTTCCATCCCTTTACTCTCTGCCCATGTGTGTCCTTAAAGCTAAAGTGATTCTTTTATATGCAACATATTGTTGGATCTTGTGTTTTTTGTTTGTTTTTTTAATCTATTCTAGCCTTTCTATGTCTTCCAACTGATGATTCCATTCACTTACAGTTAAAGTAATTATGGATAGGTAAGGACTTAACTATTGCCTTTCATTCTTTTTATGTTTCATTATTTATTTAAATTTTAGTTAATATATAGTGTAATATTAGTTTCAGGAGTAGAATTTAGTAATTCATCATTTACATATGCTCATCAATGCTCATCACAAGTGACCTCCTAATAATTATTACTGGCTTAGCCCATTCCCCTGCCCATCTCCCCTCCAGAAACAGTTTGTTACTTATAGTTAAGTGTATTATGGTTTGCCTTCCCCTCCCTTTGTTAAATTTTTTTTCTTTCCCCAGTGTTTCTGTTTTCTCTTTTGTAGATGCTCTGCTCTTTATTTCCTGTCTTGTTCTCTTTGTTTGTAATCTGATGACTTTTTGTGGCAGTATGTTTTAACTTCTTTATCAAAATCTTTTGTGAATCTACTACATATTTTTTATATTTACCATTAAGCTTATATAAAATACGTTAGTTATAACATTCCATTTTATTTTTTAAACAACTGAACTTCAATAGTTTACAGAAAATTTATACTTCTATAACAATAGGTTATTGATGATTTTACATTTTAGATCATTTTAATATTGTACTTTCAATAACAAATGATTGCAGTTATAGTTATTTTTAATAGGCTTGTTTTTTTAACTTTTAAACTAGACTACTAAATGATTTATATATCACCATTACAATATTAGAGAATCTGGTTTTGACTATACATTTACCTTTCGCAATAAATAAGGAGCCATCCATGCATCCATGTTGCCATCTTGATGACATCACCATCCCCAAATCTCCAGTAAGTGTTACTTTATATTTATCTTTTTTTTAAAGATTTTATTTGTTTATTTGACAGAGAGAGAGAGAGAGCTCAAGTTGGCAGAGTGGCAGGCAGAGGAAGATCGAGAGGCAGGCTTATTACCCAGCAGTGAGCCCGATGCAGGTCTTAATCCCAGGACCCTGGGATCATGACCTGAGCCAAATGCAGCTGCTTAACTGATTGAGTCACCCAGGGAGCCCTAAATTTTACTTTAGTTAATATATGACTATTTTTTATTTCTACTAATAGACATATCAATTTTATTGCTTTTAATATTAAGGTTTTCTCCTTAGCATTATCAATTTTATAAGTGTTGTTTACATTTGTGTTGGTATGTAATTCATGTATGTGGTGGTATGTAAGTAATTCAAATATAAATTTTAAACTCTAGATCATATGCTCCATTGTGGCAAATATTTGTCTTATTCATCCCACCCACAAAAAATTAGTACTAAATAGGTCTTTGTTGATTGACTGAATGAATTAAGTGTTCTGACACTAGCATAGCTGACCAAACCAGAGATAAAGGAGAAAATATAATGATTGTCAAATGGGTGAACCTGAGATAAAAAGACATTTTTTGCTTCGTCTGTTTGATATACACTCCGGATAACATTCCAACTTTGCATGGATTTTTGGAAAGCAAACAACTCCTCTCCTAAATAATAAATTTATTAATTGCCTTCCTTATGAGTCCTGACAGCAGTCAGCTTTGTGGGTTTCTGATTCCATTCCAAGAGGTTGAATGTCTGTTTGATTTATGTAATAGGTCATGAGAAAAGACTTGTAGGATAAAATTTCTTAAAGATGGGAACACAGATAGCTGCCTATGGACTGTGAGGTGGGTGTTAATGAAAATGCATTGAGCAGTAAGGGAAGGGCAGCTCACAACCATAGGAAAGGTGCCCTGTGTTTTTGTTTTGTTTTGTTTTGTTTTACAAACAGATACCATTTCCCCTCCCCATGGAAATTTTCAAATTTACTTTGATCCAACAACCACAAATACTTAGGACATTATGAACACAAGATGGGCATTAAAGGATAAAAATAAACAAAAATGTAAGTAAATGTTAAGTGTTTATCATTATTTCAGCCATGTTTTTCTATGCTTAACTGCTCAAAGAAATTACACATATTTCTAAATATTATACCAGGCTGTTAAACTAATGCAAAGGGTTTTATGGAATTTTCTATAACACCATCTCGATCTTCTACATTGGCTGTCACTCCTGAAAATTCTCAGTTTATAAATGTGCATATATTTACTATAATAATATTCACTGGTTATTTACCTGGTTTATTACTGTATTTTGGTCCTTTCTAATTGTTCACTTTCTTCCATGTTTCCTCATTTCTACAAATGTCAATCCATCACATGTTATGTAAAGTGAAACAAAGAGGAACAGCTGTTAGTAGAATGGATTAATAGGTGCTTTGATGTTACTCTGTGAGATATTAAGTACTAGGCAAGGTATTTCCATATCATCATTTTAATATATTTTAGGAATACAGCATAGTTATTATGCTTTAATTAAACCTTCATTAAGTCTTTATATATATATTTTTTCTTAACTCACAAGTCCGCCCTTCATGTCCCATTCAAAACCCACTCATTTTATGGAATGTTTCATCTTCCCAGTACAATCTTCACTTAACTTATAGCTCTGGTGTGCTCCTTTGGCAGCACATATATTAACTTATTGTTCTGGGTATACAAAAGGATAGGAATGGAATATTTTGTAATATGATATTTTGTCCTTTCTACACTACAGAGTCTGTGTAGCATTCTTTGATCAGAGACCTAAGAAGGAGGTCCAAATTGAAGAAAAACAAATCGAAAAAAAGAAAATGTTCTCAGTCCTTTCTTGTAGTTTCATTTGCAGGAATCACAAAGGCAAAGACATTAAAATGTTTTTTTCTTATTTTTTAAAATTAATTTTAATTTTTTATTGGATTATGCTCCCTTAAACTCATCTGATACCATGAATAGAAAATCAAAGCAATCCACCAAACCTTCTTTCATGATGTTGCCTTTAAACATGTTGCCTTTAAAAATTTTACAGTCTCATCTGTAGAGTAGATGAACCTTGACTCAAAAGTGTCATCATAGACTGTGGTGACACTTGTCTTGCCACCCGCCCGCTGTTCCTGCCATGGCAGGCTCTCCTGGTTCACGACCGTTTCCCAACAACAAGGCCAATGGCTCGTTCTCTTCTCCCAGGGCGGCGTTGCTGCGCCTTTCCCAGACATGCTCCTGGGGAGCACAGTGACAGACGTGTCCCTTTCCTGAAGGCTGTTTCCACAGGTGCAACCACACTTCTCTCTCAGGCAGAGGGGATGACCGGGCTAAGAGGATTTCGCTCCATACGGGTTTCTCCCACCATGCTTCGGAGACTATGTTCAGACAAGCGGCATCAGCATCCCACAGAACTGACACAGATTTCCCAAAGAATGCTGTGCTTTCCCAGAGGGGATGCACGTACAAAGAGGCTTTTGCTCTATGCGGGTTTCTCCCACCGTTCTGTGAATACTAGGTTAAGTCAAGCCGCAACAGCAGCCCACAGAACCGACTCTGATTTCCCAGCACCTACTCTGCTTTTGCAGAGTTTTTGGGCTTGGCGCGAACTGCACTTCGCCTCTGCTTCCTCAGCAAAGCTTTGGGCATTAGCTCTGTCGCTTAAGAGAAGAAGAGCCGTGGGAGAGCTGGTGCCTCTTGGGCCTTGTTTTCCTGGGCTCCATGTTCCCGCCCTGGGTTCACACTGCCAGGCCAAACTAAGCAAAGCCACAACCCTGCAGAAGCATGTGAGGCCTAGGATTGCACTCTATGCACACTACCATCTCCGGTGACTTGGCCTTTTGCCCTGGCGCGCAGGCATACTCGGGGACTAGGCCAGTGCCTTCTCCACAGGAAAGAGGCAACAGGATCACTGATCACCGCCCATGCACTGGGATGGGGAGCTGTGGGGGACTGTCCCCCACTCCTTCCCCGGAAACCCCGTGCCTCCGCGAACGCTGCCACATCTTGGAGGAAGAATGCCTCTGATTGCCTCTTTCTCCAGGGAGCTGTTTCTCTGAGTTCCGGGTATTGCGCCTGGTGGCAAACCCAAGTCTGCCCTAGGGACAGGTGTCCAAGGAGATGCTGGCCCCTTGGGACCAGAGGAACAGGACAGGCCTGCCTTCTGCCCAGACTCCTTCCTCAGAGAGGATCACGAGCGCCCTCATGTCTCCTTAGCCGCTCGTGTCTCCTCAGCCGCCAGGCTTCATTTTATCCGCACAGGGAGCGGGTGACACTAGTCTTGCTACCTGCCTGCTGTTCCTGCTATGGCAGGCTCTCCTGCTTCACCACCGTTTCCCGACAGCAAAGCCAACAGCTCCTTCACTTCTCCCAGGGCGGCGTGCTGCGCGTTATGCAGACATGCTCCTGAGGAGCGCGGTAACAGACGTGTCCCTTTCGTTAAGGCTGTTTCGACAGGTGCTCTCTCTGGCAGAGGGGGATGCACGGGCGAAGAGGATTTTGCTCAATGCGGGTTTATTACAACGAGCTGTGGAGACTAGCTAAGGCAAGCAGCAGCAGCATCCCACAGACCAGACTCTGATTTCCCAAAGAATGCTGTGCTTTCCCAGAGGGGATGCCCGGGCAAAGAGGCTTTCGCTCTATGCGGGTTTCACCCACTCTGCTGCAAATACTAGGCTAAGGCAAGGAGCAAGAGCAGCCCACAGAACCGACTCTGATTTCCCAGTGACTGATATGCTTTCGCAGAGGTTTTCAGCTTGGCGTGAACCGCACTTCGCTGCCGCTTCCTCAACAAGGCTTTGGGCATTCGCTCGGTCCCGTCAGGGAAGAAGAGCTGTGGGAGAGCTGGTGCCTCTTGGGCTTTGTTTTCCCGGGCTCCATGTTAGCACCTCGGTTCACACTGCCTAGGTGAACTAAGACACAGTCACAACCCTGCAGAATCGTGCACGCCCTAGGATGGCACTCTACGCCCACTACCATCTCCTGGCATAGGCAAAGCTTGGCTTTTTGCTCTGGCGCGCAGGCAGACTCGGGGACCAAGCCAGTGCCTTCCCCACAGGAGAGGAGAGGCGTCACGATCCCTGCACACCGCCCGCGCACTAGCATGGGGAGCTGTGGGGGACTGTCCCCAATCCTTCCCTGGACACCCCGTGCCTTTGCGAACGCTTCCACATCCTGGAGGAAGACGGAATATGACTGCCAGTTCTTTCAGGGAGCTGTTTCTGCGAGTTCAGGGTAGGCGCCTGGTAGCAAGCCCATGTCTCCACCAGAGACAGGTGGCCAAAGCTGCTGTCTCCTTGGGCCCAGAGGCTCAGGACAGGCATGCTTTCTGCCCAGACTCCTTCCTCAGAGTGGAGCCCTTTCCCCTGCCCTAATCTTCCCCTCGTGTCTCCTTAGCAGCCAGGATTCCGTCGCTCTGCAGTGACAGACGTGTCCCTCTCCTTAAGGTTCTTTCCACAGGCTTAACCACGCTTCTCTCTCAGGCAGAGGGGATGACCAAGCAAAGAGTATTTCGCTCCATCCGGGTTTATTACACTGTGCTGTGGAGATTAGCTCAGGCAAGCAGCAGCAGCATCCCACAGACCCGACTCTGTTTTCCCAAAGAATGATGTGCTTTCCTAGAGGGGATGCCCGGGCAAAGAAGCTTTCGCTCTATGAGGGTTTCTCCCGCCATGCTGCGAATACTAGGTTAAGGCAAGCAGCAACAGCAGCTCACAGAACCAACTCTGCTTTCCCAGCGACTGCTAAACTTATGCAGAGATTTTCAGCTTGGTGCGAACCGCACTTCGCTGCTGCTTCCTCAGCAAGGCTTTGGGCGTCCGCTTTGTTGCCTCAGGGAAGAGAAGCCGTGGGAGAGCTGGTGCCTCTTGGGCCTTGCTTTCCAGGGTTCCATGTTCACGCCCTGGATTCACCCAACCAGGCCGAAGTAAGCAGACAGAGCCACAAACCTGCAGCCGCGTGCGTGGCCTAGGATGGTAATCTATGCACACTACCATCTCCCAGTGTAGGCAACGCTTGGACTTTTGCACTGGCCCTCAGGCGGACTCATTGTCAAGGCCAGTGCCTTCCACACAGGAGAGGAGAGGCGACAGGATCCCTGAACACCGCCTGTGCAATAGATTGGGGAGCTTTGGGGGATTGTCGCCACTCCTTCTCCGGCACACCCCCTGCCAACGACAACGATGTCACATCTTGGAGGAAGATGGCATCTGACTGCCCGTTTCTCCAGGGAGCTGTTTGTGCGAATTCAGGGTATGGTGCCTGGTAGCAAGCCCAAGTCTGCCTTACGGACTGTTGTCAAAGGAGAGGCTGTGCCCTTGGGACCAGAAGCACAGGACAGGCCTGCCTACTGCCCAGAGCTACGGGAGAGCTGGTGCCTCTTGGGCCTTTTTTACCGAGCTCCTTGTTCGCGTGCTGGAATCACCCTGCCAGGCCGAACTAAGCAGACACAGCCACAACCCTGCAGTAGCCTGCATAGCCTAGGATGGCACTCGATGCACACTACCATCTCCCGGTGTAGGCATCGCTTGGCCTTTTACTCTGGCGCTCAGGCGGACTCAGGGACTAGCCCAGTGCTTTCCCCAAAGGAAAGGAAAAGTGACAGGATCCATGCACACCGCCCGTGCACTGAATAGGGAGCTTTGGGGGACTGTCCCCACCCCTGCCCCTTAAACCCCGTGCCTCCTCCAAGCTTCCACATCCTGGAGGAAGACGGCGTCTGACTCCCCGTTATTTTAGGGAGCTGTTTCTCCGAGTTCAGCGTAGGCGCCTGGTGGCTAGCGCATGTCTGCCCCAGGGACAGGTGGCCAAAGCGCTGCTGTCTCCTTGGGCCCAGAGGCTCAGGACAGGCATGCTTTCTTCCCAGACTCCTTCCTAAGAGTGGAGGACGCACCCTGCCCTACTCATCCCCTCCTCTCTCCGGAGCAGCCAGGCTTCCGTCTCTCTGCACAGGGAGCGGGTGGCACTTGTATTACCACCAGCCGCTGTGCCTGTCAGGGCCGGCTCTCCTGCTTCGCAACCGTTTCCAGACCAGAAGGCCAACGGCTCCTGCTCTTCTCCCTGGGCAGCGTGCTGCACCTTCCACAGACATACTCCTGGGGAGCGCAGTGAAAGACGTGTCCCTTTCCTTAAGGCTCTTTCCACAGGCGCTTCTGTCTCAGGCAGAGGGGTGCTAGGGCAAAGAGGATTTCGCTCCATGCGGGTATCTTTCACCATGCTGCGGAGAGTAGCTCAGGCATTCAGCTGCAGCATCACACACTTCCGATTCTGATTTCCCAACGAATGTTGTGCCTTCCCAGAGGAGATGCCCGGGCAAAAAGGCTTTCGCTGTATGCGGGTATCTCCCACCGCGAGACTGGGCTCAGGCAAGCAGCAGAGGAGAGCGCAGAACCGACTCTGATTTCCCAGTGACTGCTTTGCTTTCCCAGAGGTTTTCAGCTTGGCACAAACCGCACTTCGCTGCTGCTTCCTCAGCAAGGCTTTGGTCGTTCGCTCTGTCGCGGCAGGGAAGAAAAGCCGCGGGAGAGCTGGTGCCTCTTGGGCCTTGCTTTCCCGGGCTCCAAGTTTGCGCCCGGGGTTCACCTTGCTAAGCCGATCTAAGCAGACACAGTCACAACCCTGCAGCAGCGTGCATGGCCTAGCATGGCACTCTATGCCTATTACCATCTCCTGGGGTAGGTAAGGCTTTGCTTTTTGTTCCGGCGCTCAGGCAGACTCGGGGTCTAGGCCAGTGCCTTCACCACAGGAGATAGGAGGCGATAAGATCTCTGTACACGGCCCGTGCACTCGATGGGGAACTGTGGGGGACAGTCTCCACTCCATCCTCGGCACACTCCCTGCCACCCACATCGCTTCCACATCTTGGTGGAAGACGGCATCTGACTGCCCGTTTCTCCACGGGGTTGTTTCTGCGAGTTGCGGGTATGGCGCCTCGTGGAACGCACAAGTCTGCCCTTAGGACAGGTGACCAAGGAGATGCTGTCCCATTGGGACCAGAGGCACAGGTCAGGCCTGCCTTCTCTCCAGACTCCTTCCTCAGAGTGGAGCACACTCCCCTGCCCTAGTTATCCCTTCATGTCTCCTTAGACGCCAGGCTTCCATCTCTCCGCACAGGGAGCGGTGGACACTTGTCTTGCTACCAGCCTGCTGTTCGTGCCATGGCAGGCTATCCTGCTTCCCGAGCGTTTCACTACCCCAAGGCCAACGGCCCCTTCTCTTCTCTGTTGGCGTGCCGTGCATTCCCCACACTCCTGCGGAGCACGTGACCGACGTGTGCAACCACGCTTCTCTCTCAGGCAGAGGGGATGCTAGGGCAAAGAGTATTTCGCTCCATGCGGGTATCTTCCACCGTGCCGCGGAGACTAGCTCAGCAAGCAGCAGCAGCATCCCCATACCCAACTCAGATTTCCCAACGAATGCTGTGCTTTCCAAGGGCAGATGACAAGGCAAAGAGGCTTTCGCTGTATGCGGGTTTCTCCCACCGCTACACAGGGCTCAGGCAAGCAGCAGCAGCCCGTAGAACATTTCTCAGCGAATGCTGTGCTTTCGCAGAGGCTTTGGCTTGGAGAGAACATCACTTCGCCGCTGCTTCCTCAGCAAGGCTTCAGTCGCGTCAGGGAAGAAGAGCTTGGGGAGAGCTGGTGCCTCTCGGGCCTTTTTTACCGGGCTCCTTGTTGTGGTGCTGGATTCACCCTGCCAGGCCGAAGTAAGCAGACACAGCCACAACCCTGCAGTAGAGTGCGGAGCCTAGGATGGCACCCTATACACACTACCAACTCCCGGTGTAGGCATCACTTGGCCTTTTACTCTGGCTCTAAGGCGGACTCGCGGACTAGCCCAGTGCTTTCCCCAAAGGATAGGAGAGGTGACAGGATCCATGCACACCGCCCGTGCACTGAATACGGAGCTTTGCGGGACTGTCCCCACCCCTTCCCCTTAAGCCCCGTGCCTCCTCCAAGCTTCCACATCCTGGAGGAAGACGGCGTCTGACTCCCCGTTATTTCAGGGAGCTGTTTCTGCGAGTTCAGCGTAGGCGGCTGGTGGCTAGCGCATGTCTGCCCCAGGGACAGGTGGCCAAAGCGCTGCTGTCTCCTTGGGCCCAGAGGCTCAGGACAGGCATGCTTTCTGCCCAGACTCCTTCCTAAGAGTGGAGCACGCGCCCTGCCCTACTCATCCCCTCCTCTCCCCGGAGCAGCCAGGCTACCATCTCACTGCACATGGAGCGGGTGACACTTGTATTGCCACCGGCCCCTGTGCCTGCCAGGGCCGGCTTTCCGGCGTCGCCACCGTTTCGAGACCAGAAGGCCAACGGCTCCTGCTCTTCTCCCTGGGCAGCGTGCTGCACCTTCCACAGACATGCTCCTGGGGAGCGCAGTGAAAGACGTGTCCCTTTCCTTAAGGCTCTTTCCACAGGCGCAAGCCCGCTTCTCTCTCAGACAGAGGGGTGCTAGGGCAAAGAGGATTTCGCTCCATTCGGATATCTTCCACCTTGCTGCGGAGACTTGCTCAGGCATTCAGGTGCAGCATCACACACATCCGATTCTGATTTCCCAACGAATGCTGTGCCTTCCCAGAGGAGATGCCCGGGCAAAGAGGCTTTCGCTGTATGCGGGTATCTCCCACCGCGAGACTGGGCTCAGGCAAGCAGCAGAAGAGACCGCAGGACCGACTCTGATTTCCCAGTGACTGCTTTGCTTTCCCAGAGGTTTTCAGCTTGGCGCAAACCGCACTTCGCCTCTGCTTCCTCAGCAAGGCTTTGGTCGTTCGCTCTGTCGCGGAAGGGAAGAAAAGCCGCGGGAGAGCTGGTGCCTCTTGGGCCTTGCTTTCCCGGGCTCCAAGTTTGCGCCCGGGGTTCACCTTGCTAAGCCGATCTAAGCAGACACAGTCACAACCCTGCAGTCGCGTGCGTGGCCTAGCATGGCACTCTATGCCTATTACCATCTCCTGGGGTAGGTAAGGCTTTGCTTTTTGTTCCGGCGCTCAGGCTGACTCGGGGTCTGGGCCAGTGCCTTCACCACAGGAGAGAGGTGGCGACAGGATCCCTGGACACGGCCTGTGCACTGGGATGGGGAACTGTGGGGAACAGTCTCCACTCCATCCTCGGCACACTCCATGCCACCCACAAGCTGCCACATCTTGGTGGAAGACAGCATCTGACTGCCCGTTTTCCATGGAGTTGTTTCTGCGAGTTGTGGGTATGGCGCCTGGTGGCAAGCCCAAGTCTGCCCTTGGGACAGGTGGCCAAGGAGATGCTGTCCCCTTCGGACCAGAGGCACAGGACAGGCCTGCCTTCTGCCCAGACTCCTTCCTCAGAGTGGAGCACAAGCCCGTGCCCTAGTCGTCCCCTCATGTCTCCTTAGCAACAAGGATTCCATCTCTCCGGACAGGGAGCGGTGGACACTTGTCTTCCACAGGCCTTCTACTCGAGCCACGGCAGGCTCTCCTGCTTCCCGAAAATTTCATGACCCCAAGGCCAACGGCTCCTTCTCTTTTCTGTGGGCGGCTTGCCGTGTTTCCCCAAACTTGCTCCAGGGGAGCGCAGTGACAGATGTGTGCAACCAAGCTTCTCTCTCAGGCAGAGGGGATGCTAGGGCAAAGAGTATTTGGCTCCATGCGGTTATCTTCCACCGTGCCATGGAGACTAGCTCAGCAAGCAGCACCTGCATCCCCAAACCCAACTCAGATTTCCCAACGAATGCTGTGCTTTCCAAGGGCAGATGACAAGGCAAAGAGGCTTTCGCTGTATGCGGGTTTCTCCCACCGCTACACAGGGCTCAGGCAAGCAGTAGCAGCCCGCAGAACATTTTTTCGCCGCTGCTTCTTCAGCAAGGCTTCAGCCGCGTCAGGGAAGAAGAGCTGAAGGAGAGCTAGTGCCTCTTGGGCCTTTTTCCCCAAGCTCCATGTTCGCGTACTGGATACACCCTGCCAGGCCGAAGTAAGCAGACACAGCCACAACCCTGCAGTAGCGTGCGGTGCCTAGGATGGCACCCTATACACACTACCATCTCTCGGTGTAGGCATCGCTTGGCCTTTTATTCTGGCGCTCAGGCGGACTCGCGGACTGGACCAGTGCTTTCACCACAGGAAAGGAGACGTGACAGGATCCCTGCACACGGCCCGTACACTGGGATGGGGAACTGTGGGGGACAGTCTCCACTCCTTCCTTGGCACACTCCCTGCCACCCACATCGCTGCCACATCTTGGTGGAAGACGGCATCTGACTGCCCGTTTTTCCATCGGGCTGTTTCTGCGAGTTACGGATATGGCACCTGGTGGCAAGCCCAAGTCTGCCCTTGGGACAGGTGGCCAAGAAGATGCTGTCCCCTTGGGACCAGAGGCACAGGACAGGCCTGCCTTCTTCCCAGACTCCTTCCTCAGAGTCGAGCACACTCCCCTGCCCTTGTTATCCTTCATGTCTCCTTAGCAGCCAGGCTTCCATCTCTCCGGACAGGGAGCGGGGGACTCTTGTCTTGCTACCGGCCTGCTGTTCGTCCCATGTCAGGCTACCCTGCTTCCCGAGCCTTTCCCGACCCAGAGGCCAACGGCTCCTTCTCTTCTCTGTGGGCGGCGTGCTGTGCCTTCCCCACACTTGCTCCTGGGGAGCGCGGTGACCTACGTGTGCAACCACGCTTCTCTCTCAGGCAGAGGGGATGCTAGGGCAAAGAGTATTTCGCTCCCTGCGGGTATCTTCCACCGTGCGCGGAGACTAGCTCAGCAAGCAGCAGCAGCATCCCCATACCCAACTCAGATTTCCCAATGAATGCTGTGCTTTCCAAGGGCAGATGACAAGGCAAAGAGGCTTTCGCTGTATGCGGGTTTCTCCCACCGCTACACAGGGCTCAGGCAAGCAGCAGCAGCCCGTAGAACATTTCTCAGCGAATGCTGTGCTTTCGCAGAGGCTTTAGCTTGGAGCGAACATCACTTCGCCGCTGCTTACTCAGCATGGCTTCAGTTGCATCAGGGAAGAAGAGCTGCGGGAGAGCTGGTGCCTCTCGGGCCTTTTTTTACCGGGCTCCTTGTTGTGGTGCTGGATTCACCCTGCCAGGCCGAAGTAAGGAGACACAGCCACAACCCTGCAGTAGCGTGCGGAGCCTAGGATGGCACCCTATACACACCACCAACTCCCGGTGTAGGTATCGCTTGGCCTTTTACTCTGGCTCTAAGGCGGACTCGCGGACTAGCCCAGTGCTTTCCCCAAAGGATAGGAGAGGTGACAGGATCAATGCACACCGCCCGTGCACTGAATAGAGAGCTTTGCGGGACTGTCCCCACCCCTTCCCCTTAAGCCCCGTGCCTCCTCCAAGCTTCCACATCCTGGAGGAAGACGGCGTCTGACTCCCCGTTATTTCAGGGAGCTGTTTCTGCGAGTTCAGCGTAGGCGGCTGGTGGCTAGCGCATGTCTGCCCCAGGGACAGGTGGCCAAAGCGCTGCTGTCTCCTTGGGCCCAGAGGCTCAGGACAGGCATGCTTTCTGCCCAGACTCCTTCCTAAGAGTGGAGCACGCGCCCTGCCCTACTCATCCCCTCCTCTCCCCGGAGCAGCCAGGCTACCATCTCACTGCACATGGAGCGGGTGACACTTGTATTGCCACCGGCCCCTGTGCCTGCCAGGGCCGGCTTTCCGGCGTCGCCACCGTTTCGAGACCAGAAGGCCAACGGCTCCTGCTCTTCTCCCTGGGCAGCGTGCTGCACCTTCCACAGACATGCTCCTGGGGAGCGCAGTGAAAGACGTGTCCCTTTCCTTAAGGCTCTTTCCACAGGCGCAAGCCCGCTTCTCTCTCAGACAGAGGGGTGCTAGGGCAAAGAGGATTTCGCTCCATGCGGATATCTTCCACCTTGCTGCGGAGACTTGCTCAGGCATTCAGGTGCAGCATCACACACATCCGATTCTGATTTCCCAACGAATGCTGTGCCTTCCCAGAGGAGATGCCCGGGCAAAGAGGCTTTCGCTGTATGCGGGTATCTCCCACCGCGAGACTGGGCTCAGGCAAGCAGCAGAAGAGACCGCAGGACCGACTCTGATTTCCCAGTGACTGCTTTGCTTTCCCAGAGGTTTTCAGCTTGGCGCAAACCGCACTTCGCCTCTGCTTCCTCAGCAAGGCTTTGGTCGTTCGCTCTGTCGCGGAAGGGAAGAAAAGCCGCGGGAGAGCTGGTGCCTCTTGGGCCTTGCTTTCCCGGGCTCCAAGTTTGCGCCCGGGGTTCACCTTGCTAAGCCGATCTAAGCAGACACAGTCACAACCCTGCAGTCGCGTGCGTGGCCTAGCATGGCACTCTATGCCTATTACCATCTCCTGGGGTAGGTAAGGCTTTGCTTTTTGTTCCGGCGCTCAGGCAGACTGGGGTCTAGGCCAGTGCCTTCACCACAGAGAGAGGAGGAGACAGGATCCCTGGACACGGCCCGTGCACTGGGATGGGGAATTGTGGGGGACAGTCTCCACTCCATCCTCGGCACACTCCCTGCCACCCACAAGCTGCCACATCTTGGTGGAAGACGGCATCTGACTGCCCGTTTCTCCATGGAGTTTTTTCTGCGAGTTGTGGGTATGGCGCCTGGTGGCAAGCCCAAGTCTGCCCTTGTGATAGGTGGCCAAGGAGATGCTGTCCCCTTCGGATCAGAGGCACAGGACAGGCCTGCCTTCTGCCCAGACTCCTTCCTCAGAGTGGAGCACACGCCCGTGCCCTAGTCGTTCCCTCATGTCTCCTTAGCAACCAGGCTTCCATCTCTCTGGACAGGGAGCGGGGGACACTTGTCTTGCCACCGGCCTGCTGTTCGTGCCATGGCAGGCTATCCTGCTTCCCGAGCGTTTCCCGACCCAGAGGCCAACGGCTCCTTCACTTAACTGGGGGCGGCGTGCCGTGCCTTCCCCACCCTTGCTCCTGGGGTGCGCGGTGATAGACGTGTGCAACCACGCTTCTCTCTCAGGCAGAGGGGATGCTAGGGCAAAGAGTATTTCGCTCCATGCGGGTATCTTCCACCGTGCCGTGGAGACTAGCTCAGCAAGCAGCACCTGCATCCCCAAATCCAAGTCAGATTTCACAACGAATGCTGTGCTCTCCAAGGGCAGATGACAAGGCAAAGAGGCTTTCGCTCTATACGGGTTTCTCCCACCGCGAGACAGGGCTCAGGCTAGCAGCAGCAGCCCGCAGAACATTTCTCAGCGAATACTGTGCTTTCGCGAAGGCTTTGGCTTGGAGCGAACATCACTTCGCCGCTGCTTCATCAGCAAGGCTTCAGTCGCGTCACGGAAGAAGAGCTGCGGGAGAGCTGGTGCCTCTTGGGCCTTTTTACCCGGGCTCCTTGTTCGCGTCCTGGATTCACCCTGCCAGGCCGAACTAAGCAGACACAGCTACAACCCTGCAGCAGCGTGCGGTGCCTAGGATTGCACCCTATACACACTACTATCTCCCGGTGTAGGCATCGCTTGGCCTTTTACTCTGGCGCTCAGGCGGACTCGCCGACTAGACCAGTGCTTTCACCACAGGAAAGGAGACGTGACAGGATCCCTGCACACGGCCCGTGCACTGGGATGGGGAATTGTGGGGGACAGTCTCCACTCCATCCTCGGCACACTCCCTGCCACCCACAAGCTGCCACATCTTGGTGGAAGACGGCATCTGACTGCCCGTTTCTCCATGGAGTTTTTTCTGCGAGTTGTGGGTATGGCGCCTGGTGGCAAGCCCAAGTCTGCCCTTGTGATAGGTGGCCAAGGAGATGCTGTCCCCTTCGGATCAGAGGCACAGGACAGGCCTGCCTTCTGCCCAGACTCCTTCCTCAGAGTGGAGCACACGCCCGTGCCCTAGTCGTTCCCTCATGTCTCCTTAGCAACCAGGCTTCCATCTCTCTGGACAGGGAGCGGGGGACACTTGTCTTGCCACCGGCCTGCTGTTCGTGCCATGGCAGGCTATCCTGCTTCCCGAGCGTTTCCCGACCCAGAGGCCAACGGCTCCTTCACTTAACTGGGGGCGGCGTGCCGTGCCTTCCCCACCCTTGCTCCTGGGGTGCGCGGTGATAGACGTGTGCAACCACGCTTCTCTCTCAGGCAGAGGGGATGCTAGGGCAAAGAGTATTTCGCTCCATGCGGGTATCTTCCACCGTGCCGTGGAGACTAGCTCAGCAAGCAGCACCTGCATCCCCAAATCCAAGTCAGATTTCACAACGAATGCTGTGCTCTCCAAGGGCAGATGACAAGGCAAAGAGGCTTTCGCTCTATACGGGTTTCTCCCACCGCGAGACAGGGCTCAGGCTAGCAGCAGCAGCCCGCAGAACATTTCTCAGCGAATACTGTGCTTTCGCGAAGGCTTTGGCTTGGAGCGAACATCACTTCGCCGCTGCTTCATCAGCAAGGCTTCAGTCGCGTCACGGAAGAAGAGCTGCGGGAGAGCTGGTGCCTCTTGGGCCTTTTTACCCGGGCTCCTTGTTCGCGTCCTGGATTCACCCTGCCAGGCCGAACTAAGCAGACACAGCTACAACCCTGCAGCAGCGTGCGGTGCCTAGGATTGCACCCTATACACACTACTATCTCCCGGTGTAGGCATCGCTTGGCCTTTTACTCTGGCGCTCAGGCGGACTCGCCGACTAGACCAGTGCTTTCACCACAGGAAAGGAGACGTGACAGGATCCCTGCACACGGCCCGTGCACTGGGATGGGGAACTGTGGGGGACAGTCTCCATTCCTTCCTTGGCACACTCCCTGCCACCCACATCACTGCCACATCTTGGTGGAAGACGGCATCTGACTGCCCGTTTCTCCATCGGGCTGTTTCTGCGAGTTACGGGTATGGCACCTGGTGGCAAGCCCAAGTCTGCCCTTGGGACAGGTGGCCAAGAAGATGCTGTCCCCTTGGGACCAGAGGCACAGGACAGGCCTGCCTTCTTCCCAGACTCCTTCCTCAGAGTGGAGCACACGCCCCTGCCCTAGACGTCCCCTCATGTCTCCTTAGCAGCCAGGCTTCCATCTCTCTGGACAGGGAGCGGGGGACACTTGTCTTGCCACCGCCCTGTTGATCGTGCCACGGCACGCTATGCTGCTTCCCGAGCATTTCATGACCCCAAGGCCAACGGCTCCTTCTCTTCTCTGTGGGCGGCGTGCCGTGCCTTCCCACACTTGCTCCTGGGGAGCGCGGTGACCGACGTGTGCAACCACGCTTCTCTCTCAGGCAGAGGGAATGCTAGGGCAAAGAGTATTTCGCTCCATGCGGGTATCTTCCACCGTGAGGCGGAGACTAGCTCAGCAAGCAGCAGCAGCATTCCCATACCCAACTCAGATTTCCCATGAATGCTGTGCTTTCCAAGGGCAGATGACAAGGCAAAGAGGCTTTCGCAGTATGCGGGTTTCTCCCACCGCTACACAGGGCTCAGGCAAGCAGCAGTAGCCCGTAGAACATTTCTCAGCGAATGCTGTGCTTTCGCAGAGGCTTTAGCTTGGAGCGAACATCACTTCGCCGCTGCTTCCTCAGCATGGCTTCAGTCGCATCACGGAAGAAGAGCTGCGGGAGAGCTGGTGCCTCTTGGGCCTTTTTTACCGAGCTCCTTGTTCGCGTGCTGGAATCACCCTGCCAGGCCGAACTAAGCAGACACAGCCACAACCCTGCAGTAGCCTGCATAGCCTAGGATGGCACTCGATGCACACTACCATCTCCCGGTGTAGGCATCGCTTGGCCTTTTACTCTGGCGCTCAGGCGGACTCAGGGACTAGCCCAGTGCTTTCCCCAAAGGAAAGGAAAAGTGACAGGATCCATGCACACCGCCCGTGCACTGAATAGGGAGCTTTGGGGGACTGTCCCCACCCCTGCCCCTTAAACCCCGTGCCTTCTCCAAGCTTCCACATCCTGGAGGAAGACGGCGTCTGACTCCCCGTTATTTTAGGGAGCTGTTTCTCCGAGTTCAGCGTAGGCGCCTGGTGGCTAGCGCATGTCTGCCCCAGGGACAGGTGGCCAAAGCGCTGCTGTCTCCTTGGGCCCAGAGGCTCAGGACAGGCATGCTTTCTTCCCAGACTCCTTCCTAAGAGTGGAGGACGCACCCTGCCCTACTCATCCCCTCCTCTCTCCGGAGCAGCCAGGCTTCCGTCTCTCTGCACAGGGAGCGGGTGGCACTTGTATTACCACCAGCCGCTGTGCCTGTCAGGGCCGGCTCTCCTGCTTCGCAACCGTTTCCAGACCAGAAGGCCAACGGCTCCTGCTCTTCTCCCTGGGCAGCGTGCTGCACCTTCCACAGACATACTCCTGGGGAGCGCAGTGAAAGACGTGTCCCTTTCCTTAAGGCTCTTTCCACAGGCGCAAGCGCGCTTCTGTCTCAGGCAGAGGGGTGCTAGGGCAAAGAGGATTTCGCTCCATGCGGGTATCTTTCACCATGCTGCGGAGAGTAGCTCAGGCATTCAGCTGCAGCATCACACACTTCCGATTCTGATTTCCCAACGAATGTTGTGCCTTCCCAGAGGAGATGCCCGGGCAAAAAGGCTTTCGCTGTATGCGGGTATCTCCCACCGCGAGACTGGGCTCAGGCAAGCAGCAGAGGAGAGCGCAGAACCGACTCTGATTTCCCAGTGACTGCTTTGCTTTCCCAGAGGTTTTCAGCTTGGCACAAACCGCACTTCGCTGCTGCTTCCTCAGCAAGGCTTTGGTCGTTCGCTCTGTCGCGGCAGGGAAGAAAAGCCGCGGGAGAGCTGGTGCCTCTTGGGCCTTGCTTTCCCGGGCTCCAAGTTTGCGCCCGGGGTTCACCTTGCTAAGCCGATCTAAGCAGACACAGTCACAACCCTGCAGCAGCGTGCATGGCCTAGCATGGCACTCTATGCCTATTACCATCTCCTGGGGTAGGTAAGGCTTTGCTTTTTGTTCCGGCGCTCAGGCAGACTCGGGGTCTAGGCCAGTGCCTTCACCACAGGAGATAGGAGGCGATAAGATCTCTGTACACGGCCCGTGCACTCGATGGGGAACTGTGGGGGACAGTCTCCACTCCATCCTCGGCACACTCCCTGCCACCCACATCGCTTCCACATCTTGGTGGAAGACGGCATCTGACTGCCCGTTTCTCCACGGGGTTGTTTCTGCGAGTTGCGGGTATGGCGCCTCGTGGAACGCACAAGTCTGCCCTTGGGACAGGTGACCAAGGAGATGCTGTCCCATTGGGACCAGAGGCACAGGTCAGGCCTGCCTTCTCTCCAGACTCCTTCCTCAGAGTGGAGCACACTCCCCTGCCCTAGTTATCCCTTCATGTCTCCTTAGACGCCAGGCTTCCATCTCTCCGCACAGGGAGCGGTGGACACTTGTCTTGCTACCAGCCTGCTGTTCGTGCCATGGCAGGCTATCCTGCTTCCCGAGCGTTTCACTACCCCAAGGCCAACGGCCCCTTCTCTTCTCTGTTGGCGTGCCGTGCATTCCCCACACTCCTGCGGAGCACGTGACCGACGTGTGCAACCACGCTTCTCTCTCAGGCAGAGGGGATGCTAGGGCAAAGAGTATTTCGCTCCATGCGGGTATCTTCCACCGTGCCGCGGAGACTAGCTCAGCAAGCAGCAGCAGCATCCCCATACCCAACTCAGATTTCCCAACGAATGCTGTGCTTTCCAAGGGCAGATGACAAGGCAAAGAGGCTTTCGCTGTATGCGGGTTTCTCCCACCGCTACACAGGGCTCAGGCAAGCAGCAGCAGCCCGTAGAACATTTCTCAGCGAATGCTGTGCTTTCGCAGAGGCTTTGGCTTGGAGAGAACATCACTTCGCCGCTGCTTCCTCAGCAAGGCTTCAGTCGCGTCAGGGAAGAAGAGCTTGGGGAGAGCTGGTGCCTCTCGGGCCTTTTTTACCGGGCTCCTTGTTGTGGTGCTGGATTCACCCTGCCAGGCCGAAGTAAGCAGACACAGCCACAACCCTGCAGTAGAGTGCGGAGCCTAGGATGGCACCCTATACACACTACCAACTCCCGGTGTAGGCATCACTTGGCCTTTTACTCTGGCTCTAAGGCGGACTCGCGGACTAGCCCAGTGCTTTCCCCAAAGGATAGGAGAGGTGACAGGATCCATGCACACCGCCCGTGCACTGAATACGGAGCTTTGCGGGACTGTCCCCACCCCTTCCCCTTAAGCCCCGTGCCTCCTCCAAGCTTCCACATCCTGGAGGAAGACGGCGTCTGACTCCCCGTTATTTCAGGGAGCTGTTTCTGCGAGTTCAGCGTAGGCGGCTGGTGGCTAGCGCATGTCTGCCCCAGGGACAGGTGGCCAAAGCGCTGCTGTCTCCTTGGGCCCAGAGGCTCAGGACAGGCATGCTTTCTGCCCAGACTCCTTCCTAAGAGTGGAGCACGCGCCCTGCCCTACTCATCCCCTCCTCTCCCCGGAGCAGCCAGGCTACCATCTCACTGCACATGGAGCGGGTGACACTTGTATTGCCACCGGCCCCTGTGCCTGCCAGGGCCGGCTTTCCGGCGTCGCCACCGTTTCGAGACCAGAAGGCCAACGGCTCCTGCTCTTCTCCCTGGGCAGCGTGCTGCACCTTCCACAGACATGCTCCTGGGGAGCGCAGTGAAAGACGTGTCCCTTTCCTTAAGGCTCTTTCCACAGGCGCAAGCCCGCTTCTCTCTCAGACAGAGGGGTGCTAGGGCAAAGAGGATTTCGCTCCATGCGGATATCTTCCACCTTGCTGCGGAGACTTGCTCAGGCATTCAGGTGCAGCATCACACACATCCGATTCTGATTTCCCAACGAATGCTGTGCCTTCCCAGAGGAGATGCCCGGGCAAAGAGGCTTTCGCTGTATGCGGGTATCTCCCACCGCGAGACTGTGCTCAGGCAAGCAGCAGAAGAGACCGCAGGACCGACTCTGATTTCCCAGTGACTGCTTTGCTTTCCCAGAGGTTTTCAGCTTGGCGCAAACCGCACTTCGCCTCTGCTTCCTCAGCAAGGCTTTGGTCGTTCGCTCTGTCGCGGAAGGGAAGAAAAGCCGCGGGAGAGCTGGTGCCTCTTGGGCCTTGCTTTCCCGGGCTCCAAGTTTGCGCCCGGGGTTCACCTTGCTAAGCCGATCTAAGCAGACACAGTCACAACCCTGCAGTCGCGTGCGTGGCCTAGCATGGCACTCTATGCCTATTACCATCTCCTGGGGTAGGTAAGGCTTTGCTTTTTGTTCCGGCGCTCAGGCTGACTCGGGGTCTGGGCCAGTGCCTTCACCACAGGAGAGAGGTGGCGACAGGATCCCTGGACACGGCCTGTGCACTGGGATGGGGAACTGTGGGGAACAGTCTCCACTCCATCCTCGGCACACTCCATGCCACCCACAAGCTGCCACATCTTGGTGGAAGACAGCATCTGACTGCCCGTTTTCCATGGAGTTGTTTCTGCGAGTTGTGGGTATGGCGCCTGGTGGCAAGCCCAAGTCTGCCCTTGGGACAGGTGGCCAAGGAGATGCTGTCCCCTTCGGACCAGAGGCACAGGACAGGCCTGCCTTCTGCCCAGACTCCTTCCTCAGAGTGGAGCACAAGCCCGTGCCCTAGTCGTCCCCTCATGTCTCCTTAGCAACAAGGATTCCATCTCTCCGGACAGGGAGCGGTGGACACTTGTCTTCCACAGGCCTTCTACTCGAGCCACGGCAGGCTCTCCTGCTTCCCGAAAATTTCATGACCCCAAGGCCAACGGCTCCTTCTCTTTTCTGTGGGCGGCTTGCCGTGTTTCCCCAAACTTGCTCCAGGGGAGCGCAGTGACAGATGTGTGCAACCAAGCTTCTCTCTCAGGCAGAGGGGATGCTAGGGCAAAGAGTATTTGGCTCCATGCGGTTATCTTCCACCGTGCCATGGAGACTAGCTCAGCAAGCAGCACCTGCATCCCCAAACCCAACTCAGATTTCCCAACGAATGCTGTGCTTTCCAAGGGCAGATGACAAGGCAAAGAGGCTTTCGCTGTATGCGGGTTTCTCCCACCGCTACACAGGGCTCAGGCAAGCAGTAGCAGCCCGCAGAACATTTTTTCGCCGCTGCTTCTTCAGCAAGGCTTCAGCCGCGTCAGGGAAGAAGAGCTGAAGGAGAGCTAGTGCCTCTTGGGCCTTTTTCCCCAAGCTCCATGTTCGCGTACTGGATACACCCTGCCAGGCCGAAGTAAGCAGACACAGCCACAACCCTGCAGTAGCGTGCGGTGCCTAGGATGGCACCCTATACACACTACCATCTCTCGGTGTAGGCATCGCTTGGCCTTTTATTCTGGCGCTCAGGCGGACTCGCGGACTGGACCAGTGCTTTCACCACAGGAAAGGAGACGTGACAGGATCCCTGCACACGGCCCGTACACTGGGATGGGGAACTGTGGGGGACAGTCTCCACTCCTTCCTTGGCACACTCCCTGCCACCCACATCGCTGCCACATCTTGGTGGAAGACGGCATCTGACTGCCCGTTTTTCCATCGGGCTGTTTCTGCGAGTTACGGATATGGCACCTGGTGGCAAGCCCAAGTCTGCCCTTGGGACAGGTGGCCAAGAAGATGCTGTCCCCTTGGGACCAGAGGCACAGGACAGGCCTGCCTTCTTCCCAGACTCCTTCCTCAGAGTCGAGCACACTCCCCTGCCCTTGTTATCCTTCATGTCTCCTTAGCAGCCAGGCTTCCATCTCTCCGGACAGGGAGCGGGGGACTCTTGTCTTGCTACCGGCCTGCTGTTCGTCCCATGTCAGGCTACCCTGCTTCCCGAGCCTTTCCCGACCCAGAGGCCAACGGCTCCTTCTCTTCTCTGTGGGCGGCGTGCTGTGCCTTCCCCACACTTGCTCCTGGGGAGCGCGGTGACCTACGTGTGCAACCACGCTTCTCTCTCAGGCAGAGGGGATGCTAGGGCAAAGAGTATTTCGCTCCCTGCGGGTATCTTCCACCGTGCGCGGAGACTAGCTCAGCAAGCAGCAGCAGCATCCCCATACCCAACTCAGATTTCCCAATGAATGCTGTGCTTTCCAAGGGCAGATGACAAGGCAAAGAGGCTTTCGCTGTATGCGGGTTTCTCCCACCGCTACACAGGGCTCAGGCAAGCAGCAGCAGCCCGTAGAACATTTCTCAGCGAATGCTGTGCTTTCGCAGAGGCTTTAGCTTGGAGCGAACATCACTTCGCCGCTGCTTACTCAGCATGGCTTCAGTTGCATCAGGGAAGAAGAGCTGCGGGAGAGCTGGTGCCTCTCGGGCCTTTTTTTACCGGGCTCCTTGTTGTGGTGCTGGATTCACCCTGCCAGGCCGAAGTAAGGAGACACAGCCACAACCCTGCAGTAGCGTGCGGAGCCTAGGATGGCACCCGATACACACTACCAACTCCCGGTGTAGGTATCGCTTGGCCTTTTACTCTGGCTCTAAGGCGGACTCGCGGACTAGCCCAGTGCTTTCCCCAAAGGATAGGAGAGGTGACAGGATCAATGCACACCGCCCGTGCACTGAATAGAGAGCTTTGCGGGACTGTCCCCACCCCTTCCCCTTAAGCCCCGTGCCTCCTCCAAGCTTCCACATCCTGGAGGAAGACGGCGTCTGACTCCCCGTTATTTCAGGGAGCTGTTTCTGCGAGTTCAGCGTAGGCGGCTGGTGGCTAGCGCATGTCTGCCCCAGGGACAGGTGGCCAAAGCGCTGCTGTCTCCTTGGGCCCAGAGGCTCAGGACAGGCATGCTTTCTGCCCAGACTCCTTCCTAAGAGTGGAGCACGCGCCCTGCCCTACTCATCCCCTCCTCTCCCCGGAGCAGCCAGGCTACCATCTCACTGCACATGGAGCGGGTGACACTTGTATTGCCACCGGCCCCTGTGCCTGCCAGGGCCGGCTTTCCGGCGTCGCCACCGTTTCGAGACCAGAAGGCCAACGGCTCCTGCTCTTCTCCCTGGGCAGCGTGCTGCACCTTCCACAGACATGCTCCTGGGGAGCGCAGTGAAAGACGTGTCCCTTTCCTTAAGGCTCTTTCCACAGGCGCAAGCCCGCTTCTCTCTCAGACAGAGGGGTGCTAGGGCAAAGAGGATTTCGCTCCATGCGGATATCTTCCACCTTGCTGCGGAGACTTGCTCAGGCATTCAGGTGCAGCATCACACACATCCGATTCTGATTTCCCAACGAATGCTGTGCCTTCCCAGAGGAGATGCCCGGGCAAAGAGGCTTTCGCTGTATGCGGGTTTCTCCCACCGCTACACAGGGCTCAGGCAAGCAGTAGCAGCCCGCAGAACATTTTTTCGCCGCTGCTTCTTCAGCAAGGCTTCAGCCGCGTCAGGGAAGAAGAGCTGAAGGAGAGCTAGTGCCTCTTGGGCCTTTTTCCCCAAGCTCCATGTTCGCGTACTGGATACACCCTGCCAGGCCGAAGTAAGCAGACACAGCCACAACCCTGCAGTAGCGTGCGGTGCCTAGGATGGCACCCTATACACACTACCATCTCTCGGTGTAGGCATCGCTTGGCCTTTTATTCTGGCGCTCAGGCGGACTCGCGGACTGGACCAGTGCTTTCACCACAGGAAAGGAGACGTGACAGGATCCCTGCACACGGCCCGTACACTGGGATGGGGAACTGTGGGGGACAGTCTCCACTCCTTCCTTGGCACACTCCCTGCCACCCACATCGCTGCCACATCTTGGTGGAAGACGGCATCTGACTGCCCGTTTTTCCATCGGGCTGTTTCTGCGAGTTACGGATATGGCACCTGGTGGCAAGCCCAAGTCTGCCCTTGGGACAGGTGGCCAAGAAGATGCTGTCCCCTTGGGACCAGAGGCACAGGACAGGCCTTCCTTCTTCCCAGACTCCTTCCTCAGAGTCGAGCACACTCCCCTGCCCTTGTTATCCTTCATGTCTCCTTAGCAGCCAGGCTTCCATCTCTCCGGACAGGGAGCGGGGGACTCTTGTCTTGCTACCGGCCTGCTGTTCGTCCCATGTCAGGCTACCCTGCTTCCCGAGCCTTTCCCGACCCAGAGGCCAACGGCTCCTTCTCTTCTCTGTGGGCGGCGTGCTGTGCCTTCCCCACACTTGCTCCTGGGGAGCGCGGTGACCTACGTGTGCAACCACGCTTCTCTCTCAGGCAGAGGGGATGCTAGGGCAAAGAGTATTTCGCTCCCTGCGGGTATCTTCCACCGTGCGCGGAGACTAGCTCAGCAAGCAGCAGCAGCATCCCCATACCCAACTCAGATTTCCCAATGAATGCTGTGCTTTCCAAGGGCAGATGACAAGGCAAAGAGGCTTTCGCTGTATGCGGGTTTCTCCCACCGCTACACAGGGCTCAGGCAAGCAGCAGCAGCCCGTAGAACATTTCTCAGCGAATGCTGTGCTTTCGCAGAGGCTTTAGCTTGGAGCGAACATCACTTCGCCGCTGCTTACTCAGCATGGCTTCAGTTGCATCAGGGAAGAAGAGCTGCGGGAGAGCTGGTGCCTCTCGGGCCTTTTTTTACCGGGCTCCTTGTTGTGGTGCTGGATTCACCCTGCCAGGCCGAAGTAAGGAGACACAGCCACAACCCTGCAGTAGCGTGCGGAGCCTAGGATGGCACCCGATACACACTACCAACTCCCGGTGTAGGTATCGCTTGGCCTTTTACTCTGGCTCTAAGGCGGACTCGCGGACTAGCCCAGTGCTTTCCCCAAAGGATAGGAGAGGTGACAGGATCAATGCACACCGCCCGTGCACTGAATAGAGAGCTTTGCGGGACTGTCCCCACCCCTTCCCCTTAAGCCCCGTGCCTCCTCCAAGCTTCCACATCCTGGAGGAAGACGGCGTCTGACTCCCCGTTATTTCAGGGAGCTGTTTCTGCGAGTTCAGCGTAGGCGGCTGGTGGCTAGCGCATGTCTGCCCCAGGGACAGGTGGCCAAAGCGCTGCTGTCTCCTTGGGCCCAGAGGCTCAGGACAGGCATGCTTTCTGCCCAGACTCCTTCCTAAGAGTGGAGCACGCGCCCTGCCCTACTCATCCCCTCCTCTCCCCGGAGCAGCCAGGCTACCATCTCACTGCACATGGAGCGGGTGACACTTGTATTGCCACCGGCCCCTGTGCCTGCCAGGGCCGGCTTTCCGGCGTCGCCACCGTTTCGAGACCAGAAGGCCAACGGCTCCTGCTCTTCTCCCTGGGCAGCGTGCTGCACCTTCCACAGACATGCTCCTGGGGAGCGCAGTGAAAGACGTGTCCCTTTCCTTAAGGCTCTTTCCACAGGCGCAAGCCCGCTTCTCTCTCAGACAGAGGGGTGCTAGGGCAAAGAGGATTTCGCTCCATGCGGATATCTTCCACCTTGCTGCGGAGACTTGCTCAGGCATTCAGGTGCAGCATCACACACATCCGATTCTGATTTCCCAACGAATGCTGTGCCTTCCCAGAGGAGATGCCCGGGCAAAGAGGCTTTCGCTGTATGCGGGTATCTCCCACCGCGAGACTGGGCTCAGGCAAGCAGCAGAAGAGACCGCAGGACCGACTCTGATTTCCCAGTGACTGCTTTGCTTTCCCAGAGGTTTTCAGCTTGGCGCAAACCGCACTTCGCCTCTGCTTCCTCAGCAAGGCTTTGGTCGTTCGCTCTGTCGCGGAAGGGAAGAAAAGCCGCGGGAGAGCTGGTGCCTCTTGGGCCTTGCTTTCCCGGGCTCCAAGTTTGCGCCCGGGGTTCACCTTGCTAAGCCGATCTAAGCAGACACAGTCACAACCCTGCAGTCGCGTGCGTGGCCTAGCATGGCACTCTATGCCTATTACCATCTCCTGGGGTAGGTAAGGCTTTGCTTTTTGTTCCGGCGCTCAGGCAGACTGGGGTCTAGGCCAGTGCCTTCACCACAGAGAGAGGAGGAGACAGGATCCCTGGACACGGCCCGTGCACTGGGATGGGGAATTGTGGGGGACAGTCTCCACTCCATCCTCGGCACACTCCCTGCCACCCACAAGCTGCCACATCTTGGTGGAAGACGGCATCTGACTGCCCGTTTCTCCATGGAGTTTTTTCTGCGAGTTGTGGGTATGGCGCCTGGTGGCAAGCCCAAGTCTGCCCTTGTGATAGGTGGCCAAGGAGATGCTGTCCCCTTCGGATCAGAGGCACAGGACAGGCCTGCGTTCTGCCCAGACTCCTTCCTCAGAGTGGAGCACACGCCCGTGCCCTAGTCGTTCCCTCATGTCTCCTTAGCAACCAGGCTTCCATCTCTCTGGACAGGGAGCGGGGGACACTTGTCTTGCCACCGGCCTGCTGTTCGTGCCATGGCAGGCTATCCTGCTTCCCGAGCGTTTCCCGACCCAGAGGCCAACGGCTCCTTCACTTAACTGGGGGCGGCGTGCCGTGCCTTCCCCACCCTTGCTCCTGGGGTGCGCGGTGATAGACGTGTGCAACCACGCTTCTCTCTCAGGCAGAGGGGATGCTAGGGCAAAGAGTATTTCGCTCCATGCGGGTATCTTCCACCGTGCCGTGGAGACTAGCTCAGCAAGCAGCACCTGCATCCCCAAATCCAAGTCAGATTTCACAACGAATGCTGTGCTCTCCAAGGGCAGATGACAAGGCAAAGAGGCTTTCGCTCTATACGGGTTTCTCCCACCGCGAGACAGGGCTCAGGCTAGCAGCAGCAGCCCGCAGAACATTTCTCAGCGAATACTGTGCTTTCGCGAAGGCTTTGGCTTGGAGCGAACATCACTTCGCCGCTGCTTCATCAGCAAGGCTTCAGTCGCGTCACGGAAGAAGAGCTGCGGGAGAGCTGGTGCCTCTTGGGCCTTTTTACCCGGGCTCCTTGTTCGCGTCCTGGATTCACCCTGCCAGGCCGAACTAAGCAGACACAGCTACAACCCTGCAGCAGCGTGCGGTGCCTAGGATTGCACCCTATACACACTACTATCTCCCGGTGTAGGCATCGCTTGGCCTTTTACTCTGGCGCTCAGGCGGACTCGCCGACTAGACCAGTGCTTTCACCACAGGAAAGGAGACGTGACAGGATCCCTGCACACGGCCCGTGCACTGGGATGGGGAACTGTGGGGGACAGTCTCCATTCCTTCCTTGGCACACTCCCTGCCACCCACATCACTGCCACATCTTGGTGGAAGACGGCATCTGACTGCCCGTTTCTCCATCGGGCTGTTTCTGCGAGTTACGGGTATGGCACCTGGTGGCAAGCCCAAGTCTGCCCTTGGGACAGGTGGCCAAGAAGATGCTGTCCCCTTGGGACCAGAGGCACAGGACAGGCCTGCCTTCTTCCCAGACTCCTTCCTCAGAGTGGAGCACACGCCCCTGCCCTAGACGTCCCCTCATGTCTCCTTAGCAGCCAGGCTTCCATCTCTCTGGACAGGGAGCGGGGGACACTTGTCTTGCCACCGCCCTGTTGATCGTGCCACGGCACGCTATGCTGCTTCCCGAGCATTTCATGACCCCAAGGCCAACGGCTCCTTCTCTTCTCTGTGGGCGGCGTGCCGTGCCTTCCCACACTTGCTCCTGGGGAGCGCGGTGACCGACGTGTGCAACCACGCTTCTCTCTCAGGCAGAGGGAATGCTAGGGCAAAGAGTATTTCGCTCCATGCGGGTATCTTCCACCGTGAGGCGGAGACTAGCTCAGCAAGCAGCAGCAGCATTCCCATACCCAACTCAGATTTCCCATGAATGCTGTGCTTTCCAAGGGCAGATGACAAGGCAAAGAGGCTTTCGCAGTATGCGGGTTTCTCCCACCGCTACACAGGGCTCAGGCAAGCAGCAGTAGCCCGTAGAACATTTCTCAGCGAATGCTGTGCTTTCGCAGAGGCTTTAGCTTGGAGCGAACATCACTTCGCCGCTGCTTCCTCAGCATGGCTTCAGTCGCATCACGGAAGAAGAGCTGCGGGAGAGCTGGTGCCTCTTGGGCCTTTTTTACCGAGCTCCTTGTTCGCGTGCTGGAATCACCCTGCCAGGCCGAACTAAGCAGACACAGCCACAACCCTGCAGTAGCCTGCATAGCCTAGGATGGCACTCGATGCACACTACCATCTCCCGGTGTAGGCATCGCTTGGCCTTTTACTCTGGCGCTCAGGCGGACTCAGGGACTAGCCCAGTGCTTTCCCCAAAGGAAAGGAAAAGTGACAGGATCCATGCACACCGCCCGTGCACTGAATAGGGAGCTTTGGGGGACTGTCCCCACCCCTGCCCCTTAAACCCCGTGCCTTCTCCAAGCTTCCACATCCTGGAGGAAGACGGCGTCTGACTCCCCGTTATTTTAGGGAGCTGTTTCTCCGAGTTCAGCGTAGGCGCCTGGTGGCTAGCGCATGTCTGCCCCAGGGACAGGTGGCCAAAGCGCTGCTGTCTCCTTGGGCCCAGAGGCTCAGGACAGGCATGCTTTCTTCCCAGACTCCTTCCTAAGAGTGGAGGACGCACCCTGCCCTACTCATCCCCTCCTCTCTCCGGAGCAGCCAGGCTTCCGTCTCTCTGCACAGGGAGCGGGTGGCACTTGTATTACCACCAGCCGCTGTGCCTGTCAGGGCCGGCTCTCCTGCTTCGCAACCGTTTCCAGACCAGAAGGCCAACGGCTCCTGCTCTTCTCCCTGGGCAGCGTGCTGCACCTTCCACAGACATACTCCTGGGGAGCGCAGTGAAAGACGTGTCCCTTTCCTTAAGGCTCTTTCCACAGGCGCAAGCGCGCTTCTGTCTCAGGCAGAGGGGTGCTAGGGCAAAGAGGATTTCGCTCCATGCGGGTATCTTTCACCATGCTGCGGAGAGTAGCTCAGGCATTCAGCTGCAGCATCACACACTTCCGATTCTGATTTCCCAACGAATGTTGTGCCTTCCCAGAGGAGATGCCCGGGCAAAAAGGCTTTCGCTGTATGCGGGTATCTCCCACCGCGAGACTGGGCTCAGGCAAGCAGCAGAGGAGAGCGCAGAACCGACTCTGATTTCCCAGTGACTGCTTTGCTTTCCCAGAGGTTTTCAGCTTGGCACAAACCGCACTTCGCTGCTGCTTCCTCAGCAAGGCTTTGGTCGTTCGCTCTGTCGCGGCAGGGAAGAAAAGCCGCGGGAGAGCTGGTGCCTCTTGGGCCTTGCTTTCCCGGGCTCCAAGTTTGCGCCCGGGGTTCACCTTGCTAAGCCGATCTAAGCAGACACAGTCACAACCCTGCAGCAGCGTGCATGGCCTAGCATGGCACTCTATGCCTATTACCATCTCCTGGGGTAGGTAAGGCTTTGCTTTTTGTTCCGGCGCTCAGGCAGACTCGGGGTCTAGGCCAGTGCCTTCACCACAGGAGATAGGAGGCGATAAGATCTCTGTACACGGCCCGTGCACTCGATGGGGAACTGTGGGGGACAGTCTCCACTCCATCCTCGGCACACTCCCTGCCACCCACATCGCTTCCACATCTTGGTGGAAGACGGCATCTGACTGCCCGTTTCTCCACGGAGTTGTTTCTGCGAGTTGCGGGTATGGCGCCTCGTGGAACGCACAAGTCTGCCCTTGGGACAGGTGACCAAGGAGATGCTGTCCCATTGGGACCAGAGGCACAGGTCAGGCCTGCCTTCTCTCCAGACTCCTTCCTCAGAGTGGAGCACACTCCCCTGCCCTAGTTATCCCTTCATGTCTCCTTAGACGCCAGGCTTCCATCTCTCCGCACAGGGAGCGGTGGACACTTGTCTTGCTACCAGCCTGCTGTTCGTGCCATGGCAGGCTATCCTGCTTCCCGAGCGTTTCACTACCCCAAGGCCAACGGCCCCTTCTCTTCTCTGTTGGCGTGCCGTGCATTCCCCACACTCCTGCGGAGCACGTGACCGACGTGTGCAACCACGCTTCTCTCTCAGGCAGAGGGGATGCTAGGGCAAAGAGTATTTCGCTCCATGCGGGTATCTTCCACCGTGCCGCGGAGACTAGCTCAGCAAGCAGCAGCAGCATCCCCATACCCAACTCAGATTTCCCAACGAATGCTGTGCTTTCCAAGGGCAGATGACAAGGCAAAGAGGCTTTCGCTGTATGCGGGTTTCTCCCACCGCTACACAGGGCTCAGGCAAGCAGCAGCAGCCCGTAGAACATTTCTCAGCGAATGCTGTGCTTTCGCAGAGGCTTTGGCTTGGAGAGAACATCACTTCGCCGCTGCTTCCTCAGCAAGGCTTCAGTCGCGTCAGGGAAGAAGAGCTTGGGGAGAGCTGGTGCCTCTCGGGCCTTTTTTACCGGGCTCCTTGTTGTGGTGCTGGATTCACCCTGCCAGGCCGAAGTAAGCAGACACAGCCACAACCCTGCAGTAGAGTGCGGAGCCTAGGATGGCACCCTATACACACTACCAACTCCCGGTGTAGGCATCACTTGGCCTTTTACTCTGGCTCTAAGGCGGACTCGCGGACTAGCCCAGTGCTTTCCCCAAAGGATAGGAGAGGTGACAGGATCCATGCACACCGCCCGTGCACTGAATACGGAGCTTTGCGGGACTGTCCCCACCCCTTCCCCTTAAGCCCCGTGCCTCCTCCAAGCTTCCACATCCTGGAGGAAGACGGCGTCTGACTCCCCGTTATTTCAGGGAGCTGTTTCTGCGAGTTCAGCGTAGGCGGCTGGTGGCTAGCGCATGTCTGCCCCAGGGACAGGTGGCCAAAGCGCTGCTGTCTCCTTGGGCCCAGAGGCTCAGGACAGGCATGCTTTCTGCCCAGACTCCTTCCTAAGAGTGGAGCACGCGCCCTGCCCTACTCATCCCCTCCTCTCCCCGGAGCAGCCAGGCTACCATCTCACTGCACATGGAGCGGGTGACACTTGTATTGCCACCGGCCCCTGTGCCTGCCAGGGCCGGCTTTCCGGCGTCGCCACCGTTTCGAGACCAGAAGGCCAACGGCTCCTGCTCTTCTCCCTGGGCAGCGTGCTGCACCTTCCACAGACATGCTCCTGGGGAGCGCAGTGAAAGACGTGTCCCTTTCCTTAAGGCTCTTTCCACAGGCGCAAGCCCGCTTCTCTCTCAGACAGAGGGGTGCTAGGGCAAAGAGGATTTCGCTCCATGCGGATATCTTCCACCTTGCTGCGGAGACTTGCTCAGGCATTCAGGTGCAGCATCACACACATCCGATTCTGATTTCCCAACGAATGCTGTGCCTTCCCAGAGGAGATGCCCGGGCAAAGAGGCTTTCGCTGTATGCGGGTATCTCCCACCGCGAGACTGGGCTCAGGCAAGCAGCAGAAGAGACCGCAGGACCGACTCTGATTTCCCAGTGACTGCTTTGCTTTCCCAGAGGTTTTCAGCTTGGCGCAAACCGCACTTCGCCTCTGCTTCCTCAGCAAGGCTTTGGTCGTTCGCTCTGTCGCGGAAGGGAAGAAAAGCCGCGGGAGAGCTGGTGCCTCTTGGGCCTTGCTTTCCCGGGCTCCAAGTTTGCGCCCGGGGTTCACCTTGCTAAGCCGATCTAAGCAGACACAGTCACAACCCTGCAGTCGCGTGCGTGGCCTAGCATGGCACTCTATGCCTATTACCATCTCCTGGGGTAGGTAAGGCTTTGCTTTTTGTTCCGGCGCTCAGGCTGACTCGGGGTCTGGGCCAGTGCCTTCACCACAGGAGAGAGGTGGCGACAGGATCCCTGGACACGGCCTGTGCACTGGGATGGGGAACTGTGGGGAACAGTCTCCACTCCATCCTCGGCACACTCCATGCCACCCACAAGCTGCCACATCTTGGTGGAAGACAGCATCTGACTGCCCGTTTTCCATGGAGTTGTTTCTGCGAGTTGTGGGTATGGCGCCTGGTGGCAAGCCCAAGTCTGCCCTTGGGACAGGTGGCCAAGGAGATGCTGTCCCCTTCGGACCAGAGGCACAGGACAGGCCTGCCTTCTGCCCAGACTCCTTCCTCAGAGTGGAGCACAAGCCCGTGCCCTAGTCGTCCCCTCATGTCTCCTTAGCAACAAGGATTCCATCTCTCCGGACAGGGCGCGGTGGACACTTGTCTTCCACAGGCCTTCTACTCGAGCCACGGCAGGCTCTCCTGCTTCCCGAAAATTTCATGATCCCAAGGCCAACGGCTCCTTCTCTTTTCTGTGGGCGGCTTGCCGTGTTTCCCCAAACTTGCTCCAGGGGAGCGCAGTGACAGATGTGTGCAACCAAGCTTCTCTCTCAGGCAGAGGGGATGCTAGGGCAAAGAGTATTTGGCTCCATGCGGTTATCTTCCACCGTGCCATGGAGACTAGCTCAGCAAGCAGCACCTGCATCCCCAAACCCAACTCAGATTTCCCAACGAATGCTGTGCTTTCCAAGGGCAGATGACAAGGCAAAGAGGCTTTCGCTGTATGCGGGTTTCTCCCACCGCTACACAGGGCTCAGGCAAGCAGTAGCAGCCCGCAGAACATTTTTTCGCCGCTGCTTCTTCAGCAAGGCTTCAGCCGCGTCAGGGAAGAAGAGCTGAAGGAGAGCTAGTGCCTCTTGGGCCTTTTTCCCCAAGCTCCATGTTCGCGTACTGGATACACCCTGCCAGGCCGAACTAAGCAGACACAGCCACAACCCTGCAGTAGCGTGCGGTGCCTAGGATGGCACCCTATACACACTACCATCTCTCGGTGTAGGCATCGCTTGGCCTTTTATTCTGGCGCTCAGGCGGACTCGCGGACTGGACCAGTGCTTTCACCACAGGAAAGGAGACGTGACAGGATCCCTGCACACGGCCCGTACACTGGGATGGGGAACTGTGGGGGACAGTCTCCACTCCTTCCTTGGCACACTCCCTGCCACCCACATCGCTGCCACATCTTGGTGGAAGACGGCATCTGACTGCCCGTTTTTCCATCGGGCTGTTTCTGCGAGTTACGGATATGGCACCTGGTGGCAAGCCCAAGTCTGCCCTTGGGACAGGTGGCCAAGAAGATGCTGTCCCCTTGGGACCAGAGGCACAGGACAGGCCTTCCTTCTTCCCAGACTCCTTCCTCAGAGTCGAGCACACTCCCCTGCCCTTGTTATCCTTCATGTCTCCTTAGCAGCCAGGCTTCCATCTCTCCGGACAGGGAGCGGGGGACTCTTGTCTTGCTACCGGCCTGCTGTTCGTCCCATGTCAGGCTACCCTGCTTCCCGAGCCTTTCCCGACCCAGAGGCCAACGGCTCCTTCTCTTCTCTGTGGGCGGCGTGCTGTGCCTTCCCCACACTTGCTCCTGGGGAGCGCGGTGACCTACGTGTGCAACCACGCTTCTCTCTCAGGCAGAGGGGATGCTAGGGCAAAGAGTATTTCGCTCCCTGCGGGTATCTTCCACCGTGCGCGGAGACTAGCTCAGCAAGCAGCAGCAGCATCCCCATACCCAACTCAGATTTCCCAATGAATGCTGTGCTTTCCAAGGGCAGATGACAAGGCAAAGAGGCTTTCGCTGTATGCGGGTTTCTCCCACCGCTACACAGGGCTCAGGCAAGCAGCAGCAGCCCGTAGAACATTTCTCAGCGAATGCTGTGCTTTCGCAGAGGCTTTAGCTTGGAGCGAACATCACTTCGCCGCTGCTTACTCAGCATGGCTTCAGTTGCATCAGGGAAGAAGAGCTGCGGGAGAGCTGGTGCCTCTCGGGCCTTTTTTTACCGGGCTCCTTGTTGTGGTGCTGGATTCACCCTGCCAGGCCGAAGTAAGGAGACACAGCCACAACCCTGCAGTAGCGTGCGGAGCCTAGGATGGCACCCGATACACACTACCAACTCCCGGTGTAGGTATCGCTTGGCCTTTTACTCTGGCTCTAAGGCGGACTCGCGGACTAGCCCAGTGCTTTCCCCAAAGGATAGGAGAGGTGACAGGATCAATGCACACCGCCCGTGCACTGAATAGAGAGCTTTGCGGGACTGTCCCCACCCCTTCCCCTTAAGCCCCGTGCCTCCTCCAAGCTTCCACATCCTGGAGGAAGACGGCGTCTGACTCCCCGTTATTTCAGGGAGCTGTTTCTGCGAGTTCAGCGTAGGCGGCTGGTGGCTAGCGCATGTCTGCCCCAGGGACAGGTGGCCAAAGCGCTGCTGTCTCCTTGGGCCCAGAGGCTCAGGACAGGCATGCTTTCTGCCCAGACTCCTTCCTAAGAGTGGAGCACGCGCCCTGCCCTACTCATCCCCTCCTCTCCCCGGAGCAGCCAGGCTACCATCTCACTGCACATGGAGCGGGTGACACTTGTATTGCCACCGGCCCCTGTGCCTGCCAGGGCCGGCTTTCCGGCGTCGCCACCGTTTCGAGACCAGAAGGCCAACGGCTCCTGCTCTTCTCCCTGGGCAGCGTGCTGCACCTTCCACAGACATGCTCCTGGGGAGCGCAGTGAAAGACGTGTCCCTTTCCTTAAGGCTCTTTCCACAGGCGCAAGCCCGCTTCTCTCTCAGACAGAGGGGTGCTAGGGCAAAGAGGATTTCGCTCCATGCGGATATCTTCCACCTTGCTGCGGAGACTTGCTCAGGCATTCAGGTGCAGCATCACACACATCCGATTCTGATTTCCCAACGAATGCTGTGCCTTCCCAGAGGAGATGCCCGGGCAAAGAGGCTTTCGCTGTATGCGGGTATCTCCCACCGCGAGACTGGGCTCAGGCAAGCAGCAGAAGAGACCGCAGGACCGACTCTGATTTCCCAGTGACTGCTTTGCTTTCCCAGAGGTTTTCAGCTTGGCGCAAACCGCACTTCGCCTCTGCTTCCTCAGCAAGGCTTTGGTCGTTCGCTCTGTCGCGGAAGGGAAGAAAAGCCGCGGGAGAGCTGGTGCCTCTTGGGCCTTGCTTTCCCGGGCTCCAAGTTTGCGCCCGGGGTTCACCTTGCTAAGCCGATCTAAGCAGACACAGTCACAACCCTGCAGTCGCGTGCGTGGCCTAGCATGGCACTCTATGCCTATTACCATCTCCTGGGGTAGGTAAGGCTTTGCTTTTTGTTCCGGCGCTCAGGCAGACTGGGGTCTAGGCCAGTGCCTTCACCACAGAGAGAGGAGGAGACAGGATCCCTGGACACGGCCCGTGCACTGGGATGGGGAATTGTGGGGGACAGTCTCCACTCCATCCTCGGCACACTCCCTGCCACCCACAAGCTGCCACATCTTGGTGGAAGACGGCATCTGACTGCCCGTTTCTCCATGGAGTTTTTTCTGCGAGTTGTGGGTATGGCGCCTGGTGGCAAGCCCAAGTCTGCCCTTGTGATAGGTGGCCAAGGAGATGCTGTCCCCTTCGGATCAGAGGCACAGGACAGGCCTGCCTTCTGCCCAGACTCCTTCCTCAGAGTGGAGCACACGCCCGTGCCCTAGTCGTTCCCTCATGTCTCCTTAGCAACCAGGCTTCCATCTCTCTGGACAGGGAGCGGGGGACACTTGTCTTGCCACCGGCCTGCTGTTCGTGCCATGGCAGGCTATCCTGCTTCCCGAGCGTTTCCCGACCCAGAGGCCAACGGCTCCTTCACTTAACTGGGGGCGGCGTGCCGTGCCTTCCCCACCCTTGCTCCTGGGGTGCGCGGTGATAGACGTGTGCAACCACGCTTCTCTCTCAGGCAGAGGGGATGCTAGGGCAAAGAGTATTTCGCTCCATGCGGGTATCTTCCACCGTGCCGTGGAGACTAGCTCAGCAAGCAGCACCTGCATCCCCAAATCCAAGTCAGATTTCACAACGAATGCTGTGCTCTCCAAGGGCAGATGACAAGGCAAAGAGGCTTTCGCTCTATACGGGTTTCTCCCACCGCGAGACAGGGCTCAGGCTAGCAGCAGCAGCCCGCAGAACATTTCTCAGCGAATACTGTGCTTTCGCGAAGGCTTTGGCTTGGAGCGAACATCACTTCGCCGCTGCTTCATCAGCAAGGCTTCAGTCGCGTCACGGAAGAAGAGCTGCGGGAGAGCTGGTGCCTCTTGGGCCTTTTTACCCGGGCTCCTTGTTCGCGTCCTGGATTCACCCTGCCAGGCCGAACTAAGCAGACACAGCTACAACCCTGCAGCAGCGTGCGGTGCCTAGGATTGCACCCTATACACACTACTATCTCCCGGTGTAGGCATCGCTTGGCCTTTTACTCTGGCGCTCAGGCGGACTCGCCGACTAGACCAGTGCTTTCACCACAGGAAAGGAGACGTGACAGGATCCCTGCACACGGCCCGTGCACTGGGATGGGGAACTGTGGGGGACAGTCTCCATTCCTTCCTTGGCACACTCCCTGCCACCCACATCACTGCCACATCTTGGTGGAAGACGGCATCTGACTGCCCGTTTCTCCATCGGGCTGTTTCTGCGAGTTACGGGTATGGCACCTGGTGGCAAGCCCAAGTCTGCCCTTGGGACAGGTGGCCAAGAAGATGCTGTCCCCTTGGGACCAGAGGCACAGGACAGGCCTGCCTTCTTCCCAGACTCCTTCCTCAGAGTGGAGCACACGCCCCTGCCCTAGACGTCCCCTCATGTCTCCTTAGCAGCCAGGCTTCCATCTCTCTGGACAGGGAGCGGGGGACACTTGTCTTGCCACCGCCCTGTTGATCGTGCCACGGCACGCTATGCTGCTTCCCGAGCATTTCATGACCCCAAGGCCAACGGCTCCTTCTCTTCTCTGTGGGCGGCGTGCCGTGCCTTCCCACACTTGCTCCTGGGGAGCGCGGTGACCGACGTGTGCAACCACGCTTCTCTCTCAGGCAGAGGGAATGCTAGGGCAAAGAGTATTTCGCTCCATGCGGGTATCTTCCACCGTGAGGCGGAGACTAGCTCAGCAAGCAGCAGCAGCATTCCCATACCCAACTCAGATTTCCCATGAATGCTGTGCTTTCCAAGGGCAGATGACAAGGCAAAGAGGCTTTCGCAGTATGCGGGTTTCTCCCACCGCTACACAGGGCTCAGGCAAGCAGCAGTAGCCCGTAGAACATTTCTCAGCGAATGCTGTGCTTTCGCAGAGGCTTTAGCTTGGAGCGAACATCACTTCGCCGCTGCTTCCTCAGCATGGCTTCAGTCGCATCACGGAAGAAGAGCTGCGGGAGAGCTGGTGCCTCTTGGGCCTTTTTTACCGAGCTCCTTGTTCGCGTGCTGGAATCACCCTGCCAGGCCGAACTAAGCAGACACAGCCACAACCCTGCAGTAGCGTGCGGAGCCTAGGATGGCACCCTATACACACTACCATCTCCCGGTGTAGGCATCGCTTGGCCTTTTACTCTGGCGCTCAGGCGGACTCAGGGACTAGCCCAGTGCTTTCCCCAAAGGAAAGGAAAAGTGACAGGATCCATGCACACCGCCCGTGCACTGAATAGGGAGCTTTGGGGGACTGTCCCCACCCCTGCCCCTTAAACCCCGTGCCTTCTCCAAGCTTCCACATCCTGGAGGAAGACGGCGTCTGACTCCCCGTTATTTTAGGGAGCTGTTTCTCCGAGTTCAGCGTAGGCGCCTGGTGGCTAGCGCATGTCTGCCCCAGGGACAGGTGGCCAAAGCGCTGCTGTCTCCTTGGGCCCAGAGGCTCAGGACAGGCATGCTTTCTTCCCAGACTCCTTCCTAAGAGTGGAGGACGCACCCTGCCCTACTCATCCCCTCCTCTCTCCGGAGCAGCCAGGCTTCCGTCTCTCTGCACAGGGAGCGGGTGGCACTTGTATTACCACCAGCCGCTGTGCCTGTCAGGGCCGGCTCTCCTGCTTCGCAACCGTTTCCAGACCAGAAGGCCAACGGCTCCTGCTCTTCTCCCTGGGCAGCGTGCTGCACCTTCCACAGACATACTCCTGGGGAGCGCAGTGAAAGACGTGTCCCTTTCCTTAAGGCTCTTTCCACAGGCGCAAGCGCGCTTCTGTCTCAGGCAGAGGGGTGCTAGGGCAAAGAGGATTTCGCTCCATGCGGGTATCTTTCACCATGCTGCGGAGAGTAGCTCAGGCATTCAGCTGCAGCATCACACACTTCCGATTCTGATTTCCCAACGAATGTTGTGCCTTCCCAGAGGAGATGCCCGGGCAAAAAGGCTTTCGCTGTATGCGGGTATCTCCCACCGCGAGACTGGGCTCAGGCAAGCAGCAGAGGAGAGCGCAGAACCGACTCTGATTTCCCAGTGACTGCTTTGCTTTCCCAGAGGTTTTCAGCTTGGCACAAACCGCACTTCGCTGCTGCTTCCTCAGCAAGGCTTTGGTCGTTCGCTCTGTCGCGGCAGGGAAGAAAAGCCGCGGGAGAGCTGGTGCCTCTTGGGCCTTGCTTTCCCGGGCTCCAAGTTTGCGCCCGGGGTTCACCTTGCTAAGCCGATCTAAGCAGACACAGTCACAACCCTGCAGCAGCGTGCATGGCCTAGCATGGCACTCTATGCCTATTACCATCTCCTGGGGTAGGTAAGGCTTTGCTTTTTGTTCCGGCGCTCAGGCAGACTCGGGGTCTAGGCCAGTGCCTTCACCACAGGAGATAGGAGGCGATAAGATCTCTGTACACGGCCCGTGCACTCGATGGGGAACTGTGGGGGACAGTCTCCACTCCATCCTCGGCACACTCCCTGCCACCCACATCGCTTCCACATCTTGGTGGAAGACGGCATCTGACTGCCCGTTTCTCCACGGAGTTGTTTCTGCGAGTTGCGGGTATGGCGCCTCGTGGAACGCACAAGTCTGCCCTTGGGACAGGTGACCAAGGAGATGCTGTCCCATTGGGACCAGAGGCACAGGTCAGGCCTGCCTTCTCTCCAGACTCCTTCCTCAGAGTGGAGCACACTCCCCTGCCCTAGTTATCCCTTCATGTCTCCTTAGACGCCAGGCTTCCATCTCTCCGCACAGGGAGCGGTGGACACTTGTCTTGCTACCAGCCTGCTGTTCGTGCCATGGCAGGCTATCCTGCTTCCCGAGCGTTTCACTACCCCAAGGCCAACGGCCCCTTCTCTTCTCTGTTGGCGTGCCGTGCATTCCCCACACTCCTGCGGAGCACGTGACCGACGTGTGCAACCACGCTTCTCTCTCAGGCAGAGGGGATGCTAGGGCAAAGAGTATTTCGCTCCATGCGGGTATCTTCCACCGTGCCGCGGAGACTAGCTCAGCAAGCAGCAGCAGCATCCCCATACCCAACTCAGATTTCCCAACGAATGCTGTGCTTTCCAAGGGCAGATGACAAGGCAAAGAGGCTTTCGCTGTATGCGGGTTTCTCCCACCGCTACACAGGGCTCAGGCAAGCAGCAGCAGCCCGTAGAACATTTCTCAGCGAATGCTGTGCTTTCGCAGAGGCTTTGGCTTGGAGAGAACATCACTTCGCCGCTGCTTCCTCAGCAAGGCTTCAGTCGCGTCAGGGAAGAAGAGCTTGGGGAGAGCTGGTGCCTCTCGGGCCTTTTTTACCGGGCTCCTTGTTGTGGTGCTGGATTCACCCTGCCAGGCCGAAGTAAGCAGACACAGCCACAACCCTGCAGTAGAGTGCGGAGCCTAGGATGGCACCCTATACACACTACCAACTCCCGGTGTAGGCATCACTTGGCCTTTTACTCTGGCTCTAAGGCGGACTCGCGGACTAGCCCAGTGCTTTCCCCAAAGGATAGGAGAGGTGACAGGATCCATGCACACCGCCCGTGCACTGAATACGGAGCTTTGCGGGACTGTCCCCACCCCTTCCCCTTAAGCCCCGTGCCTCCTCCAAGCTTCCACATCCTGGAGGAAGACGGCGTCTGACTCCCCGTTATTTCAGGGAGCTGTTTCTGCGAGTTCAGCGTAGGCGGCTGGTGGCTAGCGCATGTCTGCCCCAGGGACAGGTGGCCAAAGCGCTGCTGTCTCCTTGGGCCCAGAGGCTCAGGACAGGCATGCTTTCTGCCCAGACTCCTTCCTAAGAGTGGAGCACGCGCCCTGCCCTACTCATCCCCTCCTCTCCCCGGAGCAGCCAGGCTACCATCTCACTGCACATGGAGCGGGTGACACTTGTATTGCCACCGGCCCCTGTGCCTGCCAGGGCCGGCTTTCCGGCGTCGCCACCGTTTCGAGACCAGAAGGCCAACGGCTCCTGCTCTTCTCCCTGGGCAGCGTGCTGCACCTTCCACAGACATGCTCCTGGGGAGCGCAGTGAAAGACGTGTCCCTTTCCTTAAGGCTCTTTCCACAGGCGCAAGCCCGCTTCTCTCTCAGACAGAGGGGTGCTAGGGCAAAGAGGATTTCGCTCCATGCGGATATCTTCCACCTTGCTGCGGAGACTTGCTCAGGCATTCAGGTGCAGCATCACACACATCCGATTCTGATTTCCCAACGAATGCTGTGCCTTCCCAGAGGAGATGCCCGGGCAAAGAGGCTTTCGCTGTATGCGGGTATCTCCCACCGCGAGACTGGGCTCAGGCAAGCAGCAGAAGAGACCGCAGGACCGACTCTGATTTCCCAGTGACTGCTTTGCTTTCCCAGAGGTTTTCAGCTTGGCGCAAACCGCACTTCGCCTCTGCTTCCTCAGCAAGGCTTTGGTCGTTCGCTCTGTCGCGGAAGGGAAGAAAAGCCGCGGGAGAGCTGGTGCCTCTTGGGCCTTGCTTTCCCGGGCTCCAAGTTTGCGCCCGGGGTTCACCTTGCTAAGCCGATCTAAGCAGACACAGTCACAACCCTGCAGTCGCGTGCGTGGCCTAGCATGGCACTCTATGCCTATTACCATCTCCTGGGGTAGGTAAGGCTTTGCTTTTTGTTCCGGCGCTCAGGCTGACTCGGGGTCTGGGCCAGTGCCTTCACCACAGGAGAGAGGTGGCGACAGGATCCCTGGACACGGCCTGTGCACTGGGATGGGGAACTGTGGGGAACAGTCTCCACTCCATCCTCGGCACACTCCATGCCACCCACAAGCTGCCACATCTTGGTGGAAGACAGCATCTGACTGCCCGTTTTCCATGGAGTTGTTTCTGCGAGTTGTGGGTATGGCGCCTGGTGGCAAGCCCAAGTCTGCCCTTGGGACAGGTGGCCAAGGAGATGCTGTCCCCTTCGGACCAGAGGCACAGGACAGGCCTGCCTTCTGCCCAGACTCCTTCCTCAGAGTGGAGCACAAGCCCGTGCCCTAGTCGTCCCCTCATGTCTCCTTAGCAACAAGGATTCCATCTCTCCGGACAGGGCGCGGTGGACACTTGTCTTCCACAGGCCTTCTACTCGAGCCACGGCAGGCTCTCCTGCTTCCCGAAAATTTCATGATCCCAAGGCCAACGGCTCCTTCTCTTTTCTGTGGGCGGCTTGCCGTGTTTCCCCAAACTTGCTCCAGGGGAGCGCAGTGACAGATGTGTGCAACCAAGCTTCTCTCTCAGGCAGAGGGGATGCTAGGGCAAAGAGTATTTGGCTCCATGCGGTTATCTTCCACCGTGCCATGGAGACTAGCTCAGCAAGCAGCACCTGCATCCCCAAACCCAACTCAGATTTCCCAACGAATGCTGTGCTTTCCAAGGGCAGATGACAAGGCAAAGAGGCTTTCGCTGTATGCGGGTTTCTCCCACCGCTACACAGGGCTCAGGCAAGCAGTAGCAGCCCGCAGAACATTTTTTCGCCGCTGCTTCTTCAGCAAGGCTTCAGCCGCGTCAGGGAAGAAGAGCTGAAGGAGAGCTAGTGCCTCTTGGGCCTTTTTCCCCAAGCTCCATGTTCGCGTACTGGATACACCCTGCCAGGCCGAAGTAAGCAGACACAGCCACAACCCTGCAGTAGCGTGCGGTGCCTAGGATGGCACCCTATACACACTACCATCTCTCGGTGTAGGCATCGCTTGGCCTTTTATTCTGGCGCTCAGGCGGACTCGCGGACTGGACCAGTGCTTTCACCACAGGAAAGGAGACGTGACAGGATCCCTGCACACGGCCCGTACACTGGGATGGGGAACTGTGGGGGACAGTCTCCACTCCTTCCTTGGCACACTCCCTGCCACCCACATCGCTGCCACATCTTGGTGGAAGACGGCATCTGACTGCCCGTTTTTCCATCGGGCTGTTTCTGCGAGTTACGGATATGGCACCTGGTGGCAAGCCCAAGTCTGCCCTTGGGACAGGTGGCCAAGAAGATGCTGTCCCCTTGGGACCAGAGGCACAGGACAGGCCTTCCTTCTTCCCAGACTCCTTCCTCAGAGTCGAGCACACTCCCCTGCCCTTGTTATCCTTCATGTCTCCTTAGCAGCCAGGCTTCCATCTCTCCGGACAGGGAGCGGGGGACTCTTGTCTTGCTACCGGCCTGCTGTTCGTCCCATGTCAGGCTACCCTGCTTCCCGAGCCTTTCCCGACCCAGAGGCCAACGGCTCCTTCTCTTCTCTGTGGGCGGCGTGCTGTGCCTTCCCCACACTTGCTCCTGGGGAGCGCGGTGACCTACGTGTGCAACCACGCTTCTCTCTCAGGCAGAGGGGATGCTAGGGCAAAGAGTATTTCGCTCCCTGCGGGTATCTTCCACCGTGCGCGGAGACTAGCTCAGCAAGCAGCAGCAGCATCCCCATACCCAACTCAGATTTCCCAATGAATGCTGTGCTTTCCAAGGGCAGATGACAAGGCAAAGAGGCTTTCGCTGTATGCGGGTTTCTCCCACCGCTACACAGGGCTCAGGCAAGCAGCAGCAGCCCGTAGAACATTTCTCAGCGAATGCTGTGCTTTCGCAGAGGCTTTAGCTTGGAGCGAACATCACTTCGCCGCTGCTTACTCAGCATGGCTTCAGTTGCATCAGGGAAGAAGAGCTGCGGGAGAGCTGGTGCCTCTCGGGCCTTTTTTTACCGGGCTCCTTGTTGTGGTGCTGGATTCACCCTGCCAGGCCGAAGTAAGGAGACACAGCCACAACCCTGCAGTAGCGTGCGGAGCCTAGGATGGCACCCGATACACACTACCAACTCCCGGTGTAGGTATCGCTTGGCCTTTTACTCTGGCTCTAAGGCGGACTCGCGGACTAGCCCAGTGCTTTCCCCAAAGGATAGGAGAGGTGACAGGATCAATGCACACCGCCCGTGCACTGAATAGAGAGCTTTGCGGGACTGTCCCCACCCCTTCCCCTTAAGCCCCGTGCCTCCTCCAAGCTTCCACATCCTGGAGGAAGACGGCGTCTGACTCCCCGTTATTTCAGGGAGCTGTTTCTGCGAGTTCAGCGTAGGCGGCTGGTGGCTAGCGCATGTCTGCCCCAGGGACAGGTGGCCAAAGCGCTGCTGTCTCCTTGGGCCCAGAGGCTCAGGACAGGCATGCTTTCTGCCCAGACTCCTTCCTAAGAGTGGAGCACGCGCCCTGCCCTACTCATCCCCTCCTCTCCCCGGAGCAGCCAGGCTACCATCTCACTGCACATGGAGCGGGTGACACTTGTATTGCCACCGGCCCCTGTGCCTGCCAGGGCCGGCTTTCCGGCGTCGCCACCGTTTCGAGACCAGAAGGCCAACGGCTCCTGCTCTTCTCCCTGGGCAGCGTGCTGCACCTTCCACAGACATGCTCCTGGGGAGCGCAGTGAAAGACGTGTCCCTTTCCTTAAGGCTCTTTCCACAGGCGCAAGCCCGCTTCTCTCTCAGACAGAGGGGTGCTAGGGCAAAGAGGATTTCGCTCCATGCGGATATCTTCCACCTTGCTGCGGAGACTTGCTCAGGCATTCAGGTGCAGCATCACACACATCCGATTCTGATTTCCCAACGAATGCTGTGCCTTCCCAGAGGAGATGCCCGGGCAAAGAGGCTTTCGCTGTATGCGGGTATCTCCCACCGCGAGACTGGGCTCAGGCAAGCAGCAGAAGAGACCGCAGGACCGACTCTGATTTCCCAGTGACTGCTTTGCTTTCCCAGAGGTTTTCAGCTTGGCGCAAACCGCACTTCGCCTCTGCTTCCTCAGCAAGGCTTTGGTCGTTCGCTCTGTCGCGGAAGGGAAGAAAAGCCGCGGGAGAGCTGGTGCCTCTTGGGCCTTGCTTTCCCGGGCTCCAAGTTTGCGCCCGGGGTTCACCTTGCTAAGCCGATCTAAGCAGACACAGTCACAACCCTGCAGTCGCGTGCGTGGCCTAGCATGGCACTCTATGCCTATTACCATCTCCTGGGGTAGGTAAGGCTTTGCTTTTTGTTCCGGCGCTCAGGCAGACTGGGGTCTAGGCCAGTGCCTTCACCACAGAGAGAGGAGGAGACAGGATCCCTGGACACGGCCCGTGCACTGGGATGGGGAATTGTGGGGGACAGTCTCCACTCCATCCTCGGCACACTCCCTGCCACCCACAAGCTGCCACATCTTGGTGGAAGACGGCATCTGACTGCCCGTTTCTCCATGGAGTTTTTTCTGCGAGTTGTGGGTATGGCGCCTGGTGGCAAGCCCAAGTCTGCCCTTGTGATAGGTGGCCAAGGAGATGCTGTCCCCTTCGGATCAGAGGCACAGGACAGGCCTGCCTTCTGCCCAGACTCCTTCCTCAGAGTGGAGCACACGCCCGTGCCCTAGTCGTTCCCTCATGTCTCCTTAGCAACCAGGCTTCCATCTCTCTGGACAGGGAGCGGGGGACACTTGTCTTGCCACCGGCCTGCTGTTCGTGCCATGGCAGGCTATCCTGCTTCCCGAGCGTTTCCCGACCCAGAGGCCAACGGCTCCTTCACTTAACTGGGGGCGGCGTGCCGTGCCTTCCCCACCCTTGCTCCTGGGGTGCGCGGTGATAGACGTGTGCAACCACGCTTCTCTCTCAGGCAGAGGGGATGCTAGGGCAAAGAGTATTTCGCTCCATGCGGGTATCTTCCACCGTGCCGTGGAGACTAGCTCAGCAAGCAGCACCTGCATCCCCAAATCCAAGTCAGATTTCACAACGAATGCTGTGCTCTCCAAGGGCAGATGACAAGGCAAAGAGGCTTTCGCTCTATACGGGTTTCTCCCACCGCGAGACAGGGCTCAGGCTAGCAGCAGCAGCCCGCAGAACATTTCTCAGCGAATACTGTGCTTTCGCGAAGGCTTTGGCTTGGAGCGAACATCACTTCGCCGCTGCTTCATCAGCAAGGCTTCAGTCGCGTCACGGAAGAAGAGCTGCGGGAGAGCTGGTGCCTCTTGGGCCTTTTTACCCGGGCTCCTTGTTCGCGTCCTGGATTCACCCTGCCAGGCCGAACTAAGCAGACACAGCTACAACCCTGCAGCAGCGTGCGGTGCCTAGGATTGCACCCTATACACACTACTATCTCCCGGTGTAGGCATCGCTTGGCCTTTTACTCTGGCGCTCAGGCGGACTCGCCGACTAGACCAGTGCTTTCACCACAGGAAAGGAGACGTGACAGGATCCCTGCACACGGCCCGTGCACTGGGATGGGGAACTGTGGGGGACAGTCTCCATTCCTTCCTTGGCACACTCCCTGCCACCCACATCACTGCCACATCTTGGTGGAAGACGGCATCTGACTGCCCGTTTCTCCATCGGGCTGTTTCTGCGAGTTACGGGTATGGCACCTGGTGGCAAGCCCAAGTCTGCCCTTGGGACAGGTGGCCAAGAAGATGCTGTCCCCTTGGGACCAGAGGCACAGGACAGGCCTGCCTTCTTCCCAGACTCCTTCCTCAGAGTGGAGCACACGCCCCTGCCCTAGACGTCCCCTCATGTCTCCTTAGCAGCCAGGCTTCCATCTCTCTGGACAGGGAGCGGGGGACACTTGTCTTGCCACCGCCCTGTTGATCGTGCCACGGCACGCTATGCTGCTTCCCGAGCATTTCATGACCCCAAGGCCAACGGCTCCTTCTCTTCTCTGTGGGCGGCGTGCCGTGCCTTCCCACACTTGCTCCTGGGGAGCGCGGTGACCGACGTGTGCAACCACGCTTCTCTCTCAGGCAGAGGGAATGCTAGGGCAAAGAGTATTTCGCTCCATGCGGGTATCTTCCACCGTGAGGCGGAGACTAGCTCAGCAAGCAGCAGCAGCATTCCCATACCCAACTCAGATTTCCCATGAATGCTGTGCTTTCCAAGGGCAGATGACAAGGCAAAGAGGCTTTCGCAGTATGCGGGTTTCTCCCACCGCTACACAGGGCTCAGGCAAGCAGCAGTAGCCCGTAGAACATTTCTCAGCGAATGCTGTGCTTTCGCAGAGGCTTTAGCTTGGAGCGAACATCACTTCGCCGCTGCTTCCTCAGCATGGCTTCAGTCGCATCACGGAAGAAGAGCTGCGGGAGAGCTGGTGCCTCTTGGGCCTTTTTTACCGAGCTCCTTGTTCGCGTGCTGGAATCACCCTGCCAGGCCGAACTAAGCAGACACAGCCACAACCCTGCAGTAGCGTGCGGAGCCTAGGATGGCACCCTATACACACTACCATCTCCCGGTGTAGGCATCGCTTGGCCTTTTACTCTGGCGCTCAGGCGGACTCAGGGACTAGCCCAGTGCTTTCCCCAAAGGAAAGGAAAAGTGACAGGATCCATGCACACCGCCCGTGCACTGAATAGGGAGCTTTGGGGGACTGTCCCCACCCCTGCCCCTTAAACCCCGTGCCTTCTCCAAGCTTCCACATCCTGGAGGAAGACGGCGTCTGACTCCCCGTTATTTTAGGGAGCTGTTTCTCCGAGTTCAGCGTAGGCGCCTGGTGGCTAGCGCATGTCTGCCCCAGGGACAGGTGGCCAAAGCGCTGCTGTCTCCTTGGGCCCAGAGGCTCAGGACAGGCATGCTTTCTTCCCAGACTCCTTCCTAAGAGTGGAGGACGCACCCTGCCCTACTCATCCCCTCCTCTCTCCGGAGCAGCCAGGCTTCCGTCTCTCTGCACAGGGAGCGGGTGGCACTTGTATTACCACCAGCCGCTGTGCCTGTCAGGGCCGGCTCTCCTGCTTCGCAACCGTTTCCAGACCAGAAGGCCAACGGCTCCTGCTCTTCTCCCTGGGCAGCGTGCTGCACCTTCCACAGACATACTCCTGGGGAGCGCAGTGAAAGACGTGTCCCTTTCCTTAAGGCTCTTTCCACAGGCGCAAGCGCGCTTCTGTCTCAGGCAGAGGGGTGCTAGGGCAAAGAGGATTTCGCTCCATGCGGGTATCTTTCACCATGCTGCGGAGAGTAGCTCAGGCATTCAGCTGCAGCATCACACACTTCCGATTCTGATTTCCCAACGAATGTTGTGCCTTCCCAGAGGAGATGCCCGGGCAAAAAGGCTTTCGCTGTATGCGGGTATCTCCCACCGCGAGACTGGGCTCAGGCAAGCAGCAGAGGAGAGCGCAGAACCGACTCTGATTTCCCAGTGACTGCTTTGCTTTCCCAGAGGTTTTCAGCTTGGCACAAACCGCACTTCGCTGCTGCTTCCTCAGCAAGGCTTTGGTCGTTCGCTCTGTCGCGGCAGGGAAGAAAAGCCGCGGGAGAGCTGGTGCCTCTTGGGCCTTGCTTTCCCGGGCTCCAAGTTTGCGCCCGGGGTTCACCTTGCTAAGCCGATCTAAGCAGACACAGTCACAACCCTGCAGCAGCGTGCATGGCCTAGCATGGCACTCTATGCCTATTACCATCTCCTGGGGTAGGTAAGGCTTTGCTTTTTGTTCCGGCGCTCAGGCAGACTCGGGGTCTAGGCCAGTGCCTTCACCACAGGAGATAGGAGGCGATAAGATCTCTGTACACGGCCCGTGCACTCGATGGGGAACTGTGGGGGACAGTCTCCACTCCATCCTCGGCACACTCCCTGCCACCCACATCGCTTCCACATCTTGGTGGAAGACGGCATCTGACTGCCCGTTTCTCCACGGAGTTGTTTCTGCGAGTTGCGGGTATGGCGCCTCGTGGAACGCACAAGTCTGCCCTTGGGACAGGTGACCAAGGAGATGCTGTCCCATTGGGACCAGAGGCACAGGTCAGGCCTGCCTTCTCTCCAGACTCCTTCCTCAGAGTGGAGCACACTCCCCTGCCCTAGTTATCCCTTCATGTCTCCTTAGACGCCAGGCTTCCATCTCTCCGCACAGGGAGCGGTGGACACTTGTCTTGCTACCAGCCTGCTGTTCGTGCCATGGCAGGCTATCCTGCTTCCCGAGCGTTTCACTACCCCAAGGCCAACGGCCCCTTCTCTTCTCTGTTGGCGTGCCGTGCATTCCCCACACTCCTGCGGAGCACGTGACCGACGTGTGCAACCACGCTTCTCTCTCAGGCAGAGGGGATGCTAGGGCAAAGAGTATTTCGCTCCATGCGGGTATCTTCCACCGTGCCGCGGAGACTAGCTCAGCAAGCAGCAGCAGCATCCCCATACCCAACTCAGATTTCCCAACGAATGCTGTGCTTTCCAAGGGCAGATGACAAGGCAAAGAGGCTTTCGCTGTATGCGGGTTTCTCCCACCGCTACACAGGGCTCAGGCAAGCAGCAGCAGCCCGTAGAACATTTCTCAGCGAATGCTGTGCTTTCGCAGAGGCTTTGGCTTGGAGAGAACATCACTTCGCCGCTGCTTCCTCAGCAAGGCTTCAGTCGCGTCAGGGAAGAAGAGCTTGGGGAGAGCTGGTGCCTCTCGGGCCTTTTTTTACCGGGCTCCTTGTTGTGGTGCTGGATTCACCCTGCCAGGCCGAAGTAAGCAGACACAGCCACAACCCTGCAGTAGAGTGCGGAGCCTAGGATGGCACCCTATACACACTACCAACTCCCGGTGTAGGCATCACTTGGCCTTTTACTCTGGCTCTAAGGCGGACTCGCGGACTAGCCCAGTGCTTTCCCCAAAGGATAGGAGAGGTGACAGGATCCATGCACACCGCCCGTGCACTGAATACGGAGCTTTGCGGGACTGTCCCCACCCCTTCCCCTTAAGCCCCGTGCCTCCTCCAAGCTTCCACATCCTGGAGGAAGACGGCGTCTGACTCCCCGTTATTTCAGGGAGCTGTTTCTGCGAGTTCAGCGTAGGCGGCTGGTGGCTAGCGCATGTCTGCCCCAGGGACAGGTGGCCAAAGCGCTGCTGTCTCCTTGGGCCCAGAGGCTCAGGACAGGCATGCTTTCTGCCCAGACTCCTTCCTAAGAGTGGAGCACGCGCCCTGCCCTACTCATCCCCTCCTCTCCCCGGAGCAGCCAGGCTACCATCTCACTGCACATGGAGCGGGTGACACTTGTATTGCCACCGGCCCCTGTGCCTGCCAGGGCCGGCTTTCCGGCGTCGCCACCGTTTCGAGACCAGAAGGCCAACGGCTCCTGCTCTTCTCCCTGGGCAGCGTGCTGCACCTTCCACAGACATGCTCCTGGGGAGCGCAGTGAAAGACGTGTCCCTTTCCTTAAGGCTCTTTCCACAGGCGCAAGCCCGCTTCTCTCTCAGACAGAGGGGTGCTAGGGCAAAGAGGATTTCGCTCCATGCGGATATCTTCCACCTTGCTGCGGAGACTTGCTCAGGCATTCAGGTGCAGCATCACACACATCCGATTCTGATTTCCCAACGAATGCTGTGCCTTCCCAGAGGAGATGCCCGGGCAAAGAGGCTTTCGCTGTATGCGGGTATCTCCCACCGCGAGACTGGGCTCAGGCAAGCAGCAGAAGAGACCGCAGGACCGACTCTGATTTCCCAGTGACTGCTTTGCTTTCCCAGAGGTTTTCAGCTTGGCGCAAACCGCACTTCGCCTCTGCTTCCTCAGCAAGGCTTTGGTCGTTCGCTCTGTCGCGGAAGGGAAGAAAAGCCGCGGGAGAGCTGGTGCCTCTTGGGCCTTGCTTTCCCGGGCTCCAAGTTTGCGCCCGGGGTTCACCTTGCTAAGCCGATCTAAGCAGACACAGTCACAACCCTGCAGTCGCGTGCGTGGCCTAGCATGGCACTCTATGCCTATTACCATCTCCTGGGGTAGGTAAGGCTTTGCTTTTTGTTCCGGCGCTCAGGCTGACTCGGGGTCTGGGCCAGTGCCTTCACCACAGGAGAGAGGTGGCGACAGGATCCCTGGACACGGCCTGTGCACTGGGATGGGGAACTGTGGGGAACAGTCTCCACTCCATCCTCGGCACACTCCATGCCACCCACAAGCTGCCACATCTTGGTGGAAGACAGCATCTGACTGCCCGTTTTCCATGGAGTTGTTTCTGCGAGTTGTGGGTATGGCGCCTGGTGGCAAGCCCAAGTCTGCCCTTGGGACAGGTGGCCAAGGAGATGCTGTCCCCTTCGGACCAGAGGCACAGGACAGGCCTGCCTTCTGCCCAGACTCCTTCCTCAGAGTGGAGCACAAGCCCGTGCCCTAGTCGTCCCCTCATGTCTCCTTAGCAACAAGGATTCCATCTCTCCGGACAGGGCGCGGTGGACACTTGTCTTCCACAGGCCTTCTACTCGAGCCACGGCAGGCTCTCCTGCTTCCCGAAAATTTCATGATCCCAAGGCCAACGGCTCCTTCTCTTTTCTGTGGGCGGCTTGCCGTGTTTCCCCAAACTTGCTCCAGGGGAGCGCAGTGACAGATGTGTGCAACCAAGCTTCTCTCTCAGGCAGAGGGGATGCTAGGGCAAAGAGTATTTGGCTCCATGCGGTTATCTTCCACCGTGCCATGGAGACTAGCTCAGCAAGCAGCACCTGCATCCCCAAACCCAACTCAGATTTCCCAACGAATGCTGTGCTTTCCAAGGGCAGATGACAAGGCAAAGAGGCTTTCGCTGTATGCGGGTTTCTCCCACCGCTACACAGGGCTCAGGCAAGCAGTAGCAGCCCGCAGAACATTTTTTCGCCGCTGCTTCTTCAGCAAGGCTTCAGCCGCGTCAGGGAAGAAGAGCTGAAGGAGAGCTAGTGCCTCTTGGGCCTTTTTCCCCAAGCTCCATGTTCGCGTACTGGATACACCCTGCCAGGCCGAACTAAGCAGACACAGCCACAACCCTGCAGTAGCGTGCGGTGCCTAGGATGGCACCCTATACACACTACCATCTCTCGGTGTAGGCATCGCTTGGCCTTTTATTCTGGCGCTCAGGCGGACTCGCGGACTGGACCAGTGCTTTCACCACAGGAAAGGAGACGTGACAGGATCCCTGCACACGGCCCGTACACTGGGATGGGGAACTGTGGGGGACAGTCTCCACTCCTTCCTTGGCACACTCCCTGCCACCCACATCGCTGCCACATCTTGGTGGAAGACGGCATCTGACTGCCCGTTTTTCCATCGGGCTGTTTCTGCGAGTTACGGATATGGCACCTGGTGGCAAGCCCAAGTCTGCCCTTGGGACAGGTGGCCAAGAAGATGCTGTCCCCTTGGGACCAGAGGCACAGGACAGGCCTTCCTTCTTCCCAGACTCCTTCCTCAGAGTCGAGCACACTCCCCTGCCCTTGTTATCCTTCATGTCTCCTTAGCAGCCAGGCTTCCATCTCTCCGGACAGGGAGCGGGGGACTCTTGTCTTGCTACCGGCCTGCTGTTCGTCCCATGTCAGGCTACCCTGCTTCCCGAGCCTTTCCCGACCCAGAGGCCAACGGCTCCTTCTCTTCTCTGTGGGCGGCGTGCTGTGCCTTCCCCACACTTGCTCCTGGGGAGCGCGGTGACCTACGTGTGCAACCACGCTTCTCTCTCAGGCAGAGGGGATGCTAGGGCAAAGAGTATTTCGCTCCCTGCGGGTATCTTCCACCGTGCGCGGAGACTAGCTCAGCAAGCAGCAGCAGCATCCCCATACCCAACTCAGATTTCCCAATGAATGCTGTGCTTTCCAAGGGCAGATGACAAGGCAAAGAGGCTTTCGCTGTATGCGGGTTTCTCCCACCGCTACACAGGGCTCAGGCAAGCAGCAGCAGCCCGTAGAACATTTCTCAGCGAATGCTGTGCTTTCGCAGAGGCTTTAGCTTGGAGCGAACATCACTTCGCCGCTGCTTACTCAGCATGGCTTCAGTTGCATCAGGGAAGAAGAGCTTGGGGAGAGCTGGTGCCTCTCGGGCCTTTTTTTACCGGGCTCCTTGTTGTGGTGCTGGATTCACCCTGCCAGGCCGAAGTAAGGAGACACAGCCACAACCCTGCAGTAGCGTGCGGAGCCTAGGATGGCACCCGATACACACTACCAACTCCCGGTGTAGGTATCGCTTGGCCTTTTACTCTGGCTCTAAGGCGGACTCGCGGACTAGCCCAGTGCTTTCCCCAAAGGATAGGAGAGGTGACAGGATCAATGCACACCGCCCGTGCACTGAATAGAGAGCTTTGCGGGACTGTCCCCACCCCTTCCCCTTAAGCCCCGTGCCTCCTCCAAGCTTCCACATCCTGGAGGAAGACGGCGTCTGACTCCCCGTTATTTCAGGGAGCTGTTTCTGCGAGTTCAGCGTAGGCGGCTGGTGGCTAGCGCATGTCTGCCCCAGGGACAGGTGGCCAAAGCGCTGCTGTCTCCTTGGGCCCAGAGGCTCAGGACAGGCATGCTTTCTGCCCAGACTCCTTCCTAAGAGTGGAGCACGCGCCCTGCCCTACTCATCCCCTCCTCTCCCCGGAGCAGCCAGGCTACCATCTCACTGCACATGGAGCGGGTGACACTTGTATTGCCACCGGCCCCTGTGCCTGCCAGGGCCGGCTTTCCGGCGTCGCCACCGTTTCGAGACCAGAAGGCCAACGGCTCCTGCTCTTCTCCCTGGGCAGCGTGCTGCACCTTCCACAGACATGCTCCTGGGGAGCGCAGTGAAAGACGTGTCCCTTTCCTTAAGGCTCTTTCCACAGGCGCAAGCCCGCTTCTCTCTCAGACAGAGGGGTGCTAGGGCAAAGAGGATTTCGCTCCATGCGGATATCTTCCACCTTGCTGCGGAGACTTGCTCAGGCATTCAGGTGCAGCATCACACACATCCGATTCTGATTTCCCAACGAATGCTGTGCCTTCCCAGAGGAGATGCCCGGGCAAAGAGGCTTTCGCTGTATGCGGGTATCTCCCACCGCGAGACTGGGCTCAGGCAAGCAGCAGAAGAGACCGCAGGACCGACTCTGATTTCCCAGTGACTGCTTTGCTTTCCCAGAGGTTTTCAGCTTGGCGCAAACCGCACTTCGCCTCTGCTTCCTCAGCAAGGCTTTGGTCGTTCGCTCTGTCGCGGAAGGGAAGAAAAGCCGCGGGAGAGCTGGTGCCTCTTGGGCCTTGCTTTCCCGGGCTCCAAGTTTGCGCCCGGGGTTCACCTTGCTAAGCCGATCTAAGCAGACACAGTCACAACCCTGCAGTCGCGTGCGTGGCCTAGCATGGCACTCTATGCCTATTACCATCTCCTGGGGTAGGTAAGGCTTTGCTTTTTGTTCCGGCGCTCAGGCAGACTGGGGTCTAGGCCAGTGCCTTCACCACAGAGAGAGGAGGAGACAGGATCCCTGGACACGGCCCGTGCACTGGGATGGGGAATTGTGGGGGACAGTCTCCACTCCATCCTCGGCACACTCCCTGCCACCCACAAGCTGCCACATCTTGGTGGAAGACGGCATCTGACTGCCCGTTTCTCCATGGAGTTTTTTCTGCGAGTTGTGGGTATGGCGCCTGGTGGCAAGCCCAAGTCTGCCCTTGTGATAGGTGGCCAAGGAGATGCTGTCCCCTTCGGATCAGAGGCACAGGACAGGCCTGCCTTCTGCCCAGACTCCTTCCTCAGAGTGGAGCACACGCCCGTGCCCTAGTCGTTCCCTCATGTCTCCTTAGCAACCAGGCTTCCATCTCTCTGGACAGGGAGCGGGGGACACTTGTCTTGCCACCGGCCTGCTGTTCGTGCCATGGCAGGCTATCCTGCTTCCCGAGCGTTTCCCGACCCAGAGGCCAACGGCTCCTTCACTTAACTGGGGGCGGCGTGCCGTGCCTTCCCCACCCTTGCTCCTGGGGTGCGCGGTGATAGACGTGTGCAACCACGCTTCTCTCTCAGGCAGAGGGGATGCTAGGGCAAAGAGTATTTCGCTCCATGCGGGTATCTTCCACCGTGCCGTGGAGACTAGCTCAGCAAGCAGCACCTGCATCCCCAAATCCAAGTCAGATTTCACAACGAATGCTGTGCTCTCCAAGGGCAGATGACAAGGCAAAGAGGCTTTCGCTCTATACGGGTTTCTCCCACCGCGAGACAGGGCTCAGGCTAGCAGCAGCAGCCCGCAGAACATTTCTCAGCGAATACTGTGCTTTCGCGAAGGCTTTGGCTTGGAGCGAACATCACTTCGCCGCTGCTTCATCAGCAAGGCTTCAGTCGCGTCACGGAAGAAGAGCTGCGGGAGAGCTGGTGCCTCTTGGGCCTTTTTACCCGGGCTCCTTGTTCGCGTCCTGGATTCACCCTGCCAGGCCGAACTAAGCAGACACAGCTACAACCCTGCAGCAGCGTGCGGTGCCTAGGATTGCACCCTATACACACTACTATCTCCCGGTGTAGGCATCGCTTGGCCTTTTACTCTGGCGCTCAGGCGGACTCGCCGACTAGACCAGTGCTTTCACCACAGGAAAGGAGACGTGACAGGATCCCTGCACACGGCCCGTGCACTGGGATGGGGAACTGTGGGGGACAGTCTCCATTCCTTCCTTGGCACACTCCCTGCCACCCACATCACTGCCACATCTTGGTGGAAGACGGCATCTGACTGCCCGTTTCTCCATCGGGCTGTTTCTGCGAGTTACGGGTATGGCACCTGGTGGCAAGCCCAAGTCTGCCCTTGGGACAGGTGGCCAAGAAGATGCTGTCCCCTTGGGACCAGAGGCACAGGACAGGCCTGCCTTCTTCCCAGACTCCTTCCTCAGAGTGGAGCACACGCCCCTGCCCTAGACGTCCCCTCATGTCTCCTTAGCAGCCAGGCTTCCATCTCTCTGGACAGGGAGCGGGGGACACTTGTCTTGCCACCGCCCTGTTGATCGTGCCACGGCACGCTATGCTGCTTCCCGAGCATTTCATGACCCCAAGGCCAACGGCTCCTTCTCTTCTCTGTGGGCGGCGTGCCGTGCCTTCCCACACTTGCTCCTGGGGAGCGCGGTGACCGACGTGTGCAACCACGCTTCTCTCTCAGGCAGAGGGAATGCTAGGGCAAAGAGTATTTCGCTCCATGCGGGTATCTTCCACCGTGAGGCGGAGACTAGCTCAGCAAGCAGCAGCAGCATTCCCATACCCAACTCAGATTTCCCATGAATGCTGTGCTTTCCAAGGGCAGATGACAAGGCAAAGAGGCTTTCGCAGTATGCGGGTTTCTCCCACCGCTACACAGGGCTCAGGCAAGCAGCAGTAGCCCGTAGAACATTTCTCAGCGAATGCTGTGCTTTCGCAGAGGCTTTAGCTTGGAGCGAACATCACTTCGCCGCTGCTTCCTCAGCATGGCTTCAGTCGCATCACGGAAGAAGAGCTGCGGGAGAGCTGGTGCCTCTTGGGCCTTTTTTACCGAGCTCCTTGTTCGCGTGCTGGAATCACCCTGCCAGGCCGAACTAAGCAGACACAGCCACAACCCTGCAGTAGCGTGCGGAGCCTAGGATGGCACCCTATACACACTACCATCTCCCGGTGTAGGCATCGCTTGGCCTTTTACTCTGGCGCTCAGGCGGACTCAGGGACTAGCCCAGTGCTTTCCCCAAAGGAAAGGAAAAGTGACAGGATCCATGCACACCGCCCGTGCACTGAATAGGGAGCTTTGGGGGACTGTCCCCACCCCTGCCCCTTAAACCCCGTGCCTTCTCCAAGCTTCCACATCCTGGAGGAAGACGGCGTCTGACTCCCCGTTATTTTAGGGAGCTGTTTCTCCGAGTTCAGCGTAGGCGCCTGGTGGCTAGCGCATGTCTGCCCCAGGGACAGGTGGCCAAAGCGCTGCTGTCTCCTTGGGCCCAGAGGCTCAGGACAGGCATGCTTTCTTCCCAGACTCCTTCCTAAGAGTGGAGGACGCACCCTGCCCTACTCATCCCCTCCTCTCTCCGGAGCAGCCAGGCTTCCGTCTCTCTGCACAGGGAGCGGGTGGCACTTGTATTACCACCAGCCGCTGTGCCTGTCAGGGCCGGCTCTCCTGCTTCGCAACCGTTTCCAGACCAGAAGGCCAACGGCTCCTGCTCTTCTCCCTGGGCAGCGTGCTGCACCTTCCACAGACATACTCCTGGGGAGCGCAGTGAAAGACGTGTCCCTTTCCTTAAGGCTCTTTCCACAGGCGCAAGCGCGCTTCTGTCTCAGGCAGAGGGGTGCTAGGGCAAAGAGGATTTCGCTCCATGCGGGTATCTTTCACCATGCTGCGGAGAGTAGCTCAGGCATTCAGCTGCAGCATCACACACTTCCGATTCTGATTTCCCAACGAATGTTGTGCCTTCCCAGAGGAGATGCCCGGGCAAAAAGGCTTTCGCTGTATGCGGGTATCTCCCACCGCGAGACTGGGCTCAGGCAAGCAGCAGAGGAGAGCGCAGAACCGACTCTGATTTCCCAGTGACTGCTTTGCTTTCCCAGAGGTTTTCAGCTTGGCACAAACCGCACTTCGCTGCTGCTTCCTCAGCAAGGCTTTGGTCGTTCGCTCTGTCGCGGCAGGGAAGAAAAGCCGCGGGAGAGCTGGTGCCTCTTGGGCCTTGCTTTCCCGGGCTCCAAGTTTGCGCCCGGGGTTCACCTTGCTAAGCCGATCTAAGCAGACACAGTCACAACCCTGCAGCAGCGTGCATGGCCTAGCATGGCACTCTATGCCTATTACCATCTCCTGGGGTAGGTAAGGCTTTGCTTTTTGTTCCGGCGCTCAGGCAGACTCGGGGTCTAGGCCAGTGCCTTCACCACAGGAGATAGGAGGCGATAAGATCTCTGTACACGGCCCGTGCACTCGATGGGGAACTGTGGGGGACAGTCTCCACTCCATCCTCGGCACACTCCCTGCCACCCACATCGCTTCCACATCTTGGTGGAAGACGGCATCTGACTGCCCGTTTCTCCACGGAGTTGTTTCTGCGAGTTGCGGGTATGGCGCCTCGTGGAACGCACAAGTCTGCCCTTGGGACAGGTGACCAAGGAGATGCTGTCCCATTGGGACCAGAGGCACAGGTCAGGCCTGCCTTCTCTCCAGACTCCTTCCTCAGAGTGGAGCACACTCCCCTGCCCTAGTTATCCCTTCATGTCTCCTTAGACGCCAGGCTTCCATCTCTCCGCACAGGGAGCGGTGGACACTTGTCTTGCTACCAGCCTGCTGTTCGTGCCATGGCAGGCTATCCTGCTTCCCGAGCGTTTCACTACCCCAAGGCCAACGGCCCCTTCTCTTCTCTGTTGGCGTGCCGTGCATTCCCCACACTCCTGCGGAGCACGTGACCGACGTGTGCAACCACGCTTCTCTCTCAGGCAGAGGGGATGCTAGGGCAAAGAGTATTTCGCTCCATGCGGGTATCTTCCACCGTGCCGCGGAGACTAGCTCAGCAAGCAGCAGCAGCATCCCCATACCCAACTCAGATTTCCCAACGAATGCTGTGCTTTCCAAGGGCAGATGACAAGGCAAAGAGGCTTTCGCTGTATGCGGGTTTCTCCCACCGCTACACAGGGCTCAGGCAAGCAGCAGCAGCCCGTAGAACATTTCTCAGCGAATGCTGTGCTTTCGCAGAGGCTTTGGCTTGGAGAGAACATCACTTCGCCGCTGCTTCCTCAGCAAGGCTTCAGTCGCGTCAGGGAAGAAGAGCTTGGGGAGAGCTGGTGCCTCTCGGGCCTTTTTTACCGGGCTCCTTGTTGTGGTGCTGGATTCACCCTGCCAGGCCGAAGTAAGCAGACACAGCCACAACCCTGCAGTAGAGTGCGGAGCCTAGGATGGCACCCTATACACACTACCAACTCCCGGTGTAGGCATCACTTGGCCTTTTACTCTGGCTCTAAGGCGGACTCGCGGACTAGCCCAGTGCTTTCCCCAAAGGATAGGAGAGGTGACAGGATCCATGCACACCGCCCGTGCACTGAATACGGAGCTTTGCGGGACTGTCCCCACCCCTTCCCCTTAAGCCCCGTGCCTCCTCCAAGCTTCCACATCCTGGAGGAAGACGGCGTCTGACTCCCCGTTATTTCAGGGAGCTGTTTCTGCGAGTTCAGCGTAGGCGGCTGGTGGCTAGCGCATGTCTGCCCCAGGGACAGGTGGCCAAAGCGCTGCTGTCTCCTTGGGCCCAGAGGCTCAGGACAGGCATGCTTTCTGCCCAGACTCCTTCCTAAGAGTGGAGCACGCGCCCTGCCCTACTCATCCCCTCCTCTCCCCGGAGCAGCCAGGCTACCATCTCACTGCACATGGAGCGGGTGACACTTGTATTGCCACCGGCCCCTGTGCCTGCCAGGGCCGGCTTTCCGGCGTCGCCACCGTTTCGAGACCAGAAGGCCAACGGCTCCTGCTCTTCTCCCTGGGCAGCGTGCTGCACCTTCCACAGACATGCTCCTGGGGAGCGCAGTGAAAGACGTGTCCCTTTCCTTAAGGCTCTTTCCACAGGCGCAAGCCCGCTTCTCTCTCAGACAGAGGGGTGCTAGGGCAAAGAGGATTTCGCTCCATGCGGATATCTTCCACCTTGCTGCGGAGACTTGCTCAGGCATTCAGGTGCAGCATCACACACATCCGATTCTGATTTCCCAACGAATGCTGTGCCTTCCCAGAGGAGATGCCCGGGCAAAGAGGCTTTCGCTGTATGCGGGTATCTCCCACCGCGAGACTGGGCTCAGGCAAGCAGCAGAAGAGACCGCAGGACCGACTCTGATTTCCCAGTGACTGCTTTGCTTTCCCAGAGGTTTTCAGCTTGGCGCAAACCGCACTTCGCCTCTGCTTCCTCAGCAAGGCTTTGGTCGTTCGCTCTGTCGCGGAAGGGAAGAAAAGCCGCGGGAGAGCTGGTGCCTCTTGGGCCTTGCTTTCCCGGGCTCCAAGTTTGCGCCCGGGGTTCACCTTGCTAAGCCGATCTAAGCAGACACAGTCACAACCCTGCAGTCGCGTGCGTGGCCTAGCATGGCACTCTATGCCTATTACCATCTCCTGGGGTAGGTAAGGCTTTGCTTTTTGTTCCGGCGCTCAGGCTGACTCGGGGTCTGGGCCAGTGCCTTCACCACAGGAGAGAGGTGGCGACAGGATCCCTGGACACGGCCTGTGCACTGGGATGGGGAACTGTGGGGAACAGTCTCCACTCCATCCTCGGCACACTCCATGCCACCCACAAGCTGCCACATCTTGGTGGAAGACAGCATCTGACTGCCCGTTTTCCATGGAGTTGTTTCTGCGAGTTGTGGGTATGGCGCCTGGTGGCAAGCCCAAGTCTGCCCTTGGGACAGGTGGCCAAGGAGATGCTGTCCCCTTCGGACCAGAGGCACAGGACAGGCCTGCCTTCTGCCCAGACTCCTTCCTCAGAGTGGAGCACAAGCCCGTGCCCTAGTCGTCCCCTCATGTCTCCTTAGCAACAAGGATTCCATCTCTCCGGACAGGGCGCGGTGGACACTTTTCTTCCACAGGCCTTCTACTCGAGCCACGGCAGGCTCTCCTGCTTCCCGAAAATTTCATGATCCCAAGGCCAACGGCTCCTTCTCTTTTCTGTGGGCGGCTTGCCGTGTTTCCCCAAACTTGCTCCAGGGGAGCGCAGTGACAGATGTGTGCAACCAAGCTTCTCTCTCAGGCAGAGGGGATGCTAGGGCAAAGAGTATTTGGCTCCATGCGGTTATCTTCCACCGTGCCATGGAGACTAGCTCAGCAAGCAGCACCTGCATCCCCAAACCCAACTCAGATTTCCCAACGAATGCTGTGCTTTCCAAGGGCAGATGACAAGGCAAAGAGGCTTTCGCTGTATGCGGGTTTCTCCCACCGCTACACAGGGCTCAGGCAAGCAGTAGCAGCCCGCAGAACATTTTTTCGCCGCTGCTTCTTCAGCAAGGCTTCAGCCGCGTCAGGGAAGAAGAGCTGAAGGAGAGCTAGTGCCTCTTGGGCCTTTTTCCCCAAGCTCCATGTTCGCGTACTGGATACACCCTGCCAGGCCGAAGTAAGCAGACACAGCCACAACCCTGCAGTAGCGTGCGGTGCCTAGGATGGCACCCTATACACACTACCATCTCTCGGTGTAGGCATCGCTTGGCCTTTTATTCTGGCGCTCAGGCGGACTCGCGGACTGGACCAGTGCTTTCACCACAGGAAAGGAGACGTGACAGGATCCCTGCACACGGCCCGTACACTGGGATGGGGAACTGTGGGGGACAGTCTCCACTCCTTCCTTGGCACACTCCCTGCCACCCACATCGCTGCCACATCTTGGTGGAAGACGGCATCTGACTGCCCGTTTTTCCATCGGGCTGTTTCTGCGAGTTACGGATATGGCACCTGGTGGCAAGCCCAAGTCTGCCCTTGGGACAGGTGGCCAAGAAGATGCTGTCCCCTTGGGACCAGAGGCACAGGACAGGCCTGCCTTCTTCCCAGACTCCTTCCTCAGAGTCGAGCACACTCCCCTGCCCTTGTTATCCTTCATGTCTCCTTAGCAGCCAGGCTTCCATCTCTCCGGACAGGGAGCGGGGGACTCTTGTCTTGCTACCGGCCTGCTGTTCGTCCCATGTCAGGCTACCCTGCTTCCCGAGCCTTTCCCGACCCAGAGGCCAACGGCTCCTTCTCTTCTCTGTGGGCGGCGTGCTGTGCCTTCCCCACACTTGCTCCTGGGGAGCGCGGTGACCTACGTGTGCAACCACGCTTCTCTCTCAGGCAGAGGGGATGCTAGGGCAAAGAGTATTTCGCTCCCTGCGGGTATCTTCCACCGTGCGCGGAGACTAGCTCAGCAAGCAGCAGCAGCATCCCCATACCCAACTCAGATTTCCCAATGAATGCTGTGCTTTCCAAGGGCAGATGACAAGGCAAAGAGGCTTTCGCTGTATGCGGGTTTCTCCCACCGCTACACAGGGCTCAGGCAAGCAGCAGCAGCCCGTAGAACATTTCTCAGCGAATGCTGTGCTTTCGCAGAGGCTTTAGCTTGGAGCGAACATCACTTCGCCGCTGCTTACTCAGCATGGCTTCAGTTGCATCAGGGAAGAAGAGCTGCGGGAGAGCTGGTGCCTCTCGGGCCTTTTTTTACCGGGCTCCTTGTTGTGGTGCTGGATTCACCCTGCCAGGCCGAAGTAAGGAGACACAGCCACAACCCTGCAGTAGCGTGCGGAGCCTAGGATGGCACCCGATACACACTACCAACTCCCGGTGTAGGTATCGCTTGGCCTTTTACTCTGGCTCTAAGGCGGACTCGCGGACTAGCCCAGTGCTTTCCCCAAAGGATAGGAGAGGTGACAGGATCAATGCACACCGCCCGTGCACTGAATAGAGAGCTTTGCGGGACTGTCCCCACCCCTTCCCCTTAAGCCCCGTGCCTCCTCCAAGCTTCCACATCCTGGAGGAAGACGGCGTCTGACTCCCCGTTATTTCAGGGAGCTGTTTCTGCGAGTTCAGCGTAGGCGGCTGGTGGCTAGCGCATGTCTGCCCCAGGGACAGGTGGCCAAAGCGCTGCTGTCTCCTTGGGCCCAGAGGCTCAGGACAGGCATGCTTTCTGCCCAGACTCCTTCCTAAGAGTGGAGCACGCGCCCTGCCCTACTCATCCCCTCCTCTCCCCGGAGCAGCCAGGCTACCATCTCACTGCACATGGAGCGGGTGACACTTGTATTGCCACCGGCCCCTGTGCCTGCCAGGGCCGGCTTTCCGGCGTCGCCACCGTTTCGAGACCAGAAGGCCAACGGCTCCTGCTCTTCTCCCTGGGCAGCGTGCTGCACCTTCCACAGACATGCTCCTGGGGAGCGCAGTGAAAGACGTGTCCCTTTCCTTAAGGCTCTTTCCACAGGCGCAAGCCCGCTTCTCTCTCAGACAGAGGGGTGCTAGGGCAAAGAGGATTTCGCTCCATGCGGATATCTTCCACCTTGCTGCGGAGACTTGCTCAGGCATTCAGGTGCAGCATCACACACATCCGATTCTGATTTCCCAACGAATGCTGTGCCTTCCCAGAGGAGATGCCCGGGCAAAGAGGCTTTCGCTGTATGCGGGTATCTCCCACCGCGAGACTGGGCTCAGGCAAGCAGCAGAAGAGACCGCAGGACCGACTCTGATTTCCCAGTGACTGCTTTGCTTTCCCAGAGGTTTTCAGCTTGGCGCAAACCGCACTTCGCCTCTGCTTCCTCAGCAAGGCTTTGGTCGTTCGCTCTGTCGCGGAAGGGAAGAAAAGCCGCGGGAGAGCTGGTGCCTCTTGGGCCTTGCTTTCCCGGGCTCCAAGTTTGCGCCCGGGGTTCACCTTGCTAAGCCGATCTAAGCAGACACAGTCACAACCCTGCAGTCGCGTGCGTGGCCTAGCATGGCACTCTATGCCTATTACCATCTCCTGGGGTAGGTAAGGCTTTGCTTTTTGTTCCGGCGCTCAGGCAGACTGGGGTCTAGGCCAGTGCCTTCACCACAGAGAGAGGAGGAGACAGGATCCCTGGACACGGCCCGTGCACTGGGATGGGGAATTGTGGGGGACAGTCTCCACTCCATCCTCGGCACACTCCCTGCCACCCACAAGCTGCCACATCTTGGTGGAAGACGGCATCTGACTGCCCGTTTCTCCATGGAGTTTTTTCTGCGAGTTGTGGGTATGGCGCCTGGTGGCAAGCCCAAGTCTGCCCTTGTGATAGGTGGCCAAGGAGATGCTGTCCCCTTCGGATCAGAGGCACAGGACAGGCCTGCCTTCTGCCCAGACTCCTTCCTCAGAGTGGAGCACACGCCCGTGCCCTAGTCGTTCCCTCATGTCTCCTTAGCAACCAGGCTTCCATCTCTCTGGACAGGGAGCGGGGGACACTTGTCTTGCCACCGGCCTGCTGTTCGTGCCATGGCAGGCTATCCTGCTTCCCGAGCGTTTCCCGACCCAGAGGCCAACGGCTCCTTCACTTAACTGGGGGCGGCGTGCCGTGCCTTCCCCACCCTTGCTCCTGGGGTGCGCGGTGATAGACGTGTGCAACCACGCTTCTCTCTCAGGCAGAGGGGATGCTAGGGCAAAGAGTATTTCGCTCCATGCGGGTATCTTCCACCGTGCCGTGGAGACTAGCTCAGCAAGCAGCACCTGCATCCCCAAATCCAAGTCAGATTTCACAACGAATGCTGTGCTCTCCAAGGGCAGATGACAAGGCAAAGAGGCTTTCGCTCTATACGGGTTTCTCCCACCGCGAGACAGGGCTCAGGCTAGCAGCAGCAGCCCGCAGAACATTTCTCAGCGAATACTGTGCTTTCGCGAAGGCTTTGGCTTGGAGCGAACATCACTTCGCCGCTGCTTCATCAGCAAGGCTTCAGTCGCGTCACGGAAGAAGAGCTGCGGGAGAGCTGGTGCCTCTTGGGCCTTTTTACCCGGGCTCCTTGTTCGCGTCCTGGATTCACCCTGCCAGGCCGAACTAAGCAGACACAGCTACAACCCTGCAGCAGCGTGCGGTGCCTAGGATTGCACCCTATACACACTACTATCTCCCGGTGTAGGCATCGCTTGGCCTTTTACTCTGGCGCTCAGGCGGACTCGCCGACTAGACCAGTGCTTTCACCACAGGAAAGGAGACGTGACAGGATCCCTGCACACGGCCCGTGCACTGGGATGGGGAACTGTGGGGGACAGTCTCCATTCCTTCCTTGGCACACTCCCTGCCACCCACATCACTGCCACATCTTGGTGGAAGACGGCATCTGACTGCCCGTTTCTCCATCGGGCTGTTTCTGCGAGTTACGGGTATGGCACCTGGTGGCAAGCCCAAGTCTGCCCTTGGGACAGGTGGCCAAGAAGATGCTGTCCCCTTGGGACCAGAGGCACAGGACAGGCCTGCCTTCTTCCCAGACTCCTTCCTCAGAGTGGAGCACACGCCCCTGCCCTAGACGTCCCCTCATGTCTCCTTAGCAGCCAGGCTTCCATCTCTCTGGACAGGGAGCGGGGGACACTTGTCTTGCCACCGCCCTGTTGATCGTGCCACGGCACGCTATGCTGCTTCCCGAGCATTTCATGACCCCAAGGCCAACGGCTCCTTCTCTTCTCTGTGGGCGGCGTGCCGTGCCTTCCCACACTTGCTCCTGGGGAGCGCGGTGACCGACGTGTGCAACCACGCTTCTCTCTCAGGCAGAGGGAATGCTAGGGCAAAGAGTATTTCGCTCCATGCGGGTATCTTCCACCGTGAGGCGGAGACTAGCTCAGCAAGCAGCAGCAGCATTCCCATACCCAACTCAGATTTCCCATGAATGCTGTGCTTTCCAAGGGCAGATGACAAGGCAAAGAGGCTTTCGCAGTATGCGGGTTTCTCCCACCGCTACACAGGGCTCAGGCAAGCAGCAGTAGCCCGTAGAACATTTCTCAGCGAATGCTGTGCTTTCGCAGAGGCTTTAGCTTGGAGCGAACATCACTTCGCCGCTGCTTCCTCAGCATGGCTTCAGTCGCATCACGGAAGAAGAGCTGCGGGAGAGCTGGTGCCTCTTGGGCCTTTTTTACCGAGCTCCTTGTTCGCGTGCTGGAATCACCCTGCCAGGCCGAACTAAGCAGACACAGCCACAACCCTGCAGTAGCCTGCATAGCCTAGGATGGCACTCGATGCACACTACCATCTCCCGGTGTAGGCATCGCTTGGCCTTTTACTCTGGCGCTCAGGCGGACTCAGGGACTAGCCCAGTGCTTTCCCCAAAGGAAAGGAAAAGTGACAGGATCCATGCACACCGCCCGTGCACTGAATAGGGAGCTTTGGGGGACTGTCCCCACCCCTGCCCCTTAAACCCCGTGCCTTCTCCAAGCTTCCACATCCTGGAGGAAGACGGCGTCTGACTCCCCGTTATTTTAGGGAGCTGTTTCTCCGAGTTCAGCGTAGGCGCCTGGTGGCTAGCGCATGTCTGCCCCAGGGACAGGTGGCCAAAGCGCTGCTGTCTCCTTGGGCCCAGAGGCTCAGGACAGGCATGCTTTCTTCCCAGACTCCTTCCTAAGAGTGGAGGACGCACCCTGCCCTACTCATCCCCTCCTCTCTCCGGAGCAGCCAGGCTTCCGTCTCTCTGCACAGGGAGCGGGTGGCACTTGTATTACCACCAGCCGCTGTGCCTGTCAGGGCCGGCTCTCCTGCTTCGCAACCGTTTCCAGACCAGAAGGCCAACGGCTCCTGCTCTTCTCCCTGGGCAGCGTGCTGCACCTTCCACAGACATACTCCTGGGGAGCGCAGTGAAAGACGTGTCCCTTTCCTTAAGGCTCTTTCCACAGGCGCAAGCGCGCTTCTGTCTCAGGCAGAGGGGTGCTAGGGCAAAGAGGATTTCGCTCCATGCGGGTATCTTTCACCATGCTGCGGAGAGTAGCTCAGGCATTCAGCTGCAGCATCACACACTTCCGATTCTGATTTCCCAACGAATGTTGTGCCTTCCCAGAGGAGATGCCCGGGCAAAAAGGCTTTCGCTGTATGCGGGTATCTCCCACCGCGAGACTGGGCTCAGGCAAGCAGCAGAGGAGAGCGCAGAACCGACTCTGATTTCCCAGTGACTGCTTTGCTTTCCCAGAGGTTTTCAGCTTGGCACAAACCGCACTTCGCCTCTGCTTCCTCAGCAAGGCTTTGGTCGTTCGCTCTGTCGCGGAAGGGAAGAAAAGCCGCGGGAGAGCTGGTGCCTCTTGGGCCTTGCTTTCCCGGGCTCCAAGTTTGCGCCCGGGGTTCACCTTGCTAAGCCGATCTAAGCAGACACAGTCACAACCCTGCAGCAGCGTGCATGGCCTAGCATGGCACTCTATGCCTATTACCATCTCCTGGGGTAGGTAAGGCTTTGCTTTTTGTTCCGGCGCTCAGGCAGACTCGGGGTCTAGGCCAGTGCCTTCACCACAGGAGATAGGAGGCGATAAGATCTCTGTACACGGCCCGTGCACTCGATGGGGAACTGTGGGGGACAGTCTCCACTCCATCCTCGGCACACTCCCTGCCACCCACATCGCTTCCACATCTTGGTGGAAGACGGCATCTGACTGCCCGTTTCTCCACGGAGTTGTTTCTGCGAGTTGCGGGTATGGCGCCTCGTGGAACGCACAAGTCTGCCCTTGGGACAGGTGACCAAGGAGATGCTGTCCCATTGGGACCAGAGGCACAGGTCAGGCCTGCCTTCTCTCCAGACTCCTTCCTCAGAGTGGAGCACACTCCCCTGCCCTAGTTATCCCTTCATGTCTCCTTAGACGCCAGGCTTCCATCTCTCCGCACAGGGAGCGGTGGACACTTGTCTTGCTACCAGCCTGCTGTTCGTGCCATGGCAGGCTATCCTGCTTCCCGAGCGTTTCACTACCCCAAGGCCAACGGCCCCTTCTCTTCTCTGTTGGCGTGCCGTGCATTCCCCACACTCCTGCGGAGCACGTGACCGACGTGTGCAACCACGCTTCTCTCTCAGGCAGAGGGGATGCTAGGGCAAAGAGTATTTCGCTCCATGCGGGTATCTTCCACCGTGCCGCGGAGACTAGCTCAGCAAGCAGCAGCAGCATCCCCATACCCAACTCAGATTTCCCAACGAATGCTGTGCTTTCCAAGGGCAGATGACAAGGCAAAGAGGCTTTCGCTGTATGCGGGTTTCTCCCACCGCTACACAGGGCTCAGGCAAGCAGCAGCAGCCCGTAGAACATTTCTCAGCGAATGCTGTGCTTTCGCAGAGGCTTTGGCTTGGAGAGAACATCACTTCGCCGCTGCTTCCTCAGCAAGGCTTCAGTCGCGTCAGGGAAGAAGAGCTTGGGGAGAGCTGGTGCCTCTCGGGCCTTTTTTACCGGGCTCCTTGTTGTGGTGCTGGATTCACCCTGCCAGGCCGAAGTAAGCAGACACAGCCACAACCCTGCAGTAGAGTGCGGAGCCTAGGATGGCACCCTATACACACTACCAACTCCCGGTGTAGGCATCACTTGGCCTTTTACTCTGGCTCTAAGGCGGACTCGCGGACTAGCCCAGTGCTTTCCCCAAAGGATAGGAGAGGTGACAGGATCCATGCACACCGCCCGTGCACTGAATACGGAGCTTTGCGGGACTGTCCCCACCCCTTCCCCTTAAGCCCCGTGCCTCCTCCAAGCTTCCACATCCTGGAGGAAGACGGCGTCTGACTCCCCGTTATTTCAGGGAGCTGTTTCTGCGAGTTCAGCGTAGGCGGCTGGTGGCTAGCGCATGTCTGCCCCAGGGACAGGTGGCCAAAGCGCTGCTGTCTCCTTGGGCCCAGAGGCTCAGGACAGGCATGCTTTCTGCCCAGACTCCTTCCTAAGAGTGGAGCACGCGCCCTGCCCTACTCATCCCCTCCTCTCCCCGGAGCAGCCAGGCTACCATCTCACTGCACATGGAGCGGGTGACACTTGTATTGCCACCGGCCCCTGTGCCTGCCAGGGCCGGCTTTCCGGCGTCGCCACCGTTTCGAGACCAGAAGGCCAACGGCTCCTGCTCTTCTCCCTGGGCAGCGTGCTGCACCTTCCACAGACATGCTCCTGGGGAGCGCAGTGAAAGACGTGTCCCTTTCCTTAAGGCTCTTTCCACAGGCGCAAGCCCGCTTCTCTCTCAGACAGAGGGGTGCTAGGGCAAAGAGGATTTCGCTCCATGCGGATATCTTCCACCTTGCTGCGGAGACTTGCTCAGGCATTCAGGTGCAGCATCACACACATCCGATTCTGATTTCCCAACGAATGCTGTGCCTTCCCAGAGGAGATGCCCGGGCAAAGAGGCTTTCGCTGTATGCGGGTATCTCCCACCGCGAGACTGGGCTCAGGCAAGCAGCAGAAGAGACCGCAGGACCGACTCTGATTTCCCAGTGACTGCTTTGCTTTCCCAGAGGTTTTCAGCTTGGCGCAAACCGCACTTCGCCTCTGCTTCCTCAGCAAGGCTTTGGTCGTTCGCTCTGTCGCGGAAGGGAAGAAAAGCCGCGGGAGAGCTGGTGCCTCTTGGGCCTTGCTTTCCCGGGCTCCAAGTTTGCGCCCGGGGTTCACCTTGCTAAGCCGATCTAAGCAGACACAGTCACAACCCTGCAGCAGCGTGCATGGCCTAGCATGGCACTCTATGCCTATTACCATCTCCTGGGGTAGGTAAGGCTTTGCTTTTTGTTCCGGCGCTCAGGCAGACTCGGGGTCTAGGCCAGTGCCTTCACCACAGGAGATAGGAGGCGATAAGATCTCTGTACACGGCCCGTGCACTCGATGGGGAACTGTGGGGGACAGTCTCCACTCCATCCTCGGCACACTCCCTGCCACCCACATCGCTTCCACATCTTGGTGGAAGACGGCATCTGACTGCCCGTTTCTCCACGGAGTTGTTTCTGCGAGTTGCGGGTATGGCGCCTCGTGGAACGCACAAGTCTGCCCTTGGGACAGGTGACCAAGGAGATGCTGTCCCATTGGGACCAGAGGCACAGGTCAGGCCTGCCTTCTCTCCAGACTCCTTCCTCAGAGTGGAGCACACTCCCCTGCCCTAGTTATCCCTTCATGTCTCCTTAGACGCCAGGCTTCCATCTCTCCGCACAGGGAGCGGTGGACACTTGTCTTGCTACCAGCCTGCTGTTCGTGCCATGGCAGGCTATCCTGCTTCCCGAGCGTTTCACTACCCCAAGGCCAACGGCCCCTTCTCTTCTCTGTTGGCGTGCCGTGCATTCCCCACACTCCTGCGGAGCACGTGACCGACGTGTGCAACCACGCTTCTCTCTCAGGCAGAGGGGATGCTAGGGCAAAGAGTATTTCGCTCCATGCGGGTATCTTCCACCGTGCCGCGGAGACTAGCTCAGCAAGCAGCAGCAGCATCCCCATACCCAACTCAGATTTCCCAACGAATGCTGTGCTTTCCAAGGGCAGATGACAAGGCAAAGAGGCTTTCGCTGTATGCGGGTTTCTCCCACCGCTACACAGGGCTCAGGCAAGCAGCAGCAGCCCGTAGAACATTTCTCAGCGAATGCTGTGCTTTCGCAGAGGCTTTGGCTTGGAGAGAACATCACTTCGCCGCTGCTTCCTCAGCAAGGCTTCAGTCGCGTCAGGGAAGAAGAGCTTGGGGAGAGCTGGTGCCTCTCGGGCCTTTTTTACCGGGCTCCTTGTTGTGGTGCTGGATTCACCCTGCCAGGCCGAAGTAAGCAGACACAGCCACAACCCTGCAGTAGAGTGCGGAGCCTAGGATGGCACCCTATACACACTACCAACTCCCGGTGTAGGCATCACTTGGCCTTTTACTCTGGCTCTAAGGCGGACTCGCGGACTAGCCCAGTGCTTTCCCCAAAGGATAGGAGAGGTGACAGGATCCATGCACACCGCCCGTGCACTGAATACGGAGCTTTGCGGGACTGTCCCCACCCCTTCCCCTTAAGCCCCGTGCCTCCTCCAAGCTTCCACATCCTGGAGGAAGACGGCGTCTGACTCCCCGTTATTTCAGGGAGCTGTTTCTGCGAGTTCAGCGTAGGCGGCTGGTGGCTAGCGCATGTCTGCCCCAGGGACAGGTGGCCAAAGCGCTGCTGTCTCCTTGGGCCCAGAGGCTCAGGACAGGCATGCTTTCTGCCCAGACTCCTTCCTAAGAGTGGAGCACGCGCCCTGCCCTACTCATCCCCTCCTCTCCCCGGAGCAGCCAGGCTACCATCTCACTGCACATGGAGCGGGTGACACTTGTATTGCCACCGGCCCCTGTGCCTGCCAGGGCCGGCTTTCCGGCGTCGCCACCGTTTCGAGACCAGAAGGCCAACGGCTCCTGCTCTTCTCCCTGGGCAGCGTGCTGCACCTTCCACAGACATGCTCCTGGGGAGCGCAGTGAAAGACGTGTCCCTTTCCTTAAGGCTCTTTCCACAGGCGCAAGCCCGCTTCTCTCTCAGACAGAGGGGTGCTAGGGCAAAGAGGATTTCGCTCCATGCGGATATCTTCCACCTTGCTGCGGAGACTTGCTCAGGCATTCAGGTGCAGCATCACACACATCCGATTCTGATTTCCCAACGAATGCTGTGCCTTCCCAGAGGAGATGCCCGGGCAAAGAGGCTTTCGCTGTATGCGGGTATCTCCCACCGCGAGACTGGGCTCAGGCAAGCAGCAGAAGAGACCGCAGGACCGACTCTGATTTCCCAGTGACTGCTTTGCTTTCCCAGAGGTTTTCAGCTTGGCGCAAACCGCACTTCGCCTCTGCTTCCTCAGCAAGGCTTTGGTCGTTCGCTCTGTCGCGGAAGGGAAGAAAAGCCGCGGGAGAGCTGGTGCCTCTTGGGCCTTGCTTTCCCGGGCTCCAAGTTTGCGCCCGGGGTTCACCTTGCTAAGCCGATCTAAGCAGACACAGTCACAACCCTGCAGTCGCGTGCGTGGCCTAGCATGGCACTCTATGCCTATTACCATCTCCTGGGGTAGGTAAGGCTTTGCTTTTTGTTCCGGCGCTCAGGCTGACTCGGGGTCTGGGCCAGTGCCTTCACCACAGGAGAGAGGTGGCGACAGGATCCCTGGACACGGCCTGTGCACTGGGATGGGGAACTGTGGGGAACAGTCTCCACTCCATCCTCGGCACACTCCATGCCACCCACAAGCTGCCACATCTTGGTGGAAGACAGCATCTGACTGCCCGTTTTCCATGGAGTTGTTTCTGCGAGTTGTGGGTATGGCGCCTGGTGGCAAGCCCAAGTCTGCCCTTGGGACAGGTGGCCAAGGAGATGCTGTCCCCTTCGGACCAGAGGCACAGGACAGGCCTGCCTTCTGCCCAGACTCCTTCCTCAGAGTGGAGCACAAGCCCGTGCCCTAGTCGTCCCCTCATGTCTCCTTAGCAACAAGGATTCCATCTCTCCGGACAGGGAGCGGTGGACACTTGTCTTCCACAGGCCTTCTACTCGAGCCACGGCAGGCTCTCCTGCTTCCCGAAAATTTCATGACCCCAAGGCCAACGGCTCCTTCTCTTTTCTGTGGGCGGCTTGCCGTGTTTCCCCAAACTTGCTCCAGGGGAGCGCAGTGACAGATGTGTGCAACCAAGCTTCTCTCTCAGGCAGAGGGGATGCTAGGGCAAAGAGTATTTGGCTCCATGCGGTTATCTTCCACCGTGCCATGGAGACTAGCTCAGCAAGCAGCACCTGCATCCCCAAACCCAACTCAGATTTCCCAACGAATGCTGTGCTTTCCAAGGGCAGATGACAAGGCAAAGAGGCTTTCGCTGTATGCGGGTTTCTCCCACCGCTACACAGGGCTCAGGCAAGCAGTAGCAGCCCGCAGAACATTTTTTCGCCGCTGCTTCTTCAGCAAGGCTTCAGCCGCGTCAGGGAAGAAGAGCTGAAGGAGAGCTAGTGCCTCTTGGGCCTTTTTCCCCAAGCTCCATGTTCGCGTACTGGATACACCCTGCCAGGCCGAACTAAGCAGACACAGCCACAACCCTGCAGTAGCGTGCGGTGCCTAGGATGGCACCCTATACACACTACCATCTCTCGGTGTAGGCATCGCTTGGCCTTTTATTCTGGCGCTCAGGCGGACTCGCGGACTGGACCAGTGCTTTCACCACAGGAAAGGAGACGTGACAGGATCCCTGCACACGGCCCGTACACTGGGATGGGGAACTGTGGGGGACAGTCTCCACTCCTTCCTTGGCACACTCCCTGCCACCCACATCGCTGCCACATCTTGGTGGAAGACGGCATCTGACTGCCCGTTTTTCCATCGGGCTGTTTCTGCGAGTTACGGATATGGCACCTGGTGGCAAGCCCAAGTCTGCCCTTGGGACAGGTGGCCAAGAAGATGCTGTCCCCTTGGGACCAGAGGCACAGGACAGGCCTGCCTTCTTCCCAGACTCCTTCCTCAGAGTCGAGCACACTCCCCTGCCCTTGTTATCCTTCATGTCTCCTTAGCAGCCAGGCTTCCATCTCTCCGGACAGGGAGCGGGGGACTCTTGTCTTGCTACCGGCCTGCTGTTCGTCCCATGTCAGGCTACCCTGCTTCCCGAGCCTTTCCCGACCCAGAGGCCAACGGCTCCTTCTCTTCTCTGTGGGCGGCGTGCTGTGCCTTCCCCACACTTGCTCCTGGGGAGCGCGGTGACCTACGTGTGCAACCACGCTTCTCTCTCAGGCAGAGGGGATGCTAGGGCAAAGAGTATTTCGCTCCCTGCGGGTATCTTCCACCGTGCGCGGAGACTAGCTCAGCAAGCAGCAGCAGCATCCCCATACCCAACTCAGATTTCCCAATGAATGCTGTGCTTTCCAAGGGCAGATGACAAGGCAAAGAGGCTTTCGCTGTATGCGGGTTTCTCCCACCGCTACACAGGGCTCAGGCAAGCAGCAGCAGCCCGTAGAACATTTCTCAGCGAATGCTGTGCTTTCGCAGAGGCTTTAGCTTGGAGCGAACATCACTTCGCCGCTGCTTACTCAGCATGGCTTCAGTTGCATCAGGGAAGAAGAGCTGCGGGAGAGCTGGTGCCTCTCGGGCCTTTTTTTACCGGGCTCCTTGTTGTGGTGCTGGATTCACCCTGCCAGGCCGAAGTAAGGAGACACAGCCACAACCCTGCAGTAGCGTGCGGAGCCTAGGATGGCACCCGATACACACTACCAACTCCCGGTGTAGGTATCGCTTGGCCTTTTACTCTGGCTCTAAGGCGGACTCGCGGACTAGCCCAGTGCTTTCCCCAAAGGATAGGAGAGGTGACAGGATCAATGCACACCGCCCGTGCACTGAATAGAGAGCTTTGCGGGACTGTCCCCACCCCTTCCCCTTAAGCCCCGTGCCTCCTCCAAGCTTCCACATCCTGGAGGAAGACGGCGTCTGACTCCCCGTTATTTCAGGGAGCTGTTTCTGCGAGTTCAGCGTAGGCGGCTGGTGGCTAGCGCATGTCTGCCCCAGGGACAGGTGGCCAAAGCGCTGCTGTCTCCTTGGGCCCAGAGGCTCAGGACAGGCATGCTTTCTGCCCAGACTCCTTCCTAAGAGTGGAGCACGCGCCCTGCCCTACTCATCCCCTCCTCTCCCCGGAGCAGCCAGGCTACCATCTCACTGCACATGGAGCGGGTGACACTTGTATTGCCACCGGCCCCTGTGCCTGCCAGGGCCGGCTTTCCGGCGTCGCCACCGTTTCGAGACCAGAAGGCCAACGGCTCCTGCTCTTCTCCCTGGGCAGCGTGCTGCACCTTCCACAGACATGCTCCTGGGGAGCGCAGTGAAAGACGTGTCCCTTTCCTTAAGGCTCTTTCCACAGGCGCAAGCCCGCTTCTCTCTCAGACAGAGGGGTGCTAGGGCAAAGAGGATTTCGCTCCATGCGGATATCTTCCACCTTGCTGCGGAGACTTGCTCAGGCATTCAGGTGCAGCATCACACACATCCGATTCTGATTTCCCAACGAATGCTGTGCCTTCCCAGAGGAGATGCCCGGGCAAAGAGGCTTTCGCTGTATGCGGGTATCTCCCACCGCGAGACTGGGCTCAGGCAAGCAGCAGAAGAGACCGCAGGACCGACTCTGATTTCCCAGTGACTGCTTTGCTTTCCCAGAGGTTTTCAGCTTGGCGCAAACCGCACTTCGCCTCTGCTTCCTCAGCAAGGCTTTGGTCGTTCGCTCTGTCGCGGAAGGGAAGAAAAGCCGCGGGAGAGCTGGTGCCTCTTGGGCCTTGCTTTCCCGGGCTCCAAGTTTGCGCCCGGGGTTCACCTTGCTAAGCCGATCTAAGCAGACACAGTCACAACCCTGCAGTCGCGTGCGTGGCCTAGCATGGCACTCTATGCCTATTACCATCTCCTGGGGTAGGTAAGGCTTTGCTTTTTGTTCCGGCGCTCAGGCTGACTCGGGGTCTGGGCCAGTGCCTTCACCACAGGAGAGAGGTGGCGACAGGATCCCTGGACACGGCCTGTGCACTGGGATGGGGAACTGTGGGGAACAGTCTCCACTCCATCCTCGGCACACTCCATGCCACCCACAAGCTGCCACATCTTGGTGGAAGACAGCATCTGACTGCCCGTTTTCCATGGAGTTGTTTCTGCGAGTTGTGGGTATGGCGCCTGGTGGCAAGCCCAAGTCTGCCCTTGGGACAGGTGGCCAAGGAGATGCTGTCCCCTTCGGACCAGAGGCACAGGACAGGCCTGCCTTCTGCCCAGACTCCTTCCTCAGAGTGGAGCACAAGCCCGTGCCCTAGTCGTCCCCTCATGTCTCCTTAGCAACAAGGATTCCATCTCTCCGGACAGGGCGCGGTGGACACTTGTCTTCCACAGGCCTTCTACTCGAGCCACGGCAGGCTCTCCTGCTTCCCGAAAATTTCATGATCCCAAGGCCAACGGCTCCTTCTCTTTTCTGTGGGCGGCTTGCCGTGTTTCCCCAAACTTGCTCCAGGGGAGCGCAGTGACAGATGTGTGCAACCAAGCTTCTCTCTCAGGCAGAGGGGATGCTAGGGCAAAGAGTATTTGGCTCCATGCGGTTATCTTCCACCGTGCCATGGAGACTAGCTCAGCAAGCAGCACCTGCATCCCCAAACCCAACTCAGATTTCCCAACGAATGCTGTGCTTTCCAAGGGCAGATGACAAGGCAAAGAGGCTTTCGCTGTATGCGGGTTTCTCCCACCGCTACACAGGGCTCAGGCAAGCAGTAGCAGCCCGCAGAACATTTTTTCGCCGCTGCTTCTTCAGCAAGGCTTCAGCCGCGTCAGGGAAGAAGAGCTGAAGGAGAGCTAGTGCCTCTTGGGCCTTTTTCCCCAAGCTCCATGTTCGCGTACTGGATACACCCTGCCAGGCCGAACTAAGCAGACACAGCCACAACCCTGCAGTAGCGTGCGGTGCCTAGGATGGCACCCTATACACACTACCATCTCTCGGTGTAGGCATCGCTTGGCCTTTTATTCTGGCGCTCAGGCGGACTCGCGGACTGGACCAGTGCTTTCACCACAGGAAAGGAGACGTGACAGGATCCCTGCACACGGCCCGTACACTGGGATGGGGAACTGTGGGGGACAGTCTCCACTCCTTCCTTGGCACACTCCCTGCCACCCACATCGCTGCCACATCTTGGTGGAAGACGGCATCTGACTGCCCGTTTTTCCATCGGGCTGTTTCTGCGAGTTACGGATATGGCACCTGGTGGCAAGCCCAAGTCTGCCCTTGGGACAGGTGGCCAAGAAGATGCTGTCCCCTTGGGACCAGAGGCACAGGACAGGCCTGCCTTCTTCCCAGACTCCTTCCTCAGAGTCGAGCACACTCCCCTGCCCTTGTTATCCTTCATGTCTCCTTAGCAGCCAGGCTTCCATCTCTCCGGACAGGGAGCGGGGGACTCTTGTCTTGCTACCGGCCTGCTGTTCGTCCCATGTCAGGCTACCCTGCTTCCCGAGCCTTTCCCGACCCAGAGGCCAACGGCTCCTTCTCTTCTCTGTGGGCGGCGTGCTGTGCCTTCCCCACACTTGCTCCTGGGGAGCGCGGTGACCTACGTGTGCAACCACGCTTCTCTCTCAGGCAGAGGGGATGCTAGGGCAAAGAGTATTTCGCTCCCTGCGGGTATCTTCCACCGTGCGCGGAGACTAGCTCAGCAAGCAGCAGCAGCATCCCCATACCCAACTCAGATTTCCCAATGAATGCTGTGCTTTCCAAGGGCAGATGACAAGGCAAAGAGGCTTTCGCTGTATGCGGGTTTCTCCCACCGCTACACAGGGCTCAGGCAAGCAGCAGCAGCCCGTAGAACATTTCTCAGCGAATGCTGTGCTTTCGCAGAGGCTTTAGCTTGGAGCGAACATCACTTCGCCGCTGCTTACTCAGCATGGCTTCAGTTGCATCAGGGAAGAAGAGCTGCGGGAGAGCTGGTGCCTCTCGGGCCTTTTTTTACCGGGCTCCTTGTTGTGGTGCTGGATTCACCCTGCCAGGCCGAAGTAAGGAGACACAGCCACAACCCTGCAGTAGCGTGCGGAGCCTAGGATGGCACCCGATACACACTACCAACTCCCGGTGTAGGTATCGCTTGGCCTTTTACTCTGGCTCTAAGGCGGACTCGCGGACTAGCCCAGTGCTTTCCCCAAAGGATAGGAGAGGTGACAGGATCAATGCACACCGCCCGTGCACTGAATAGAGAGCTTTGCGGGACTGTCCCCACCCCTTCCCCTTAAGCCCCGTGCCTCCTCCAAGCTTCCACATCCTGGAGGAAGACGGCGTCTGACTCCCCGTTATTTCAGGGAGCTGTTTCTGCGAGTTCAGCGTAGGCGGCTGGTGGCTAGCGCATGTCTGCCCCAGGGACAGGTGGCCAAAGCGCTGCTGTCTCCTTGGGCCCAGAGGCTCAGGACAGGCATGCTTTCTGCCCAGACTCCTTCCTAAGAGTGGAGCACGCGCCCTGCCCTACTCATCCCCTCCTCTCCCCGGAGCAGCCAGGCTACCATCTCACTGCACATGGAGCGGGTGACACTTGTATTGCCACCGGCCCCTGTGCCTGCCAGGGCCGGCTTTCCGGCGTCGCCACCGTTTCGAGACCAGAAGGCCAACGGCTCCTGCTCTTCTCCCTGGGCAGCGTGCTGCACCTTCCACAGACATGCTCCTGGGGAGCGCAGTGAAAGACGTGTCCCTTTCCTTAAGGCTCTTTCCACAGGCGCAAGCCCGCTTCTCTCTCAGACAGAGGGGTGCTAGGGCAAAGAGGATTTCGCTCCATGCGGATATCTTCCACCTTGCTGCGGAGACTTGCTCAGGCATTCAGGTGCAGCATCACACACATCCGATTCTGATTTCCCAACGAATGCTGTGCCTTCCCAGAGGAGATGCCCGGGCAAAGAGGCTTTCGCTGTATGCGGGTATCTCCCACCGCGAGACTGGGCTCAGGCAAGCAGCAGAAGAGACCGCAGGACCGACTCTGATTTCCCAGTGACTGCTTTGCTTTCCCAGAGGTTTTCAGCTTGGCGCAAACCGCACTTCGCCTCTGCTTCCTCAGCAAGGCTTTGGTCGTTCGCTCTGTCGCGGAAGGGAAGAAAAGCCGCGGGAGAGCTGGTGCCTCTTGGGCCTTGCTTTCCCGGGCTCCAAGTTTGCGCCCGGGGTTCACCTTGCTAAGCCGATCTAAGCAGACACAGTCACAACCCTGCAGTCGCGTGCGTGGCCTAGCATGGCACTCTATGCCTATTACCATCTCCTGGGGTAGGTAAGGCTTTGCTTTTTGTTCCGGCGCTCAGGCTGACTCGGGGTCTGGGCCAGTGCCTTCACCACAGGAGAGAGGTGGCGACAGGATCCCTGGACACGGCCTGTGCACTGGGATGGGGAACTGTGGGGAACAGTCTCCACTCCATCCTCGGCACACTCCATGCCACCCACAAGCTGCCACATCTTGGTGGAAGACAGCATCTGACTGCCCGTTTTCCATGGAGTTGTTTCTGCGAGTTGTGGGTATGGCGCCTGGTGGCAAGCCCAAGTCTGCCCTTGGGACAGGTGGCCAAGGAGATGCTGTCCCCTTCGGACCAGAGGCACAGGACAGGCCTGCCTTCTGCCCAGACTCCTTCCTCAGAGTGGAGCACAAGCCCGTGCCCTAGTCGTCCCCTCATGTCTCCTTAGCAACAAGGATTCCATCTCTCCGGACAGGGCGCGGTGGACACTTGTCTTCCACAGGCCTTCTACTCGAGCCACGGCAGGCTCTCCTGCTTCCCGAAAATTTCATGATCCCAAGGCCAACGGCTCCTTCTCTTTTCTGTGGGCGGCTTGCCGTGTTTCCCCAAACTTGCTCCAGGGGAGCGCAGTGACAGATGTGTGCAACCAAGCTTCTCTCTCAGGCAGAGGGGATGCTAGGGCAAAGAGTATTTGGCTCCATGCGGTTATCTTCCACCGTGCCATGGAGACTAGCTCAGCAAGCAGCACCTGCATCCCCAAACCCAACTCAGATTTCCCAACGAATGCTGTGCTTTCCAAGGGCAGATGACAAGGCAAAGAGGCTTTCGCTGTATGCGGGTTTCTCCCACCGCTACACAGGGCTCAGGCAAGCAGTAGCAGCCCGCAGAACATTTTTTCGCCGCTGCTTCTTCAGCAAGGCTTCAGCCGCGTCAGGGAAGAAGAGCTGAAGGAGAGCTAGTGCCTCTTGGGCCTTTTTCCCCAAGCTCCATGTTCGCGTACTGGATACACCCTGCCAGGCCGAAGTAAGCAGACACAGCCACAACCCTGCAGTAGCGTGCGGTGCCTAGGATGGCACCCTATACACACTACCATCTCTCGGTGTAGGCATCGCTTGGCCTTTTATTCTGGCGCTCAGGCGGACTCGCGGACTGGACCAGTGCTTTCACCACAGGAAAGGAGACGTGACAGGATCCCTGCACACGGCCCGTACACTGGGATGGGGAACTGTGGGGGACAGTCTCCACTCCTTCCTTGGCACACTCCCTGCCACCCACATCGCTGCCACATCTTGGTGGAAGACGGCATCTGACTGCCCGTTTTTCCATCGGGCTGTTTCTGCGAGTTACGGATATGGCACCTGGTGGCAAGCCCAAGTCTGCCCTTGGGACAGGTGGCCAAGAAGATGCTGTCCCCTTGGGACCAGAGGCACAGGACAGGCCTGCCTTCTTCCCAGACTCCTTCCTCAGAGTCGAGCACACTCCCCTGCCCTTGTTATCCTTCATGTCTCCTTAGCAGCCAGGCTTCCATCTCTCCGGACAGGGAGCGGGGGACTCTTGTCTTGCTACCGGCCTGCTGTTCGTCCCATGTCAGGCTACCCTGCTTCCCGAGCCTTTCCCGACCCAGAGGCCAACGGCTCCTTCTCTTCTCTGTGGGCGGCGTGCTGTGCCTTCCCCACACTTGCTCCTGGGGAGCGCGGTGACCTACGTGTGCAACCACGCTTCTCTCTCAGGCAGAGGGGATGCTAGGGCAAAGAGTATTTCGCTCCCTGCGGGTATCTTCCACCGTGCGCGGAGACTAGCTCAGCAAGCAGCAGCAGCATCCCCATACCCAACTCAGATTTCCCAATGAATGCTGTGCTTTCCAAGGGCAGATGACAAGGCAAAGAGGCTTTCGCTGTATGCGGGTTTCTCCCACCGCTACACAGGGCTCAGGCAAGCAGCAGCAGCCCGTAGAACATTTCTCAGCGAATGCTGTGCTTTCGCAGAGGCTTTAGCTTGGAGCGAACATCACTTCGCCGCTGCTTACTCAGCATGGCTTCAGTTGCATCAGGGAAGAAGAGCTGCGGGAGAGCTGGTGCCTCTCGGGCCTTTTTTTACCGGGCTCCTTGTTGTGGTGCTGGATTCACCCTGCCAGGCCGAAGTAAGGAGACACAGCCACAACCCTGCAGTAGCGTGCGGAGCCTAGGATGGCACCCGATACACACTACCAACTCCCGGTGTAGGTATCGCTTGGCCTTTTACTCTGGCTCTAAGGCGGACTCGCGGACTAGCCCAGTGCTTTCCCCAAAGGATAGGAGAGGTGACAGGATCAATGCACACCGCCCGTGCACTGAATAGAGAGCTTTGCGGGACTGTCCCCACCCCTTCCCCTTAAGCCCCGTGCCTCCTCCAAGCTTCCACATCCTGGAGGAAGACGGCGTCTGACTCCCCGTTATTTCAGGGAGCTGTTTCTGCGAGTTCAGCGTAGGCGGCTGGTGGCTAGCGCATGTCTGCCCCAGGGACAGGTGGCCAAAGCGCTGCTGTCTCCTTGGGCCCAGAGGCTCAGGACAGGCATGCTTTCTGCCCAGACTCCTTCCTAAGAGTGGAGCACGCGCCCTGCCCTACTCATCCCCTCCTCTCCCCGGAGCAGCCAGGCTACCATCTCACTGCACATGGAGCGGGTGACACTTGTATTGCCACCGGCCCCTGTGCCTGCCAGGGCCGGCTTTCCGGCGTCGCCACCGTTTCGAGACCAGAAGGCCAACGGCTCCTGCTCTTCTCCCTGGGCAGCGTGCTGCACCTTCCACAGACATGCTCCTGGGGAGCGCAGTGAAAGACGTGTCCCTTTCCTTAAGGCTCTTTCCACAGGCGCAAGCCCGCTTCTCTCTCAGACAGAGGGGTGCTAGGGCAAAGAGGATTTCGCTCCATGCGGATATCTTCCACCTTGCTGCGGAGACTTGCTCAGGCATTCAGGTGCAGCATCACACACATCCGATTCTGATTTCCCAACGAATGCTGTGCCTTCCCAGAGGAGATGCCCGGGCAAAGAGGCTTTCGCTGTATGCGGGTATCTCCCACCGCGAGACTGGGCTCAGGCAAGCAGCAGAAGAGACCGCAGGACCGACTCTGATTTCCCAGTGACTGCTTTGCTTTCCCAGAGGTTTTCAGCTTGGCGCAAACCGCACTTCGCCTCTGCTTCCTCAGCAAGGCTTTGGTCGTTCGCTCTGTCGCGGAAGGGAAGAAAAGCCGCGGGAGAGCTGGTGCCTCTTGGGCCTTGCTTTCCCGGGCTCCAAGTTTGCGCCCGGGGTTCACCTTGCTAAGCCGATCTAAGCAGACACAGTCACAACCCTGCAGTCGCGTGCGTGGCCTAGCATGGCACTCTATGCCTATTACCATCTCCTGGGGTAGGTAAGGCTTTGCTTTTTGTTCCGGCGCTCAGGCAGACTGGGGTCTAGGCCAGTGCCTTCACCACAGAGAGAGGAGGAGACAGGATCCCTGGACACGGCCCGTGCACTGGGATGGGGAATTGTGGGGGACAGTCTCCACTCCATCCTCGGCACACTCCCTGCCACCCACAAGCTGCCACATCTTGGTGGAAGACGGCATCTGACTGCCCGTTTCTCCATGGAGTTTTTTCTGCGAGTTGTGGGTATGGCGCCTGGTGGCAAGCCCAAGTCTGCCCTTGTGATAGGTGGCCAAGGAGATGCTGTCCCCTTCGGATCAGAGGCACAGGACAGGCCTGCCTTCTGCCCAGACTCCTTCCTCAGAGTGGAGCACACGCCCGTGCCCTAGTCGTTCCCTCATGTCTCCTTAGCAACCAGGCTTCCATCTCTCTGGACAGGGAGCGGGGGACACTTGTCTTGCCACCGGCCTGCTGTTCGTGCCATGGCAGGCTATCCTGCTTCCCGAGCGTTTCCCGACCCAGAGGCCAACGGCTCCTTCACTTAACTGGGGGCGGCGTGCCGTGCCTTCCCCACCCTTGCTCCTGGGGTGCGCGGTGATAGACGTGTGCAACCACGCTTCTCTCTCAGGCAGAGGGGATGCTAGGGCAAAGAGTATTTCGCTCCATGCGGGTATCTTCCACCGTGCCGTGGAGACTAGCTCAGCAAGCAGCACCTGCATCCCCAAATCCAAGTCAGATTTCACAACGAATGCTGTGCTCTCCAAGGGCAGATGACAAGGCAAAGAGGCTTTCGCTCTATACGGGTTTCTCCCACCGCGAGACAGGGCTCAGGCTAGCAGCAGCAGCCCGCAGAACATTTCTCAGCGAATACTGTGCTTTCGCGAAGGCTTTGGCTTGGAGCGAACATCACTTCGCCGCTGCTTCATCAGCAAGGCTTCAGTCGCGTCACGGAAGAAGAGCTGCGGGAGAGCTGGTGCCTCTTGGGCCTTTTTACCCGGGCTCCTTGTTCGCGTCCTGGATTCACCCTGCCAGGCCGAACTAAGCAGACACAGCTACAACCCTGCAGCAGCGTGCGGTGCCTAGGATTGCACCCTATACACACTACTATCTCCCGGTGTAGGCATCGCTTGGCCTTTTACTCTGGCGCTCAGGCGGACTCGCCGACTAGACCAGTGCTTTCACCACAGGAAAGGAGACGTGACAGGATCCCTGCACACGGCCCGTGCACTGGGATGGGGAACTGTGGGGGACAGTCTCCATTCCTTCCTTGGCACACTCCCTGCCACCCACATCACTGCCACATCTTGGTGGAAGACGGCATCTGACTGCCCGTTTCTCCATCGGGCTGTTTCTGCGAGTTACGGGTATGGCACCTGGTGGCAAGCCCAAGTCTGCCCTTGGGACAGGTGGCCAAGAAGATGCTGTCCCCTTGGGACCAGAGGCACAGGACAGGCCTGCCTTCTTCCCAGACTCCTTCCTCAGAGTGGAGCACACGCCCCTGCCCTAGACGTCCCCTCATGTCTCCTTAGCAGCCAGGCTTCCATCTCTCTGGACAGGGAGCGGGGGACACTTGTCTTGCCACCGCCCTGTTGATCGTGCCACGGCACGCTATGCTGCTTCCCGAGCATTTCATGACCCCAAGGCCAACGGCTCCTTCTCTTCTCTGTGGGCGGCGTGCCGTGCCTTCCCACACTTGCTCCTGGGGAGCGCGGTGACCGACGTGTGCAACCACGCTTCTCTCTCAGGCAGAGGGAATGCTAGGGCAAAGAGTATTTCGCTCCATGCGGGTATCTTCCACCGTGAGGCGGAGACTAGCTCAGCAAGCAGCAGCAGCATTCCCATACCCAACTCAGATTTCCCATGAATGCTGTGCTTTCCAAGGGCAGATGACAAGGCAAAGAGGCTTTCGCAGTATGCGGGTTTCTCCCACCGCTACACAGGGCTCAGGCAAGCAGCAGTAGCCCGTAGAACATTTCTCAGCGAATGCTGTGCTTTCGCAGAGGCTTTAGCTTGGAGCGAACATCACTTCGCCGCTGCTTCCTCAGCATGGCTTCAGTCGCATCACGGAAGAAGAGCTGCGGGAGAGCTGGTGCCTCTTGGGCCTTTTTTACCGAGCTCCTTGTTCGCGTGCTGGAATCACCCTGCCAGGCCGAACTAAGCAGACACAGCCACAACCCTGCAGTAGCCTGCATAGCCTAGGATGGCACTCGATGCACACTACCATCTCCCGGTGTAGGCATCGCTTGGCCTTTTACTCTGGCGCTCAGGCGGACTCAGGGACTAGCCCAGTGCTTTCCCCAAAGGAAAGGAAAAGTGACAGGATCCATGCACACCGCCCGTGCACTGAATAGGGAGCTTTGGGGGACTGTCCCCACCCCTGCCCCTTAAACCCCGTGCCTTCTCCAAGCTTCCACATCCTGGAGGAAGACGGCGTCTGACTCCCCGTTATTTTAGGGAGCTGTTTCTCCGAGTTCAGCGTAGGCGCCTGGTGGCTAGCGCATGTCTGCCCCAGGGACAGGTGGCCAAAGCGCTGCTGTCTCCTTGGGCCCAGAGGCTCAGGACAGGCATGCTTTCTTCCCAGACTCCTTCCTAAGAGTGGAGGACGCACCCTGCCCTACTCATCCCCTCCTCTCTCCGGAGCAGCCAGGCTTCCGTCTCTCTGCACAGGGAGCGGGTGGCACTTGTATTACCACCAGCCGCTGTGCCTGTCAGGGCCGGCTCTCCTGCTTCGCAACCGTTTCCAGACCAGAAGGCCAACGGCTCCTGCTCTTCTCCCTGGGCAGCGTGCTGCACCTTCCACAGACATACTCCTGGGGAGCGCAGTGAAAGACGTGTCCCTTTCCTTAAGGCTCTTTCCACAGGCGCAAGCGCGCTTCTGTCTCAGGCAGAGGGGTGCTAGGGCAAAGAGGATTTCGCTCCATGCGGGTATCTTTCACCATGCTGCGGAGAGTAGCTCAGGCATTCAGCTGCAGCATCACACACTTCCGATTCTGATTTCCCAACGAATGTTGTGCCTTCCCAGAGGAGATGCCCGGGCAAAAAGGCTTTCGCTGTATGCGGGTATCTCCCACCGCGAGACTGGGCTCAGGCAAGCAGCAGAGGAGAGCGCAGAACCGACTCTGATTTCCCAGTGACTGCTTTGCTTTCCCAGAGGTTTTCAGCTTGGCACAAACCGCACTTCGCTGCTGCTTCCTCAGCAAGGCTTTGGTCGTTCGCTCTGTCGCGGCAGGGAAGAAAAGCCGCGGGAGAGCTGGTGCCTCTTGGGCCTTGCTTTCCCGGGCTCCAAGTTTGCGCCCGGGGTTCACCTTGCTAAGCCGATCTAAGCAGACACAGTCACAACCCTGCAGCAGCGTGCATGGCCTAGCATGGCACTCTATGCCTATTACCATCTCCTGGGGTAGGTAAGGCTTTGCTTTTTGTTCCGGCGCTCAGGCAGACTCGGGGTCTAGGCCAGTGCCTTCACCACAGGAGATAGGAGGCGATAAGATCTCTGTACACGGCCCGTGCACTCGATGGGGAACTGTGGGGGACAGTCTCCACTCCATCCTCGGCACACTCCCTGCCACCCACATCGCTTCCACATCTTGGTGGAAGACGGCATCTGACTGCCCGTTTCTCCACGGAGTTGTTTCTGCGAGTTGCGGGTATGGCGCCTCGTGGAACGCACAAGTCTGCCCTTGGGACAGGTGACCAAGGAGATGCTGTCCCATTGGGACCAGAGGCACAGGTCAGGCCTGCCTTCTCTCCAGACTCCTTCCTCAGAGTGGAGCACACTCCCCTGCCCTAGTTATCCCTTCATGTCTCCTTAGACGCCAGGCTTCCATCTCTCCGCACAGGGAGCGGTGGACACTTGTCTTGCTACCAGCCTGCTGTTCGTGCCATGGCAGGCTATCCTGCTTCCCGAGCGTTTCACTACCCCAAGGCCAACGGCCCCTTCTCTTCTCTGTTGGCGTGCCGTGCATTCCCCACACTCCTGCGGAGCACGTGACCGACGTGTGCAACCACGCTTCTCTCTCAGGCAGAGGGGATGCTAGGGCAAAGAGTATTTCGCTCCATGCGGGTATCTTCCACCGTGCCGCGGAGACTAGCTCAGCAAGCAGCAGCAGCATCCCCATACCCAACTCAGATTTCCCAACGAATGCTGTGCTTTCCAAGGGCAGATGACAAGGCAAAGAGGCTTTCGCTGTATGCGGGTTTCTCCCACCGCTACACAGGGCTCAGGCAAGCAGCAGCAGCCCGTAGAACATTTCTCAGCGAATGCTGTGCTTTCGCAGAGGCTTTGGCTTGGAGAGAACATCACTTCGCCGCTGCTTCCTCAGCAAGGCTTCAGTCGCGTCAGGGAAGAAGAGCTTGGGGAGAGCTGGTGCCTCTCGGGCCTTTTTTACCGGGCTCCTTGTTGTGGTGCTGGATTCACCCTGCCAGGCCGAAGTAAGCAGACACAGCCACAACCCTGCAGTAGAGTGCGGAGCCTAGGATGGCACCCTATACACACTACCAACTCCCGGTGTAGGCATCACTTGGCCTTTTACTCTGGCTCTAAGGCGGACTCGCGGACTAGCCCAGTGCTTTCCCCAAAGGATAGGAGAGGTGACAGGATCCATGCACACCGCCCGTGCACTGAATACGGAGCTTTGCGGGACTGTCCCCACCCCTTCCCCTTAAGCCCCGTGCCTCCTCCAAGCTTCCACATCCTGGAGGAAGACGGCGTCTGACTCCCCGTTATTTCAGGGAGCTGTTTCTGCGAGTTCAGCGTAGGCGGCTGGTGGCTAGCGCATGTCTGCCCCAGGGACAGGTGGCCAAAGCGCTGCTGTCTCCTTGGGCCCAGAGGCTCAGGACAGGCATGCTTTCTGCCCAGACTCCTTCCTAAGAGTGGAGCACGCGCCCTGCCCTACTCATCCCCTCCTCTCCCCGGAGCAGCCAGGCTACCATCTCACTGCACATGGAGCGGGTGACACTTGTATTGCCACCGGCCCCTGTGCCTGCCAGGGCCGGCTTTCCGGCGTCGCCACCGTTTCGAGACCAGAAGGCCAACGGCTCCTGCTCTTCTCCCTGGGCAGCGTGCTGCACCTTCCACAGACATGCTCCTGGGGAGCGCAGTGAAAGACGTGTCCCTTTCCTTAAGGCTCTTTCCACAGGCGCAAGCCCGCTTCTCTCTCAGACAGAGGGGTGCTAGGGCAAAGAGGATTTCGCTCCATGCGGATATCTTCCACCTTGCTGCGGAGACTTGCTCAGGCATTCAGGTGCAGCATCACACACATCCGATTCTGATTTCCCAACGAATGCTGTGCCTTCCCAGAGGAGATGCCCGGGCAAAGAGGCTTTCGCTGTATGCGGGTATCTCCCACCGCGAGACTGGGCTCAGGCAAGCAGCAGAAGAGACCGCAGGACCGACTCTGATTTCCCAGTGACTGCTTTGCTTTCCCAGAGGTTTTCAGCTTGGCGCAAACCGCACTTCGCCTCTGCTTCCTCAGCAAGGCTTTGGTCGTTCGCTCTGTCGCGGAAGGGAAGAAAAGCCGCGGGAGAGCTGGTGCCTCTTGGGCCTTGCTTTCCCGGGCTCCAAGTTTGCGCCCGGGGTTCACCTTGCTAAGCCGATCTAAGCAGACACAGTCACAACCCTGCAGTCGCGTGCGTGGCCTAGCATGGCACTCTATGCCTATTACCATCTCCTGGGGTAGGTAAGGCTTTGCTTTTTGTTCCGGCGCTCAGGCTGACTCGGGGTCTGGGCCAGTGCCTTCACCACAGGAGAGAGGTGGCGACAGGATCCCTGGACACGGCCTGTGCACTGGGATGGGGAACTGTGGGGAACAGTCTCCACTCCATCCTCGGCACACTCCATGCCACCCACAAGCTGCCACATCTTGGTGGAAGACAGCATCTGACTGCCCGTTTTCCATGGAGTTGTTTCTGCGAGTTGTGGGTATGGCGCCTGGTGGCAAGCCCAAGTCTGCCCTTGGGACAGGTGGCCAAGGAGATGCTGTCCCCTTCGGACCAGAGGCACAGGACAGGCCTGCCTTCTGCCCAGACTCCTTCCTCAGAGTGGAGCACAAGCCCGTGCCCTAGTCGTCCCCTCATGTCTCCTTAGCAACAAGGATTCCATCTCTCCGGACAGGGCGCGGTGGACACTTGTCTTCCACAGGCCTTCTACTCGAGCCACGGCAGGCTCTCCTGCTTCCCGAAAATTTCATGATCCCAAGGCCAACGGCTCCTTCTCTTTTCTGTGGGCGGCTTGCCGTGTTTCCCCAAACTTGCTCCAGGGGAGCGCAGTGACAGATGTGTGCAACCAAGCTTCTCTCTCAGGCAGAGGGGATGCTAGGGCAAAGAGTATTTGGCTCCATGCGGTTATCTTCCACCGTGCCATGGAGACTAGCTCAGCAAGCAGCACCTGCATCCCCAAACCCAACTCAGATTTCCCAACGAATGCTGTGCTTTCCAAGGGCAGATGACAAGGCAAAGAGGCTTTCGCTGTATGCGGGTTTCTCCCACCGCTACACAGGGCTCAGGCAAGCAGTAGCAGCCCGCAGAACATTTTTTCGCCGCTGCTTCTTCAGCAAGGCTTCAGCCGCGTCAGGGAAGAAGAGCTGAAGGAGAGCTAGTGCCTCTTGGGCCTTTTTCCCCAAGCTCCATGTTCGCGTACTGGATACACCCTGCCAGGCCGAAGTAAGCAGACACAGCCACAACCCTGCAGTAGCGTGCGGTGCCTAGGATGGCACCCTATACACACTACCATCTCTCGGTGTAGGCATCGCTTGGCCTTTTATTCTGGCGCTCAGGCGGACTCGCGGACTGGACCAGTGCTTTCACCACAGGAAAGGAGACGTGACAGGATCCCTGCACACGGCCCGTACACTGGGATGGGGAACTGTGGGGGACAGTCTCCACTCCTTCCTTGGCACACTCCCTGCCACCCACATCGCTGCCACATCTTGGTGGAAGACGGCATCTGACTGCCCGTTTTTCCATCGGGCTGTTTCTGCGAGTTACGGATATGGCACCTGGTGGCAAGCCCAAGTCTGCCCTTGGGACAGGTGGCCAAGAAGATGCTGTCCCCTTGGGACCAGAGGCACAGGACAGGCCTTCCTTCTTCCCAGACTCCTTCCTCAGAGTCGAGCACACTCCCCTGCCCTTGTTATCCTTCATGTCTCCTTAGCAGCCAGGCTTCCATCTCTCCGGACAGGGAGCGGGGGACTCTTGTCTTGCTACCGGCCTGCTGTTCGTCCCATGTCAGGCTACCCTGCTTCCCGAGCCTTTCCCGACCCAGAGGCCAACGGCTCCTTCTCTTCTCTGTGGGCGGCGTGCTGTGCCTTCCCCACACTTGCTCCTGGGGAGCGCGGTGACCTACGTGTGCAACCACGCTTCTCTCTCAGGCAGAGGGGATGCTAGGGCAAAGAGTATTTCGCTCCCTGCGGGTATCTTCCACCGTGCGCGGAGACTAGCTCAGCAAGCAGCAGCAGCATCCCCATACCCAACTCAGATTTCCCAATGAATGCTGTGCTTTCCAAGGGCAGATGACAAGGCAAAGAGGCTTTCGCTGTATGCGGGTTTCTCCCACCGCTACACAGGGCTCAGGCAAGCAGCAGCAGCCCGTAGAACATTTCTCAGCGAATGCTGTGCTTTCGCAGAGGCTTTAGCTTGGAGCGAACATCACTTCGCCGCTGCTTACTCAGCATGGCTTCAGTTGCATCAGGGAAGAAGAGCTGCGGGAGAGCTGGTGCCTCTCGGGCCTTTTTTTACCGGGCTCCTTGTTGTGGTGCTGGATTCACCCTGCCAGGCCGAAGTAAGGAGACACAGCCACAACCCTGCAGTAGCGTGCGGAGCCTAGGATGGCACCCGATACACACTACCAACTCCCGGTGTAGGTATCGCTTGGCCTTTTACTCTGGCTCTAAGGCGGACTCGCGGACTAGCCCAGTGCTTTCCCCAAAGGATAGGAGAGGTGACAGGATCAATGCACACCGCCCGTGCACTGAATAGAGAGCTTTGCGGGACTGTCCCCACCCCTTCCCCTTAAGCCCCGTGCCTCCTCCAAGCTTCCACATCCTGGAGGAAGACGGCGTCTGACTCCCCGTTATTTCAGGGAGCTGTTTCTGCGAGTTCAGCGTAGGCGGCTGGTGGCTAGCGCATGTCTGCCCCAGGGACAGGTGGCCAAAGCGCTGCTGTCTCCTTGGGCCCAGAGGCTCAGGACAGGCATGCTTTCTGCCCAGACTCCTTCCTAAGAGTGGAGCACGCGCCCTGCCCTACTCATCCCCTCCTCTCCCCGGAGCAGCCAGGCTACCATCTCACTGCACATGGAGCGGGTGACACTTGTATTGCCACCGGCCCCTGTGCCTGCCAGGGCCGGCTTTCCGGCGTCGCCACCGTTTCGAGACCAGAAGGCCAACGGCTCCTGCTCTTCTCCCTGGGCAGCGTGCTGCACCTTCCACAGACATGCTCCTGGGGAGCGCAGTGAAAGACGTGTCCCTTTCCTTAAGGCTCTTTCCACAGGCGCAAGCCCGCTTCTCTCTCAGACAGAGGGGTGCTAGGGCAAAGAGGATTTCGCTCCATGCGGATATCTTCCACCTTGCTGCGGAGACTTGCTCAGGCATTCAGGTGCAGCATCACACACATCCGATTCTGATTTCCCAACGAATGCTGTGCCTTCCCAGAGGAGATGCCCGGGCAAAGAGGCTTTCGCTGTATGCGGGTATCTCCCACCGCGAGACTGGGCTCAGGCAAGCAGCAGAAGAGACCGCAGGACCGACTCTGATTTCCCAGTGACTGCTTTGCTTTCCCAGAGGTTTTCAGCTTGGCGCAAACCGCACTTCGCCTCTGCTTCCTCAGCAAGGCTTTGGTCGTTCGCTCTGTCGCGGAAGGGAAGAAAAGCCGCGGGAGAGCTGGTGCCTCTTGGGCCTTGCTTTCCCGGGCTCCAAGTTTGCGCCCGGGGTTCACCTTGCTAAGCCGATCTAAGCAGACACAGTCACAACCCTGCAGTCGCGTGCGTGGCCTAGCATGGCACTCTATGCCTATTACCATCTCCTGGGGTAGGTAAGGCTTTGCTTTTTGTTCCGGCGCTCAGGCAGACTGGGGTCTAGGCCAGTGCCTTCACCACAGAGAGAGGAGGAGACAGGATCCCTGGACACGGCCCGTGCACTGGGATGGGGAATTGTGGGGGACAGTCTCCACTCCATCCTCGGCACACTCCCTGCCACCCACAAGCTGCCACATCTTGGTGGAAGACGGCATCTGACTGCCCGTTTCTCCATGGAGTTTTTTCTGCGAGTTGTGGGTATGGCGCCTGGTGGCAAGCCCAAGTCTGCCCTTGTGATAGGTGGCCAAGGAGATGCTGTCCCCTTCGGATCAGAGGCACAGGACAGGCCTGCCTTCTGCCCAGACTCCTTCCTCAGAGTGGAGCACACGCCCGTGCCCTAGTCGTTCCCTCATGTCTCCTTAGCAACCAGGCTTCCATCTCTCTGGACAGGGAGCGGGGGACACTTGTCTTGCCACCGGCCTGCTGTTCGTGCCATGGCAGGCTATCCTGCTTCCCGAGCGTTTCCCGACCCAGAGGCCAACGGCTCCTTCACTTAACTGGGGGCGGCGTGCCGTGCCTTCCCCACCCTTGCTCCTGGGGTGCGCGGTGATAGACGTGTGCAACCACGCTTCTCTCTCAGGCAGAGGGGATGCTAGGGCAAAGAGTATTTCGCTCCATGCGGGTATCTTCCACCGTGCCGTGGAGACTAGCTCAGCAAGCAGCACCTGCATCCCCAAATCCAAGTCAGATTTCACAACGAATGCTGTGCTCTCCAAGGGCAGATGACAAGGCAAAGAGGCTTTCGCTCTATACGGGTTTCTCCCACCGCGAGACAGGGCTCAGGCTAGCAGCAGCAGCCCGCAGAACATTTCTCAGCGAATACTGTGCTTTCGCGAAGGCTTTGGCTTGGAGCGAACATCACTTCGCCGCTGCTTCATCAGCAAGGCTTCAGTCGCGTCACGGAAGAAGAGCTGCGGGAGAGCTGGTGCCTCTTGGGCCTTTTTACCCGGGCTCCTTGTTCGCATCCTGGATTCACCCTGCCAGGCCGAACTAAGCAGACACAGCTACAACCCTGCAGCAGCGTGCGGTGCCTAGGATTGCACCCTATACACACTACTATCTCCCGGTGTAGGCATCGCTTGGCCTTTTACTCTGGCGCTCAGGCGGACTCGCCGACTAGACCAGTGCTTTCACCACAGGAAAGGAGACGTGACAGGATCCCTGCACACGGCCCGTGCACTGGGATGGGGAACTGTGGGGGACAGTCTCCATTCCTTCCTTGGCACACTCCCTGCCACCCACATCACTGCCACATCTTGGTGGAAGACGGCATCTGACTGCCCGTTTCTCCATCGGGCTGTTTCTGCGAGTTACGGGTATGGCACCTGGTGGCAAGCCCAAGTCTGCCCTTGGGACAGGTGGCCAAGAAGATGCTGTCCCCTTGGGACCAGAGGCACAGGACAGGCCTGCCTTCTTCCCAGACTCCTTCCTCAGAGTGGAGCACACGCCCCTGCCCTAGACGTCCCCTCATGTCTCCTTAGCAGCCAGGCTTCCATCTCTCTGGACAGGGAGCGGGGGACACTTGTCTTGCCACCGCCCTGTTGATCGTGCCACGGCACGCTATGCTGCTTCCCGAGCATTTCATGACCCCAAGGCCAACGGCTCCTTCTCTTCTCTGTGGGCGGCGTGCCGTGCCTTCCCACACTTGCTCCTGGGGAGCGCGGTGACCGACGTGTGCAACCACGCTTCTCTCTCAGGCAGAGGGAATGCTAGGGCAAAGAGTATTTCGCTCCATGCGGGTATCTTCCACCGTGAGGCGGAGACTAGCTCAGCAAGCAGCAGCAGCATTCCCATACCCAACTCAGATTTCCCATGAATGCTGTGCTTTCCAAGGGCAGATGACAAGGCAAAGAGGCTTTCGCAGTATGCGGGTTTCTCCCACCGCTACACAGGGCTCAGGCAAGCAGCAGTAGCCCGTAGAACATTTCTCAGCGAATGCTGTGCTTTCGCAGAGGCTTTAGCTTGGAGCGAACATCACTTCGCCGCTGCTTCCTCAGCATGGCTTCAGTCGCATCACGGAAGAAGAGCTGCGGGAGAGCTGGTGCCTCTTGGGCCTTTTTTACCGAGCTCCTTGTTCGCGTGCTGGAATCACCCTGCCAGGCCGAACTAAGCAGACACAGCCACAACCCTGCAGTAGCCTGCATAGCCTAGGATGGCACTCGATGCACACTACCATCTCCCGGTGTAGGCATCGCTTGGCCTTTTACTCTGGCGCTCAGGCGGACTCAGGGACTAGCCCAGTGCTTTCCCCAAAGGAAAGGAAAAGTGACAGGATCCATGCACACCGCCCGTGCACTGAATAGGGAGCTTTGGGGGACTGTCCCCACCCCTGCCCCTTAAACCCCGTGCCTTCTCCAAGCTTCCACATCCTGGAGGAAGACGGCGTCTGACTCCCCGTTATTTTAGGGAGCTGTTTCTCCGAGTTCAGCGTAGGCGCCTGGTGGCTAGCGCATGTCTGCCCCAGGGACAGGTGGCCAAAGCGCTGCTGTCTCCTTGGGCCCAGAGGCTCAGGACAGGCATGCTTTCTTCCCAGACTCCTTCCTAAGAGTGGAGGACGCACCCTGCCCTACTCATCCCCTCCTCTCTCCGGAGCAGCCAGGCTTCCGTCTCTCTGCACAGGGAGCGGGTGGCACTTGTATTACCACCAGCCGCTGTGCCTGTCAGGGCCGGCTCTCCTGCTTCGCAACCGTTTCCAGACCAGAAGGCCAACGGCTCCTGCTCTTCTCCCTGGGCAGCGTGCTGCACCTTCCACAGACATACTCCTGGGGAGCGCAGTGAAAGACGTGTCCCTTTCCTTAAGGCTCTTTCCACAGGCGCAAGCGCGCTTCTGTCTCAGGCAGAGGGGTGCTAGGGCAAAGAGGATTTCGCTCCATGCGGGTATCTTTCACCATGCTGCGGAGAGTAGCTCAGGCATTCAGCTGCAGCATCACACACTTCCGATTCTGATTTCCCAACGAATGTTGTGCCTTCCCAGAGGAGATGCCCGGGCAAAAAGGCTTTCGCTGTATGCGGGTATCTCCCACCGCGAGACTGGGCTCAGGCAAGCAGCAGAGGAGAGCGCAGAACCGACTCTGATTTCCCAGTGACTGCTTTGCTTTCCCAGAGGTTTTCAGCTTGGCACAAACCGCACTTCGCTGCTGCTTCCTCAGCAAGGCTTTGGTCGTTCGCTCTGTCGCGGCAGGGAAGAAAAGCCGCGGGAGAGCTGGTGCCTCTTGGGCCTTGCTTTCCCGGGCTCCAAGTTTGCGCCCGGGGTTCACCTTGCTAAGCCGATCTAAGCAGACACAGTCACAACCCTGCAGCAGCGTGCATGGCCTAGCATGGCACTCTATGCCTATTACCATCTCCTGGGGTAGGTAAGGCTTTGCTTTTTGTTCCGGCGCTCAGGCAGACTCGGGGTCTAGGCCAGTGCCTTCACCACAGGAGATAGGAGGCGATAAGATCTCTGTACACGGCCCGTGCACTCGATGGGGAACTGTGGGGGACAGTCTCCACTCCATCCTCGGCACACTCCCTGCCACCCACATCGCTTCCACATCTTGGTGGAAGACGGCATCTGACTGCCCGTTTCTCCACGGAGTTGTTTCTGCGAGTTGCGGGTATGGCGCCTCGTGGAACGCACAAGTCTGCCCTTGGGACAGGTGACCAAGGAGATGCTGTCCCATTGGGACCAGAGGCACAGGTCAGGCCTGCCTTCTCTCCAGACTCCTTCCTCAGAGTGGAGCACACTCCCCTGCCCTAGTTATCCCTTCATGTCTCCTTAGACGCCAGGCTTCCATCTCTCCGCACAGGGAGCGGTGGACACTTGTCTTGCTACCAGCCTGCTGTTCGTGCCATGGCAGGCTATCCTGCTTCCCGAGCGTTTCACTACCCCAAGGCCAACGGCCCCTTCTCTTCTCTGTTGGCGTGCCGTGCATTCCCCACACTCCTGCGGAGCACGTGACCGACGTGTGCAACCACGCTTCTCTCTCAGGCAGAGGGGATGCTAGGGCAAAGAGTATTTCGCTCCATGCGGGTATCTTCCACCGTGCCGCGGAGACTAGCTCAGCAAGCAGCAGCAGCATCCCCATACCCAACTCAGATTTCCCAACGAATGCTGTGCTTTCCAAGGGCAGATGACAAGGCAAAGAGGCTTTCGCTGTATGCGGGTTTCTCCCACCGCTACACAGGGCTCAGGCAAGCAGCAGCAGCCCGTAGAACATTTCTCAGCGAATGCTGTGCTTTCGCAGAGGCTTTGGCTTGGAGAGAACATCACTTCGCCGCTGCTTCCTCAGCAAGGCTTCAGTCGCGTCAGGGAAGAAGAGCTTGGGGAGAGCTGGTGCCTCTCGGGCCTTTTTTACCGGGCTCCTTGTTGTGGTGCTGGATTCACCCTGCCAGGCCGAAGTAAGCAGACACAGCCACAACCCTGCAGTAGAGTGCGGAGCCTAGGATGGCACCCTATACACACTACCAACTCCCGGTGTAGGCATCACTTGGCCTTTTACTCTGGCTCTAAGGCGGACTCGCGGACTAGCCCAGTGCTTTCCCCAAAGGATAGGAGAGGTGACAGGATCCATGCACACCGCCCGTGCACTGAATACGGAGCTTTGCGGGACTGTCCCCACCCCTTCCCCTTAAGCCCCGTGCCTCCTCCAAGCTTCCACATCCTGGAGGAAGACGGCGTCTGACTCCCCGTTATTTCAGGGAGCTGTTTCTGCGAGTTCAGCGTAGGCGGCTGGTGGCTAGCGCATGTCTGCCCCAGGGACAGGTGGCCAAAGCGCTGCTGTCTCCTTGGGCCCAGAGGCTCAGGACAGGCATGCTTTCTGCCCAGACTCCTTCCTAAGAGTGGAGCACGCGCCCTGCCCTACTCATCCCCTCCTCTCCCCGGAGCAGCCAGGCTACCATCTCACTGCACATGGAGCGGGTGACACTTGTATTGCCACCGGCCCCTGTGCCTGCCAGGGCCGGCTTTCCGGCGTCGCCACCGTTTCGAGACCAGAAGGCCAACGGCTCCTGCTCTTCTCCCTGGGCAGCGTGCTGCACCTTCCACAGACATGCTCCTGGGGAGCGCAGTGAAAGACGTGTCCCTTTCCTTAAGGCTCTTTCCACAGGCGCAAGCCCGCTTCTCTCTCAGACAGAGGGGTGCTAGGGCAAAGAGGATTTCGCTCCATGCGGATATCTTCCACCTTGCTGCGGAGACTTGCTCAGGCATTCAGGTGCAGCATCACACACATCCGATTCTGATTTCCCAACGAATGCTGTGCCTTCCCAGAGGAGATGCCCGGGCAAAGAGGCTTTCGCTGTATGCGGGTATCTCCCACCGCGAGACTGGGCTCAGGCAAGCAGCAGAAGAGACCGCAGGACCGACTCTGATTTCCCAGTGACTGCTTTGCTTTCCCAGAGGTTTTCAGCTTGGCGCAAACCGCACTTCGCCTCTGCTTCCTCAGCAAGGCTTTGGTCGTTCGCTCTGTCGCGGAAGGGAAGAAAAGCCGCGGGAGAGCTGGTGCCTCTTGGGCCTTGCTTTCCCGGGCTCCAAGTTTGCGCCCGGGGTTCACCTTGCTAAGCCGATCTAAGCAGACACAGTCACAACCCTGCAGTCGCGTGCGTGGCCTAGCATGGCACTCTATGCCTATTACCATCTCCTGGGGTAGGTAAGGCTTTGCTTTTTGTTCCGGCGCTCAGGCTGACTCGGGGTCTGGGCCAGTGCCTTCACCACAGGAGAGAGGTGGCGACAGGATCCCTGGACACGGCCTGTGCACTGGGATGGGGAACTGTGGGGAACAGTCTCCACTCCATCCTCGGCACACTCCATGCCACCCACAAGCTGCCACATCTTGGTGGAAGACAGCATCTGACTGCCCGTTTTCCATGGAGTTGTTTCTGCGAGTTGTGGGTATGGCGCCTGGTGGCAAGCCCAAGTCTGCCCTTGGGACAGGTGGCCAAGGAGATGCTGTCCCCTTCGGACCAGAGGCACAGGACAGGCCTGCCTTCTGCCCAGACTCCTTCCTCAGAGTGGAGCACAAGCCCGTGCCCTAGTCGTCCCCTCATGTCTCCTTAGCAACAAGGATTCCATCTCTCCGGACAGGGCGCGGTGGACACTTGTCTTCCACAGGCCTTCTACTCGAGCCACGGCAGGCTCTCCTGCTTCCCGAAAATTTCATGATCCCAAGGCCAACGGCTCCTTCTCTTTTCTGTGGGCGGCTTGCCGTGTTTCCCCAAACTTGCTCCAGGGGAGCGCAGTGACAGATGTGTGCAACCAAGCTTCTCTCTCAGGCAGAGGGGATGCTAGGGCAAAGAGTATTTGGCTCCATGCGGTTATCTTCCACCGTGCCATGGAGACTAGCTCAGCAAGCAGCACCTGCATCCCCAAACCCAACTCAGATTTCCCAACGAATGCTGTGCTTTCCAAGGGCAGATGACAAGGCAAAGAGGCTTTCGCTGTATGCGGGTTTCTCCCACCGCTACACAGGGCTCAGGCAAGCAGTAGCAGCCCGCAGAACATTTTTTCGCCGCTGCTTCTTCAGCAAGGCTTCAGCCGCGTCAGGGAAGAAGAGCTGAAGGAGAGCTAGTGCCTCTTGGGCCTTTTTCCCCAAGCTCCATGTTCGCGTACTGGATACACCCTGCCAGGCCGAAGTAAGCAGACACAGCCACAACCCTGCAGTAGCGTGCGGTGCCTAGGATGGCACCCTATACACACTACCATCTCTCGGTGTAGGCATCGCTTGGCCTTTTATTCTGGCGCTCAGGCGGACTCGCGGACTGGACCAGTGCTTTCACCACAGGAAAGGAGACGTGACAGGATCCCTGCACACGGCCCGTACACTGGGATGGGGAACTGTGGGGGACAGTCTCCACTCCTTCCTTGGCACACTCCCTGCCACCCACATCGCTGCCACATCTTGGTGGAAGACGGCATCTGACTGCCCGTTTTTCCATCGGGCTGTTTCTGCGAGTTACGGATATGGCACCTGGTGGCAAGCCCAAGTCTGCCCTTGGGACAGGTGGCCAAGAAGATGCTGTCCCCTTGGGACCAGAGGCACAGGACAGGCCTGCCTTCTTCCCAGACTCCTTCCTCAGAGTCGAGCACACTCCCCTGCCCTTGTTATCCTTCATGTCTCCTTAGCAGCCAGGCTTCCATCTCTCCGGACAGGGAGCGGGGGACTCTTGTCTTGCTACCGGCCTGCTGTTCGTCCCATGTCAGGCTACCCTGCTTCCCGAGCCTTTCCCGACCCAGAGGCCAACGGCTCCTTCTCTTCTCTGTGGGCGGCGTGCTGTGCCTTCCCCACACTTGCTCCTGGGGAGCGCGGTGACCTACGTGTGCAACCACGCTTCTCTCTCAGGCAGAGGGGATGCTAGGGCAAAGAGTATTTCGCTCCCTGCGGGTATCTTCCACCGTGCGCGGAGACTAGCTCAGCAAGCAGCAGCAGCATCCCCATACCCAACTCAGATTTCCCAATGAATGCTGTGCTTTCCAAGGGCAGATGACAAGGCAAAGAGGCTTTCGCTGTATGCGGGTTTCTCCCACCGCTACACAGGGCTCAGGCAAGCAGCAGCAGCCCGTAGAACATTTCTCAGCGAATGCTGTGCTTTCGCAGAGGCTTTAGCTTGGAGCGAACATCACTTCGCCGCTGCTTACTCAGCATGGCTTCAGTTGCATCAGGGAAGAAGAGCTGCGGGAGAGCTGGTGCCTCTCGGGCCTTTTTTTACCGGGCTCCTTGTTGTGGTGCTGGATTCACCCTGCCAGGCCGAAGTAAGGAGACACAGCCACAACCCTGCAGTAGCGTGCGGAGCCTAGGATGGCACCCGATACACACTACCAACTCCCGGTGTAGGTATCGCTTGGCCTTTTACTCTGGCTCTAAGGCGGACTCGCGGACTAGCCCAGTGCTTTCCCCAAAGGATAGGAGAGGTGACAGGATCAATGCACACCGCCCGTGCACTGAATAGAGAGCTTTGCGGGACTGTCCCCACCCCTTCCCCTTAAGCCCCGTGCCTCCTCCAAGCTTCCACATCCTGGAGGAAGACGGCGTCTGACTCCCCGTTATTTCAGGGAGCTGTTTCTGCGAGTTCAGCGTAGGCGGCTGGTGGCTAGCGCATGTCTGCCCCAGGGACAGGTGGCCAAAGCGCTGCTGTCTCCTTGGGCCCAGAGGCTCAGGACAGGCATGCTTTCTGCCCAGACTCCTTCCTAAGAGTGGAGCACGCGCCCTGCCCTACTCATCCCCTCCTCTCCCCGGAGCAGCCAGGCTACCATCTCACTGCACATGGAGCGGGTGACACTTGTATTGCCACCGGCCCCTGTGCCTGCCAGGGCCGGCTTTCCGGCGTCGCCACCGTTTCGAGACCAGAAGGCCAACGGCTCCTGCTCTTCTCCCTGGGCAGCGTGCTGCACCTTCCACAGACATGCTCCTGGGGAGCGCAGTGAAAGACGTGTCCCTTTCCTTAAGGCTCTTTCCACAGGCGCAAGCCCGCTTCTCTCTCAGACAGAGGGGTGCTAGGGCAAAGAGGATTTCGCTCCATGCGGATATCTTCCACCTTGCTGCGGAGACTTGCTCAGGCATTCAGGTGCAGCATCACACACATCCGATTCTGATTTCCCAACGAATGCTGTGCCTTCCCAGAGGAGATGCCCGGGCAAAGAGGCTTTCGCTGTATGCGGGTATCTCCCACCGCGAGACTGGGCTCAGGCAAGCAGCAGAAGAGACCGCAGGACCGACTCTGATTTCCCAGTGACTGCTTTGCTTTCCCAGAGGTTTTCAGCTTGGCGCAAACCGCACTTCGCCTCTGCTTCCTCAGCAAGGCTTTGGTCGTTCGCTCTGTCGCGGAAGGGAAGAAAAGCCGCGGGAGAGCTGGTGCCTCTTGGGCCTTGCTTTCCCGGGCTCCAAGTTTGCGCCCGGGGTTCACCTTGCTAAGCCGATCTAAGCAGACACAGTCACAACCCTGCAGTCGCGTGCGTGGCCTAGCATGGCACTCTATGCCTATTACCATCTCCTGGGGTAGGTAAGGCTTTGCTTTTTGTTCCGGCGCTCAGGCAGACTGGGGTCTAGGCCAGTGCCTTCACCACAGAGAGAGGAGGAGACAGGATCCCTGGACACGGCCCGTGCACTGGGATGGGGAATTGTGGGGGACAGTCTCCACTCCATCCTCGGCACACTCCCTGCCACCCACAAGCTGCCACATCTTGGTGGAAGACGGCATCTGACTGCCCGTTTCTCCATGGAGTTTTTTCTGCGAGTTGTGGGTATGGCGCCTGGTGGCAAGCCCAAGTCTGCCCTTGTGATAGGTGGCCAAGGAGATGCTGTCCCCTTCGGATCAGAGGCACAGGACAGGCCTGCCTTCTGCCCAGACTCCTTCCTCAGAGTGGAGCACACGCCCGTGCCCTAGTCGTTCCCTCATGTCTCCTTAGCAACCAGGCTTCCATCTCTCTGGACAGGGAGCGGGGGACACTTGTCTTGCCACCGGCCTGCTGTTCGTGCCATGGCAGGCTATCCTGCTTCCCGAGCGTTTCCCGACCCAGAGGCCAACGGCTCCTTCACTTAACTGGGGGCGGCGTGCCGTGCCTTCCCCACCCTTGCTCCTGGGGTGCGCGGTGATAGACGTGTGCAACCACGCTTCTCTCTCAGGCAGAGGGGATGCTAGGGCAAAGAGTATTTCGCTCCATGCGGGTATCTTCCACCGTGCCGTGGAGACTAGCTCAGCAAGCAGCACCTGCATCCCCAAATCCAAGTCAGATTTCACAACGAATGCTGTGCTCTCCAAGGGCAGATGACAAGGCAAAGAGGCTTTCGCTCTATACGGGTTTCTCCCACCGCGAGACAGGGCTCAGGCTAGCAGCAGCAGCCCGCAGAACATTTCTCAGCGAATACTGTGCTTTCGCGAAGGCTTTGGCTTGGAGCGAACATCACTTCGCCGCTGCTTCATCAGCAAGGCTTCAGTCGCGTCACGGAAGAAGAGCTGCGGGAGAGCTGGTGCCTCTTGGGCCTTTTTACCCGGGCTCCTTGTTCGCATCCTGGATTCACCCTGCCAGGCCGAACTAAGCAGACACAGCTACAACCCTGCAGCAGCGTGCGGTGCCTAGGATTGCACCCTATACACACTACTATCTCCCGGTGTAGGCATCGCTTGGCCTTTTACTCTGGCGCTCAGGCGGACTCGCCGACTAGACCAGTGCTTTCACCACAGGAAAGGAGACGTGACAGGATCCCTGCACACGGCCCGTGCACTGGGATGGGGAACTGTGGGGGACAGTCTCCATTCCTTCCTTGGCACACTCCCTGCCACCCACATCACTGCCACATCTTGGTGGAAGACGGCATCTGACTGCCCGTTTCTCCATCGGGCTGTTTCTGCGAGTTACGGGTATGGCACCTGGTGGCAAGCCCAAGTCTGCCCTTGGGACAGGTGGCCAAGAAGATGCTGTCCCCTTGGGACCAGAGGCACAGGACAGGCCTGCCTTCTTCCCAGACTCCTTCCTCAGAGTGGAGCACACGCCCCTGCCCTAGACGTCCCCTCATGTCTCCTTAGCAGCCAGGCTTCCATCTCTCTGGACAGGGAGCGGGGGACACTTGTCTTGCCACCGCCCTGTTGATCGTGCCACGGCACGCTATGCTGCTTCCCGAGCATTTCATGACCCCAAGGCCAACGGCTCCTTCTCTTCTCTGTGGGCGGCGTGCCGTGCCTTCCCACACTTGCTCCTGGGGAGCGCGGTGACCGACGTGTGCAACCACGCTTCTCTCTCAGGCAGAGGGAATGCTAGGGCAAAGAGTATTTCGCTCCATGCGGGTATCTTCCACCGTGAGGCGGAGACTAGCTCAGCAAGCAGCAGCAGCATTCCCATACCCAACTCAGATTTCCCATGAATGCTGTGCTTTCCAAGGGCAGATGACAAGGCAAAGAGGCTTTCGCAGTATGCGGGTTTCTCCCACCGCTACACAGGGCTCAGGCAAGCAGCAGTAGCCCGTAGAACATTTCTCAGCGAATGCTGTGCTTTCGCAGAGGCTTTAGCTTGGAGCGAACATCACTTCGCCGCTGCTTCCTCAGCATGGCTTCAGTCGCATCACGGAAGAAGAGCTGCGGGAGAGCTGGTGCCTCTTGGGCCTTTTTTACCGAGCTCCTTGTTCGCGTGCTGGAATCACCCTGCCAGGCCGAACTAAGCAGACACAGCCACAACCCTGCAGTAGCCTGCATAGCCTAGGATGGCACTCGATGCACACTACCATCTCCCGGTGTAGGCATCGCTTGGCCTTTTACTCTGGCGCTCAGGCGGACTCAGGGACTAGCCCAGTGCTTTCCCCAAAGGAAAGGAAAAGTGACAGGATCCATGCACACCGCCCGTGCACTGAATAGGGAGCTTTGGGGGACTGTCCCCACCCCTGCCCCTTAAACCCCGTGCCTTCTCCAAGCTTCCACATCCTGGAGGAAGACGGCGTCTGACTCCCCGTTATTTTAGGGAGCTGTTTCTCCGAGTTCAGCGTAGGCGCCTGGTGGCTAGCGCATGTCTGCCCCAGGGACAGGTGGCCAAAGCGCTGCTGTCTCCTTGGGCCCAGAGGCTCAGGACAGGCATGCTTTCTTCCCAGACTCCTTCCTAAGAGTGGAGGACGCACCCTGCCCTACTCATCCCCTCCTCTCTCCGGAGCAGCCAGGCTTCCGTCTCTCTGCACAGGGAGCGGGTGGCACTTGTATTACCACCAGCCGCTGTGCCTGTCAGGGCCGGCTCTCCTGCTTCGCAACCGTTTCCAGACCAGAAGGCCAACGGCTCCTGCTCTTCTCCCTGGGCAGCGTGCTGCACCTTCCACAGACATACTCCTGGGGAGCGCAGTGAAAGACGTGTCCCTTTCCTTAAGGCTCTTTCCACAGGCGCAAGCGCGCTTCTGTCTCAGGCAGAGGGGTGCTAGGGCAAAGAGGATTTCGCTCCATGCGGGTATCTTTCACCATGCTGCGGAGAGTAGCTCAGGCATTCAGCTGCAGCATCACACACTTCCGATTCTGATTTCCCAACGAATGTTGTGCCTTCCCAGAGGAGATGCCCGGGCAAAAAGGCTTTCGCTGTATGCGGGTATCTCCCACCGCGAGACTGGGCTCAGGCAAGCAGCAGAGGAGAGCGCAGAACCGACTCTGATTTCCCAGTGACTGCTTTGCTTTCCCAGAGGTTTTCAGCTTGGCACAAACCGCACTTCGCTGCTGCTTCCTCAGCAAGGCTTTGGTCGTTCGCTCTGTCGCGGCAGGGAAGAAAAGCCGCGGGAGAGCTGGTGCCTCTTGGGCCTTGCTTTCCCGGGCTCCAAGTTTGCGCCCGGGGTTCACCTTGCTAAGCCGATCTAAGCAGACACAGTCACAACCCTGCAGCAGCGTGCATGGCCTAGCATGGCACTCTATGCCTATTACCATCTCCTGGGGTAGGTAAGGCTTTGCTTTTTGTTCCGGCGCTCAGGCAGACTCGGGGTCTAGGCCAGTGCCTTCACCACAGGAGATAGGAGGCGATAAGATCTCTGTACACGGCCCGTGCACTCGATGGGGAACTGTGGGGGACAGTCTCCACTCCATCCTCGGCACACTCCCTGCCACCCACATCGCTTCCACATCTTGGTGGAAGACGGCATCTGACTGCCCGTTTCTCCACGGAGTTGTTTCTGCGAGTTGCGGGTATGGCGCCTCGTGGAACGCACAAGTCTGCCCTTGGGACAGGTGACCAAGGAGATGCTGTCCCATTGGGACCAGAGGCACAGGTCAGGCCTGCCTTCTCTCCAGACTCCTTCCTCAGAGTGGAGCACACTCCCCTGCCCTAGTTATCCCTTCATGTCTCCTTAGACGCCAGGCTTCCATCTCTCCGCACAGGGAGCGGTGGACACTTGTCTTGCTACCAGCCTGCTGTTCGTGCCATGGCAGGCTATCCTGCTTCCCGAGCGTTTCACTACCCCAAGGCCAACGGCCCCTTCTCTTCTCTGTTGGCGTGCCGTGCATTCCCCACACTCCTGCGGAGCACGTGACCGACGTGTGCAACCACGCTTCTCTCTCAGGCAGAGGGGATGCTAGGGCAAAGAGTATTTCGCTCCATGCGGGTATCTTCCACCGTGCCGCGGAGACTAGCTCAGCAAGCAGCAGCAGCATCCCCATACCCAACTCAGATTTCCCAACGAATGCTGTGCTTTCCAAGGGCAGATGACAAGGCAAAGAGGCTTTCGCTGTATGCGGGTTTCTCCCACCGCTACACAGGGCTCAGGCAAGCAGCAGCAGCCCGTAGAACATTTCTCAGCGAATGCTGTGCTTTCGCAGAGGCTTTGGCTTGGAGAGAACATCACTTCGCCGCTGCTTCCTCAGCAAGGCTTCAGTCGCGTCAGGGAAGAAGAGCTTGGGGAGAGCTGGTGCCTCTCGGGCCTTTTTTACCGGGCTCCTTGTTGTGGTGCTGGATTCACCCTGCCAGGCCGAAGTAAGCAGACACAGCCACAACCCTGCAGTAGAGTGCGGAGCCTAGGATGGCACCCTATACACACTACCAACTCCCGGTGTAGGCATCACTTGGCCTTTTACTCTGGCTCTAAGGCGGACTCGCGGACTAGCCCAGTGCTTTCCCCAAAGGATAGGAGAGGTGACAGGATCCATGCACACCGCCCGTGCACTGAATACGGAGCTTTGCGGGACTGTCCCCACCCCTTCCCCTTAAGCCCCGTGCCTCCTCCAAGCTTCCACATCCTGGAGGAAGACGGCGTCTGACTCCCCGTTATTTCAGGGAGCTGTTTCTGCGAGTTCAGCGTAGGCGGCTGGTGGCTAGCGCATGTCTGCCCCAGGGACAGGTGGCCAAAGCGCTGCTGTCTCCTTGGGCCCAGAGGCTCAGGACAGGCATGCTTTCTGCCCAGACTCCTTCCTAAGAGTGGAGCACGCGCCCTGCCCTACTCATCCCCTCCTCTCCCCGGAGCAGCCAGGCTACCATCTCACTGCACATGGAGCGGGTGACACTTGTATTGCCACCGGCCCCTGTGCCTGCCAGGGCCGGCTTTCCGGCGTCGCCACCGTTTCGAGACCAGAAGGCCAACGGCTCCTGCTCTTCTCCCTGGGCAGCGTGCTGCACCTTCCACAGACATGCTCCTGGGGAGCGCAGTGAAAGACGTGTCCCTTTCCTTAAGGCTCTTTCCACAGGCGCAAGCCCGCTTCTCTCTCAGACAGAGGGGTGCTAGGGCAAAGAGGATTTCGCTCCATGCGGATATCTTCCACCTTGCTGCGGAGACTTGCTCAGGCATTCAGGTGCAGCATCACACACATCCGATTCTGATTTCCCAACGAATGCTGTGCCTTCCCAGAGGAGATGCCCGGGCAAAGAGGCTTTCGCTGTATGCGGGTATCTCCCACCGCGAGACTGGGCTCAGGCAAGCAGCAGAAGAGACCGCAGGACCGACTCTGATTTCCCAGTGACTGCTTTGCTTTCCCAGAGGTTTTCAGCTTGGCGCAAACCGCACTTCGCCTCTGCTTCCTCAGCAAGGCTTTGGTCGTTCGCTCTGTCGCGGAAGGGAAGAAAAGCCGCGGGAGAGCTGGTGCCTCTTGGGCCTTGCTTTCCCGGGCTCCAAGTTTGCGCCCGGGGTTCACCTTGCTAAGCCGATCTAAGCAGACACAGTCACAACCCTGCAGTCGCGTGCGTGGCCTAGCATGGCACTCTATGCCTATTACCATCTCCTGGGGTAGGTAAGGCTTTGCTTTTTGTTCCGGCGCTCAGGCTGACTCGGGGTCTGGGCCAGTGCCTTCACCACAGGAGAGAGGTGGCGACAGGATCCCTGGACACGGCCTGTGCACTGGGATGGGGAACTGTGGGGAACAGTCTCCACTCCATCCTCGGCACACTCCATGCCACCCACAAGCTGCCACATCTTGGTGGAAGACAGCATCTGACTGCCCGTTTTCCATGGAGTTGTTTCTGCGAGTTGTGGGTATGGCGCCTGGTGGCAAGCCCAAGTCTGCCCTTGGGACAGGTGGCCAAGGAGATGCTGTCCCCTTCGGACCAGAGGCACAGGACAGGCCTGCCTTCTGCCCAGACTCCTTCCTCAGAGTGGAGCACAAGCCCGTGCCCTAGTCGTCCCCTCATGTCTCCTTAGCAACAAGGATTCCATCTCTCCGGACAGGGCGCGGTGGACACTTGTCTTCCACAGGCCTTCTACTCGAGCCACGGCAGGCTCTCCTGCTTCCCGAAAATTTCATGATCCCAAGGCCAACGGCTCCTTCTCTTTTCTGTGGGCGGCTTGCCGTGTTTCCCCAAACTTGCTCCAGGGGAGCGCAGTGACAGATGTGTGCAACCAAGCTTCTCTCTCAGGCAGAGGGGATGCTAGGGCAAAGAGTATTTGGCTCCATGCGGTTATCTTCCACCGTGCCATGGAGACTAGCTCAGCAAGCAGCACCTGCATCCCCAAACCCAACTCAGATTTCCCAACGAATGCTGTGCTTTCCAAGGGCAGATGACAAGGCAAAGAGGCTTTCGCTGTATGCGGGTTTCTCCCACCGCTACACAGGGCTCAGGCAAGCAGTAGCAGCCCGCAGAACATTTTTTCGCCGCTGCTTCTTCAGCAAGGCTTCAGCCGCGTCAGGGAAGAAGAGCTGAAGGAGAGCTAGTGCCTCTTGGGCCTTTTTCCCCAAGCTCCATGTTCGCGTACTGGATACACCCTGCCAGGCCGAACTAAGCAGACACAGCCACAACCCTGCAGTAGCGTGCGGTGCCTAGGATGGCACCCTATACACACTACCATCTCTCGGTGTAGGCATCGCTTGGCCTTTTATTCTGGCGCTCAGGCGGACTCGCGGACTGGACCAGTGCTTTCACCACAGGAAAGGAGACGTGACAGGATCCCTGCACACGGCCCGTACACTGGGATGGGGAACTGTGGGGGACAGTCTCCACTCCTTCCTTGGCACACTCCCTGCCACCCACATCGCTGCCACATCTTGGTGGAAGACGGCATCTGACTGCCCGTTTTTCCATCGGGCTGTTTCTGCGAGTTACGGATATGGCACCTGGTGGCAAGCCCAAGTCTGCCCTTGGGACAGGTGGCCAAGAAGATGCTGTCCCCTTGGGACCAGAGGCACAGGACAGGCCTTCCTTCTTCCCAGACTCCTTCCTCAGAGTCGAGCACACTCCCCTGCCCTTGTTATCCTTCATGTCTCCTTAGCAGCCAGGCTTCCATCTCTCCGGACAGGGAGCGGGGGACTCTTGTCTTGCTACCGGCCTGCTGTTCGTCCCATGTCAGGCTACCCTGCTTCCCGAGCCTTTCCCGACCCAGAGGCCAACGGCTCCTTCTCTTCTCTGTGGGCGGCGTGCTGTGCCTTCCCCACACTTGCTCCTGGGGAGCGCGGTGACCTACGTGTGCAACCACGCTTCTCTCTCAGGCAGAGGGGATGCTAGGGCAAAGAGTATTTCGCTCCCTGCGGGTATCTTCCACCGTGCGCGGAGACTAGCTCAGCAAGCAGCAGCAGCATCCCCATACCCAACTCAGATTTCCCAATGAATGCTGTGCTTTCCAAGGGCAGATGACAAGGCAAAGAGGCTTTCGCTGTATGCGGGTTTCTCCCACCGCTACACAGGGCTCAGGCAAGCAGCAGCAGCCCGTAGAACATTTCTCAGCGAATGCTGTGCTTTCGCAGAGGCTTTAGCTTGGAGCGAACATCACTTCGCCGCTGCTTACTCAGCATGGCTTCAGTTGCATCAGGGAAGAAGAGCTGCGGGAGAGCTGGTGCCTCTCGGGCCTTTTTTTACCGGGCTCCTTGTTGTGGTGCTGGATTCACCCTGCCAGGCCGAAGTAAGGAGACACAGCCACAACCCTGCAGTAGCGTGCGGAGCCTAGGATGGCACCCGATACACACTACCAACTCCCGGTGTAGGTATCGCTTGGCCTTTTACTCTGGCTCTAAGGCGGACTCGCGGACTAGCCCAGTGCTTTCCCCAAAGGATAGGAGAGGTGACAGGATCAATGCACACCGCCCGTGCACTGAATAGAGAGCTTTGCGGGACTGTCCCCACCCCTTCCCCTTAAGCCCCGTGCCTCCTCCAAGCTTCCACATCCTGGAGGAAGACGGCGTCTGACTCCCCGTTATTTCAGGGAGCTGTTTCTGCGAGTTCAGCGTAGGCGGCTGGTGGCTAGCGCATGTCTGCCCCAGGGACAGGTGGCCAAAGCGCTGCTGTCTCCTTGGGCCCAGAGGCTCAGGACAGGCATGCTTTCTGCCCAGACTCCTTCCTAAGAGTGGAGCACGCGCCCTGCCCTACTCATCCCCTCCTCTCCCCGGAGCAGCCAGGCTACCATCTCACTGCACATGGAGCGGGTGACACTTGTATTGCCACCGGCCCCTGTGCCTGCCAGGGCCGGCTTTCCGGCGTCGCCACCGTTTCGAGACCAGAAGGCCAACGGCTCCTGCTCTTCTCCCTGGGCAGCGTGCTGCACCTTCCACAGACATGCTCCTGGGGAGCGCAGTGAAAGACGTGTCCCTTTCCTTAAGGCTCTTTCCACAGGCGCAAGCCCGCTTCTCTCTCAGACAGAGGGGTGCTAGGGCAAAGAGGATTTCGCTCCATGCGGATATCTTCCACCTTGCTGCGGAGACTTGCTCAGGCATTCAGGTGCAGCATCACACACATCCGATTCTGATTTCCCAACGAATGCTGTGCCTTCCCAGAGGAGATGCCCGGGCAAAGAGGCTTTCGCTGTATGCGGGTATCTCCCACCGCGAGACTGGGCTCAGGCAAGCAGCAGAAGAGACCGCAGGACCGACTCTGATTTCCCAGTGACTGCTTTGCTTTCCCAGAGGTTTTCAGCTTGGCGCAAACCGCACTTCGCCTCTGCTTCCTCAGCAAGGCTTTGGTCGTTCGCTCTGTCGCGGAAGGGAAGAAAAGCCGCGGGAGAGCTGGTGCCTCTTGGGCCTTGCTTTCCCGGGCTCCAAGTTTGCGCCCGGGGTTCACCTTGCTAAGCCGATCTAAGCAGACACAGTCACAACCCTGCAGTCGCGTGCGTGGCCTAGCATGGCACTCTATGCCTATTACCATCTCCTGGGGTAGGTAAGGCTTTGCTTTTTGTTCCGGCGCTCAGGCAGACTGGGGTCTAGGCCAGTGCCTTCACCACAGAGAGAGGAGGAGACAGGATCCCTGGACACGGCCCGTGCACTGGGATGGGGAATTGTGGGGGACAGTCTCCACTCCATCCTCGGCACACTCCCTGCCACCCACAAGCTGCCACATCTTGGTGGAAGACGGCATCTGACTGCCCGTTTCTCCATGGAGTTTTTTCTGCGAGTTGTGGGTATGGCGCCTGGTGGCAAGCCCAAGTCTGCCCTTGTGATAGGTGGCCAAGGAGATGCTGTCCCCTTCGGATCAGAGGCACAGGACAGGCCTGCCTTCTGCCCAGACTCCTTCCTCAGAGTGGAGCACACGCCCGTGCCCTAGTCGTTCCCTCATGTCTCCTTAGCAACCAGGCTTCCATCTCTCTGGACAGGGAGCGGGGGACACTTGTCTTGCCACCGGCCTGCTGTTCGTGCCATGGCAGGCTATCCTGCTTCCCGAGCGTTTCCCGACCCAGAGGCCAACGGCTCCTTCACTTAACTGGGGGCGGCGTGCCGTGCCTTCCCCACCCTTGCTCCTGGGGTGCGCGGTGATAGACGTGTGCAACCACGCTTCTCTCTCAGGCAGAGGGGATGCTAGGGCAAAGAGTATTTCGCTCCATGCGGGTATCTTCCACCGTGCCGTGGAGACTAGCTCAGCAAGCAGCACCTGCATCCCCAAATCCAAGTCAGATTTCACAACGAATGCTGTGCTCTCCAAGGGCAGATGACAAGGCAAAGAGGCTTTCGCTCTATACGGGTTTCTCCCACCGCGAGACAGGGCTCAGGCTAGCAGCAGCAGCCCGCAGAACATTTCTCAGCGAATACTGTGCTTTCGCGAAGGCTTTGGCTTGGAGCGAACATCACTTCGCCGCTGCTTCATCAGCAAGGCTTCAGTCGCGTCACGGAAGAAGAGCTGCGGGAGAGCTGGTGCCTCTTGGGCCTTTTTACCCGGGCTCCTTGTTCGCGTCCTGGATTCACCCTGCCAGGCCGAACTAAGCAGACACAGCTACAACCCTGCAGCAGCGTGCGGTGCCTAGGATTGCACCCTATACACACTACTATCTCCCGGTGTAGGCATCGCTTGGCCTTTTACTCTGGCGCTCAGGCGGACTCGCCGACTAGACCAGTGCTTTCACCACAGGAAAGGAGACGTGACAGGATCCCTGCACACGGCCCGTGCACTGGGATGGGGAACTGTGGGGGACAGTCTCCATTCCTTCCTTGGCACACTCCCTGCCACCCACATCACTGCCACATCTTGGTGGAAGACGGCATCTGACTGCCCGTTTCTCCATCGGGCTGTTTCTGCGAGTTACGGGTATGGCACCTGGTGGCAAGCCCAAGTCTGCCCTTGGGACAGGTGGCCAAGAAGATGCTGTCCCCTTGGGACCAGAGGCACAGGACAGGCCTGCCTTCTTCCCAGACTCCTTCCTCAGAGTGGAGCACACGCCCCTGCCCTAGACGTCCCCTCATGTCTCCTTAGCAGCCAGGCTTCCATCTCTCTGGACAGGGAGCGGGGGACACTTGTCTTGCCACCGCCCTGTTGATCGTGCCACGGCACGCTATGCTGCTTCCCGAGCATTTCATGACCCCAAGGCCAACGGCTCCTTCTCTTCTCTGTGGGCGGCGTGCCGTGCCTTCCCACACTTGCTCCTGGGGAGCGCGGTGACCGACGTGTGCAACCACGCTTCTCTCTCAGGCAGAGGGAATGCTAGGGCAAAGAGTATTTCGCTCCATGCGGGTATCTTCCACCGTGAGGCGGAGACTAGCTCAGCAAGCAGCAGCAGCATTCCCATACCCAACTCAGATTTCCCATGAATGCTGTGCTTTCCAAGGGCAGATGACAAGGCAAAGAGGCTTTCGCAGTATGCGGGTTTCTCCCACCGCTACACAGGGCTCAGGCAAGCAGCAGTAGCCCGTAGAACATTTCTCAGCGAATGCTGTGCTTTCGCAGAGGCTTTAGCTTGGAGCGAACATCACTTCGCCGCTGCTTCCTCAGCATGGCTTCAGTCGCATCACGGAAGAAGAGCTGCGGGAGAGCTGGTGCCTCTTGGGCCTTTTTTACCGAGCTCCTTGTTCGCGTGCTGGAATCACCCTGCCAGGCCGAACTAAGCAGACACAGCCACAACCCTGCAGTAGCCTGCATAGCCTAGGATGGCACTCGATGCACACTACCATCTCCCGGTGTAGGCATCGCTTGGCCTTTTACTCTGGCGCTCAGGCGGACTCAGGGACTAGCCCAGTGCTTTCCCCAAAGGAAAGGAAAAGTGACAGGATCCATGCACACCGCCCGTGCACTGAATAGGGAGCTTTGGGGGACTGTCCCCACCCCTGCCCCTTAAACCCCGTGCCTTCTCCAAGCTTCCACATCCTGGAGGAAGACGGCGTCTGACTCCCCGTTATTTTAGGGAGCTGTTTCTCCGAGTTCAGCGTAGGCGCCTGGTGGCTAGCGCATGTCTGCCCCAGGGACAGGTGGCCAAAGCGCTGCTGTCTCCTTGGGCCCAGAGGCTCAGGACAGGCATGCTTTCTTCCCAGACTCCTTCCTAAGAGTGGAGGACGCACCCTGCCCTACTCATCCCCTCCTCTCTCCGGAGCAGCCAGGCTTCCGTCTCTCTGCACAGGGAGCGGGTGGCACTTGTATTACCACCAGCCGCTGTGCCTGTCAGGGCCGGCTCTCCTGCTTCGCAACCGTTTCCAGACCAGAAGGCCAACGGCTCCTGCTCTTCTCCCTGGGCAGCGTGCTGCACCTTCCACAGACATACTCCTGGGGAGCGCAGTGAAAGACGTGTCCCTTTCCTTAAGGCTCTTTCCACAGGCGCAAGCGCGCTTCTGTCTCAGGCAGAGGGGTGCTAGGGCAAAGAGGATTTCGCTCCATGCGGGTATCTTTCACCATGCTGCGGAGAGTAGCTCAGGCATTCAGCTGCAGCATCACACACTTCCGATTCTGATTTCCCAACGAATGTTGTGCCTTCCCAGAGGAGATGCCCGGGCAAAAAGGCTTTCGCTGTATGCGGGTATCTCCCACCGCGAGACTGGGCTCAGGCAAGCAGCAGAGGAGAGCGCAGAACCGACTCTGATTTCCCAGTGACTGCTTTGCTTTCCCAGAGGTTTTCAGCTTGGCACAAACCGCACTTCGCTGCTGCTTCCTCAGCAAGGCTTTGGTCGTTCGCTCTGTCGCGGCAGGGAAGAAAAGCCGCGGGAGAGCTGGTGCCTCTTGGGCCTTGCTTTCCCGGGCTCCAAGTTTGCGCCCGGGGTTCACCTTGCTAAGCCGATCTAAGCAGACACAGTCACAACCCTGCAGCAGCGTGCATGGCCTAGCATGGCACTCTATGCCTATTACCATCTCCTGGGGTAGGTAAGGCTTTGCTTTTTGTTCCGGCGCTCAGGCAGACTCGGGGTCTAGGCCAGTGCCTTCACCACAGGAGATAGGAGGCGATAAGATCTCTGTACACGGCCCGTGCACTCGATGGGGAACTGTGGGGGACAGTCTCCACTCCATCCTCGGCACACTCCCTGCCACCCACATCGCTTCCACATCTTGGTGGAAGACGGCATCTGACTGCCCGTTTCTCCACGGAGTTGTTTCTGCGAGTTGCGGGTATGGCGCCTCGTGGAACGCACAAGTCTGCCCTTGGGACAGGTGACCAAGGAGATGCTGTCCCATTGGGACCAGAGGCACAGGTCAGGCCTGCCTTCTCTCCAGACTCCTTCCTCAGAGTGGAGCACACTCCCCTGCCCTAGTTATCCCTTCATGTCTCCTTAGACGCCAGGCTTCCATCTCTCCGCACAGGGAGCGGTGGACACTTGTCTTGCTACCAGCCTGCTGTTCGTGCCATGGCAGGCTATCCTGCTTCCCGAGCGTTTCACTACCCCAAGGCCAACGGCCCCTTCTCTTCTCTGTTGGCGTGCCGTGCATTCCCCACACTCCTGCGGAGCACGTGACCGACGTGTGCAACCACGCTTCTCTCTCAGGCAGAGGGGATGCTAGGGCAAAGAGTATTTCGCTCCATGCGGGTATCTTCCACCGTGCCGCGGAGACTAGCTCAGCAAGCAGCAGCAGCATCCCCATACCCAACTCAGATTTCCCAACGAATGCTGTGCTTTCCAAGGGCAGATGACAAGGCAAAGAGGCTTTCGCTGTATGCGGGTTTCTCCCACCGCTACACAGGGCTCAGGCAAGCAGCAGCAGCCCGTAGAACATTTCTCAGCGAATGCTGTGCTTTCGCAGAGGCTTTGGCTTGGAGAGAACATCACTTCGCCGCTGCTTCCTCAGCAAGGCTTCAGTCGCGTCAGGGAAGAAGAGCTTGGGGAGAGCTGGTGCCTCTCGGGCCTTTTTTACCGGGCTCCTTGTTGTGGTGCTGGATTCACCCTGCCAGGCCGAAGTAAGCAGACACAGCCACAACCCTGCAGTAGAGTGCGGAGCCTAGGATGGCACCCTATACACACTACCAACTCCCGGTGTAGGCATCACTTGGCCTTTTACTCTGGCTCTAAGGCGGACTCGCGGACTAGCCCAGTGCTTTCCCCAAAGGATAGGAGAGGTGACAGGATCCATGCACACCGCCCGTGCACTGAATACGGAGCTTTGCGGGACTGTCCCCACCCCTTCCCCTTAAGCCCCGTGCCTCCTCCAAGCTTCCACATCCTGGAGGAAGACGGCGTCTGACTCCCCGTTATTTCAGGGAGCTGTTTCTGCGAGTTCAGCGTAGGCGGCTGGTGGCTAGCGCATGTCTGCCCCAGGGACAGGTGGCCAAAGCGCTGCTGTCTCCTTGGGCCCAGAGGCTCAGGACAGGCATGCTTTCTGCCCAGACTCCTTCCTAAGAGTGGAGCACGCGCCCTGCCCTACTCATCCCCTCCTCTCCCCGGAGCAGCCAGGCTACCATCTCACTGCACATGGAGCGGGTGACACTTGTATTGCCACCGGCCCCTGTGCCTGCCAGGGCCGGCTTTCCGGCGTCGCCACCGTTTCGAGACCAGAAGGCCAACGGCTCCTGCTCTTCTCCCTGGGCAGCGTGCTGCACCTTCCACAGACATGCTCCTGGGGAGCGCAGTGAAAGACGTGTCCCTTTCCTTAAGGCTCTTTCCACAGGCGCAAGCCCGCTTCTCTCTCAGACAGAGGGGTGCTAGGGCAAAGAGGATTTCGCTCCATGCGGATATCTTCCACCTTGCTGCGGAGACTTGCTCAGGCATTCAGGTGCAGCATCACACACATCCGATTCTGATTTCCCAACGAATGCTGTGCCTTCCCAGAGGAGATGCCCGGGCAAAGAGGCTTTCGCTGTATGCGGGTATCTCCCACCGCGAGACTGGGCTCAGGCAAGCAGCAGAAGAGACCGCAGGACCGACTCTGATTTCCCAGTGACTGCTTTGCTTTCCCAGAGGTTTTCAGCTTGGCGCAAACCGCACTTCGCCTCTGCTTCCTCAGCAAGGCTTTGGTCGTTCGCTCTGTCGCGGAAGGGAAGAAAAGCCGCGGGAGAGCTGGTGCCTCTTGGGCCTTGCTTTCCCGGGCTCCAAGTTTGCGCCCGGGGTTCACCTTGCTAAGCCGATCTAAGCAGACACAGTCACAACCCTGCAGCAGCGTGCATGGCCTAGCATGGCACTCTATGCCTATTACCATCTCCTGGGGTAGGTAAGGCTTTGCTTTTTGTTCCGGCGCTCAGGCAGACTCGGGGTCTAGGCCAGTGCCTTCACCACAGGAGATAGGAGGCGATAAGATCTCTGTACACGGCCCGTGCACTCGATGGGGAACTGTGGGGGACAGTCTCCACTCCATCCTCGGCACACTCCCTGCCACCCACATCGCTTCCACATCTTGGTGGAAGACGGCATCTGACTGCCCGTTTCTCCACGGAGTTGTTTCTGCGAGTTGCGGGTATGGCGCCTCGTGGAACGCACAAGTCTGCCCTTGGGACAGGTGACCAAGGAGATGCTGTCCCATTGGGACCAGAGGCACAGGTCAGGCCTGCCTTCTCTCCAGACTCCTTCCTCAGAGTGGAGCACACTCCCCTGCCCTAGTTATCCCTTCATGTCTCCTTAGACGCCAGGCTTCCATCTCTCCGCACAGGGAGCGGTGGACACTTGTCTTGCTACCAGCCTGCTGTTCGTGCCATGGCAGGCTATCCTGCTTCCCGAGCGTTTCACTACCCCAAGGCCAACGGCCCCTTCTCTTCTCTGTTGGCGTGCCGTGCATTCCCCACACTCCTGCGGAGCACGTGACCGACGTGTGCAACCACGCTTCTCTCTCAGGCAGAGGGGATGCTAGGGCAAAGAGTATTTCGCTCCATGCGGGTATCTTCCACCGTGCCGCGGAGACTAGCTCAGCAAGCAGCAGCAGCATCCCCATACCCAACTCAGATTTCCCAACGAATGCTGTGCTTTCCAAGGGCAGATGACAAGGCAAAGAGGCTTTCGCTGTATGCGGGTTTCTCCCACCGCTACACAGGGCTCAGGCAAGCAGCAGCAGCCCGTAGAACATTTCTCAGCGAATGCTGTGCTTTCGCAGAGGCTTTGGCTTGGAGAGAACATCACTTCGCCGCTGCTTCCTCAGCAAGGCTTCAGTCGCGTCAGGGAAGAAGAGCTTGGGGAGAGCTGGTGCCTCTCGGGCCTTTTTTACCGGGCTCCTTGTTGTGGTGCTGGATTCACCCTGCCAGGCCGAAGTAAGCAGACACAGCCACAACCCTGCAGTAGAGTGCGGAGCCTAGGATGGCACCCTATACACACTACCAACTCCCGGTGTAGGCATCACTTGGCCTTTTACTCTGGCTCTAAGGCGGACTCGCGGACTAGCCCAGTGCTTTCCCCAAAGGATAGGAGAGGTGACAGGATCCATGCACACCGCCCGTGCACTGAATACGGAGCTTTGCGGGACTGTCCCCACCCCTTCCCCTTAAGCCCCGTGCCTCCTCCAAGCTTCCACATCCTGGAGGAAGACGGCGTCTGACTCCCCGTTATTTCAGGGAGCTGTTTCTGCGAGTTCAGCGTAGGCGGCTGGTGGCTAGCGCATGTCTGCCCCAGGGACAGGTGGCCAAAGCGCTGCTGTCTCCTTGGGCCCAGAGGCTCAGGACAGGCATGCTTTCTGCCCAGACTCCTTCCTAAGAGTGGAGCACGCGCCCTGCCCTACTCATCCCCTCCTCTCCCCGGAGCAGCCAGGCTACCATCTCACTGCACATGGAGCGGGTGACACTTGTATTGCCACCGGCCCCTGTGCCTGCCAGGGCCGGCTTTCCGGCGTCGCCACCGTTTCGAGACCAGAAGGCCAACGGCTCCTGCTCTTCTCCCTGGGCAGCGTGCTGCACCTTCCACAGACATGCTCCTGGGGAGCGCAGTGAAAGACGTGTCCCTTTCCTTAAGGCTCTTTCCACAGGCGCAAGCCCGCTTCTCTCTCAGACAGAGGGGTGCTAGGGCAAAGAGGATTTCGCTCCATGCGGATATCTTCCACCTTGCTGCGGAGACTTGCTCAGGCATTCAGGTGCAGCATCACACACATCCGATTCTGATTTCCCAACGAATGCTGTGCCTTCCCAGAGGAGATGCCCGGGCAAAGAGGCTTTCGCTGTATGCGGGTATCTCCCACCGCGAGACTGTGCTCAGGCAAGCAGCAGAAGAGACCGCAGGACCGACTCTGATTTCCCAGTGACTGCTTTGCTTTCCCAGAGGTTTTCAGCTTGGCGCAAACCGCACTTCGCCTCTGCTTCCTCAGCAAGGCTTTGGTCGTTCGCTCTGTCGCGGAAGGGAAGAAAAGCCGCGGGAGAGCTGGTGCCTCTTGGGCCTTGCTTTCCCGGGCTCCAAGTTTGCGCCCGGGGTTCACCTTGCTAAGCCGATCTAAGCAGACACAGTCACAACCCTGCAGTCGCGTGCGTGGCCTAGCATGGCACTCTATGCCTATTACCATCTCCTGGGGTAGGTAAGGCTTTGCTTTTTGTTCCGGCGCTCAGGCTGACTCGGGGTCTGGGCCAGTGCCTTCACCACAGGAGAGAGGTGGCGACAGGATCCCTGGACACGGCCTGTGCACTGGGATGGGGAACTGTGGGGAACAGTCTCCACTCCATCCTCGGCACACTCCATGCCACCCACAAGCTGCCACATCTTGGTGGAAGACAGCATCTGACTGCCCGTTTTCCATGGAGTTGTTTCTGCGAGTTGTGGGTATGGCGCCTGGTGGCAAGCCCAAGTCTGCCCTTGGGACAGGTGGCCAAGGAGATGCTGTCCCCTTCGGACCAGAGGCACAGGACAGGCCTGCCTTCTGCCCAGACTCCTTCCTCAGAGTGGAGCACAAGCCCGTGCCCTAGTCGTCCCCTCATGTCTCCTTAGCAACAAGGATTCCATCTCTCCGGACAGGGAGCGGTGGACACTTGTCTTCCACAGGCCTTCTACTCGAGCCACGGCAGGCTCTCCTGCTTCCCGAAAATTTCATGACCCCAAGGCCAACGGCTCCTTCTCTTTTCTGTGGGCGGCTTGCCGTGTTTCCCCAAACTTGCTCCAGGGGAGCGCAGTGACAGATGTGTGCAACCAAGCTTCTCTCTCAGGCAGAGGGGATGCTAGGGCAAAGAGTATTTGGCTCCATGCGGTTATCTTCCACCGTGCCATGGAGACTAGCTCAGCAAGCAGCACCTGCATCCCCAAACCCAACTCAGATTTCCCAACGAATGCTGTGCTTTCCAAGGGCAGATGACAAGGCAAAGAGGCTTTCGCTGTATGCGGGTTTCTCCCACCGCTACACAGGGCTCAGGCAAGCAGTAGCAGCCCGCAGAACATTTTTTCGCCGCTGCTTCTTCAGCAAGGCTTCAGCCGCGTCAGGGAAGAAGAGCTGAAGGAGAGCTAGTGCCTCTTGGGCCTTTTTCCCCAAGCTCCATGTTCGCGTACTGGATACACCCTGCCAGGCCGAACTAAGCAGACACAGCCACAACCCTGCAGTAGCGTGCGGTGCCTAGGATGGCACCCTATACACACTACCATCTCTCGGTGTAGGCATCGCTTGGCCTTTTATTCTGGCGCTCAGGCGGACTCGCGGACTGGACCAGTGCTTTCACCACAGGAAAGGAGACGTGACAGGATCCCTGCACACGGCCCGTACACTGGGATGGGGAACTGTGGGGGACAGTCTCCACTCCTTCCTTGGCACACTCCCTGCCACCCACATCGCTGCCACATCTTGGTGGAAGACGGCATCTGACTGCCCGTTTTTCCATCGGGCTGTTTCTGCGAGTTACGGATATGGCACCTGGTGGCAAGCCCAAGTCTGCCCTTGGGACAGGTGGCCAAGAAGATGCTGTCCCCTTGGGACCAGAGGCACAGGACAGGCCTGCCTTCTTCCCAGACTCCTTCCTCAGAGTCGAGCACACTCCCCTGCCCTTGTTATCCTTCATGTCTCCTTAGCAGCCAGGCTTCCATCTCTCCGGACAGGGAGCGGGGGACTCTTGTCTTGCTACCGGCCTGCTGTTCGTCCCATGTCAGGCTACCCTGCTTCCCGAGCCTTTCCCGACCCAGAGGCCAACGGCTCCTTCTCTTCTCTGTGGGCGGCGTGCTGTGCCTTCCCCACACTTGCTCCTGGGGAGCGCGGTGACCTACGTGTGCAACCACGCTTCTCTCTCAGGCAGAGGGGATGCTAGGGCAAAGAGTATTTCGCTCCCTGCGGGTATCTTCCACCGTGCGCGGAGACTAGCTCAGCAAGCAGCAGCAGCATCCCCATACCCAACTCAGATTTCCCAATGAATGCTGTGCTTTCCAAGGGCAGATGACAAGGCAAAGAGGCTTTCGCTGTATGCGGGTTTCTCCCACCGCTACACAGGGCTCAGGCAAGCAGCAGCAGCCCGTAGAACATTTCTCAGCGAATGCTGTGCTTTCGCAGAGGCTTTAGCTTGGAGCGAACATCACTTCGCCGCTGCTTACTCAGCATGGCTTCAGTTGCATCAGGGAAGAAGAGCTGCGGGAGAGCTGGTGCCTCTCGGGCCTTTTTTTACCGGGCTCCTTGTTGTGGTGCTGGATTCACCCTGCCAGGCCGAAGTAAGGAGACACAGCCACAACCCTGCAGTAGCGTGCGGAGCCTAGGATGGCACCCGATACACACTACCAACTCCCGGTGTAGGTATCGCTTGGCCTTTTACTCTGGCTCTAAGGCGGACTCGCGGACTAGCCCAGTGCTTTCCCCAAAGGATAGGAGAGGTGACAGGATCAATGCACACCGCCCGTGCACTGAATAGAGAGCTTTGCGGGACTGTCCCCACCCCTTCCCCTTAAGCCCCGTGCCTCCTCCAAGCTTCCACATCCTGGAGGAAGACGGCGTCTGACTCCCCGTTATTTCAGGGAGCTGTTTCTGCGAGTTCAGCGTAGGCGGCTGGTGGCTAGCGCATGTCTGCCCCAGGGACAGGTGGCCAAAGCGCTGCTGTCTCCTTGGGCCCAGAGGCTCAGGACAGGCATGCTTTCTGCCCAGACTCCTTCCTAAGAGTGGAGCACGCGCCCTGCCCTACTCATCCCCTCCTCTCCCCGGAGCAGCCAGGCTACCATCTCACTGCACATGGAGCGGGTGACACTTGTATTGCCACCGGCCCCTGTGCCTGCCAGGGCCGGCTTTCCGGCGTCGCCACCGTTTCGAGACCAGAAGGCCAACGGCTCCTGCTCTTCTCCCTGGGCAGCGTGCTGCACCTTCCACAGACATGCTCCTGGGGAGCGCAGTGAAAGACGTGTCCCTTTCCTTAAGGCTCTTTCCACAGGCGCAAGCCCGCTTCTCTCTCAGACAGAGGGGTGCTAGGGCAAAGAGGATTTCGCTCCATGCGGATATCTTCCACCTTGCTGCGGAGACTTGCTCAGGCATTCAGGTGCAGCATCACACACATCCGATTCTGATTTCCCAACGAATGCTGTGCCTTCCCAGAGGAGATGCCCGGGCAAAGAGGCTTTCGCTGTATGCGGGTATCTCCCACCGCGAGACTGGGCTCAGGCAAGCAGCAGAAGAGACCGCAGGACCGACTCTGATTTCCCAGTGACTGCTTTGCTTTCCCAGAGGTTTTCAGCTTGGCGCAAACCGCACTTCGCCTCTGCTTCCTCAGCAAGGCTTTGGTCGTTCGCTCTGTCGCGGAAGGGAAGAAAAGCCGCGGGAGAGCTGGTGCCTCTTGGGCCTTGCTTTCCCGGGCTCCAAGTTTGCGCCCGGGGTTCACCTTGCTAAGCCGATCTAAGCAGACACAGTCACAACCCTGCAGTCGCGTGCGTGGCCTAGCATGGCACTCTATGCCTATTACCATCTCCTGGGGTAGGTAAGGCTTTGCTTTTTGTTCCGGCGCTCAGGCTGACTCGGGGTCTGGGCCAGTGCCTTCACCACAGGAGAGAGGTGGCGACAGGATCCCTGGACACGGCCTGTGCACTGGGATGGGGAACTGTGGGGAACAGTCTCCACTCCATCCTCGGCACACTCCATGCCACCCACAAGCTGCCACATCTTGGTGGAAGACAGCATCTGACTGCCCGTTTTCCATGGAGTTGTTTCTGCGAGTTGTGGGTATGGCGCCTGGTGGCAAGCCCAAGTCTGCCCTTGGGACAGGTGGCCAAGGAGATGCTGTCCCCTTCGGACCAGAGGCACAGGACAGGCCTGCCTTCTGCCCAGACTCCTTCCTCAGAGTGGAGCACAAGCCCGTGCCCTAGTCGTCCCCTCATGTCTCCTTAGCAACAAGGATTCCATCTCTCCGGACAGGGCGCGGTGGACACTTGTCTTCCACAGGCCTTCTACTCGAGCCACGGCAGGCTCTCCTGCTTCCCGAAAATTTCATGATCCCAAGGCCAACGGCTCCTTCTCTTTTCTGTGGGCGGCTTGCCGTGTTTCCCCAAACTTGCTCCAGGGGAGCGCAGTGACAGATGTGTGCAACCAAGCTTCTCTCTCAGGCAGAGGGGATGCTAGGGCAAAGAGTATTTGGCTCCATGCGGTTATCTTCCACCGTGCCATGGAGACTAGCTCAGCAAGCAGCACCTGCATCCCCAAACCCAACTCAGATTTCCCAACGAATGCTGTGCTTTCCAAGGGCAGATGACAAGGCAAAGAGGCTTTCGCTGTATGCGGGTTTCTCCCACCGCTACACAGGGCTCAGGCAAGCAGTAGCAGCCCGCAGAACATTTTTTCGCCGCTGCTTCTTCAGCAAGGCTTCAGCCGCGTCAGGGAAGAAGAGCTGAAGGAGAGCTAGTGCCTCTTGGGCCTTTTTCCCCAAGCTCCATGTTCGCGTACTGGATACACCCTGCCAGGCCGAACTAAGCAGACACAGCCACAACCCTGCAGTAGCGTGCGGTGCCTAGGATGGCACCCTATACACACTACCATCTCTCGGTGTAGGCATCGCTTGGCCTTTTATTCTGGCGCTCAGGCGGACTCGCGGACTGGACCAGTGCTTTCACCACAGGAAAGGAGACGTGACAGGATCCCTGCACACGGCCCGTACACTGGGATGGGGAACTGTGGGGGACAGTCTCCACTCCTTCCTTGGCACACTCCCTGCCACCCACATCGCTGCCACATCTTGGTGGAAGACGGCATCTGACTGCCCGTTTTTCCATCGGGCTGTTTCTGCGAGTTACGGATATGGCACCTGGTGGCAAGCCCAAGTCTGCCCTTGGGACAGGTGGCCAAGAAGATGCTGTCCCCTTGGGACCAGAGGCACAGGACAGGCCTGCCTTCTTCCCAGACTCCTTCCTCAGAGTCGAGCACACTCCCCTGCCCTTGTTATCCTTCATGTCTCCTTAGCAGCCAGGCTTCCATCTCTCCGGACAGGGAGCGGGGGACTCTTGTCTTGCTACCGGCCTGCTGTTCGTCCCATGTCAGGCTACCCTGCTTCCCGAGCCTTTCCCGACCCAGAGGCCAACGGCTCCTTCTCTTCTCTGTGGGCGGCGTGCTGTGCCTTCCCCACACTTGCTCCTGGGGAGCGCGGTGACCTACGTGTGCAACCACGCTTCTCTCTCAGGCAGAGGGGATGCTAGGGCAAAGAGTATTTCGCTCCCTGCGGGTATCTTCCACCGTGCGCGGAGACTAGCTCAGCAAGCAGCAGCAGCATCCCCATACCCAACTCAGATTTCCCAATGAATGCTGTGCTTTCCAAGGGCAGATGACAAGGCAAAGAGGCTTTCGCTGTATGCGGGTTTCTCCCACCGCTACACAGGGCTCAGGCAAGCAGCAGCAGCCCGTAGAACATTTCTCAGCGAATGCTGTGCTTTCGCAGAGGCTTTAGCTTGGAGCGAACATCACTTCGCCGCTGCTTACTCAGCATGGCTTCAGTTGCATCAGGGAAGAAGAGCTGCGGGAGAGCTGGTGCCTCTCGGGCCTTTTTTTACCGGGCTCCTTGTTGTGGTGCTGGATTCACCCTGCCAGGCCGAAGTAAGGAGACACAGCCACAACCCTGCAGTAGCGTGCGGAGCCTAGGATGGCACCCGATACACACTACCAACTCCCGGTGTAGGTATCGCTTGGCCTTTTACTCTGGCTCTAAGGCGGACTCGCGGACTAGCCCAGTGCTTTCCCCAAAGGATAGGAGAGGTGACAGGATCAATGCACACCGCCCGTGCACTGAATAGAGAGCTTTGCGGGACTGTCCCCACCCCTTCCCCTTAAGCCCCGTGCCTCCTCCAAGCTTCCACATCCTGGAGGAAGACGGCGTCTGACTCCCCGTTATTTCAGGGAGCTGTTTCTGCGAGTTCAGCGTAGGCGGCTGGTGGCTAGCGCATGTCTGCCCCAGGGACAGGTGGCCAAAGCGCTGCTGTCTCCTTGGGCCCAGAGGCTCAGGACAGGCATGCTTTCTGCCCAGACTCCTTCCTAAGAGTGGAGCACGCGCCCTGCCCTACTCATCCCCTCCTCTCCCCGGAGCAGCCAGGCTACCATCTCACTGCACATGGAGCGGGTGACACTTGTATTGCCACCGGCCCCTGTGCCTGCCAGGGCCGGCTTTCCGGCGTCGCCACCGTTTCGAGACCAGAAGGCCAACGGCTCCTGCTCTTCTCCCTGGGCAGCGTGCTGCACCTTCCACAGACATGCTCCTGGGGAGCGCAGTGAAAGACGTGTCCCTTTCCTTAAGGCTCTTTCCACAGGCGCAAGCCCGCTTCTCTCTCAGACAGAGGGGTGCTAGGGCAAAGAGGATTTCGCTCCATGCGGATATCTTCCACCTTGCTGCGGAGACTTGCTCAGGCATTCAGGTGCAGCATCACACACATCCGATTCTGATTTCCCAACGAATGCTGTGCCTTCCCAGAGGAGATGCCCGGGCAAAGAGGCTTTCGCTGTATGCGGGTATCTCCCACCGCGAGACTGGGCTCAGGCAAGCAGCAGAAGAGACCGCAGGACCGACTCTGATTTCCCAGTGACTGCTTTGCTTTCCCAGAGGTTTTCAGCTTGGCGCAAACCGCACTTCGCCTCTGCTTCCTCAGCAAGGCTTTGGTCGTTCGCTCTGTCGCGGAAGGGAAGAAAAGCCGCGGGAGAGCTGGTGCCTCTTGGGCCTTGCTTTCCCGGGCTCCAAGTTTGCGCCCGGGGTTCACCTTGCTAAGCCGATCTAAGCAGACACAGTCACAACCCTGCAGTCGCGTGCGTGGCCTAGCATGGCACTCTATGCCTATTACCATCTCCTGGGGTAGGTAAGGCTTTGCTTTTTGTTCCGGCGCTCAGGCTGACTCGGGGTCTGGGCCAGTGCCTTCACCACAGGAGAGAGGTGGCGACAGGATCCCTGGACACGGCCTGTGCACTGGGATGGGGAACTGTGGGGAACAGTCTCCACTCCATCCTCGGCACACTCCATGCCACCCACAAGCTGCCACATCTTGGTGGAAGACAGCATCTGACTGCCCGTTTTCCATGGAGTTGTTTCTGCGAGTTGTGGGTATGGCGCCTGGTGGCAAGCCCAAGTCTGCCCTTGGGACAGGTGGCCAAGGAGATGCTGTCCCCTTCGGACCAGAGGCACAGGACAGGCCTGCCTTCTGCCCAGACTCCTTCCTCAGAGTGGAGCACAAGCCCGTGCCCTAGTCGTCCCCTCATGTCTCCTTAGCAACAAGGATTCCATCTCTCCGGACAGGGCGCGGTGGACACTTGTCTTCCACAGGCCTTCTACTCGAGCCACGGCAGGCTCTCCTGCTTCCCGAAAATTTCATGATCCCAAGGCCAACGGCTCCTTCTCTTTTCTGTGGGCGGCTTGCCGTGTTTCCCCAAACTTGCTCCAGGGGAGCGCAGTGACAGATGTGTGCAACCAAGCTTCTCTCTCAGGCAGAGGGGATGCTAGGGCAAAGAGTATTTGGCTCCATGCGGTTATCTTCCACCGTGCCATGGAGACTAGCTCAGCAAGCAGCACCTGCATCCCCAAACCCAACTCAGATTTCCCAACGAATGCTGTGCTTTCCAAGGGCAGATGACAAGGCAAAGAGGCTTTCGCTGTATGCGGGTTTCTCCCACCGCTACACAGGGCTCAGGCAAGCAGTAGCAGCCCGCAGAACATTTTTTCGCCGCTGCTTCTTCAGCAAGGCTTCAGCCGCGTCAGGGAAGAAGAGCTGAAGGAGAGCTAGTGCCTCTTGGGCCTTTTTCCCCAAGCTCCATGTTCGCGTACTGGATACACCCTGCCAGGCCGAACTAAGCAGACACAGCCACAACCCTGCAGTAGCGTGCGGTGCCTAGGATGGCACCCTATACACACTACCATCTCTCGGTGTAGGCATCGCTTGGCCTTTTATTCTGGCGCTCAGGCGGACTCGCGGACTGGACCAGTGCTTTCACCACAGGAAAGGAGACGTGACAGGATCCCTGCACACGGCCCGTACACTGGGATGGGGAACTGTGGGGGACAGTCTCCACTCCTTCCTTGGCACACTCCCTGCCACCCACATCGCTGCCACATCTTGGTGGAAGACGGCATCTGACTGCCCGTTTTTCCATCGGGCTGTTTCTGCGAGTTACGGATATGGCACCTGGTGGCAAGCCCAAGTCTGCCCTTGGGACAGGTGGCCAAGAAGATGCTGTCCCCTTGGGACCAGAGGCACAGGACAGGCCTGCCTTCTTCCCAGACTCCTTCCTCAGAGTCGAGCACACTCCCCTGCCCTTGTTATCCTTCATGTCTCCTTAGCAGCCAGGCTTCCATCTCTCCGGACAGGGAGCGGGGGACTCTTGTCTTGCTACCGGCCTGCTGTTCGTCCCATGTCAGGCTACCCTGCTTCCCGAGCCTTTCCCGACCCAGAGGCCAACGGCTCCTTCTCTTCTCTGTGGGCGGCGTGCTGTGCCTTCCCCACACTTGCTCCTGGGGAGCGCGGTGACCTACGTGTGCAACCACGCTTCTCTCTCAGGCAGAGGGGATGCTAGGGCAAAGAGTATTTCGCTCCCTGCGGGTATCTTCCACCGTGCGCGGAGACTAGCTCAGCAAGCAGCAGCAGCATCCCCATACCCAACTCAGATTTCCCAATGAATGCTGTGCTTTCCAAGGGCAGATGACAAGGCAAAGAGGCTTTCGCTGTATGCGGGTTTCTCCCACCGCTACACAGGGCTCAGGCAAGCAGCAGCAGCCCGTAGAACATTTCTCAGCGAATGCTGTGCTTTCGCAGAGGCTTTAGCTTGGAGCGAACATCACTTCGCCGCTGCTTACTCAGCATGGCTTCAGTTGCATCAGGGAAGAAGAGCTGCGGGAGAGCTGGTGCCTCTCGGGCCTTTTTTTACCGGGCTCCTTGTTGTGGTGCTGGATTCACCCTGCCAGGCCGAAGTAAGGAGACACAGCCACAACCCTGCAGTAGCGTGCGGAGCCTAGGATGGCACCCGATACACACTACCAACTCCCGGTGTAGGTATCGCTTGGCCTTTTACTCTGGCTCTAAGGCGGACTCGCGGACTAGCCCAGTGCTTTCCCCAAAGGATAGGAGAGGTGACAGGATCAATGCACACCGCCCGTGCACTGAATAGAGAGCTTTGCGGGACTGTCCCCACCCCTTCCCCTTAAGCCCCGTGCCTCCTCCAAGCTTCCACATCCTGGAGGAAGACGGCGTCTGACTCCCCGTTATTTCAGGGAGCTGTTTCTGCGAGTTCAGCGTAGGCGGCTGGTGGCTAGCGCATGTCTGCCCCAGGGACAGGTGGCCAAAGCGCTGCTGTCTCCTTGGGCCCAGAGGCTCAGGACAGGCATGCTTTCTGCCCAGACTCCTTCCTAAGAGTGGAGCACGCGCCCTGCCCTACTCATCCCCTCCTCTCCCCGGAGCAGCCAGGCTACCATCTCACTGCACATGGAGCGGGTGACACTTGTATTGCCACCGGCCCCTGTGCCTGCCAGGGCCGGCTTTCCGGCGTCGCCACCGTTTCGAGACCAGAAGGCCAACGGCTCCTGCTCTTCTCCCTGGGCAGCGTGCTGCACCTTCCACAGACATGCTCCTGGGGAGCGCAGTGAAAGACGTGTCCCTTTCCTTAAGGCTCTTTCCACAGGCGCAAGCCCGCTTCTCTCTCAGACAGAGGGGTGCTAGGGCAAAGAGGATTTCGCTCCATGCGGATATCTTCCACCTTGCTGCGGAGACTTGCTCAGGCATTCAGGTGCAGCATCACACACATCCGATTCTGATTTCCCAACGAATGCTGTGCCTTCCCAGAGGAGATGCCCGGGCAAAGAGGCTTTCGCTGTATGCGGGTATCTCCCACCGCGAGACTGGGCTCAGGCAAGCAGCAGAAGAGACCGCAGGACCGACTCTGATTTCCCAGTGACTGCTTTGCTTTCCCAGAGGTTTTCAGCTTGGCGCAAACCGCACTTCGCCTCTGCTTCCTCAGCAAGGCTTTGGTCGTTCGCTCTGTCGCGGAAGGGAAGAAAAGCCGCGGGAGAGCTGGTGCCTCTTGGGCCTTGCTTTCCCGGGCTCCAAGTTTGCGCCCGGGGTTCACCTTGCTAAGCCGATCTAAGCAGACACAGTCACAACCCTGCAGTCGCGTGCGTGGCCTAGCATGGCACTCTATGCCTATTACCATCTCCTGGGGTAGGTAAGGCTTTGCTTTTTGTTCCGGCGCTCAGGCAGACTGGGGTCTAGGCCAGTGCCTTCACCACAGAGAGAGGAGGAGACAGGATCCCTGGACACGGCCCGTGCACTGGGATGGGGAATTGTGGGGGACAGTCTCCACTCCATCCTCGGCACACTCCCTGCCACCCACAAGCTGCCACATCTTGGTGGAAGACGGCATCTGACTGCCCGTTTCTCCATGGAGTTTTTTCTGCGAGTTGTGGGTATGGCGCCTGGTGGCAAGCCCAAGTCTGCCCTTGTGATAGGTGGCCAAGGAGATGCTGTCCCCTTCGGATCAGAGGCACAGGACAGGCCTGCCTTCTGCCCAGACTCCTTCCTCAGAGTGGAGCACACGCCCGTGCCCTAGTCGTTCCCTCATGTCTCCTTAGCAACCAGGCTTCCATCTCTCTGGACAGGGAGCGGGGGACACTTGTCTTGCCACCGGCCTGCTGTTCGTGCCATGGCAGGCTATCCTGCTTCCCGAGCGTTTCCCGACCCAGAGGCCAACGGCTCCTTCACTTAACTGGGGGCGGCGTGCCGTGCCTTCCCCACCCTTGCTCCTGGGGTGCGCGGTGATAGACGTGTGCAACCACGCTTCTCTCTCAGGCAGAGGGGATGCTAGGGCAAAGAGTATTTCGCTCCATGCGGGTATCTTCCACCGTGCCGTGGAGACTAGCTCAGCAAGCAGCACCTGCATCCCCAAATCCAAGTCAGATTTCACAACGAATGCTGTGCTCTCCAAGGGCAGATGACAAGGCAAAGAGGCTTTCGCTCTATACGGGTTTCTCCCACCGCGAGACAGGGCTCAGGCTAGCAGCAGCAGCCCGCAGAACATTTCTCAGCGAATACTGTGCTTTCGCGAAGGCTTTGGCTTGGAGCGAACATCACTTCGCCGCTGCTTCATCAGCAAGGCTTCAGTCGCGTCACGGAAGAAGAGCTGCGGGAGAGCTGGTGCCTCTTGGGCCTTTTTACCCGGGCTCCTTGTTCGCGTCCTGGATTCACCCTGCCAGGCCGAACTAAGCAGACACAGCTACAACCCTGCAGCAGCGTGCGGTGCCTAGGATTGCACCCTATACACACTACTATCTCCCGGTGTAGGCATCGCTTGGCCTTTTACTCTGGCGCTCAGGCGGACTCGCCGACTAGACCAGTGCTTTCACCACAGGAAAGGAGACGTGACAGGATCCCTGCACACGGCCCGTGCACTGGGATGGGGAACTGTGGGGGACAGTCTCCATTCCTTCCTTGGCACACTCCCTGCCACCCACATCACTGCCACATCTTGGTGGAAGACGGCATCTGACTGCCCGTTTCTCCATCGGGCTGTTTCTGCGAGTTACGGGTATGGCACCTGGTGGCAAGCCCAAGTCTGCCCTTGGGACAGGTGGCCAAGAAGATGCTGTCCCCTTGGGACCAGAGGCACAGGACAGGCCTGCCTTCTTCCCAGACTCCTTCCTCAGAGTGGAGCACACGCCCCTGCCCTAGACGTCCCCTCATGTCTCCTTAGCAGCCAGGCTTCCATCTCTCTGGACAGGGAGCGGGGGACACTTGTCTTGCCACCGCCCTGTTGATCGTGCCACGGCACGCTATGCTGCTTCCCGAGCATTTCATGACCCCAAGGCCAACGGCTCCTTCTCTTCTCTGTGGGCGGCGTGCCGTGCCTTCCCACACTTGCTCCTGGGGAGCGCGGTGACCGACGTGTGCAACCACGCTTCTCTCTCAGGCAGAGGGAATGCTAGGGCAAAGAGTATTTCGCTCCATGCGGGTATCTTCCACCGTGAGGCGGAGACTAGCTCAGCAAGCAGCAGCAGCATTCCCATACCCAACTCAGATTTCCCATGAATGCTGTGCTTTCCAAGGGCAGATGACAAGGCAAAGAGGCTTTCGCAGTATGCGGGTTTCTCCCACCGCTACACAGGGCTCAGGCAAGCAGCAGTAGCCCGTAGAACATTTCTCAGCGAATGCTGTGCTTTCGCAGAGGCTTTAGCTTGGAGCGAACATCACTTCGCCGCTGCTTCCTCAGCATGGCTTCAGTCGCATCACGGAAGAAGAGCTGCGGGAGAGCTGGTGCCTCTTGGGCCTTTTTTACCGAGCTCCTTGTTCGCGTGCTGGAATCACCCTGCCAGGCCGAACTAAGCAGACACAGCCACAACCCTGCAGTAGCGTGCGGAGCCTAGGATGGCACCCTATACACACTACCATCTCCCGGTGTAGGCATCGCTTGGCCTTTTACTCTGGCGCTCAGGCGGACTCAGGGACTAGCCCAGTGCTTTCCCCAAAGGAAAGGAAAAGTGACAGGATCCATGCACACCGCCCGTGCACTGAATAGGGAGCTTTGGGGGACTGTCCCCACCCCTGCCCCTTAAACCCCGTGCCTTCTCCAAGCTTCCACATCCTGGAGGAAGACGGCGTCTGACTCCCCGTTATTTTAGGGAGCTGTTTCTCCGAGTTCAGCGTAGGCGCCTGGTGGCTAGCGCATGTCTGCCCCAGGGACAGGTGGCCAAAGCGCTGCTGTCTCCTTGGGCCCAGAGGCTCAGGACAGGCATGCTTTCTTCCCAGACTCCTTCCTAAGAGTGGAGGACGCACCCTGCCCTACTCATCCCCTCCTCTCTCCGGAGCAGCCAGGCTTCCGTCTCTCTGCACAGGGAGCGGGTGGCACTTGTATTACCACCAGCCGCTGTGCCTGTCAGGGCCGGCTCTCCTGCTTCGCAACCGTTTCCAGACCAGAAGGCCAACGGCTCCTGCTCTTCTCCCTGGGCAGCGTGCTGCACCTTCCACAGACATACTCCTGGGGAGCGCAGTGAAAGACGTGTCCCTTTCCTTAAGGCTCTTTCCACAGGCGCAAGCGCGCTTCTGTCTCAGGCAGAGGGGTGCTAGGGCAAAGAGGATTTCGCTCCATGCGGGTATCTTTCACCATGCTGCGGAGAGTAGCTCAGGCATTCAGCTGCAGCATCACACACTTCCGATTCTGATTTCCCAACGAATGTTGTGCCTTCCCAGAGGAGATGCCCGGGCAAAAAGGCTTTCGCTGTATGCGGGTATCTCCCACCGCGAGACTGGGCTCAGGCAAGCAGCAGAGGAGAGCGCAGAACCGACTCTGATTTCCCAGTGACTGCTTTGCTTTCCCAGAGGTTTTCAGCTTGGCACAAACCGCACTTCGCTGCTGCTTCCTCAGCAAGGCTTTGGTCGTTCGCTCTGTCGCGGCAGGGAAGAAAAGCCGCGGGAGAGCTGGTGCCTCTTGGGCCTTGCTTTCCCGGGCTCCAAGTTTGCGCCCGGGGTTCACCTTGCTAAGCCGATCTAAGCAGACACAGTCACAACCCTGCAGCAGCGTGCATGGCCTAGCATGGCACTCTATGCCTATTACCATCTCCTGGGGTAGGTAAGGCTTTGCTTTTTGTTCCGGCGCTCAGGCAGACTCGGGGTCTAGGCCAGTGCCTTCACCACAGGAGATAGGAGGCGATAAGATCTCTGTACACGGCCCGTGCACTCGATGGGGAACTGTGGGGGACAGTCTCCACTCCATCCTCGGCACACTCCCTGCCACCCACATCGCTTCCACATCTTGGTGGAAGACGGCATCTGACTGCCCGTTTCTCCACGGAGTTGTTTCTGCGAGTTGCGGGTATGGCGCCTCGTGGAACGCACAAGTCTGCCCTTGGGACAGGTGACCAAGGAGATGCTGTCCCATTGGGACCAGAGGCACAGGTCAGGCCTGCCTTCTCTCCAGACTCCTTCCTCAGAGTGGAGCACACTCCCCTGCCCTAGTTATCCCTTCATGTCTCCTTAGACGCCAGGCTTCCATCTCTCCGCACAGGGAGCGGTGGACACTTGTCTTGCTACCAGCCTGCTGTTCGTGCCATGGCAGGCTATCCTGCTTCCCGAGCGTTTCACTACCCCAAGGCCAACGGCCCCTTCTCTTCTCTGTTGGCGTGCCGTGCATTCCCCACACTCCTGCGGAGCACGTGACCGACGTGTGCAACCACGCTTCTCTCTCAGGCAGAGGGGATGCTAGGGCAAAGAGTATTTCGCTCCATGCGGGTATCTTCCACCGTGCCGCGGAGACTAGCTCAGCAAGCAGCAGCAGCATCCCCATACCCAACTCAGATTTCCCAACGAATGCTGTGCTTTCCAAGGGCAGATGACAAGGCAAAGAGGCTTTCGCTGTATGCGGGTTTCTCCCACCGCTACACAGGGCTCAGGCAAGCAGCAGCAGCCCGTAGAACATTTCTCAGCGAATGCTGTGCTTTCGCAGAGGCTTTGGCTTGGAGAGAACATCACTTCGCCGCTGCTTCCTCAGCAAGGCTTCAGTCGCGTCAGGGAAGAAGAGCTTGGGGAGAGCTGGTGCCTCTCGGGCCTTTTTTACCGGGCTCCTTGTTGTGGTGCTGGATTCACCCTGCCAGGCCGAAGTAAGCAGACACAGCCACAACCCTGCAGTAGAGTGCGGAGCCTAGGATGGCACCCTATACACACTACCAACTCCCGGTGTAGGCATCACTTGGCCTTTTACTCTGGCTCTAAGGCGGACTCGCGGACTAGCCCAGTGCTTTCCCCAAAGGATAGGAGAGGTGACAGGATCCATGCACACCGCCCGTGCACTGAATACGGAGCTTTGCGGGACTGTCCCCACCCCTTCCCCTTAAGCCCCGTGCCTCCTCCAAGCTTCCACATCCTGGAGGAAGACGGCGTCTGACTCCCCGTTATTTCAGGGAGCTGTTTCTGCGAGTTCAGCGTAGGCGGCTGGTGGCTAGCGCATGTCTGCCCCAGGGACAGGTGGCCAAAGCGCTGCTGTCTCCTTGGGCCCAGAGGCTCAGGACAGGCATGCTTTCTGCCCAGACTCCTTCCTAAGAGTGGAGCACGCGCCCTGCCCTACTCATCCCCTCCTCTCCCCGGAGCAGCCAGGCTACCATCTCACTGCACATGGAGCGGGTGACACTTGTATTGCCACCGGCCCCTGTGCCTGCCAGGGCCGGCTTTCCGGCGTCGCCACCGTTTCGAGACCAGAAGGCCAACGGCTCCTGCTCTTCTCCCTGGGCAGCGTGCTGCACCTTCCACAGACATGCTCCTGGGGAGCGCAGTGAAAGACGTGTCCCTTTCCTTAAGGCTCTTTCCACAGGCGCAAGCCCGCTTCTCTCTCAGACAGAGGGGTGCTAGGGCAAAGAGGATTTCGCTCCATGCGGATATCTTCCACCTTGCTGCGGAGACTTGCTCAGGCATTCAGGTGCAGCATCACACACATCCGATTCTGATTTCCCAACGAATGCTGTGCCTTCCCAGAGGAGATGCCCGGGCAAAGAGGCTTTCGCTGTATGCGGGTATCTCCCACCGCGAGACTGGGCTCAGGCAAGCAGCAGAAGAGACCGCAGGACCGACTCTGATTTCCCAGTGACTGCTTTGCTTTCCCAGAGGTTTTCAGCTTGGCGCAAACCGCACTTCGCCTCTGCTTCCTCAGCAAGGCTTTGGTCGTTCGCTCTGTCGCGGAAGGGAAGAAAAGCCGCGGGAGAGCTGGTGCCTCTTGGGCCTTGCTTTCCCGGGCTCCAAGTTTGCGCCCGGGGTTCACCTTGCTAAGCCGATCTAAGCAGACACAGTCACAACCCTGCAGTCGCGTGCGTGGCCTAGCATGGCACTCTATGCCTATTACCATCTCCTGGGGTAGGTAAGGCTTTGCTTTTTGTTCCGGCGCTCAGGCTGACTCGGGGTCTGGGCCAGTGCCTTCACCACAGGAGAGAGGTGGCGACAGGATCCCTGGACACGGCCTGTGCACTGGGATGGGGAACTGTGGGGAACAGTCTCCACTCCATCCTCGGCACACTCCATGCCACCCACAAGCTGCCACATCTTGGTGGAAGACAGCATCTGACTGCCCGTTTTCCATGGAGTTGTTTCTGCGAGTTGTGGGTATGGCGCCTGGTGGCAAGCCCAAGTCTGCCCTTGGGACAGGTGGCCAAGGAGATGCTGTCCCCTTCGGACCAGAGGCACAGGACAGGCCTGCCTTCTGCCCAGACTCCTTCCTCAGAGTGGAGCACAAGCCCGTGCCCTAGTCGTCCCCTCATGTCTCCTTAGCAACAAGGATTCCATCTCTCCGGACAGGGCGCGGTGGACACTTGTCTTCCACAGGCCTTCTACTCGAGCCACGGCAGGCTCTCCTGCTTCCCGAAAATTTCATGATCCCAAGGCCAACGGCTCCTTCTCTTTTCTGTGGGCGTCTTGCCGTGTTTCCCCAAACTTGCTCCAGGGGAGCGCAGTGACAGATGTGTGCAACCAAGCTTCTCTCTCAGGCAGAGGGGATGCTAGGGCAAAGAGTATTTGGCTCCATGCGGTTATCTTCCACCGTGCCATGGAGACTAGCTCAGCAAGCAGCACCTGCATCCCCAAACCCAACTCAGATTTCCCAACGAATGCTGTGCTTTCCAAGGGCAGATGACAAGGCAAAGAGGCTTTCGCTGTATGCGGGTTTCTCCCACCGCTACACAGGGCTCAGGCAAGCAGTAGCAGCCCGCAGAACATTTTTTCGCCGCTGCTTCTTCAGCAAGGCTTCAGCCGCGTCAGGGAAGAAGAGCTGAAGGAGAGCTAGTGCCTCTTGGGCCTTTTTCCCCAAGCTCCATGTTCGCGTACTGGATACACCCTGCCAGGCCGAACTAAGCAGACACAGCCACAACCCTGCAGTAGCGTGCGGTGCCTAGGATGGCACCCTATACACACTACCATCTCTCGGTGTAGGCATCGCTTGGCCTTTTATTCTGGCGCTCAGGCGGACTCGCGGACTGGACCAGTGCTTTCACCACAGGAAAGGAGACGTGACAGGATCCCTGCACACGGCCCGTACACTGGGATGGGGAACTGTGGGGGACAGTCTCCACTCCTTCCTTGGCACACTCCCTGCCACCCACATCGCTGCCACATCTTGGTGGAAGACGGCATCTGACTGCCCGTTTTTCCATCGGGCTGTTTCTGCGAGTTACGGATATGGCACCTGGTGGCAAGCCCAAGTCTGCCCTTGGGACAGGTGGCCAAGAAGATGCTGTCCCCTTGGGACCAGAGGCACAGGACAGGCCTTCCTTCTTCCCAGACTCCTTCCTCAGAGTCGAGCACACTCCCCTGCCCTTGTTATCCTTCATGTCTCCTTAGCAGCCAGGCTTCCATCTCTCCGGACAGGGAGCGGGGGACTCTTGTCTTGCTACCGGCCTGCTGTTCGTCCCATGTCAGGCTACCCTGCTTCCCGAGCCTTTCCCGACCCAGAGGCCAACGGCTCCTTCTCTTCTCTGTGGGCGGCGTGCTGTGCCTTCCCCACACTTGCTCCTGGGGAGCGCGGTGACCTACGTGTGCAACCACGCTTCTCTCTCAGGCAGAGGGGATGCTAGGGCAAAGAGTATTTCGCTCCCTGCGGGTATCTTCCACCGTGCGCGGAGACTAGCTCAGCAAGCAGCAGCAGCATCCCCATACCCAACTCAGATTTCCCAATGAATGCTGTGCTTTCCAAGGGCAGATGACAAGGCAAAGAGGCTTTCGCTGTATGCGGGTTTCTCCCACCGCTACACAGGGCTCAGGCAAGCAGCAGCAGCCCGTAGAACATTTCTCAGCGAATGCTGTGCTTTCGCAGAGGCTTTAGCTTGGAGCGAACATCACTTCGCCGCTGCTTACTCAGCATGGCTTCAGTTGCATCAGGGAAGAAGAGCTGCGGGAGAGCTGGTGCCTCTCGGGCCTTTTTTTACCGGGCTCCTTGTTGTGGTGCTGGATTCACCCTGCCAGGCCGAAGTAAGGAGACACAGCCACAACCCTGCAGTAGCGTGCGGAGCCTAGGATGGCACCCGATACACACTACCAACTCCCGGTGTAGGTATCGCTTGGCCTTTTACTCTGGCTCTAAGGCGGACTCGCGGACTAGCCCAGTGCTTTCCCCAAAGGATAGGAGAGGTGACAGGATCAATGCACACCGCCCGTGCACTGAATAGAGAGCTTTGCGGGACTGTCCCCACCCCTTCCCCTTAAGCCCCGTGCCTCCTCCAAGCTTCCACATCCTGGAGGAAGACGGCGTCTGACTCCCCGTTATTTCAGGGAGCTGTTTCTGCGAGTTCAGCGTAGGCGGCTGGTGGCTAGCGCATGTCTGCCCCAGGGACAGGTGGCCAAAGCGCTGCTGTCTCCTTGGGCCCAGAGGCTCAGGACAGGCATGCTTTCTGCCCAGACTCCTTCCTAAGAGTGGAGCACGCGCCCTGCCCTACTCATCCCCTCCTCTCCCCGGAGCAGCCAGGCTACCATCTCACTGCACATGGAGCGGGTGACACTTGTATTGCCACCGGCCCCTGTGCCTGCCAGGGCCGGCTTTCCGGCGTCGCCACCGTTTCGAGACCAGAAGGCCAACGGCTCCTGCTCTTCTCCCTGGGCAGCGTGCTGCACCTTCCACAGACATGCTCCTGGGGAGCGCAGTGAAAGACGTGTCCCTTTCCTTAAGGCTCTTTCCACAGGCGCAAGCCCGCTTCTCTCTCAGACAGAGGGGTGCTAGGGCAAAGAGGATTTCGCTCCATGCGGATATCTTCCACCTTGCTGCGGAGACTTGCTCAGGCATTCAGGTGCAGCATCACACACATCCGATTCTGATTTCCCAACGAATGCTGTGCCTTCCCAGAGGAGATGCCCGGGCAAAGAGGCTTTCGCTGTATGCGGGTATCTCCCACCGCGAGACTGGGCTCAGGCAAGCAGCAGAAGAGACCGCAGGACCGACTCTGATTTCCCAGTGACTGCTTTGCTTTCCCAGAGGTTTTCAGCTTGGCGCAAACCGCACTTCGCCTCTGCTTCCTCAGCAAGGCTTTGGTCGTTCGCTCTGTCGCGGAAGGGAAGAAAAGCCGCGGGAGAGCTGGTGCCTCTTGGGCCTTGCTTTCCCGGGCTCCAAGTTTGCGCCCGGGGTTCACCTTGCTAAGCCGATCTAAGCAGACACAGTCACAACCCTGCAGTCGCGTGCGTGGCCTAGCATGGCACTCTATGCCTATTACCATCTCCTGGGGTAGGTAAGGCTTTGCTTTTTGTTCCGGCGCTCAGGCAGACTGGGGTCTAGGCCAGTGCCTTCACCACAGAGAGAGGAGGAGACAGGATCCCTGGACACGGCCCGTGCACTGGGATGGGGAATTGTGGGGGACAGTCTCCACTCCATCCTCGGCACACTCCCTGCCACCCACAAGCTGCCACATCTTGGTGGAAGACGGCATCTGACTGCCCGTTTCTCCATGGAGTTTTTTCTGCGAGTTGTGGGTATGGCGCCTGGTGGCAAGCCCAAGTCTGCCCTTGTGATAGGTGGCCAAGGAGATGCTGTCCCCTTCGGATCAGAGGCACAGGACAGGCCTGCCTTCTGCCCAGACTCCTTCCTCAGAGTGGAGCACACGCCCGTGCCCTAGTCGTTCCCTCATGTCTCCTTAGCAACCAGGCTTCCATCTCTCTGGACAGGGAGCGGGGGACACTTGTCTTGCCACCGGCCTGCTGTTCGTGCCATGGCAGGCTATCCTGCTTCCCGAGCGTTTCCCGACCCAGAGGCCAACGGCTCCTTCACTTAACTGGGGGCGGCGTGCCGTGCCTTCCCCACCCTTGCTCCTGGGGTGCGCGGTGATAGACGTGTGCAACCACGCTTCTCTCTCAGGCAGAGGGGATGCTAGGGCAAAGAGTATTTCGCTCCATGCGGGTATCTTCCACCGTGCCGTGGAGACTAGCTCAGCAAGCAGCACCTGCATCCCCAAATCCAAGTCAGATTTCACAACGAATGCTGTGCTCTCCAAGGGCAGATGACAAGGCAAAGAGGCTTTCGCTCTATACGGGTTTCTCCCACCGCGAGACAGGGCTCAGGCTAGCAGCAGCAGCCCGCAGAACATTTCTCAGCGAATACTGTGCTTTCGCGAAGGCTTTGGCTTGGAGCGAACATCACTTCGCCGCTGCTTCATCAGCAAGGCTTCAGTCGCGTCACGGAAGAAGAGCTGCGGGAGAGCTGGTGCCTCTTGGGCCTTTTTACCCGGGCTCCTTGTTCGCGTCCTGGATTCACCCTGCCAGGCCGAACTAAGCAGACACAGCTACAACCCTGCAGCAGCGTGCGGTGCCTAGGATTGCACCCTATACACACTACTATCTCCCGGTGTAGGCATCGCTTGGCCTTTTACTCTGGCGCTCAGGCGGACTCGCCGACTAGACCAGTGCTTTCACCACAGGAAAGGAGACGTGACAGGATCCCTGCACACGGCCCGTGCACTGGGATGGGGAACTGTGGGGGACAGTCTCCATTCCTTCCTTGGCACACTCCCTGCCACCCACATCACTGCCACATCTTGGTGGAAGACGGCATCTGACTGCCCGTTTCTCCATCGGGCTGTTTCTGCGAGTTACGGGTATGGCACCTGGTGGCAAGCCCAAGTCTGCCCTTGGGACAGGTGGCCAAGAAGATGCTGTCCCCTTGGGACCAGAGGCACAGGACAGGCCTGCCTTCTTCCCAGACTCCTTCCTCAGAGTGGAGCACACGCCCCTGCCCTAGACGTCCCCTCATGTCTCCTTAGCAGCCAGGCTTCCATCTCTCTGGACAGGGAGCGGGGGACACTTGTCTTGCCACCGCCCTGTTGATCGTGCCACGGCACGCTATGCTGCTTCCCGAGCATTTCATGACCCCAAGGCCAACGGCTCCTTCTCTTCTCTGTGGGCGGCGTGCCGTGCCTTCCCACACTTGCTCCTGGGGAGCGCGGTGACCGACGTGTGCAACCACGCTTCTCTCTCAGGCAGAGGGAATGCTAGGGCAAAGAGTATTTCGCTCCATGCGGGTATCTTCCACCGTGAGGCGGAGACTAGCTCAGCAAGCAGCAGCAGCATTCCCATACCCAACTCAGATTTCCCATGAATGCTGTGCTTTCCAAGGGCAGATGACAAGGCAAAGAGGCTTTCGCAGTATGCGGGTTTCTCCCACCGCTACACAGGGCTCAGGCAAGCAGCAGTAGCCCGTAGAACATTTCTCAGCGAATGCTGTGCTTTCGCAGAGGCTTTAGCTTGGAGCGAACATCACTTCGCCGCTGCTTCCTCAGCATGGCTTCAGTCGCATCACGGAAGAAGAGCTGCGGGAGAGCTGGTGCCTCTTGGGCCTTTTTTACCGAGCTCCTTGTTCGCGTGCTGGAATCACCCTGCCAGGCCGAACTAAGCAGACACAGCCACAACCCTGCAGTAGCGTGCGGAGCCTAGGATGGCACCCTATACACACTACCATCTCCCGGTGTAGGCATCGCTTGGCCTTTTACTCTGGCGCTCAGGCGGACTCAGGGACTAGCCCAGTGCTTTCCCCAAAGGAAAGGAAAAGTGACAGGATCCATGCACACCGCCCGTGCACTGAATAGGGAGCTTTGGGGGACTGTCCCCACCCCTGCCCCTTAAACCCCGTGCCTTCTCCAAGCTTCCACATCCTGGAGGAAGACGGCGTCTGACTCCCCGTTATTTTAGGGAGCTGTTTCTCCGAGTTCAGCGTAGGCGCCTGGTGGCTAGCGCATGTCTGCCCCAGGGACAGGTGGCCAAAGCGCTGCTGTCTCCTTGGGCCCAGAGGCTCAGGACAGGCATGCTTTCTTCCCAGACTCCTTCCTAAGAGTGGAGGACGCACCCTGCCCTACTCATCCCCTCCTCTCTCCGGAGCAGCCAGGCTTCCGTCTCTCTGCACAGGGAGCGGGTGGCACTTGTATTACCACCAGCCGCTGTGCCTGTCAGGGCCGGCTCTCCTGCTTCGCAACCGTTTCCAGACCAGAAGGCCAACGGCTCCTGCTCTTCTCCCTGGGCAGCGTGCTGCACCTTCCACAGACATACTCCTGGGGAGCGCAGTGAAAGACGTGTCCCTTTCCTTAAGGCTCTTTCCACAGGCGCAAGCGCGCTTCTGTCTCAGGCAGAGGGGTGCTAGGGCAAAGAGGATTTCGCTCCATGCGGGTATCTTTCACCATGCTGCGGAGAGTAGCTCAGGCATTCAGCTGCAGCATCACACACTTCCGATTCTGATTTCCCAACGAATGTTGTGCCTTCCCAGAGGAGATGCCCGGGCAAAAAGGCTTTCGCTGTATGCGGGTATCTCCCACCGCGAGACTGGGCTCAGGCAAGCAGCAGAGGAGAGCGCAGAACCGACTCTGATTTCCCAGTGACTGCTTTGCTTTCCCAGAGGTTTTCAGCTTGGCACAAACCGCACTTCGCTGCTGCTTCCTCAGCAAGGCTTTGGTCGTTCGCTCTGTCGCGGCAGGGAAGAAAAGCCGCGGGAGAGCTGGTGCCTCTTGGGCCTTGCTTTCCCGGGCTCCAAGTTTGCGCCCGGGGTTCACCTTGCTAAGCCGATCTAAGCAGACACAGTCACAACCCTGCAGCAGCGTGCATGGCCTAGCATGGCACTCTATGCCTATTACCATCTCCTGGGGTAGGTAAGGCTTTGCTTTTTGTTCCGGCGCTCAGGCAGACTCGGGGTCTAGGCCAGTGCCTTCACCACAGGAGATAGGAGGCGATAAGATCTCTGTACACGGCCCGTGCACTCGATGGGGAACTGTGGGGGACAGTCTCCACTCCATCCTCGGCACACTCCCTGCCACCCACATCGCTTCCACATCTTGGTGGAAGACGGCATCTGACTGCCCGTTTCTCCACGGAGTTGTTTCTGCGAGTTGCGGGTATGGCGCCTCGTGGAACGCACAAGTCTGCCCTTGGGACAGGTGACCAAGGAGATGCTGTCCCATTGGGACCAGAGGCACAGGTCAGGCCTGCCTTCTCTCCAGACTCCTTCCTCAGAGTGGAGCACACTCCCCTGCCCTAGTTATCCCTTCATGTCTCCTTAGACGCCAGGCTTCCATCTCTCCGCACAGGGAGCGGTGGACACTTGTCTTGCTACCAGCCTGCTGTTCGTGCCATGGCAGGCTATCCTGCTTCCCGAGCGTTTCACTACCCCAAGGCCAACGGCCCCTTCTCTTCTCTGTTGGCGTGCCGTGCATTCCCCACACTCCTGCGGAGCACGTGACCGACGTGTGCAACCACGCTTCTCTCTCAGGCAGAGGGGATGCTAGGGCAAAGAGTATTTCGCTCCATGCGGGTATCTTCCACCGTGCCGCGGAGACTAGCTCAGCAAGCAGCAGCAGCATCCCCATACCCAACTCAGATTTCCCAACGAATGCTGTGCTTTCCAAGGGCAGATGACAAGGCAAAGAGGCTTTCGCTGTATGCGGGTTTCTCCCACCGCTACACAGGGCTCAGGCAAGCAGCAGCAGCCCGTAGAACATTTCTCAGCGAATGCTGTGCTTTCGCAGAGGCTTTGGCTTGGAGAGAACATCACTTCGCCGCTGCTTCCTCAGCAAGGCTTCAGTCGCGTCAGGGAAGAAGAGCTTGGGGAGAGCTGGTGCCTCTCGGGCCTTTTTTACCGGGCTCCTTGTTGTGGTGCTGGATTCACCCTGCCAGGCCGAAGTAAGCAGACACAGCCACAACCCTGCAGTAGAGTGCGGAGCCTAGGATGGCACCCTATACACACTACCAACTCCCGGTGTAGGCATCACTTGGCCTTTTACTCTGGCTCTAAGGCGGACTCGCGGACTAGCCCAGTGCTTTCCCCAAAGGATAGGAGAGGTGACAGGATCCATGCACACCGCCCGTGCACTGAATACGGAGCTTTGCGGGACTGTCCCCACCCCTTCCCCTTAAGCCCCGTGCCTCCTCCAAGCTTCCACATCCTGGAGGAAGACGGCGTCTGACTCCCCGTTATTTCAGGGAGCTGTTTCTGCGAGTTCAGCGTAGGCGGCTGGTGGCTAGCGCATGTCTGCCCCAGGGACAGGTGGCCAAAGCGCTGCTGTCTCCTTGGGCCCAGAGGCTCAGGACAGGCATGCTTTCTGCCCAGACTCCTTCCTAAGAGTGGAGCACGCGCCCTGCCCTACTCATCCCCTCCTCTCCCCGGAGCAGCCAGGCTACCATCTCACTGCACATGGAGCGGGTGACACTTGTATTGCCACCGGCCCCTGTGCCTGCCAGGGCCGGCTTTCCGGCGTCGCCACCGTTTCGAGACCAGAAGGCCAACGGCTCCTGCTCTTCTCCCTGGGCAGCGTGCTGCACCTTCCACAGACATGCTCCTGGGGAGCGCAGTGAAAGACGTGTCCCTTTCCTTAAGGCTCTTTCCACAGGCGCAAGCCCGCTTCTCTCTCAGACAGAGGGGTGCTAGGGCAAAGAGGATTTCGCTCCATGCGGATATCTTCCACCTTGCTGCGGAGACTTGCTCAGGCATTCAGGTGCAGCATCACACACATCCGATTCTGATTTCCCAACGAATGCTGTGCCTTCCCAGAGGAGATGCCCGGGCAAAGAGGCTTTCGCTGTATGCGGGTATCTCCCACCGCGAGACTGGGCTCAGGCAAGCAGCAGAAGAGACCGCAGGACCGACTCTGATTTCCCAGTGACTGCTTTGCTTTCCCAGAGGTTTTCAGCTTGGCGCAAACCGCACTTCGCCTCTGCTTCCTCAGCAAGGCTTTGGTCGTTCGCTCTGTCGCGGAAGGGAAGAAAAGCCGCGGGAGAGCTGGTGCCTCTTGGGCCTTGCTTTCCCGGGCTCCAAGTTTGCGCCCGGGGTTCACCTTGCTAAGCCGATCTAAGCAGACACAGTCACAACCCTGCAGTCGCGTGCGTGGCCTAGCATGGCACTCTATGCCTATTACCATCTCCTGGGGTAGGTAAGGCTTTGCTTTTTGTTCCGGCGCTCAGGCTGACTCGGGGTCTGGGCCAGTGCCTTCACCACAGGAGAGAGGTGGCGACAGGATCCCTGGACACGGCCTGTGCACTGGGATGGGGAACTGTGGGGAACAGTCTCCACTCCATCCTCGGCACACTCCATGCCACCCACAAGCTGCCACATCTTGGTGGAAGACAGCATCTGACTGCCCGTTTTCCATGGAGTTGTTTCTGCGAGTTGTGGGTATGGCGCCTGGTGGCAAGCCCAAGTCTGCCCTTGGGACAGGTGGCCAAGGAGATGCTGTCCCCTTCGGACCAGAGGCACAGGACAGGCCTGCCTTCTGCCCAGACTCCTTCCTCAGAGTGGAGCACAAGCCCGTGCCCTAGTCGTCCCCTCATGTCTCCTTAGCAACAAGGATTCCATCTCTCCGGACAGGGCGCGGTGGACACTTGTCTTCCACAGGCCTTCTACTCGAGCCACGGCAGGCTCTCCTGCTTCCCGAAAATTTCATGATCCCAAGGCCAACGGCTCCTTCTCTTTTCTGTGGGCGGCTTGCCGTGTTTCCCCAAACTTGCTCCAGGGGAGCGCAGTGACAGATGTGTGCAACCAAGCTTCTCTCTCAGGCAGAGGGGATGCTAGGGCAAAGAGTATTTGGCTCCATGCGGTTATCTTCCACCGTGCCATGGAGACTAGCTCAGCAAGCAGCACCTGCATCCCCAAACCCAACTCAGATTTCCCAACGAATGCTGTGCTTTCCAAGGGCAGATGACAAGGCAAAGAGGCTTTCGCTGTATGCGGGTTTCTCCCACCGCTACACAGGGCTCAGGGAAGCAGTAGCAGCCCGCAGAACATTTTTTCGCCGCTGCTTCTTCAGCAAGGCTTCAGCCGCGTCAGGGAAGAAGAGCTGAAGGAGAGCTAGTGCCTCTTGGGCCTTTTTCCCCAAGCTCCATGTTCGCGTACTGGATACACCCTGCCAGGCCGAAGTAAGCAGACACAGCCACAACCCTGCAGTAGCGTGCGGTGCCTAGGATGGCACCCTATACACACTACCATCTCTCGGTGTAGGCATCGCTTGGCCTTTTATTCTGGCGCTCAGGCGGACTCGCGGACTGGACCAGTGCTTTCACCACAGGAAAGGAGACGTGACAGGATCCCTGCACACGGCCCGTACACTGGGATGGGGAACTGTGGGGGACAGTCTCCACTCCTTCCTTGGCACACTCCCTGCCACCCACATCGCTGCCACATCTTGGTGGAAGACGGCATCTGACTGCCCGTTTTTCCATCGGGCTGTTTCTGCGAGTTACGGATATGGCACCTGGTGGCAAGCCCAAGTCTGCCCTTGGGACAGGTGGCCAAGAAGATGCTGTCCCCTTGGGACCAGAGGCACAGGACAGGCCTGCCTTCTTCCCAGACTCCTTCCTCAGAGTCGAGCACACTCCCCTGCCCTTGTTATCCTTCATGTCTCCTTAGCAGCCAGGCTTCCATCTCTCCGGACAGGGAGCGGGGGACTCTTGTCTTGCTACCGGCCTGCTGTTCGTCCCATGTCAGGCTACCCTGCTTCCCGAGCCTTTCCCGACCCAGAGGCCAACGGCTCCTTCTCTTCTCTGTGGGCGGCGTGCTGTGCCTTCCCCACACTTGCTCCTGGGGAGCGCGGTGACCTACGTGTGCAACCACGCTTCTCTCTCAGGCAGAGGGGATGCTAGGGCAAAGAGTATTTCGCTCCCTGCGGGTATCTTCCACCGTGCGCGGAGACTAGCTCAGCAAGCAGCAGCAGCATCCCCATACCCAACTCAGATTTCCCAATGAATGCTGTGCTTTCCAAGGGCAGATGACAAGGCAAAGAGGCTTTCGCTGTATGCGGGTTTCTCCCACCGCTACACAGGGCTCAGGCAAGCAGCAGCAGCCCGTAGAACATTTCTCAGCGAATGCTGTGCTTTCGCAGAGGCTTTAGCTTGGAGCGAACATCACTTCGCCGCTGCTTACTCAGCATGGCTTCAGTTGCATCAGGGAAGAAGAGCTGCGGGAGAGCTGGTGCCTCTCGGGCCTTTTTTTACCGGGCTCCTTGTTGTGGTGCTGGATTCACCCTGCCAGGCCGAAGTAAGGAGACACAGCCACAACCCTGCAGTAGCGTGCGGAGCCTAGGATGGCACCCGATACACACTACCAACTCCCGGTGTAGGTATCGCTTGGCCTTTTACTCTGGCTCTAAGGCGGACTCGCGGACTAGCCCAGTGCTTTCCCCAAAGGATAGGAGAGGTGACAGGATCAATGCACACCGCCCGTGCACTGAATAGAGAGCTTTGCGGGACTGTCCCCACCCCTTCCCCTTAAGCCCCGTGCCTCCTCCAAGCTTCCACATCCTGGAGGAAGACGGCGTCTGACTCCCCGTTATTTCAGGGAGCTGTTTCTGCGAGTTCAGCGTAGGCGGCTGGTGGCTAGCGCATGTCTGCCCCAGGGACAGGTGGCCAAAGCGCTGCTGTCTCCTTGGGCCCAGAGGCTCAGGACAGGCATGCTTTCTGCCCAGACTCCTTCCTAAGAGTGGAGCACGCGCCCTGCCCTACTCATCCCCTCCTCTCCCCGGAGCAGCCAGGCTACCATCTCACTGCACATGGAGCGGGTGACACTTGTATTGCCACCGGCCCCTGTGCCTGCCAGGGCCGGCTTTCCGGCGTCGCCACCGTTTCGAGACCAGAAGGCCAACGGCTCCTGCTCTTCTCCCTGGGCAGCGTGCTGCACCTTCCACAGACATGCTCCTGGGGAGCGCAGTGAAAGACGTGTCCCTTTCCTTAAGGCTCTTTCCACAGGCGCAAGCCCGCTTCTCTCTCAGACAGAGGGGTGCTAGGGCAAAGAGGATTTCGCTCCATGCGGATATCTTCCACCTTGCTGCGGAGACTTGCTCAGGCATTCAGGTGCAGCATCACACACATCCGATTCTGATTTCCCAACGAATGCTGTGCCTTCCCAGAGGAGATGCCCGGGCAAAGAGGCTTTCGCTGTATGCGGGTATCTCCCACCGCGAGACTGGGCTCAGGCAAGCAGCAGAAGAGACCGCAGGACCGACTCTGATTTCCCAGTGACTGCTTTGCTTTCCCAGAGGTTTTCAGCTTGGCGCAAACCGCACTTCGCCTCTGCTTCCTCAGCAAGGCTTTGGTCGTTCGCTCTGTCGCGGAAGGGAAGAAAAGCCGCGGGAGAGCTGGTGCCTCTTGGGCCTTGCTTTCCCGGGCTCCAAGTTTGCGCCCGGGGTTCACCTTGCTAAGCCGATCTAAGCAGACACAGTCACAACCCTGCAGTCGCGTGCGTGGCCTAGCATGGCACTCTATGCCTATTACCATCTCCTGGGGTAGGTAAGGCTTTGCTTTTTGTTCCGGCGCTCAGGCAGACTGGGGTCTAGGCCAGTGCCTTCACCACAGAGAGAGGAGGAGACAGGATCCCTGGACACGGCCCGTGCACTGGGATGGGGAATTGTGGGGGACAGTCTCCACTCCATCCTCGGCACACTCCCTGCCACCCACAAGCTGCCACATCTTGGTGGAAGACGGCATCTGACTGCCCGTTTCTCCATGGAGTTTTTTCTGCGAGTTGTGGGTATGGCGCCTGGTGGCAAGCCCAAGTCTGCCCTTGTGATAGGTGGCCAAGGAGATGCTGTCCCCTTCGGATCAGAGGCACAGGACAGGCCTGCCTTCTGCCCAGACTCCTTCCTCAGAGTGGAGCACACGCCCGTGCCCTAGTCGTTCCCTCATGTCTCCTTAGCAACCAGGCTTCCATCTCTCTGGACAGGGAGCGGGGGACACTTGTCTTGCCACCGGCCTGCTGTTCGTGCCATGGCAGGCTATCCTGCTTCCCGAGCGTTTCCCGACCCAGAGGCCAACGGCTCCTTCACTTAACTGGGGGCGGCGTGCCGTGCCTTCCCCACCCTTGCTCCTGGGGTGCGCGGTGATAGACGTGTGCAACCACGCTTCTCTCTCAGGCAGAGGGGATGCTAGGGCAAAGAGTATTTCGCTCCATGCGGGTATCTTCCACCGTGCCGTGGAGACTAGCTCAGCAAGCAGCACCTGCATCCCCAAATCCAAGTCAGATTTCACAACGAATGCTGTGCTCTCCAAGGGCAGATGACAAGGCAAAGAGGCTTTCGCTCTATACGGGTTTCTCCCACCGCGAGACAGGGCTCAGGCTAGCAGCAGCAGCCCGCAGAACATTTCTCAGCGAATACTGTGCTTTCGCGAAGGCTTTGGCTTGGAGCGAACATCACTTCGCCGCTGCTTCATCAGCAAGGCTTCAGTCGCGTCACGGAAGAAGAGCTGCGGGAGAGCTGGTGCCTCTTGGGCCTTTTTACCCGGGCTCCTTGTTCGCGTCCTGGATTCACCCTGCCAGGCCAAACTAAGCAGACACAGCTACAACCCTGCAGCAGCGTGCGGTGCCTAGGATTGCACCCTATACACACTACTATCTCCCGGTGTAGGCATCGCTTGGCCTTTTACTCTGGCGCTCAGGCGGACTCGCCGACTAGACCAGTGCTTTCACCACAGGAAAGGAGACGTGACAGGATCCCTGCACACGGCCCGTGCACTGGGATGGGGAACTGTGGGGGACAGTCTCCATTCCTTCCTTGGCACACTCCCTGCCACCCACATCACTGCCACATCTTGGTGGAAGACGGCATCTGACTGCCCGTTTCTCCATCGGGCTGTTTCTGCGAGTTACGGGTATGGCACCTGGTGGCAAGCCCAAGTCTGCCCTTGGGACAGGTGGCCAAGAAGATGCTGTCCCCTTGGGACCAGAGGCACAGGACAGGCCTGCCTTCTTCCCAGACTCCTTCCTCAGAGTGGAGCACACGCCCCTGCCCTAGACGTCCCCTCATGTCTCCTTAGCAGCCAGGCTTCCATCTCTCTGGACAGGGAGCGGGGGACACTTGTCTTGCCACCGCCCTGTTGATCGTGCCACGGCACGCTATGCTGCTTCCCGAGCATTTCATGACCCCAAGGCCAACGGCTCCTTCTCTTCTCTGTGGGCGGCGTGCCGTGCCTTCCCACACTTGCTCCTGGGGAGCGCGGTGACCGACGTGTGCAACCACGCTTCTCTCTCAGGCAGAGGGAATGCTAGGGCAAAGAGTATTTCGCTCCATGCGGGTATCTTCCACCGTGAGGCGGAGACTAGCTCAGCAAGCAGCAGCAGCATTCCCATACCCAACTCAGATTTCCCATGAATGCTGTGCTTTCCAAGGGCAGATGACAAGGCAAAGAGGCTTTCGCAGTATGCGGGTTTCTCCCACCGCTACACAGGGCTCAGGCAAGCAGCAGTAGCCCGTAGAACATTTCTCAGCGAATGCTGTGCTTTCGCAGAGGCTTTAGCTTGGAGCGAACATCACTTCGCCGCTGCTTCCTCAGCATGGCTTCAGTCGCATCACGGAAGAAGAGCTGCGGGAGAGCTGGTGCCTCTTGGGCCTTTTTTACCGAGCTCCTTGTTCGCGTGCTGGAATCACCCTGCCAGGCCGAACTAAGCAGACACAGCCACAACCCTGCAGTAGCGTGCGGAGCCTAGGATGGCACCCTATACACACTACCATCTCCCGGTGTAGGCATCGCTTGGCCTTTTACTCTGGCGCTCAGGCGGACTCAGGGACTAGCCCAGTGCTTTCCCCAAAGGAAAGGAAAAGTGACAGGATCCATGCACACCGCCCGTGCACTGAATAGGGAGCTTTGGGGGACTGTCCCCACCCCTGCCCCTTAAACCCCGTGCCTTCTCCAAGCTTCCACATCCTGGAGGAAGACGGCGTCTGACTCCCCGTTATTTTAGGGAGCTGTTTCTCCGAGTTCAGCGTAGGCGCCTGGTGGCTAGCGCATGTCTGCCCCAGGGACAGGTGGCCAAAGCGCTGCTGTCTCCTTGGGCCCAGAGGCTCAGGACAGGCATGCTTTCTTCCCAGACTCCTTCCTAAGAGTGGAGGACGCACCCTGCCCTACTCATCCCCTCCTCTCTCCGGAGCAGCCAGGCTTCCGTCTCTCTGCACAGGGAGCGGGTGGCACTTGTATTACCACCAGCCGCTGTGCCTGTCAGGGCCGGCTCTCCTGCTTCGCAACCGTTTCCAGACCAGAAGGCCAACGGCTCCTGCTCTTCTCCCTGGGCAGCGTGCTGCACCTTCCACAGACATACTCCTGGGGAGCGCAGTGAAAGACGTGTCCCTTTCCTTAAGGCTCTTTCCACAGGCGCAAGCGCGCTTCTGTCTCAGGCAGAGGGGTGCTAGGGCAAAGAGGATTTCGCTCCATGCGGGTATCTTTCACCATGCTGCGGAGAGTAGCTCAGGCATTCAGCTGCAGCATCACACACTTCCGATTCTGATTTCCCAACGAATGTTGTGCCTTCCCAGAGGAGATGCCCGGGCAAAAAGGCTTTCGCTGTATGCGGGTATCTCCCACCGCGAGACTGGGCTCAGGCAAGCAGCAGAGGAGAGCGCAGAACCGACTCTGATTTCCCAGTGACTGCTTTGCTTTCCCAGAGGTTTTCAGCTTGGCACAAACCGCACTTCGCTGCTGCTTCCTCAGCAAGGCTTTGGTCGTTCGCTCTGTCGCGGCAGGGAAGAAAAGCCGCGGGAGAGCTGGTGCCTCTTGGGCCTTGCTTTCCCGGGCTCCAAGTTTGCGCCCGGGGTTCACCTTGCTAAGCCGATCTAAGCAGACACAGTCACAACCCTGCAGCAGCGTGCATGGCCTAGCATGGCACTCTATGCCTATTACCATCTCCTGGGGTAGGTAAGGCTTTGCTTTTTGTTCCGGCGCTCAGGCAGACTCGGGGTCTAGGCCAGTGCCTTCACCACAGGAGATAGGAGGCGATAAGATCTCTGTACACGGCCCGTGCACTCGATGGGGAACTGTGGGGGACAGTCTCCACTCCATCCTCGGCACACTCCCTGCCACCCACATCGCTTCCACATCTTGGTGGAAGACGGCATCTGACTGCCCGTTTCTCCACGGAGTTGTTTCTGCGAGTTGCGGGTATGGCGCCTCGTGGAACGCACAAGTCTGCCCTTGGGACAGGTGACCAAGGAGATGCTGTCCCATTGGGACCAGAGGCACAGGTCAGGCCTGCCTTCTCTCCAGACTCCTTCCTCAGAGTGGAGCACACTCCCCTGCCCTAGTTATCCCTTCATGTCTCCTTAGACGCCAGGCTTCCATCTCTCCGCACAGGGAGCGGTGGACACTTGTCTTGCTACCAGCCTGCTGTTCGTGCCATGGCAGGCTATCCTGCTTCCCGAGCGTTTCACTACCCCAAGGCCAACGGCCCCTTCTCTTCTCTGTTGGCGTGCCGTGCATTCCCCACACTCCTGCGGAGCACGTGACCGACGTGTGCAACCACGCTTCTCTCTCAGGCAGAGGGGATGCTAGGGCAAAGAGTATTTCGCTCCATGCGGGTATCTTCCACCGTGCCGCGGAGACTAGCTCAGCAAGCAGCAGCAGCATCCCCATACCCAACTCAGATTTCCCAACGAATGCTGTGCTTTCCAAGGGCAGATGACAAGGCAAAGAGGCTTTCGCTGTATGCGGGTTTCTCCCACCGCTACACAGGGCTCAGGCAAGCAGCAGCAGCCCGTAGAACATTTCTCAGCGAATGCTGTGCTTTCGCAGAGGCTTTGGCTTGGAGAGAACATCACTTCGCCGCTGCTTCCTCAGCAAGGCTTCAGTCGCGTCAGGGAAGAAGAGCTTGGGGAGAGCTGGTGCCTCTCGGGCCTTTTTTACCGGGCTCCTTGTTGTGGTGCTGGATTCACCCTGCCAGGCCGAAGTAAGCAGACACAGCCACAACCCTGCAGTAGAGTGCGGAGCCTAGGATGGCACCCTATACACACTACCAACTCCCGGTGTAGGCATCACTTGGCCTTTTACTCTGGCTCTAAGGCGGACTCGCGGACTAGCCCAGTGCTTTCCCCAAAGGATAGGAGAGGTGACAGGATCCATGCACACCGCCCGTGCACTGAATACGGAGCTTTGCGGGACTGTCCCCACCCCTTCCCCTTAAGCCCCGTGCCTCCTCCAAGCTTCCACATCCTGGAGGAAGACGGCGTCTGACTCCCCGTTATTTCAGGGAGCTGTTTCTGCGAGTTCAGCGTAGGCGGCTGGTGGCTAGCGCATGTCTGCCCCAGGGACAGGTGGCCAAAGCGCTGCTGTCTCCTTGGGCCCAGAGGCTCAGGACAGGCATGCTTTCTGCCCAGACTCCTTCCTAAGAGTGGAGCACGCGCCCTGCCCTACTCATCCCCTCCTCTCCCCGGAGCAGCCAGGCTACCATCTCACTGCACATGGAGCGGGTGACACTTGTATTGCCACCGGCCCCTGTGCCTGCCAGGGCCGGCTTTCCGGCGTCGCCACCGTTTCGAGACCAGAAGGCCAACGGCTCCTGCTCTTCTCCCTGGGCAGCGTGCTGCACCTTCCACAGACATGCTCCTGGGGAGCGCAGTGAAAGACGTGTCCCTTTCCTTAAGGCTCTTTCCACAGGCGCAAGCCCGCTTCTCTCTCAGACAGAGGGGTGCTAGGGCAAAGAGGATTTCGCTCCATGCGGATATCTTCCACCTTGCTGCGGAGACTTGCTCAGGCATTCAGGTGCAGCATCACACACATCCGATTCTGATTTCCCAACGAATGCTGTGCCTTCCCAGAGGAGATGCCCGGGCAAAGAGGCTTTCGCTGTATGCGGGTATCTCCCACCGCGAGACTGGGCTCAGGCAAGCAGCAGAAGAGACCGCAGGACCGACTCTGATTTCCCAGTGACTGCTTTGCTTTCCCAGAGGTTTTCAGCTTGGCGCAAACCGCACTTCGCCTCTGCTTCCTCAGCAAGGCTTTGGTCGTTCGCTCTGTCGCGGAAGGGAAGAAAAGCCGCGGGAGAGCTGGTGCCTCTTGGGCCTTGCTTTCCCGGGCTCCAAGTTTGCGCCCGGGGTTCACCTTGCTAAGCCGATCTAAGCAGACACAGTCACAACCCTGCAGTCGCGTGCGTGGCCTAGCATGGCACTCTATGCCTATTACCATCTCCTGGGGTAGGTAAGGCTTTGCTTTTTGTTCCGGCGCTCAGGCTGACTCGGGGTCTGGGCCAGTGCCTTCACCACAGGAGAGAGGTGGCGACAGGATCCCTGGACACGGCCTGTGCACTGGGATGGGGAACTGTGGGGAACAGTCTCCACTCCATCCTCGGCACACTCCATGCCACCCACAAGCTGCCACATCTTGGTGGAAGACAGCATCTGACTGCCCGTTTTCCATGGAGTTGTTTCTGCGAGTTGTGGGTATGGCGCCTGGTGGCAAGCCCAAGTCTGCCCTTGGGACAGGTGGCCAAGGAGATGCTGTCCCCTTCGGACCAGAGGCACAGGACAGGCCTGCCTTCTGCCCAGACTCCTTCCTCAGAGTGGAGCACAAGCCCGTGCCCTAGTCGTCCCCTCATGTCTCCTTAGCAACAAGGATTCCATCTCTCCGGACAGGGCGCGGTGGACACTTGTCTTCCACAGGCCTTCTACTCGAGCCACGGCAGGCTCTCCTGCTTCCCGAAAATTTCATGATCCCAAGGCCAACGGCTCCTTCTCTTTTCTGTGGGCGTCTTGCCGTGTTTCCCCAAACTTGCTCCAGGGGAGCGCAGTGACAGATGTGTGCAACCAAGCTTCTCTCTCAGGCAGAGGGGATGCTAGGGCAAAGAGTATTTGGCTCCATGCGGTTATCTTCCACCGTGCCATGGAGACTAGCTCAGCAAGCAGCACCTGCATCCCCAAACCCAACTCAGATTTCCCAACGAATGCTGTGCTTTCCAAGGGCAGATGACAAGGCAAAGAGGCTTTCGCTGTATGCGGGTTTCTCCCACCGCTACACAGGGCTCAGGCAAGCAGTAGCAGCCCGCAGAACATTTTTTCGCCGCTGCTTCTTCAGCAAGGCTTCAGCCGCGTCAGGGAAGAAGAGCTGAAGGAGAGCTAGTGCCTCTTGGGCCTTTTTCCCCAAGCTCCATGTTCGCGTACTGGATACACCCTGCCAGGCCGAACTAAGCAGACACAGCCACAACCCTGCAGTAGCGTGCGGTGCCTAGGATGGCACCCTATACACACTACCATCTCTCGGTGTAGGCATCGCTTGGCCTTTTATTCTGGCGCTCAGGCGGACTCGCGGACTGGACCAGTGCTTTCACCACAGGAAAGGAGACGTGACAGGATCCCTGCACACGGCCCGTACACTGGGATGGGGAACTGTGGGGGACAGTCTCCACTCCTTCCTTGGCACACTCCCTGCCACCCACATCGCTGCCACATCTTGGTGGAAGACGGCATCTGACTGCCCGTTTTTCCATCGGGCTGTTTCTGCGAGTTACGGATATGGCACCTGGTGGCAAGCCCAAGTCTGCCCTTGGGACAGGTGGCCAAGAAGATGCTGTCCCCTTGGGACCAGAGGCACAGGACAGGCCTGCCTTCTTCCCAGACTCCTTCCTCAGAGTCGAGCACACTCCCCTGCCCTTGTTATCCTTCATGTCTCCTTAGCAGCCAGGCTTCCATCTCTCCGGACAGGGAGCGGGGGACTCTTGTCTTGCTACCGGCCTGCTGTTCGTCCCATGTCAGGCTACCCTGCTTCCCGAGCCTTTCCCGACCCAGAGGCCAACGGCTCCTTCTCTTCTCTGTGGGCGGCGTGCTGTGCCTTCCCCACACTTGCTCCTGGGGAGCGCGGTGACCTACGTGTGCAACCACGCTTCTCTCTCAGGCAGAGGGGATGCTAGGGCAAAGAGTATTTCGCTCCCTGCGGGTATCTTCCACCGTGCGCGGAGACTAGCTCAGCAAGCAGCAGCAGCATCCCCATACCCAACTCAGATTTCCCAATGAATGCTGTGCTTTCCAAGGGCAGATGACAAGGCAAAGAGGCTTTCGCTGTATGCGGGTTTCTCCCACCGCTACACAGGGCTCAGGCAAGCAGCAGCAGCCCGTAGAACATTTCTCAGCGAATGCTGTGCTTTCGCAGAGGCTTTAGCTTGGAGCGAACATCACTTCGCCGCTGCTTACTCAGCATGGCTTCAGTTGCATCAGGGAAGAAGAGCTGCGGGAGAGCTGGTGCCTCTCGGGCCTTTTTTTACCGGGCTCCTTGTTGTGGTGCTGGATTCACCCTGCCAGGCCGAAGTAAGGAGACACAGCCACAACCCTGCAGTAGCGTGCGGAGCCTAGGATGGCACCCGATACACACTACCAACTCCCGGTGTAGGCATCACTTGGCCTTTTACTCTGGCTCTAAGGCGGACTCGCGGACTAGCCCAGTGCTTTCCCCAAAGGATAGGAGAGGTGACAGGATCAATGCACACCGCCCGTGCACTGAATAGAGAGCTTTGCGGGACTGTCCCCACCCCTTCCCCTTAAGCCCCGTGCCTCCTCCAAGCTTCCACATCCTGGAGGAAGACGGCGTCTGACTCCCCGTTATTTCAGGGAGCTGTTTCTGCGAGTTCAGCGTAGGCGGCTGGTGGCTAGCGCATGTCTGCCCCAGGGACAGGTGGCCAAAGCGCTGCTGTCTCCTTGGGCCCAGAGGCTCAGGACAGGCATGCTTTCTGCCCAGACTCCTTCCTAAGAGTGGAGCACGCGCCCTGCCCTACTCATCCCCTCCTCTCCCCGGAGCAGCCAGGCTACCATCTCACTGCACATGGAGCGGGTGACACTTGTATTGCCACCGGCCCCTGTGCCTGCCAGGGCCGGCTTTCCGGCGTCGCCACCGTTTCGAGACCAGAAGGCCAACGGCTCCTGCTCTTCTCCCTGGGCAGCGTGCTGCACCTTCCACAGACATGCTCCTGGGGAGCGCAGTGAAAGACGTGTCCCTTTCCTTAAGGCTCTTTCCACAGGCGCAAGCCCGCTTCTCTCTCAGACAGAGGGGTGCTAGGGCAAAGAGGATTTCGCTCCATGCGGATATCTTCCACCTTGCTGCGGAGACTTGCTCAGGCATTCAGGTGCAGCATCACACACATCCGATTCTGATTTCCCAACGAATGCTGTGCCTTCCCAGAGGAGATGCCCGGGCAAAGAGGCTTTCGCTGTATGCGGGTATCTCCCACCGCGAGACTGGGCTCAGGCAAGCAGCAGAAGAGACCGCAGGACCGACTCTGATTTCCCAGTGACTGCTTTGCTTTCCCAGAGGTTTTCAGCTTGGCGCAAACCGCACTTCGCCTCTGCTTCCTCAGCAAGGCTTTGGTCGTTCGCTCTGTCGCGGAAGGGAAGAAAAGCCGCGGGAGAGCTGGTGCCTCTTGGGCCTTGCTTTCCCGGGCTCCAAGTTTGCGCCCGGGGTTCACCTTGCTAAGCCGATCTAAGCAGACACAGTCACAACCCTGCAGTCGCGTGCGTGGCCTAGCATGGCACTCTATGCCTATTACCATCTCCTGGGGTAGGTAAGGCTTTGCTTTTTGTTCCGGCGCTCAGGCTGACTCGGGGTCTGGGCCAGTGCCTTCACCACAGAGAGAGGAGGAGACAGGATCCCTGGACACGGCCCGTGCACTGGGATTGGGAATTGTGGGGGACAGTCTCCACTCCATCCTCGGCACACTCCCTGCCACCCACAAGCTGCCACATCTTGGTGGAAGACGGCATCTGACTGCCCGTTTCTCCATGGAGTTTTTTCTGCGAGTTGTGGGTATGGCGCCTGGTGGCAAGCCCAAGTCTGCCCTTGTGATAGGTGGCCAAGGAGATGCTGTCCCCTTTGGATCAGAGGCACAGGACAGGCCTGCCTTCTGCCCAGACTCCTTCCTCAGAGTGGAGCACACGCCCGTGCCCTAGTCGTTCCCTCATGTCTCCTTAGCAACCAGGCTTCCATCTCTCTGGACAGGGAGCGGGGGACACTTGTCTTGCCACCGGCCTGCTGTTCGTGCCATGGCAGGCTATCCTGCTTCCCGAGCGTTTCCCGACCCAGAGGCCAACGGCTCCTTCACTTAACTGGGGGCGGCGTGCCGTGCCTTCCCCACCCTTGCTCCTGGGGTGCGCGGTGATAGACGTGTGCAACCACGCTTCTCTCTCAGGCAGAGGGGATGCTAGGGCAAAGAGTATTTCGCTCCATGCGGGTATCTTCCACCGTGCCGTGGAGACTAGCTCAGCAAGCAGCACCTGCATCCCCAAATCCAAGTCAGATTTCACAACGAATGCTGTGCTCTCCAAGGGCAGATGACAAGGCAAAGAGGCTTTCGCTCTATACGGGTTTTTCCCACCGCGAGACAGGGCTCAGGCAAGCAGCAGCAGCCCGCAGAACATTTCTCAGCGAATACTGTGCTTTCGCGAAGGCTTTGGCTTGGAGCGAACATCACTTCGCCGCTGCTTCATCAGCAAGGCTTCAGTCGCGTCACGGAAGAAGAGCTGCGGGAGAGCTGGTGCCTCTTGGGCCTTTTTACCCGGGCCCCTTGTTCGCGTCCTGGATTCACCCTGCCAGGCCGAACTAAGCAGACACAGCTACAACCCTGCAGCAGCGTGCGGTGCCTAGGATTGCACCCTATACACACTACTATCTCCCGGTGTAGGCATCGCTTGGCCTTTTACTCTGGCGCTCAGGCGGACTCGCCGACTAGACCAGTGCTTTCACCACAGGAAAGGAGACGTGACAGGATCCCTGCACACGGCCCGTGCACTGGGATGGGGAACTGTGGGGGACAGTCTCCATTCCTTCCTTGGCACACTCCCTGCCACCCACATCACTGCCACATCTTGGTGGAAGACGGCATCTGACTGCCCGTTTCTCCATCGGGCTGTTTCTGCGAGTTACGGGTATGGCACCTGGTGGCAAGCCCAAGTCTGCCCTTGGGACAGGTGGCCAAGAAGATGCTGTCCCCTTGGGACCAGAGGCACAGGACAGGCCTGCCTTCTTCCCAGACTCCTTCCTCAGAGTGGAGCACACGCCCCTGCCCTAGACGTCCCCTCATGTCTCCTTAGCAGCCAGGCTTCCATCTCTCTGGACAGGGATCGGGGGACACTTGTCTTGCCACCGCCCTGTTGATCGTGCCACGGCACGCTATGCTGCTTCCCGAGCATTTCATGACCCCAAGGCCAACGGCTCCTTCTCTTCTCTGTGGGCGGCGTGCCGTGCCTTCCCACACTTGCTCCTGGGGAGCGCGGTGACCGACGTGTGCAACCACGCTTCTCTCTCAGGCAGAGGGAATGCTAGGGCAAAGAGTATTTCGCTCCATGCGGGTATCTTCCACCGTGAGGCGGAGACTAGCTCAGCAAGCAGCAGCAGCATTCCCATACCCAACTCAGATTTCCCATGAATGCTGTGCTTTCCAAGGGCAGATGACAAGGCAAAGAGGCTTTCGCAGTATGCGGGTTTCTCCCACCGCTACACAGGGCTCAGGCAAGCAGCAGTAGCCCGTAGAACATTTCTCAGCGAATGCTGTGCTTTCGCAGAGGCTTTAGCTTGGAGCGAACATCACTTCGCCGCTGCTTCCTCAGCATGGCTTCAGTCGCATCACGGAAGAAGAGCTGCGGGAGAGCTGGTGCCTCTTGGGCCTTTTTTACCGGGCTCCTTGTTCGCGTGCTGGATTCACCCTGCCAGGCCAAACTAAGCAGACACAGCCACAACCCTGCAGTAGCGTGCGGAGCCTAGGATGGCACCCTATACACACTACCATCTCCCGGTGTAGGCATCGCTTGGCCTTTTACTCTGGCGCTCAGGCGGAATCGCGGACAAGCCCAGTGCTTTCTCCACAGGAAAGGAGAGGTGACAGTATCCCTGCACACCGCCCATGCACTGAATAGGGACTTTGGGGGACTCTCCCCACCCCTTCCCCTTAAACCCCGTGCCTCCTCCAAGCTTCCACATCCTGGAGGAAGACGGCGTCTAACTCCCCGTTATTTCAGGGAGCTGTTTCTGCGAGTACAAAAGTCCTTTTTAAGAGGCAGTTGGCTGTTTAAACCAAAAGTACAACTCACTGAGAGAATCGCTGCATTATTTATTGGGGTAGAAAGGACCTGGAATGTAGAAAGACCCATTCTGCAGAGGAAAAAATAGAATTACTAACAGGCCTCATGCTTTGCACAGTCAGTGGCTAGAATCCCTGCCTCATGAGACCCTGTGCTAGAAGGCCGCTAGAACCATGTCAACTACGTTAGTCTATCTTGGAAGCCAGCAAGTGTTTGCCCAGTTAAGAGCACGGTAACAATCAGTCACGTTATGCTATAATGACTGTCGATATCTTTAAAAGCCTTGTCAAGTTCCTTTTTGAGTAACCCTCACCCCACCCTTAGAGAAATTTATCTGTGGTTCACCTCTTTGAAATACCTCACTGTTGTTCCACATTTACCATAGCCAAAAAAAAAAAAAAAAAAAAAAGCTTTTTATAAACAAAGTGTTCAGAATGGGGCGCCAATGTAAACAATGAGAGTTTTCGCTGCCCGGAAAGCTTTTTTGCAGTAACAGCTGTAAGCAAATAGGTCAGACAGAGCCAAGGGCTCGAGGGATTTTTAAAATTACAAAAACCGAACCAAATCAAACCAAAACAAAAATCAAAACCAATGGCCAAGATTTCAAGTTTGCTACTAAAGGTATGACATTCTCCTAAGACATGCGCGTGACTTGATCAATATATTTATATATTTATATTTGAAGAATAAGGAACTATTATTGCAGCAAATCCACGTTGATTATAAATTACCAGATATGGGGCTCCTGGGTGCCTCAGTGGTTTAGGCCTCTGCCTTCGGCTCAGGTCATGATTACAGAGTCCTGGGATGGAGAGCCTATCAGGCTCTCTGCTCAGCGGGGAGCCTGCATCCCCCCCCTCTGTCTTTCTCTCTACCTAATTGTGAACAGTCAAATGGGTAAATAAGATTTTTTAAAAAAGAATTACTAGTTGTGAAATACATCGAGGGTACGGGGAGGAAAATGATTTCACCTGATCAGACTAGGATGTGGTTGAAGCCTGAATTAAAGTGCTATAAAAATAGTAAAGACCTTGGAAATATATGGGGAAAAATCCCTAGAAAAACAGCATTAATAACTGGCTGCTCTTTTATGATCCAGATCTAGCGGTAGGCAAAGAAGAGCTGGTTTTAGCCAGAGGATGATCTCTGTTTGTCTCATGATCTGGCATTTCCTGCAAGCCAGGCATGGGGCTCTGCACTAGAGCCACAAATGCTGGGGGGCCCTCACTGTCCCTTTTCTCTTCTCAAGGGGACAATGGACATATCCATGGTGCAGTGTGACAGCCTTTACCACAGGGAGATAAAAGACTGCCAAGTGTAGTTTGGAGCTGGGAAAAGCCACTTATGAACTGATTTTCAGGGGAGGTGATAGACAAGGGCAAAGCAAAGAGTGAGGATGAGTGCGTCAAGTTTCAAAGTGCCAGGAGGCAGCACAGTGCATTCGGGAAACTACGGCAAGTTCATGACAACCGACAGCTGATCTCACAGCATCACCTGCGGATGGAGGCTGAGCCCCGGGGTTAACACTGGGGGTCAGATGGTTTGTATACTATGCCGAGGAGGTGAGGTACTACACTGTGGGGGGACAGGGAGCTACCAGAGGATTTCAATATCAGAATCGTAACCATAATAGAGTATTTAATTGCATCCGAGCTTTCATCAAGGGTAAGATGCACTATAATTTATGTTCGACTAAGAGAAATGCTGTCAGTAAAACTAAGATATGTCATCAAGTGCAACGTGAGTTCCACCTTAAGAGATATTAAAATGGGGGGGGGGACAATTCTTAGAACAAGTAAACAGTGGAACTAGAATAATTAAGAAAGGTCGAACACTTGGATCAACAAAATAAGTGATTATTGCTTCCCATGTGCCCCAAACTATATTAAGTCTTAGAACAAGAGACGTTCTCATCTTGATGCCCCGCAGCTGTTAGACCCAAGGTACAGAGGGCAGTAGCCAACGACCAGCAGGCCCCAAGTGCCATGTGCAGACTCTAAGAGCAACTGCCTTTGAGAGAGGAAACGGTTGAGCGTGGGCTTGCTGAGGTAGAGAATTATTAGCTGGGAAAGGAGGAAAATTGACACAGAATTGGAATTGATGCCCCTTACATGACAGAGTTGGTGAAACTTCCCTTCTCAGAGATCTTGAGTCTCCTCAGAAATGTATTTTTCATTTTGGATGGAACATTCAGGATAAATATGATCTGTTCGAGTTTCTGGTTCTCTCATCAGGACAGTTCTTAGGCTTCAGTGGCACAACTAAAGGGTTTTGATAGTCCAGAGTAAATCCTGACAATGGCAAAGCCCGATCTATGAAAAACTAACCACTCAGAAGAGAACAACAGATAAAAGGCCAGGCCGACCTGACCCTGCAGGATAGGTAAGGTTGGTCCGGCAACAGGGGTAGAGGGGAAGTGCCCATCCCCTGCAAGAAGAGCTAGAGAAGACCCCTTCCGGAGAGACCACCAGGAGAGGAGAGCAGTAGGTGCTGATGATGAAAAATATTTTAATCAGCAGAGAAGGTCAAAATGACAAAGTTCCAGGATCAGAGTAAACATATGGAATTAAAAAATAAAAAAATTAAAAAAAAAAGATTTTTTTGAAAGGACTTTTTTTTTTTAAAGGACTTTAAACAAAAGTCCTTTCTAAGAGACAGTTGGCTGTTTAAACCAAAAGTACAACTCACTGAGAGAATCGCTGCATTATTTATTGGGGTGAAAGGACCTGGAATGTAGAAAGACCCATTCTGCAGAGGAAACAAGAGAATCACTAACAGGCCTCATGCCTTGCACAGCCAGTGGCTAGAATCCCTGCCTCATGAGACCCTTTGCTAGAAGGCCGCTAGAACCATCTCAACTATGTTAGTCTATCTTGGAAGCCAACAAGTGTTTGCCCAGTTAAGAGCACGGTAACAATCAGTCACGTTATGCTATAATGACTGTCGATATCTTTAAAAGCCTTGTCAAGTTCCTTTTTGAGTAACCCTCACCCCACCCTTAGAGAAATTTATCTGTGGTTCACCTCTTTGAAATACCCCATTGATGTTCCACATTTACCATACCCCCCCCAAAAAAAAGCTTTTTATAAACAAAGTGTTCAGAAGGGGGAGCCACTGTAAACAATGAGAGTTTTCGCTGCCAGGACAACTTTGTTGCAGAAACAGCTGAAAGTATTCAGGTCAGACATAGCCAAGGGCTGGAGGGATCTTTAACATTACAAAAACCGAACCAAATCAAACCAAAACAAAAATCAAATCCAATGGCCAAGATTTCAAGTTTGCTACTAAAGGTATGACATTCTCCTAAGACATGCGTGTGATTTGATCAATATATTTATATATTTATATTTGAAGAAGAAGGAACTATTTGATGCAGCAAATCCACGTTGATTAAAAATTACCAGATATGGGGCTCCTGGGTGGCTCAGTGGTTTAGGCCTCTGACTTCGGCTCAGGTCATGATTTCAGGGTCATGGGATGGAGCCCCACATCAGGCTCTATGCTCAGCGGGGAGCCTGCTTCCCCCTCTCTCTCTGCCTGCCTCTCTTCCTACTTCTGATCTGTCAAATGGGTAAATAAGATCTTTAAAAAAAGAATTACTAAGTGTGAAATACATCGAGGGTATGGGAAGGAAAATGATTTCAGCTGATCTGACTAGGAAGTGGTTGAAGCCTGAATTAAAGTGCTATAAAAAGAGTAAAGACCTGGGAAATATATGGGGAAAAAATCCCTAGAAAAATAGCATTAATAACTGTCTGCTCTTTAATGATCCAGATCCTGCGGTAGGCAAAGAAGAGCTGGTTTTAGCCAGAGGATGATCTCTGTTTGTCTTCATGACCTGGCATTTCCTGCAAGCCAGGCATGGGGCTCTGCACTAGAGCTGCAAATTCTGGGGGGCCCTCACTGTCCCTTTTCTCTTCTCAGCGGGACTACGGGCATGTCCGCGGTTCAGTGTGACAGGCTTTACCACAGAGAGATAAAAGACTGCCAAGGGTAGGATGGAGCAGGGAAAAGCCACTTAGGAACTGATTTTCAGGGGAGGTGATAGACAAGGGCAAAGCGAAGAATGAGGATGAGAGTGTCAAGTTTCAAAGTGCCAGGAGGCAGCACAGTGCATTCGGGAAACTACAGCAAGTTCATGACAACCGACAGCTGATCTCAGCATCACCTGCGGATGGAGGCTGAGCCGCGGGGTTAACACTGGGGCTGGGATGGTTTGTATACTATGCCTAGGAGGTGAGGTACTACACTGAAGGGGCACAGGGTGCTAAAGGAGGATTTCAAATATCAGAATAGTAACCATAATAGAGTATTTAATTGCATCCTAGCTTTCATCAGTTAAGATGCACTATAGTTTATGTTCGACTAAGAAAGAGAAATGCTGTCAGTTAAACTAAGAAGTGTCCTCAAGTGCAAGCTGAGTGCCACCTTAAGAGATATTAAAATGGGGGGGGGGGAGGACAAAGAATATTTTAATCAAAAGAGAAGGTCGAAATGACAAAGTTCCAGATTCAGAGTAAACATATGGGATTAAAAAATAAAAAATGAAAAAAAAGATTTTTTTTTTTGAAATTGATGAATTTCCAGATCCTAAGTCATGTTTGGTGGGGTGAGGTTCAGAACTGAGGACTAAAGAAAGAATTATTAAGACATCTTTGGTGCAAAATGGTGGTATATTAAAGCACGGGGACAGGACCCATGGGCAGGAAGAGCTGCTGCCCCAGGCATGTGAGGAGTGGCTGGTTATATACACAGGAGTTGGGTAGGTGAGGACAAAGGGTTGTTCAGAAGGGCTATTGGGATAAAGAAGACTGTCAGGATATGGAAGGCCTGGTTACTATCAAGCCAAGGCCACTTTCCCTCTAATGAGGCACTAACATAAATTCAATTGGGAGTCTCCTGGTGGAATGTTACATTCCTGCTATCAAACGTCCTTGTTAGCGATATTTAGGTCTTAAAAGAAATTTAACTTTATTTACTTTTCCTTCTACCTGCATCTCCTTCGGTTTTTTTTATGGAGGGGAGGGCTTGAGGAACTGAGTTATGTATCTTTGGAAATTGGGCTATTGATAAGGCAACTTCTTTGTTGTAAATGTCAAGGACATTTGTAAACCAAGAGAGACTCCTGCCTTGCAGGACTGTGATCTCTGCAAGATAACCATTTGCTCTTCTTTTAGGGCAGTCAGGGGTGCCTGTGAAATGTCACACATATTACCAAGGGGAATGGGTAGAGAAGGGGTGCAAGGCACAGCCCCTGCTCTGTTCTCAGCCAGCCTCATGCTCCCTCATCAAAAGGACGTTTTTTTAAAGGACTTTAAAGAAAAGTCCTTTTTAAGAGACAGCTGGCTGCTTAAACCAAAAGTACAAAACACTGAGAGAATCGCCGCATTATTTATTGGGGTGAAAGGACCTGGAATGTAGAAAGACCCATTCTGCAGAGGAAAAAATAGAATCACTAGCAGGCCTCATGCCTTGCACAGCCAGTGGCTAGAATCCCTGCCTCATGAGACCCTGTGCTAGAAGGCCGCTAGAACCATCTCAACTATGTTAGTCTATCTTGGAAGCCAACAAGTGTTTGCCCAGCTAAGAGCACGGTAACAATCAGTCACGTTATGTTATAATGACTGTCTATATCTTTAAAAGCCTTGTCAAGTTCCTTTTTGAGTAACCCTCACCCCACCCTTAGAGAAATTTATCTGTGGTTCACCTCTTTGAAATACCTCATTGTTGTTCCAAATTTACCATACCCCCCCCCAAAAAAAAACCTTTTATTAACAAAGTGTTCAGAAGGGGGCGCCACTGTAAACAATGAGAGTTTTCACTGCCAGGACAACTTTGTTGCAGAAACAGCTGAAAGCAATCAGGTCAGACAGAGTCAAGGGCTGGAGGGATTCTTAAAATTACACAAAACCAAACCAAATCAATCCAAAACAAAAATCATAACCAATGGCCAAGATTTCAAGTTTGCTACTAAAGGTATGACATTCTCCTAAGACATGCGTGTGACTTGATCAATATATTTATATATTTATATTTGAAAAAGAAGGAACTATTTGATGCAGCAAATCCACGTTGATTAAAAATTACCAGATATGGGGCTCCTGGGTGGCTCAGTGGTTTAGGCCTCTGCCTTCGGCTCAGGTCATGATTACAGGGTCCTGGGATGGAGCCCCAAATCAGGCTCTCTGCTCAGCGGGGAGCCTGCTTCCCCCTCTCTCTCTGCCTGCCTCTCTACCTACTTGTGATCTGTCAAATGGGTAAATAAGATCTTTAAAAAAAGAATTACTAAGTGTGAAATACATCGAGGGTATGGGAAGGAAAATGATTTCACATGATCAGACTAGGAAGTGGTTGAAGCCTGAATTAAAGTGCTATAAAAAGAGAAAAGACCTGGGAAATGTATGGGGAAAAAATCACTAGAAAAACAGCAATAATAACTGGCTGCTCCTAATTGATCCAGATCCCGCGGTAGGCAAAGTAGAGCTGGTTTTAGCCAGAGGATGATCTCTGTTTGTATTCATGATCTGGCATTTCCTGCAAACCAGGCATGGGGCTCTGCACTAGAGCTGCAAATGCTGGGGGGCCCTCACTGTCCCTTTTCTCTTCTCAAGGGGACAACGGACATATCCATGGTGCAGTGTGACAGCCTTTACCACAGGGAGATAAAAGACTGCCAAGTGTAGTTTGGAGCTGGGAAAAGCCACTTATGAACTGATTTTCAGGGGAGGTGATAGACAAGGGCAAAGCAAAGAGTGAGGATGAGTGCGTCAAGTTTCAAAGTGCCAGGAGGCAGCACAGTGCATTCGGGAAACTACGGCAAGTTCATGACAACCGACAGCTGATCTCACAGCATCACCTGCGGATGGAGGCTGAGCCCCGGGGTTAACACTGGGGGTCAGATGGTTTGTATACTATGCCGAGGAGGTGAGGTACTACACTGTGGGGGGACAGGGAGCTACCAGAGGATTTCAATATCAGAATCGTAACCATAATAGAGTATTTAATTGCATCCGAGCTTTCATCAAGGGTAAGATGCACTATAATTTATGTTCGACTAAGAGAAATGCTGTCAGTAAAACTAAGATATGTCATCAAGTGCAACGTGAGTGCCACCTTAAGAGATATTAAAATGGGGGGGGGACAATTCTTAGAACAAGTAAACAGTGGAACTAGAATAATTAAGAAAGGTCGAACACTTGGATCAACAAAATAAGTGATTATTGCTTCCCATGTGCCCCAAACTATATTAAGTCTTAGAACAAGAGACGTTCTCATCTTGATGCCCCGCAGCTGTTAGACCCAAGGTACAGAGGGCAGTAGCCAACGACCAGCAGGCCCCAAGTGCCATGTGCAGACTCTAAGAGCAACTGCCTTTGAGAGAGGAAACGGTTGAGCGTGGGCTTGCTGAGGTAGAGAATTATTAGCTGGGAAAGGAGGAAAATTGACACAGAATTGGAATTGATGCCCCTTACATGACAGAGTTGGTGAAACTTCCCTTCTCAGAGATCTTGAGTCTCCTCAGAAATGTATTTTTCATTTTGGATGGAACATTCAGGATAAATATGATCTGTTCGAGTTTCTGGTTCTCTCATCAGGACAGTTCTTAGGCTTCAGTGGCACAACTAAAGGGTTTTGATAGTCCAGAGTAAATCCTGACAATGGCAAAGCCCGATCTATGAAAAACTAACCACTCAGAAGAGAACAACAGATAAAAGGCCAGGCCGACCTGACCCTGCAGGATAAGTAAGGTTGGTCCGGCAACAGGGGTAGAGGGGAAGTGCCCATCCCCTGCAAGAAGAGCTAGAGAAGACCCCTTCCGGAGAGACCACCAGGAGAGGAGAGAAGTAGGTGCTGATGATGAAGAATATTTTAATCAGCATAGAAGGTCAAAATGACAAAGTTCCAGGATCAGAGTAAACATATGGGATTAAAAAGTAAAAAAAAAAAAAAAAAAAAAATTTTTTTGAAAGGACTTTTTTTTTTTAAAGGACTTTATACAAAAGTCCTTTTTAAGAGACAGTTGGCTGTTTAAACCAAAAGTACAACTCACTGAGAGAATCGCTGCATTATTTATTGGGGTAGAAAGGACCTGGAATGTAGAAAGACCCATTCTGCAGAGGAAAAAATAGAATCACTAACAGGCCTCATGCCTTGCACAGCCAGTGGCTAGAATCCCTGCCTCATGAGACCCTGTGCTAGAAGGCCGCTAGAACCATGTCAACTACGTTAGTTTATCTTGGAAGCCAACAAGTGTTTGCCCAGTTAAGAGCACGGTAACAATCAGTCACGTTATGTTATAATGATTGTTGATATCTTTAAAAGCCTTGTCAAGTTCCTTTTTGAGTAACCCTCACCCTACCCTTAGAGAAATTTATCTGTGGTTCACCTCTTTGAAATACCTCATTGTTGTTCCATATTTACCATAATCAACAAAAAAAAAAAAAGCTTTTTATGAACAAAGTGTTCAGAAGGGGGCGCCACTGTAAACAATGAGAGTTTTCGCTACCCGGACACCTTTGTTGCAGAAACAGCTGAAAGCAATCAGGTCAGACAGAGCCAAGGACTGGAGGGATTTTTAAAATTACAAAAACCGAACCAAAACAAACCAAAACAAAAATCAAAACCAATGGCCAATATTTCAAGTTTGCTACTAAAGGTATGACATTCAACTAAGACATGCGCGTGATTTAATCAATATATTTACATATTTATATTTGAAGAAGAAGGAACTATTTGATGCAGCAAATCCACGTTGATTATAAATTACCAGATATGTGGCTCCTGGGTGGCTCAGTGCTTTAGGCCTCGGTCTTCGGCTCAGGTCATGATATCAGGGTCCTGGGATGGAGCGCCACATCGGGCTCTCTGCTCAGCGGGGAGCCTGCATCCCCCCCCCCCTCTGTCTTTCTCTCTACCTACTTGTGATCTGTCAAATGGGTAAATAAGTTTTTTTAAAAAAGAATTACTAGGTGTGAAATACATCGAGGGTATGGGAAGGAAAATGATTTCACCTGATCAGACTAGGAAGTGGTTGAAGCCTGAATTAAAGTGCTATAAAAAGAGTAAAGACCTGGGAAATATATGGGGAAACAATCCCTAGAAAAACAGCAATAATAACTGGCTGCTCTTTATTGATCCAGATCCTGCGGTAGGTAAAGAAGAGCTGGTTTTAGCCAGAGGATGATCTCCGTTTGTCTTCATGATCTGGCATTTCTTGCAAGCCAGGCATGGGGCTCTGCACTAAAGCTGCAAATGCTGGGGGGCCCTCACTGTCCCTTTTCTCTTCTCAGTGGGACAATGGGCATGTCCATGGTGCAGTGTGACAGTCTTTACCACAGGGAGATAAAAGACTGCCAAGGGTAGGTTGGAGCTGGGAAAAGCCACTTAGGAACTGATTTTCAGGGGAGGTGATGGACAAGGGCAAAGCAAAGAATGAGGATGAGAGTGTCAAGTTTCAAAGTGCCAGGAGGCAGCACAGTGCATTCGGGAAGCTACAGCACGTTCATGACAACGGACAGCTGATCTCACAGCATCACCTGGGGATGGAGGCTGAGCCCCGGGGTTAAAACTGGGGCTGAGATTGTTTGTATGCTATGCCGAGGTGAGGTACTACACTGTAGGGGCACAGGGAACTACCGGAGGATTTCAAATATCAGAATCATAACCATAATAGAGTATTTAATTGCATCCGAGCTTTCATCAAGGGTAAGATGCACTATAGTTTATGTTCGACTAAGAAAGAAAAATGCTGTCAGTTAAACTAAGATATATCCTCAAGTGCAAGGTGAATGCCACCTTAAGACATATTAAAATGGGGGGGGGGGAGCACAAATCTTAGAACAAGTAAACAGTGGAACTAGAATAATTAAAAAAGGTCGAACACTTGGATCAACTTAAAAAGTGAATATTGCTTCCCAAGTGCCCCAAACTATATTAAGTCTTAGAACAAGAGACGTTCTCATCTTGATGCCCCGCAGCTGTTAGACCCAAGGTACAGAGGGCAGTAGCCAACGACCAGCAGGCCCCAAGTGCCATGTGCAGACTCTAAGAGCAACTGCCTTTGAGAGAGGAAACGGTTGAGAGTGGGCTTTCTGAGGTAGAGAATTATTAGCTGGGAAAGTAGGAAAATTGACACAGAATCGGAATTGATTCCCCTACATGACAGATTTGGTGAAACTTCCCTTCTCAGAGATCTCGAGGCTCCTCAGAAATGTATTTTTCATTTTGGACAGAACATTCAGGATAAACATGATCTGTTCGAGTTCGTGGTTCTCTCATCAGGACTGTTTCCTAGGCTTCACTGGCACAAGAAAAGGGTTTTGAAAGTCCAGGGTAAATCCTGACAAAAGCAAAGCACGGAATCTATGAAAAACTAACCACTCAGAAGAGAAAAACAGATAAAAGGCCAGGCCGACCTGACCCTGCAGGATAGGTAAGGTTGGTCCGGCAACACGGGTAGAGGGGAAGTGCCCATCTCCTGGTAGTAGAGCTAGAGAAGACCCCTTCTGGAGAGACCACCAGGAGAGGAGAGCAGTAGGTGCTGATGATGAAGATTATTTTAATCAAAAGAGAAAGTTAAAGTGACAAAGTTCCAGGATCAGAGTAAACATATGGGATTAAAAAATAAAAAAATTAAAAAAAATATTTTTTTGAAAGGACTTTTTTTTTTTAAAGGACTTTAAACAAAAGTCCCTTTTAAGAGACAGTTGGCTGTTTAAACCAAATGTACAACTCACTGAGAGAATCGCTGCATTATTTTTGGGGGTAGAAAGGACCTGGAATGTAGAAAGACCCATTCTGCAGAGGAAAAAATAGAATCACTAACAGGCCTCATGCCTTGCGCAGCCAATGGTTAGAATCCCTGCCTCATGAGACCATTTTAAAAGCTGTACTCATAATGGAACAGAAGGTGTCATTTCCCTATAATTTTATATATGTCATTAATTTGCTGCAAAGCCCAAGAGCACTGGAAGCAGAAACTGGGACCAAAGAGTGAGCACCCTGTTTGACAAGAGCGACCAGGCACCTCTTCTTCAGATGCAGGGGGAGCCCTGGCGTGCTGACTCCTCCCTTCTTCCTTTCCCCTTTCCTCCCTCCCTCCCTCTTCCCTTCCCCTCTCTCCATCCCTGGTGGTGCCCTTTCCCGATGCCCACTTCATCCCTTTTCCTTTCTACATGCCTGTCTTCTAGAGTTTCTTCTCTCCTCCCAATTACTTCCCTTCGTCTGAATCTCCTCTTTGGTCCCTTTGTCCCTGCTCTCTGCTCCTCCTCCCCTTCCCTGGCCCCTGTTCAGCTCCATCCAGACTGCAGGCAGAGCTGGACAAACACTCTCACTCACTAGCTCAGCCACCCTCCAGAGAAGTCACTCTTCGGTGGCCACCTTCCTGACCCCTGGTCCTTTCTCCACTTATTCAGCTATTGCTCTGAAGTCTTAGGAGGACAGAGCGGGGCTGCCGCAGAATCAGGCCAGAGGAGAAACCAAACCATGTGTCCACACTGTCCCCCAGTACTGCTGCTCTGAGAGCTTTCAGAGTCCTCAACAGGGTTAGGATTTAGGGGCTTCTTCAGAACCGGGAGTGAAAACAGCCATAGGTCAAAAGAAAAGCTATGAACCCCACACAAAAATAATAATCACAAATGAAAACTAAGTTAACTCTGAAGTCCCAAAGTCAAAGAATTGCCTTGAATCTGTCACTAGAAAGCACCCAAGGCCTCACTCTCTGGGTTCTGGGTGCCCTGGGAATGGCAGGAGTCTCTGACCCCCTTCCCTCTTCATTCACTCCCAAAGAACGTCCTCTGAGGTGGTCTTCAAACTTCCTCTGAGAAACTGTCTCTGGGAACTGTAGGCCCTCGGCTGCTGGGATGAATGAGGGTGATGTCAGGACCTGATGGGAAGCTTTACCAGGAGACTGTGGCTTCTGGATGCAGTCCTCAGGTCCCATGGTCTGGGTGAGATCTAGGTCTTTCAGTGGAGGCGGACAGATGAGATTTCAGATTTTGAGTTGATTCTGGCATGATTAGTGCTTTGGAGGGCATTGGGTGAAGGTATTTTGCACACGGGAAGGACACGAATTTGGGGAGCCAGTGAGTGGACTGTTAAGAGCTGACCTTGCATTACCCCCAGAAACCTTGCTGCTGTCCTTATCTCTGGTACCACAGAACGTGACCTTACTTGGAACTAGAGTCCTTACAGATGCAATCACATTACAGTGAGGTCGTTAGAGTGGGCCCTAATCTCCTGTAACTGACCTCCTTATGTAAAGGGAAAATCTGGACAGAGAGATGCCCCTACTGTCAGTGGTGGGCAGTGCATGAACTTCTGGAACCCTGACAGTAGTGGAAAACAGACTCAGGCTGGGTACTAGGTAAATGGGAGCTCTAGTGGAATTTCAGATGAAGATGCTGTGGACCTCGGCTTCCCAGGTCATAGTGACGTTAGGATTCAAATTCAAGTCAGAGATGAAAGAAACATCTGGACTCGGTCCTCAGGTACACACAGTATTCTGAACTGAGGCTAGAACCAGAGACCATTCTAATGAAAGGCCTCCACAGGTGGGCTCTCACAGGTGGGCTCCGACTTAGTTTCCAGTATATTCATTCATGGAATCGCTCTGTGGGTCAACATGCAGAACAAAACCATTTAATAAAAGTGACAATGTGGTGAGGAGAGGGAGGCCAGAAGGCATGTGAATGTGGAGAGAGGAAGAGCCAGGGTGGAAAACCCGAGAATCCCTCCCTGCGCTCCTTGCTGCCAGGTAGGTCTGAGGGACTAGTTTCCACCTGGGATCCCAAGTCCAGAACAAAAGTGGCGGGTCCAAGGCTCGGGATGAGGGAAGGGGGTCCTCAGCACCCAGCGTGGGGGTGCCAAATGATGGGGGCTATTGCGCTCGCTGGCGGGGGGGCACCTCGCATGGCTCCGTCCCTGGCCCGATTCCGTGGGGTCCCGGGTGCGGTGTGTCGTCCGGGGTGGTCCTGCTGCCCCGGGGGTCGCGGGAGGCTGGGTCCCAACACCCCCGCGAGCTCGCGGCCCGCGCTTTCTGCTCCAGATGAGGGCGTGGCGCGGTGTCACTTTACCTGCTCGCAGAGGGTCTTCCGGAGAAGCCATGGGGTGGGGCGGGGCAGCGGGCCACGGGAGCGGGACAGCGCAGCCTCAGGGGCTGGGCTGGAGCGCGGGAGTGCAGGGGCGGCGAGGAAGGGGGTCCTGAGTCCTGACTAGGCCGCAGCACAGCACCATGGCGCTGAGAGCCCCTCCTCTGCCAGCCCCTCCACCTCCTCTCAGACTCTCTGCCGAGTCCTCCGCGAGCTCACTTCCCGCTTCCGCAATTAGCAAAGCCCCTTCTCCGGGCCGCCCGCGCCCCCCTCCCCCTCAGCCCTGAGGCGTGGGCCCGGGCACGGGCGCCGGCGAAGCCCTGGGGGCCTGCGAGCGTGGCCAGCGCCAGCGCTGGGCAGCCTCCTAGCCTGGCTCCCGGAGCGGGTGTCGGAGTGCTGCCTGGCTGCGAAAAGATCATCAGCCCTAAACCCAGCTGCACTCCGGGTCACTTCGCTGGCTTCCTGATTGTGCCCAAAGCCGGGAACCAGCTTCCCCAGCACAGGCCTGGGCTGAGATGCCTGCCAGCGATCTCTTTGAGCAGTCTCCTAGTCTCCAGGCAGGGTCCGCCATTGCATGATGGCACGCGCGAATCACTTCGACCTGGATGTTTGGGTTTTTTGTTTGTTTTTTGGTTATTGGTTATTACATGACCTCCATGGTAGGTGCTCCTCAATGGAGTGAAAAGAGGATGCCTGATACATACGCATATGGCCATTCTAGAAAAAGAGCTTGGAGTTCTTGCGGAAGCGTGGCATTGGTCCTTGCACTATGTTTTAATAGAAATGGGATTATGCACCAACTTACTTAAATGAGCATAGTTTGAAATCGTTTACTAAGAATAAATATTTAAAACAGTTATATTTTAACTAAATCTATCATCAATCATAAATCTATTATACGAAGGTTACAGGCAATTTAAATGCAATAGCACTCTCTTCAGGGTTTTAAATAATCCGTGTCTGTCTTGGCACATGAGATTGCAAAGATAGCAAATGGTTTGTAAAAGATCATATAATAGCTTTTACTATACGGTATCAGCAATTTATCCTAAAGGAGCTGCCACCAGCTAAAAACTCAGCTTTGAAAAATGCAGAAAAGCAGCAAACGTTAACATACCCTCTTGGTGACCAGAGGCATACTTTGTGCCCCTCATCATCTCTTTCGTGGTTCTGAGGCCCTTGGCGCTCAGTAGTTTAGTGTCTTATTCTCTGGAATAGGCCATTGAAGAAATACCAGGCCCAGAGAAGAAGGTCCTGCTGGGTGTCTGAAGAAAGTACAACCTTTTAGATGAAGCTTTCTGGGGAATTTGTTAGTGGTTTGGTCTGCTTCTGATAGGAAGGGAAATTTTATTTTTAAAGATTTTATTTATTAATTTGATAGAGATCACAAGTAGGAAGAGAGGCAGGCAGAGAGAGAGGAAGAAACAGGCTCCCTGCTGAGGAGTGAGCCTGATGTGGGGCTCCATCCCAGGACCCTGGAATCATGACCTGAGCCGAAGGCAGAGGCTTTAACTCACTCTGCCACCCAGGTGCCCATGGTAAATTTTTTTTTTAAGATTTTATTTATTTATTTGACAGACAGAGATCACAAGTAGGCAGAGAGCAGGTAGAGAGAGAAGTGGAAGCAGGCTCCCTGCTGAGCAGAGAGCCAGACATGGGGCTCAATCCCAGGACCCTAGGATCATGACCTGAGCCGAACGCAAAGGCCCAGTGAGCCAAACACACTGAGCCACTCGGGTGCCCCAGGAAGGGAAATTTTTTTAAGAGTATTTTCTCTTTGAATCTATTTTGAGGTTTGGTTTGTGGTTCTTTCTGACTTCTCATGAAGATGGAATTTCTTCTGAGGTTGGTTGTCAGGAACTGCACATCAAATCGACCTATCTTGTTAGCAATAAATAAATAAATAAATAAATAAATAAAAGCTCAAGTGTTGGTATAAAGCTATTATGCTTTTCAAAATCCCGAACTCTAATTCATGTATCGTGGTCATTCTTTATCATATCAAACAGGAAAGAGGTGGCAGAAACGCACTTTCAGGTTAATTTTTTTACAAGGAAGATTGACTTATGAACCTACTTTGTTATTCCCTTTCATTCAATTTCCCTGTACCTCCTTTTCTATGAATTGTAATGGTAAACCATCATTATTTTTATTGTTGGCCTGTGAGAATTAGAGATCAATGCCCAAGAGAAAGCAGAAGGCAGGTTTATTAAAGCAACAGCACACTATCTAAGGGAGAGCAGGTGGTATTCCATGAGGTGGAGCTGGCCCTTACTTTGTTTTGGGATTGGATATTTCCTGGTCTTTTTGAAGTGGGAGGACCTTCAACATGCAGTGGATTGATCTCTAATGGAGGCTGCTTCCAATCATTTGGGGGACTCCTACCACATGTTGGGAAAAGGAGTTGTTGTCATTTTTATTTTATTTTTTTCAGGGTTCCAAAATTCACTGTTTATGCACCACACCCAGTGCTCCATGCAATATGTGCCCTCCATAACTCCCATTAACAGGCTTACCCAACCCTCTGCCCCCTCCCCTCAAAACTCTCAGTTTGTTTCTCAGAGTCTCTCATGGTTTGTCTCCCCCTCCAATTTCCCCCCACTCACTTCTCCTCTTGATCACCCAGTGTCTTCTGTGTTATTCTTTATGCTCCACAATTAAGTGAAACCATATGGAAATTGACAATCTCTGCTTGAATTATTCCACTCAGGATTATCTCCTCCTGTCCCGTCCATGTTGATACAAAAGTTGGGTATCCTTCCTTTCAGAAGGAAGCATAATACTCCATTGTAATAATGGATCATATCTTCTTTATCCGTTCATCCATTGAAGGTCATCTTGGTTCTTTCCAATGTTTAATGACTGTGGCCATTGCTGCTATAAACATTAGGGTACAGATGTCCCTTCTTTTCACTGCATCTGTATCTTAGGGGTAAATACTCAGTAGTGCAATTGCAGGGTCAATTTTAATTTCTTAAGGAGTCTCCACACTGTATCCCAAAGTAGCTGCACCAACTGGCATTCTCACCAATAGTGTAAGAGGGTTCCCCATTCTCCACATCCTCTCCAACACTTGTTGTTTATTTCCTTGTTAATTTTGGCCATTCTAACTGTGTAAGGTGGTATCCCAATGTGCTTTTGATTTGAATCTCCCTGATGGCTAATGATGATGAACATTTTCTCATGCATCTGTTTGCCATTTGTATGTCTTCTTTGGAGAAGTGTCTGTTCATGTCTTCTGCCCATTTTTTGACATGATTATCTGTTTTGTGTGTGTTGAGTTTGAGGAGTTCTTTATAGATCTTGGATATCAGCCCTTTATCTGTAATGTCATTTGTGAAAATCTTCTCCCATTCCGTGGGTTGTCTCTTCATTTTGTTGACGGTATCCTTTGCTGTGCAGAAACTTTTGATCTTGATGAAGTCCCAAAAGTTCATTTTTGCTTTTGTTTCCTTTGTCTTTGGGGACATGTATTGAAAGAATTTGCTGTGGCCAGTGTCCAAGAGGTTCCTGCCTATGTTCTCCTATAGGATTTTGATAGATTCCTGCCTCACGTTGAGGTCGTTTGTCCATTTCGAATTTATCTTTATGTATGGTATGAGAATGGTTGAGTGTCATTCTTCCATAAATAGCTGTCCAATTTTTCCAGCACCATTGATTGAAGAGGCTGTCTTTTTTCCACTGTGTAATTTTCTCTGCTTTGTCAAAGATTTTTTGACCATAGAGTTGATGGTCCATATCTGGGCACTCTAATCCACTGGTCTACAAGTCTTTTTAACCCACTGAGCCACCCAGGTGCCCCTTTTAAGCTATTATTTAAAAGTAGAGTCATTCTTTTTTTGTTAAGAATTTATTTATTATTTATTTGACAAAGAAAGATCACAAGTGGACGGAACACAGGCAGAGGGTTAGGGTTAGACGTCGTTGGGGTCAGGGTTAGCGTAAGGCTCAGTGTCACAGTTAGGTTTTGGTGGTAGGGTTTGGGATTTGGGTTACGGTTAGAGTTAGTAGTAGGGTTATGGTAGGGTTAAGGATAGCGTAAGGTCAGGGTTAGGGTTTGGTTTAGGGTAGGGGTTAGTGTTAGGGTCAGGGTCAGCGTTAGATTTAGGTTCAGGGTCTGTAGAGGGTCATGGTTAGAGTTATGTTTAGGTTTAGGGTTAGCGTCAGGCTCACAGTCACGGTAGGGGTAGGGTTAGGGTCAGGGTTAGGTCAGCGTCAGGGTTAGGAATAGGGTTAGGGTCAGGGTCATGGTTAGGTATGAGTCATGTTTACGGTAATGTAAGAGGTAGGTTTAGGTTCAGGGTCCACATCAGGGTCAGTGTCAGGCTTAGGTTTAGGTTTACGGTTCAGGTCAGGATCACAGTCAGGTTCAGGGTCAGTGTCATGGTCAGGGCTTGGGTTAGGGTTTGGGGCAGGCTCAAAGTCAGTGTCAGGGTCAGGGTTAGTGGTTACTTTTAGTGTTACTGTTACTGTTAGTTGTCATTGACCCATCCCTTCAGGGTCTCAAGATAAACCGTGGGCAGAAGGGTGTAGACCTTACACCCCATCCCACTTAACCAGCCTTAAACTGGGGTGTGAACATGACTTTCCCACCAGACATCTAACCCCTCATCAGCCTGATCCTGCTTGGGGCATCTCCACCCATGATGGCATGGCCAGGTCCTCTTTACACACAGACACACAGACACCCAGAGCCGTGCACACGCACGCACACACAGAGACGGGGAGGAGACCTAGGGCTACACCGGTCGATCAGACGGTGTGTGACACTCTGACTCTGAGCCCCCTGGGGTCCCGTTTTGATTTTATTAGACAAAGGGCCTGAGGCGTTGGGGAAACCTGATATGACCTGCCACGTATGGGACATGTCTGGAGGGCCAGCTCTCTTCTCCCTGCATCCTCTAGGCTTCAATACAGCAGATGAACATGTTGCTTCCTTTAGGATGTGCCTAGAAATGAGCTGGGCAGGCGGGTTTTCTCTGTAATGGGGTGCCAGGATACGTGGGTTCCAATTCCGTTGGGCTCTGTTGTCAGGGAAGTGAGGTCACCACTGCCTGGGCGCCTCTTACCACACTTCCTGCTGCACCAGAGCTCCCTGAGCCACCGGTCCCCAAGATGCTCAGGGCTCACAATCCACTCAATGCAGTGCCCATCCAATGACCCCCATACAGCCTCCCCCCGCCCCTGGGAGGCCTGGGTGCAGCTATTGTTCCAGCTGAGGGAACGGAGCTGGGATTAGACTAGGTTATTGTTAGGGTTAGGGTTTCGAAATATTTAGGGTCAGGGTTAGGGTTAGACGTTGTTGGCGTCAGGGTTAGCGGATGCCTTAGGGTAGGGGTCATGGTTAGGTTTACGTTCATGGTTAGGTTTAGGGACATGCTCACAGTAGTATAAGGGTTAGTGTTATGGTCAGAGTCAGGGTCAGCGTCAGTGTTAGGGTGACGGTTAGGTTTAAGGTCAGGTTAAGGGTTATGGTCAGATGTAGGGTCAGGTTCATGTTTTGGTTTGGGGGCAAGGTTCATGTCAGGGACAGGGTTAGGTTTGGGACCATTTTAGTGTCAGGGTTAGGGTCTGAGTCAGGGTTAGGTTCATGGTTATAGTATGGTCAGCTCTATGTTTAGGTTCTGTTTTATGAGTAGGTTCAGGATCAGGGTTAGCTTTAGGGTTACTAATCTGTTCAGGATCACGGATTGGGTCAGAGTTAGGTTTACAGTCAGGGTTAGGGTCAGTGTTAAGGTCAAGGCCAGGGTCAGGTTTAAGGTTAAGGTCCGACATAGGCAAAGTTCAGAGTTAGGGTTATGATCAGGGTCAGGGAGAGGGTGAGGTTTATTGTTAAAGTGTCCTTACGGTTATGGTTAGAGGTAGGTGAGGGTTAGGGTTAGACCGGGTTAGGGTCATTGTCACGGATAATGTTAGGTGTTAGTTTTAGGGTTAGGTTCAACGTTAGGTTTCGGTTCAGGGCCCGTGTTAGTGTCAGGGTCAGAGTTACGGTTAGGGTTAGAGTTGTGGTCAGGCTCCCATTCAGTGTCAGGGTTAGTGTTAGGGTCAGGGTCAGGGTCACTGTTAGGGTCAGGGTTAGGTTTATGGTCTTTATCTGGGTCAGGGTCAGGGTGAAGTCTAGGGCCAGTGTCAGGTTTACGGTAAGGTTCAGGTATTGGTTTAAAGTCCAGATTCGGGTAAGGGACAGGCTTATATAGTGGTCATTGTTAGGGTCATGGTTAGGTTTAGGGTTAGGGCCAGGGTCAGGTTTAGGGTCACGGTCTGGTATAGGTAAAGTTCTCGGCCAGGTTTATGATCAGCGTCTGGTATAGGCAAATTTCAGGGTTAGGGTTATGATCATAGTCAGGTATAGGGTCAGGGTTATTGTTAAAGTTTAGGGTTAGTGTTAGGGTTAGCGTTAGGTTGACGGTTAGGGTTAGAACTTGTTAGGGTCAGGGTCCGTGGTAGGGTTAGGGGTTAGTGTTAGGGTTAGGTTCAGAGATAGGATTCGGGGGAGGGCCCGTGTTTGTGTAGGGTTAGGGTTACATTTAGGGTTAGAGTTAGGGTCAGGCTCACAATCAGGGTCAGGTTTAGTGTTCAGTTCAGGGTCGAAGTCACTGTTAGGGTCAGGGTTACTTTATCGTCATGGTCTGGGTCAAGGTAGGGTGAAGTTTAGTGCCAGTGTCAGGTTTAGTGTCATGTTCAGGTTTTGGTTTAAAGTCCACATTTGGGTCAGGGACAGGGTTATGTAGTGGTCAGTGTTAGTGTCATGGTTAGGATTAGGGTCAGTGTCAGGGTCAGGTGAAGGTCATGGCCAAGGTCAGTTTTAGGGTCAGGCTTTGGTTTAGGGTCAATGTTCGGTTCCGTGTCACATTAGGTTTTGGACTTAGGTTTTCTGATTGGGGTTACGTTTGGAGTTAGAAGTAGGGTTATGGTAGTGTAGGGTTAGACAGCATAAGGTCAGGGTTAGGTTTTGGTTTAGGGTAGGGGTTATTGTTAGGGTCAGGGTCAGTGTTAGGTTTAGGTTCAGGGTCCTTATTAGGGTCATGGTTAGAGTTTCCATTAGGTTTTAGGGTTAGGGACAGGATCACAGTCACGGTCAGGGTTAGGGTTAGGGTGAGTGTTAGGTCAGCGTCAGGGTTAGGATCAGGGTCAGGGTCCGGGTCATGTTTAGGTATGAGTCATAATTACGGTAATGTCAGAGTTAGTTTTAGGTCAGGGTCCACATCAGGGTCAGTGTCAGGCTTAGGTTTAGGTTTAGGGTTCTGGTCAGCATCACAGCCAGTGTGTGGGTCAGGGTCAGGGTCAGGGATTGGGTTTGGGTTTGGGGCAGGCTCACAGTCAGTGTCAGGATCAGGGTTAGTGGTTACTGTTAGTGTTAGCCACTCTTCTGGGTCATAGACCCATCCCTTCAGGGTCTCAGTATAAACCCTGGGCAGAAGGGTATAGACTCTACACCTGATCCCACTTAATAAGCCTTAAACTGGGGTGTGAACATGACTTGCCCAACAGACATCTAACCCCTCATCAGCCTGATCCTGCTTGGGGCATCTCCACCCATGATGGCATGGCCAGGTCCTCTTTACACACAGACACACAGACACCCAGAGCCGCGCGCGCACACACACACACACACACACACACACACACACACACACTCACAGAGAGAGGGGGGGAGTAGACCTAGGGCTACACCGGTTGATCAGAAGGTGTGGACTCTCTGACTCTGAGCCCCCTAGTGTGACCTTTTGATTTTATTAGCCAAAGGGCCTGAGGCGTTGGGGAAACCTGATATGACCTGCCAGGGAGGGGACCTGTCTAACGGGCCAGCTCTCTTCTCCCTGCATCCTCTTGGCTTCAGTACAGCAGAAGAACATTTTGCTTCCTTTAGCATGTGCCTAGAAATGAGCTGGGCATGACGGTTTTCTCTGTAATGGGGTGCCTGGATATGTGGGTTCCAATTACGTTGGGCTCTGTCATCAGGGAAGTGAGGTCACCACTGCCTGGGGGTTCCTTACCGAACTTCCTGCTTCACCAGAGTTCCCTGAGCCGCCGGTCCCCAAGCTGCTCAAGGCTCACACTCCACTCAATGCAGTGCCCATCCAGTCACCCCCATACAGCCTCCGCCCGCCCCTGGGAGGCCTGGGTTCAGCTTTTGTCACCGCTGGAGGGAACACAGCTGGGTTTCGACCAGGTTACTGTTAGGGTTAGGGTTAAGAATGACTTAGGGTCAGGGTTAGGGATAGACATTGTTGGGTTCAGGGTTATGTAACGCTTAGGGTACGGGTCAGGGTTAGGGTTAGTTTCATGCTTAGGTTTAGGGTGAGGCTCACAGTAGTGTCAGGGTTAGCGTTACGCTCAGAGTCAGGGTCAGGGTCAGGGTTAGGGTGACGGTTAGGTTTAGGGTCAGGTTCAGGGTCATGGTCAGGTTTGGGGTCAGGTTCAGGTTTTGGTGTGGGGGCAAGTTTCATGTCAGGGTCAGGGTTAGGTTTGGGACAGGTTTAGTGTCAGGGTTAGGGTCAGGGTCAGGGTTAGGTTCATGGTTCAGGGTCCTTATTAGGGTCATGGTTAGAGTTACCATTAGGTTTAGGGTTAGGGTCAAGCACACTGTCACGGTCAGGGGTAGGGTTAGGGTCCGGGTTAGGTCAGCATCAGGGTTAGGATTAGGTTCAGGGTCAGGTTCCTGGTTAGGTTTGAGTCATGGTTACGATAATGTCAGAGTTAGGTTTAGGTTCAGGGTCCACATCAGGGTCAGTGTCAGGCTTAGGTTTAGGTTTAGGGTTCAGGTCAGGATCACAGTCAGCGTCCGGTTCGGGGTCAGGGTCAGGGCATGGGTCAGGATTTGGGGCAGGCTCACAGTCAGTGTCAGGGTCTGGGTCAGGATTAGTGGTTACTGTTAGGGTTAGCCCCGCTCCTGGGTCATGGACCCATCCGTTCAGGGTCTCAGGATAAACCCTGGGCAGAAGGGTGTAGACCCTACACCCGATCCCACTTAACCAGCCTTAAACTGGGGTGTGAACATGACTTGCCCACCAGATATCTAAACCCTTATCAGCCTGATCCTGCTTGGGGCATCTCCTCCCACGATGGCATGGCGAGTTCCTCTTTACACACAGATACACAGACACCCAGATGCACACACTCACACACACACACACACACACACACACACAGAAACGGGGAGGAGACCTAGGGCTACACCCGTCAATCAGAAGATGTGGGACTCTCTGACTCTGAGTCCCCTGGTGTCACCTTTTGATTTTATTAGCCAAAGGGTTTGAGGCCTTGGGGAATACTGATATGACCTGAAGGGAGCGACGTGTCTGGCGGGCGAGCTCTCTTCTCTCTGCATCCTCTCAGCTTCAGTACAGCAGAAGAACATGTCGCTTCCTTTAGGATGTGCCTAGAAATGAGCTGGGCAGGTGCGTTTTCTCTGTAATGGGGTGCCTGGATACGTGGGTTCCAAATCCGTTGGGCTCTGTCATCAGGGAAGTGAGGTCATCACTGCCTGGGGGCTCCTTACCGAACTTCCTGCTCCACAAACCTTCCTGCTCCATAAACCCTGGGCAGAAGGGTGTAGACCCTACACCCGATCCCACTTAACCAGCCTTAAACTGGGGTGTGAACATGACTTGCCCACCAGATATCTAAACCCTTATCAGCCTGATCCTGCTTGGGGCATCTCCTCCCACGATGGCATGGCGAGTTCCTCTTTACACACAGATACACAAACACCCAGAGGCACACACGCACACACACACACACACACACACACACACACACACACACACAGAGACGGGGAGAAGACCTAGGGCTACACCTGTGGATCAGAAGGTGTGGGACTCTCTGACTCTGAGCCCCCTGGTTAGGGTCAGGGTCAGGGTTAGGTTCATGGTTATGGTAAGGTCAGCTTTATGTTTAGGTTCTGTTTATGCGTAGGTTCAGGAACAGGGTTAGCTTTAGGTCTAAGATTCTGTCCAGAATCACAGATTGGGTCCGAGTTAGGTTTACACTCAGGGTTAGGGTCAGTGTTAAGGTCAAGGCCAGGGTCAGGTAAGGTTAAGGTCTGACATAGGCAAAGTTCACAGTTAGGGTTATGATCAGGGTCCGGGAGAGGGTCAGGTTATTGTTAAAGTGGGGTTAGGGTTAGGGTTAGAGGTAGGTTTCTGGTTTGGGTTAGTCCCGGTTAGGGTCAGTGTCAGCGATAATGTTAGGGGTTAGTTTTAGGGTTAAGTTCAGCGTTAGGTTTCAGATCCGGGCCCGTGTTAGTGTCAGGGTCAGGGTTACGTTTAGGGTTAGAGTTAGGGTCGGGATCACATTCAATGTCAGGGTAATTGTTAGGCTAGGGTCAGGGTCACTGTTAGGGTCAGGGTTAGGTTTCTGGTCTTTGCCTGGGTCAGGGTCAGGGTGAAGTCTAGGGCCAGTGTCAGGTTTACGGTCAGTATCAGGTTTGGTTTAAAGTCCACATTCGGCTGAGCGACAGGGTTATGTAGTGGTCAGTGTTAGGGTCATGGTTAGGTTTAGGCTCACGCCAGGGGCAGGTTTAGGGTCAGGGTCTGGTATAGGCAAATTTCAGGGTTAGAGTTATGATCATAGTCAGGTATAGTGTCATAGTTATTGTTAAAGTTTGGGGTTAGTGTTAGGGTTAGCGTTAGTTTGACGATTAGGTTTATAACTTGTTAGGGACAGGGTCCTTGGTAGGGTTAGGGGTTAGTGTTAAGGTTAGGTTCAGCGATAGGATTCGGGGGAGGGCCCGTGATAGTCTCAGGGTCAGGGTTACATTAGGGTTAGAGTTAAGATCAGGCTCACAGTCAGGGTCAGGTTTAGTGTTCAGGTGAGGATCTGGGTCACTGTAAGCGTCAGGGTTATGTTTATCCTCATGGTCTGTGTCAGGGTCAGGGTGAAGTTTAGCGCCAGTGTCCGGTTTAGGGTCAGGTTCAGGTATTGGTTCAAAGTCCACATTCGGGTCAGGGACAAGATTATGTAGTGGTCAGTATTAGTGTCATGGTTAGGATTAAGGTCAGGTTCAGGGTCAGGTGAAAGTCAGGGCCAGGGTCAGGTTAAGGGTTAAGCTTTGGTTTAGGGTCAATGTTCGGCTCAGTGTCACAGTTAGGTTTTGGTGGTAGGGTTTGGGATTGGGTTTAGGGTTAGAGTTAGAAGTAGGGTTATGGTTAGGGTTAGGGTTAGACAGCGTAAATTCAGGGTTAGGGTTTGGTTTAGGGTAGGGGTTAGTGTTAGGGTCAGGATCAGCGTTAGGTTTAGGTTCAGGGTCCGTATTAGGGTCATGGTTAGAGTTACCTTTAGGTTTAGGGTTAGCGTCAGGCTCACAGTCGCGGTCAGGTTTAGGGTTAGAGTCAGGGTTAGTTCAGCATCAGGGTTAGTATTAGGGTCAGGGTCAGAGTCATGGTTAGGTATGAGTCTTGGTTACAGTAATATCAACATTAGGTTTAGGTTTAGGTTCAGGGTCCACATCAGGGTGAGTGTCTGGCTTAGGTATAGGTTTAGGGTTCAGGTCAGGATCACAGTCAGGGTCAGGGTCAGGTTAAGGGCTTGGGTTAGTATTTGGCGCAGGCTCACAGTCAGTGTCAGGGTCAGGGTTAGTGGTTTACTGTTGGGGTTAGCCCGCTCCTGGGTATGGACCCATCCCTTCAAGGTCTCAGGATAAACCCTGGGCAGAAGGGTGTAGACCCTACAGCCGATCTCACGTAACCAGCCTTAAACTGGGTGTGAACATGACTTGCCCACCAGACCTCTAACCCCTCATCAGCCTGTTCCTTCTTGGGGCATCTCCACCCACGATGGCATGGCCAGCTCCTCTTTACACTCAGACTCACAAACACCCAGAGGCACACCCACGCACACACACGCACACACTCACACACACACACACATAGACGGGGAGGAGACCTAGGGCTACACCCGTGGATCAGAAGGTGTGAGAGTCTCTGACTGTGAGTCCCATGTTGTCACCTTTTGATTTTATTAGCCAAAGGGCCTGGGGTGTTGGGAAACCTGAAATGACCTGCCAGGGAATGGACCTGTCTGTCAGGTGAGATCTCTTCTCCTTGCATCCGCTGGGCTTCAGTACAGCAGAAGAACATGACGCTTTCTTTAGGATGTGCCTAGAAATGAGCTTTGCAGTCGGGTTTTCTCTGTGAAGGGGTGCCTGGATACTTGGGTTCCAAGTCCGTTGGGCTCTGTTGTCAGGGAAGTGAGGTCACCACTGCCTGGGGGCTCCTTACCGAACTTCCTTCTCCAGCAGAGCTCCCTGAGGCACCTGTCCCCAAGCTGGTCAAGGCTCACACTCCACTCAATGCATTACCATCCAGTGACCCCCATATAGCCACCCCAAACCCCTGGAGGCCTGGGTGCAGCTGTTGTCCCCTGCAGAGGGAACAGAGCTGGGTTTAGACCAGGTTAGTGTTAGGTTTAGGTTTAAGAAAGACTTAGGGTGATGGTTAGGGTTAGTCGTCTTTGGGGTCAGAGTAAGCGTTTGGCTTAGGGTAGGGGTCAGGGTTAGGGTTAGGTTCATGGTTATGTTTATGGTCAGGCTCACAGTAGGGTCACTGTTAGCGTTACGGTCAGAGTCAGTGTCAGTGTCAGTGTTAGGGTAACGGTTTGGTTTAGTGTCAGGCAGTGTTATGGTCAGATTTAGGTTCAGGTTCAAGTTTTGTTTTGGGGACAAGGTTCATCTCAGGGTCAGGGATAGGTTTGGCACAGGTTTAGTGTCAGGGTTAGGGTCAAGGTCAGGGTTAGGTTCATTGTTATGGTAAGGTCAGCTTTATGTTTAGGTTCTGTTTCATGAGTAGTTTCAGGAACAGGGTTAGCTTTAGGTTAAGATTCTGTCCAGAATCACAGGTTGGGTCAGAGTTAGGTTTACAGTCAGGGTTAGGGTCAGTGTTATGGTCAAGGCCAGGGTCAGGTTTAAGCTTAAGTTCTGATATAGGCAAAGTTCAGAGTTAGGATTATGTTCAGGGTCCGGGAGAGAGTCAGGATTAATGTTAAAGTGGGGTTAGGGTTAGGGTTAGAGGTAGGTTGCAGGTTAGGGTTAGACCCGGTTAGGGTCAGTATCAGCGATAATGTTAGGGGTTTGTTTTGGGGTTAGGTTCAGCGTTAGGTTTCGGGTCAGGGCCCGTGTTAGTGTCAGGGTCAGGGTTACGTTTAGGGTTAGAGTTAGGGTCAGGCTCCCATTCAGTGTCAGGGTTATTTTTAGGGTCAGGGTCAGGGTCACTGTTAGGGTCAGGGTTAGGTTTCTGGTCTTTGCCTGGGTCAGGTTCAGGGTGAATTCTAGGGCCAGTGTCAGGTTTACAGTCAGGATCAGGTATTGGTTTAAAGTCCACATTAGGGTGGGACAGGGTTATGTAGTGGTCAGTGTTAGGGTCATGGTTAGGCTTAGGCTCACGCCAGGGTCAGGTTTAGGGTCAGCGTCTGGTATAGGCAAATTTCAGGGTTAGGGTTATGATCATAGTCAGGTATAAGGTCATGGTTATTGTTAAAGTTTAGGGTTAGTGTTAGGGTTAACATTAGTTTGACGATAATGTTTAGAACTTATTAGGGACAGGGTCTGTGGTAGGGTTAGGGGTTAGTGTTAGGGTTAGGTTCAGCGATAGGATTTGGGGGAGGGCCCGAGTTAGTGTCAGTGTCAGTGTTACATTTAGGGTTAGAGTTAAGATCAGGCTCACAGTCAGGGTCAGGTTTAGTGTTCAGGTGAGGGTTGGGGTCACTGTAAGGGTCAGGGTTAGGTTTATGGCCATGGTCTGTGTCAGGGTCAGGGTGAAGTTTAGCACCAGTGTCAGGTTTAGGGTCAGGTTCAAGTATTGATTTAAAGTTCACATTCGGGTCAGGGACAAAATTATGTGGTGGTCAGTGTTAGTGTCATGGTTAGGATTAGGGTCACGGTCAGGGTCAGGTGAAAGTCAGAGCCAGGGTCAGGTTTAGGGTCAGGCTTTGGTTTAGGGTCAATGTTCGGTTCAGTGTCACAGTTAGGTTTTGGCGGTAGGGTTTGGGATTGGGTTTAGGGTTAGAGTTAGAAGTAGGGTTATGGTTAGGTTTAGGGTTAGACAGTGTAAGGTCAGGTTTAGGCTTTGGTTTAGGGTAGGGGTTAATGTTAGGGTCAGGGTCAGCGTTAGGTTTAGGTTCAGGGTCCGTATTAGGGTCATGGTTAGAGTTACCTTTAGGTTTAGGGCTAGCGTCAGGCTCACAGTCGTGGTCAGGTTTAGGGTTAGGGTCAGGTTTAGGTCAGCGTTAGGGTTAGGATTAGGGTCAGGGTCAGAGTCATGGTTAGGTATGAGTCTTGGTTACAGTAATATCAGCATTAGGTTCAGGTTCAGGGTCCACATCAGGGTGAGTGTCAGGCTTAGTTATAGGTTTTGGGTTCAGGTCAGGATCACAGTCACGGTCAGGTTCAGGGTCAGGGTCAAGGCTTGGGTTAGGATTTGGTGCAGGCTCACAGTCAGTGTCAGGGTCAGGGATAGTGGTTACTGTTGGGGTTAGCCCCGCTCCTGTGTATGGACCCATCCCTACAAGGTCTCAGGATAAACCCTGGGTAGGATAAACCCTACAGCCGATACCACGTAACCAGCCTTAAACTGGGGAGTGAACATGACTTTCCCACCAGACCTCTAACCCCTCATCAGCCTGATCTTGCTTGGGGCATCTCCACCCACGATGGCATGGCCACCTCCTCTTTACACTCAGACTCACAAACACCCAGAGGCACACACACGCACACACACGCACACACACACACACACACACACACACACACACATAGACGGGGAGGAGACCTAGGGCTACACCGATGGAACAGAAGGTGTGGGAGTTTCTGACTGTGAGCCCCGTGTTGTCACCTTTTGATTTTATTAGCCAAAGGGCCTGTATCGTTGGTAAACCTGATATGACCTGCCAGGGAAGGGACCTGTCTGTCAGGCGAGCTCTCTTCTCCATGCATCCTCTGGGCTTCAGTACAGCAGAATAACATGACACTTTCTTTAGGATGTGCCTAGAAATGAGCTTGGCAGTCGGGTTTTCTCTGTAAAGGGGTGCCTGGATACGTGGGTTCCCATTCCATTGGGCTCTGTTGTCTGGGAAGTGAGGTCACCACTGCCTGGGGGCTCCTTACCGAACTTCCTGCTCCAGCAGAACTCCCTGAGCCACTGGTCCCCAAGCTGGTCAAGGCTCACACTCCACTCAATGCATTGCCCATATATTGACCCCCATATAGCATCCTCCAAACCCCTGGGAGGCCTGGGTGCAGCAGTTGTCCCCGCCAGGGGAACAGAGCTGGGTTTAGACCAGGTTAGTGTTAGGGTTAGGGTTACGAAAGTCTTAGGGTGTTGGTTAGGGTTAGTCATCTTTGGGGTCAGTGTTAGCGTTAGGCTTAGTGTAGGGGTCAGGTTAGGGTTAGGTTCATGGTTAGGTTTAGGGTCAGGCTCACAGTAGGGTCACTGTTAGCGTTATGGTCAGAGTCAGTGTCAGGGTCAGTGTTAGGATAAGGGTTAGGTTTAGGGTCACTCAGGGTCATGGTCAGATTTAGGTTCAGGTTCAAGTTCAAGGTCATGGTTAGAGTTACCTTTAGGTTTAGGGTTAGCGTCAGGCTCACAGTCACGGTCAGGGTTAGGGTTAGGGTCAGGGTTAGGTCAGCATCAGGGTTAGGATTAGGGTCAGTTTCAGGGTCATGGTTAGGTATAACTCATGGTTTAGTAATATCAATCTTAGGTTTAGGTTCAGGGTCCACATCAGGGTCAGTGTCAGGCTTAGGTTTAGGTTTAGGGTTCAGGTCAGCATCACAGCCAGGGTCAGGGTCAGGGCTTGGTTTCAGGTTTGGAGCAGGCTCACAGTCAGTGTCAGGGTCAGGGTTAGTGGTTACTCTTATGGTGAGCCCGGCTCCTGGGTACCCATCCCTTCAGGGTCACACGAAAAACTCTGGGCAGAAGGGTGTAGACCCTCCACGTGACCCACCTACACAGCCTTAAACTGGGGTGTGAACATGACTTGCCCACCAGACATCTAACCCCTCATCAGCCTGATCCTGCTTGGGGCATCTCCACCCACGATGCAAAGGCCAGGTCCTCTTTACGTAAAGATACACAGACACCCAGAGGCGCGCGCACACACACACACACACACACATACACACACACACAGAGACTGGGAGGAGACCTTGGCTACACCGGTCGATCAGAAGGTGTGGGACTCTCTGACTCTGAGCCCCCTCATGTCACCTTTTGATTTTATTAGTGAAAGGGCCAGAGGCGTAGGGGAATCCTGATATGACCTGCCAGGGAGGGGACGTGTCTGGAGGGCGAGCTCTCTTCTCCCTGCATCCTCTCGGCTTCAGTACAGCAGAAGAACATGACGCTTTCTTTAGGATGTGCTTTGAAATGAGCTGGGCTGGGGGGTTTTCTCTGTAATGGGGTGCCTGGAGCAAAGGTTCCAATTCCGTTGGGTTCTGTCTTCAGGGAAGTGAGGTCACCACTGCCTGGGGGCTCCTTACCAAACTTCCTGCTGCACCAGAGCTCCCTAAGCCGCCGGTCCCCAAGCTGCTCACGGCTCACCCTCCACTCAATGCTGTGCCAATCCAATGACCCCCATACAGCCTCCCCCCAGCCCCTGGGAGGCCTGGGTGCAGCTGTTGTCCCCGCTGAGGGAACACAGATGGGTTTAGACTAGGTTAGTGTTAGGGTTAGGGTTAAGAAAGACTTAGGATCAGGGTTAGGGTTAGACGTCATTGGGGTCAGGGTTAGCGTAAGGCTTAGGGTAGGGGTCAGGGTTAGGGTTAGGTTCATGGTTAGGTTTAGGGTCAGGCTGACAGTAAGGTCACGGTTAGGGTTATGGTCAAAGTCAGGGTCAGGTTCAGTGTTAATGACGGTTAGGTTTAGGGTCAGGTTCAGGGTCATGGTCAGATTTAGGGTCAGGTTCAAGTTTTGTTTTGGGGGCAAGGTTCATGTCAGGGTCAGGGTTAGGTTTGGGACAGATTTAGTATCAGGGTTAGGGTCAGGGTCAGGGTTAAGTTCATGGTTATGTTAAGGTCAGCATTATGTTTAGGTTCTGTATTATGTGTAGGTTCAGGATCAGGGTTAGCTTTAGTGTTAAGATTCTGTCAGGATCACGGATTGGGTGAGAGTTAGGTTTACAGTCAGGGTTAGGGTCAGTGTTAAGGTCAAGGCCAGGGTCAGGTTTAAGGTTAAGGTCTGACATAGGCAAAGTTCAGAGTTAGGGTTATGATCAGGTTCAGGGAGACGGTCAGGATTATTTTTAAAGTGGGGTTAGGGTTAGGGTTAGAGGTATTTTGAGGGTTAGGGTTAGACCGGGTTAGGTTCATATCAAGGATAATGTTAGTGGTTAGTTTTAGGGTTAGGTTCAGTGTTAGGTTTCAGGTCAGCGCCCGTGTTAGTGTCAGGGTCAGGGTTACGTTTAGGTTTAGAGTTAGGGTCAGGCTCACAGTCAGGGTCTGGTTTAGTGTTCAGGTCAGGGTCGGGGTCACTGTTAGGATCAAGGTTAGATTTATGGTAATGGTCTGGGTCAGGGTCATGGTGAAGTCTAGGGCCAGTGTCAGGTTTACGGTCAGGATCAGGTATTGATTTAAAGTCCACATTCGGTTGAGCCTCATGATTATGTCGTGGTCAGTGTTAAGGTCATGGTTAGGTTTAGGCTCAGAGCTAGGGTCAGGGTCCGGTATAGGCAAATTTCAGGGTTAGGGTTATGATCATAGTCAGGTATAGGGTCAGGGTTATTGTTAAAGTATAGAGTTAGTGTTAGGGTTAGCGTTAGGTTGACTGTTAGGGTTAGAACTTGTTAGCGTCAGGGTCCGTGGTAGGGTTAGGGGTTAGTGTTAGATTTGGGTTCAGCGATAGGATTCGTGGGAGGGCCCGTGTTAGTGTCATGGTCTGGGTCCTGGTTAGGTTTGAGTCATGGTTACGGTAATGTCAGAGTTAGGTTTAGGTTCAGGGTCCACATCAGGGTCAGTGTCAGGCTTAAGTTTAGGTTTAGGGTTCAGGTCAGGGTCAGGGTCAGAGTCAGGGTCAGGGCTTGGGTTAGGGTTTGGGGCAGGCACACATCAGTGTCAGGGTCAGGGTTAGTGGTTACTGTTAGGGTTAGCCCTGCTCCTGGGTCATGGACCCATCCCTTCAGGGTCTCAGGATAAACCCTGGGCAGAAGGGTGTAGACCCTACACGCGATCCCTCTTAACCATCATTAAACTGGGGTTTGAACATGACTTGCCCACCAGACATCTACCCCCTCGTCAGCCTGATCCTGCTTGGGGCATCTCCACCCAGGATGGCATGGCCAGGTCCTCTTTAAACACAGACACACAGACACCCAGAGGCACACGCACACACACACACACACACACAGAGACAGGGAGGAGACCTAGGGCTACACAAGTGGATAAGAGGTGTGGGACTCTCTGACTCTGAGCCCCCTGGTGTCACCTTTTGATTCTATTAGCCAAAGGGCCTGAGGCATTGGGGAAACCTGATATGACCTGCCAAGTAGGGGACGTGTCTGGCAGAGAGCTCTCTTTTCCCTGCATCCTCTCGGCTTCAGTACAACAGAGAACATGTCGCTTCCTTTAGGATGTGCCTAGAAATGAGCTGGGCAGGGGGGTTTTCTCTGTAATGGGGTGCCTGGATACGTGGGTTCCAATTCCGTTGGGCTCTGTCATCAGGGAAGTGAGGTCACCACTGCCTGGGGGCTCCTTACCGAACTTCCTGCTCCACTAGAGCTCCCTGAGCTGCTGGTCCCCAAGCTGCTCAAGGCTCACACTCCACTCAATGCAGTGCCCATCCAGTGACCCCCATACAGCCTCCCCCCAGCCCCTAGGAGTCCTGCGTGCAGCTGTCTTCTTCACTGGAGGGAACAGAGCTGGGTTTAGACCAGATTAGTGTTAGGGTTAGGGTTAAGAATGACTTAGGGTCAGGGTTAGGGTTAGACGTCTTTGGGATCAGGGTTAGCGTAAGGTTTAGGGTAGGGGTCAGGGTTAGGGTTAGGTTCATGGTTAGGTTTAGGTCAGGATGACAGTAGGTTCAGGGTTAGCATTACGGTCAGAGTCAGGCTCAGGTTCAGTTTAGGCTCAAGGTTAGGTTTAGGGTCAGGTTCAGGGTCATGGTCAGTTTTTGGGTCAGTTTCAAGTTTTGGTTTGGGGGCAAGGTCATGTCAGGTCACGGTTAGGTTGGGACAGGTTTAGTGTCAGGGTTAGGGTCAGCGTCAGGGTTAGGTTCATGGTTATGGTAAGGTCAGCTTTATGTTTTTGTTCTGTTTCATGAGTAGGTTCAGGATCAGGGTTAGCTTTAGGGTTACTAATCTGTTCAGGATCACGGATTGGGTCAGAGTTAGGTTTACAGTCAGGGTTAGGGTCACTGTTAAGGTCAAGGCCAGGGTCAGTTTTAAGGTTAAGTTCTGACGTAGGCAAAGTTCAGAGTTGGGGTTATGATCAGGTTCAGGGAGAAGGTCAGGGTAATTGTTAATGTGGGGTTAGGGTTAGGGTTATAGGTAGGTTGAGGGTTAGGATTAGACCGGGTTAGGGTCAGTGTCAGGGTTAGGATTAGGGTCAGGGTCTGGGTCATGGTTAGGTATTAGTCATATTTACGGTAATGTCATAGTTAGGTTTAGGTTAGGGTCCACATCAGGGTCCTTGCCAGGCTTAGGTTTTGTTTTGTGTTCAGGTAAGGATCACAGTCATGGTCAGGGTCAGAGTCAGGGTCAGGGCTTGGGTTAGGGTTTGGGGCAGGCTCACAGTCAGTGTCAGGTTCAGGGTTAGTGGTTACTGTTAGGGTTAACCCCGCTCCTGAGTCATGGACTCATCCATTCAGGGTCTCAGGATAAACCCTGGGCAGAAGGGTGTAGACCCTACAACCAATCCCACTTAAGCAGCCTTAAATTGGGGTGTGAACATGACTTACCTACCAGACATCTAACCCCATATCAGCCTCATCCTGCTTGGGGCATCTCCACCCACGATGGCATGGCCAGGTCCTCTTTACACACAGACACACAGACACCCAGAGGCACACACACACACACACACACGCAGAGACAAGGAGGACACCTAGGGCTACACCCATAGATCAGAAGGTGTGGGACTCTCTGACTCTGAGCCCACTGGTGTCTACTTTTGATCTTATTTGCCAAAGGGCCTGAGACGTTGGGGAAACCTGATATGACCTGCCAGGGAGGGGACGTGTCTGGCGGGCGAGCTCACTTCTCCCTGCATCCTCTGGGCTTCAGTACAGTAGAAGAACGTGGTGCTTTCTTTAGGATGTGCCTCGATCGAGCTGGGGAGGTCGTTTCTCTGTAATGGGATGCCTGGATACATGGTTTCCAATTGCGTTGGGCTCTGTCGTCAGGGATGTGAGGCCACCACTGCCTGGGGGCTCCTTACCGAACCTCCTGCTTCACCAGAGCTCCCTGAGCCGCCGGTCCCCAAGCTGCTCAAGGCTCACACTCCACTCAATGCAGTGCCCATCCATTGACCCACATACAGCCTCCTCCCAGACCCTGGGAGGCCTGCGTGCAGCTGTTTTCCCCGCTGGAGGGAACAGAGCTGGGTTTAGACCAGTTTAGTGTTAGGGTTAGGGCTAAGAAAGACGTAGGGTCAGGGTTAGGGTTAGTCGTCTTTGGGGTCAGGGTTAGCGTAAGGCTTAGGGTAGGGGTCAGGGTTAGGGTTAGGTTCATGTTTAGGTTTAGGGTCAGGATCACAGTAGGTTCAGGGTTAGCGTTACAGTCAGAGTCAGGGTCAGGGTCAGTGTAGGCTGACAGTTAGGTTTATGTCCAGGCAGGGTCATGGTCAGATTTACGGTCAGGTTCAAGTTTTGGTTGGGGGGCAAGGTTCATGTCAGGGTCAGGGTTAGGTTTGGGATAGGTTTAGTGTCAGGGTTAGGGTCAGGTTCAGGGTTAGGTTCATGCTTATGGTAAGGTCAGCTTTATGTTTCAGTTCTGTTTCATTAGTAGGTTCAGGATCAGGGTTAGCTTTAGGGTTACTAATCTGTTCAGGATCACAGATTGGGTCAGAGTTAGGTTTACAGTCAGCGTTAGGGTCAGTGTTAAGGTCAAGGCCAGGGTCAGGTTTTAGATTCACTTCTGACATAGGCAAAGTTCAGAGTTAGGGTTATGATCAGTGTCTAGGAGAGGGTCAGGATTATTGTTAAAGTGGGGTTAGGGTTAGGGTTAGAGGTAGGTTGAGGGCTAGGGTTAGACCGGGGTAGGGTCAGTGTCAGGGATAATGTTAGGGGTTAGATTTAGGGTTAGGTTCAGCGTTAGGTTTCGGGTCAGGGCCCGTGTTAGTGTCAGGTTCAGGGTTACATTTATGGTTAGAGATGTGTTCAGGCTCACATTCAGTGTCAGGGTTAGTGTTAGTTTCAGGGTCAGGGTCACTGTTAGGGTCAGGCTTAGGTTTCTGGTCTTTGCCTGGGTCGGGTTCAGGGTGAAGTCTAGGGCCAGTGTTAGGTTTACGGTCAGGTTCAGGTATTGGTTTAAAGTCCAGATTCGGGTCAGGGACAGGATTATTTAGTGGTCATTGTTAGGGTTATGGTTAGGTTTATGTTCTGGGCTAGGGTCAGATTTAGGGTCAGGGTCTGCTATAGGCAAAGTCCAGTTAAGGGTAATGATCGTAATCAGGCATAGGGTCCGGTTTATTGTTAAAGTTTAGGGTTAGGTTTAGTGTTAAAGTTAGGTTGAGGGTTAGGGTTAGACCTCATTAGGGTCCGGGTCCGTAGTAGGGTTAGGGTTTAGTGTTAGGGTTAGGATCAGGGATAGGATTCGGGGTAGGGCCCACGTTAGTGTCAGGGTCAGGGTTACGTTTAGGGGTAGAGTTAGGGTCAGGCTCACATTCAGTGTTAGGGTTAGTGTTTGGGTCAGGGTTAGGGTCACTGTTTTGGTCAGAGTTAGGTTTATGGTCATGGCCTGGGTCAGGGTCAGGGTGAAGTTTAGGGCCAGTGTCTGGTTTAGGGTCAGGATCCGATATTGCTTCAAAGTCCACATTTGGGTCAGGATCAAGTTTATGTAGTGGTCAGTGTTAGTGTCATGGTTAGGTTTAGGGTCAGGGCCAGGGTCACGTTTAGGGTCAGGGTCTGGTAGAGGCAAAGTTCAGGGTTAGGGTTATGATCATAGTCAGGTATAGGGTAAGGGTTATTGTTAAAGTTTAGGGTTAGTGTTAGGGTTAGAGTTAGTTTGAGGTTTAGGGTTAGACTTGGTTAGGGTCAGGGTCTGAGATAGGGTTAGGGGTTAGTGTTAGGGTTAGCTTCAGCGATAGGATTCGGGGTACGGCCCGTGTTAGTTTCAGGGTCAGGGTTACGTTTAGAGTTACAGTAAGGGTCAGGCTCACAGTCAGGTTCTGATTTAGTGTTCAGGTCTGGGTCGGGGTTACTGTTAGGGTCAGGTTTAGGTTGATGGTCATGGTCTGGGTCAGGGCCACGGTGTAGTTTAGGGCCAGTGTCAGGTTTAGCGTCAGGATCAGGTATTGGTTAAAGTCCACATTCGGGTCACTGACAGGGTTATTTAGTGGTCAGTGTTAAGATCATGGTTAGAATTATGGTCAGGGTCAGGGTCACGTGAATGTCAGGGCCATGGTCAGGTTTAGGTTCAGGCTTTGCTTTATGTTCGGTTCAGGTTCACAGTTAGGTTTAGGGGAAAAGTTTGGGATGGGGTTAGGGTTAGAGTTAGAGGTAGTGTTATCGTGAGGGTTAGGGTTAGACAGCGTAAGTTCAGGGTGAGGGTTTGGTTTAGGGTAGGTAGTTAGTGTTAGGTTCAGGGTCAGCATTCGGTTTAGGTTCAGGGTCTGTATTTGGGTGAGGGTTAGGGTTACCTTTATGGTTAGGTTTAGGGTCAGGCACACAGTCACGGTCAGGGTTAGTGTTAGGGTCAGTGTTAGTTCAGCGTCAGGGTTAGGATTAGGGTCAGGGTCAGGGTCATGGTTAGGGATGAGCCATAGTTAGGTTATCTCAGAGTTAGGTTTAGTTCCAGGGTCCGGATAAGGGTCAGCGTCAGGCTTAGGTTTAGGTTTTGGGTTCAGGTCGTGATCACGGTCAGGGTTAGGGTCAGGGTCAGGGTCAGGGTTCGGGTTAGGGTTTGGGGCAGGCTCACAGTCAGTGTCAGGGTCACGGTTAGTGGTTACTGTTAGGGTTAGCCCCGCTCCTGGGTCATGGACCCATCCCTTCACGGTCTCAGGATAAACCCTGGGCAGAAGAGTGTAGACCCTACACCCGATCCCACTTAACCAGCCTTAAACTGGGGTGTGAACATGACTTACCCACCAGACATCTAACCCCTCATCAGCCTGATCCTGCTTGGGGCATCTCCATCCACGATGTCATGGCCAGGTCCTCTTTACACACAGACACAGAAGCCCAGTGGCACACACACACACACACAAACACACAAGACGGGGAGGAGACCTAGGGCTACACCGGTCGAATAGAAGGTGTGGGACTCTCTGACTCTGAGCCCCCTCATGTCTCCTTTTGATTTTATTAGCCAAAGGCCTGAGGCGTTGGGGAAACCTGATATGACCTGCCAGGGAGGGGACTTGTCTGGCCGGCGAGCTCTCTTCTCCCTGAATCCTCTCAGCTTCAGTACATCAGAAGAACATGTCGCTTCCTTTAGGATGTGCCTAGAAATGAGCTGGGCAGGGGGGTTTTCTCTGTAATGGGGTGCCTGGATACGTGGGTTCCAATTCCGTTGGGCTCTGTCATCAGGGAAGTGAGGTCACGACTGCCTGGGGGCTCCTTACCGAACTTCCTGCTGCACCAGAGCTCCCTGAGCCTCCGGTCCCCAAGCTGCTCAAGGCTCACACTCCACTCAACGCAGTGCCCATCCAGTGACCCCCATATAGCCTCCTCCCAGCCCCTGGGAGGCCTGGGTGCAGGGGTTGTCCCTGCTGGAGGGAACAAAACTGGGTTTAGACTAGGTTAGTGTTAGGGTTAGGGTTAAGAAAGACTTAGGGTCAGGCTTAGGGTTAGACGTCGTTGAGGTCAGGGTTAGCATAAGGCTTAGGGTAGGGTCAGGGTTAGGGTTAGGTTCATGGTTAGGTTTAGGGTCAGGCTCACAGTAGGGTCACGGTTAGCATTACAGTCAAGGTCAGGGACAGGTTCAGTGTTAGGATGACGGTTAGGTTTAGGGTCAGGTTCAAGTTTTGGTGTGGGGGCAAGGTTCATGTCAGGGTAAGGGTTAGGTTTGGGAACAGGTTTAGTGTCAGGGTTAGGGTCAGCGTCAGGGTTAGGTTCATGGTTATGGTAAGGTCAGCTTTATGTTTGGGTTCTGTTTTATGAGTAGGTTCAGGATCAGGGTTAGCTTTAGGGTTACGATTCTGTTCAGGATCACGGATTGGGTCAGAGTTAGGTTTACAGTCAGGTTAGGGTCAGTGTTAAGGTCAAGGCCATGGGCGCCTGGGTGGCTCAGTGGGTTAAGCAGCTGCCTTCGGCTCAGGTCATGAACTCAGGGTCCTGGGATCGAGTCCCGCATTGGGCTGTCTGCTCAGCAGGGAGCCTGTATCCTCCCCTCTCTCTGCCTGCCTCTCTGCCTTCTTGTGATCTCTCTCTGTCAAATAAATAAATAAAATCTTTAAAAAAAAAAAAAAGGTCAAGGCCAGGGTCAGGTTTAAGGTTAAGGTCTGACATAGGCAAAGTTCAGAGTTAGGGTTATGATCAGGGTCAGGGAGAGGGTCAGGATTATTGTTAAAGTGGGGTTAGGGTTAGGGTTAGAGGTAGGTTGAGGGTTAGGGTTAGACCGGGTTAGGGTCAGTGTCAGGGATAATGTTAGGGGTTAGTTTTAGGGTTAGGTTCAGCGTTAGGTGTCAGGGTACGGCCCTTGTTAGTGTCAGGGTCAGGGTTAAGTTTAGGGTTACAGTAAGGGTCAGGCTCACAGTCAGGGTGTGGTTTAGTGTTCAGGTCTGGGTCGGGGTCACTGTTAGGGTCAGTGTTAGGTTGATTGTCATGGTCTGGGTCAGGTTCAGGGTGAAGTTTAGGCCCAGTGTCAGGTTTAGCTTCAGGATCATGTATTGGTTTAAAGTCCACATTCGGGTCAGGGACAGGGTTATGTAGTGGTCAGTGTTATTGTCATGGTTAGGATTAGCGTCAGGGTCAGTTTAGGTGAAGGTCAGGGCCAGGGTCAGGTTTAGGTTCAGGCTTTGCTTTATGTTCGGTTCATGGTCACATTTAGGTTTAGGGGAAAATTTTGGGATGGGGTTACGGTTAGAGTTAGAATTAGTGGTATGGTGAGGGTTAGGGTTAGACAGCATAAGGTCAGCGTTCGGGTTTGGTTTAGGGTAGGGATTAGTGTTATTGTCAGGGTCAACATTCGGTTTGGTTTGAGGGTCCATATTAGGGTCAGGGTTAGGGTTACCTTTAGGGTTAGGTTTAG